>NC_060143.1:49579128-50204128 GCF_021461385.2 Schistocerca piceifrons | reverse complement strand
TCCCAAAGCAATGAAAAATCTTAGGGACAGGTTCCTTACACAGAAATAAGTAAAAAATATCTAGTAAGTGTGGGCTCTAAAATCCTTACGTTAAGAGGTATGAGCACTTGTTTGTCTTAGATACTATGAAACAAATTGTAAGATGGCTGCTTCTGTGTTTGCAGCGCTATGTAGCGCTTTGCATTGGATCTCTGACTGCGCTTTCTTTGTAAGAGACTCTGTGGCTGGATGGACTCGTTGTTCGAAGTTAATCGCCAGTAGTGTAGGGCAGTGGGAAGTTAGCCGCCAGCAGTGATGGAAGTACTTTTCGACAGTTGGAGGCGAACAGTCAGCAGTGATGGATGTTAAATGTGAGAAGTTAGCATTGATGGAGGGTAGAGGTCTGAATTGTTAGGCTAACGATCTATACATGTTCGACTTGGAGATTGAATATTATTCATGATTATATACTTTTGTACTAGATGTCAAGGGCGATTTATAATCGTGTCTGAACTGGATATAACATTATTAAGGCAAAAAAAATACATTATTTGGTTTTGCAACAAAATCTTTCCTTTGCTAACCACATGCCTATTAGTAGTTAGTGGCTTAAGTAGCTAGAATCTTTTATTTAGCAGGCAGTATTGACGCTCGCTGTATTTGGCGTAATGAAGATTTTTGTGAGGTAAGTGCTTAATGAAATGTTTTGGTTATTGCTAGGATTTCGTTTTAGTCAGGGCCACTCTTTTGAATTAATTATTTGAAGTCAGTTTATCTATTTTTTGAGCAGTCACATTGTGTTGCGCTAGGATATTGTGGGTCTCAGTCATTCAGCAATTTAAGCACAGACACACTCATTTAAATAAAGAAGTTTCAAAATTTCTTCCCTTACAAGGAGCTATGGGCAATTGTTCATCTTCGCTATGCACATGTCTTATACTAAACAATAGCCCGTATCTATTAAGATATGCTCTTTAGAGCCCTTGTGTACTACAAATTTTTCCTTGTTTTGATGTAAGGTACCTGTCCCCCAATATTTGTCGTTCTTCTTTGGGACACCCTGCATATAAAACTCCACTTAATACATCTGCCAATCAATTGTTAAAACAGTAGACCAAAACAATAAGCAATTTATCTCTTATGAGTTCAATTACTGAAATAAAGTTACTTCAGTAGTTTCACAAACACCAGCAGAAAATAAAATATTTGCATGCTTTCCCTTCTTAGGTATAATATTATACGAAGCAGCAAAAATCCTAGAAAGGACGTAATTTAAAGAAGTTTCTGTGCCAGTACCACTGTGAAATATGACGTAACATACTTCACCAAAATCACAGCCTACAACCAGAATAATCAGTGTTATGTATTGTTCGTAATAATTGCCTCAACTTTTATCTTGGCCAACCAGGAAGAAGATTGCATTCAAGATACCGTCAACACAATAACCGATTACTGCTGAAGTAGAGAGGGTTCCAAATTTAGACCGACAATGAGAAGAAAAGCAGTTCTAAGATGAGAAATTGGTTAACACCAAGTATAGATACGTTAGGAAATGTTCTTTGAAAGTTTGTTTATGGGGTGCACCCACACATGGAAACGAAACATGGGCGATAAACAGTTCAGAGAGGAAGAGAATATAAGCTTTTGAAATGTGATGCTACAGGAAAATACTGAAGATGGGTAGAAATCATAACTAATGATAAAGTATTGCATAGGTCTGGGGAAAAAGAAAGTAATAATTGAAAAAATTAAATTTTATCGTATAAAGGAACCTTACGTTACAAAGGTACAATCTACTCGTAGATATAGTAGGGGTCAATGAAGTGAAATGGAGAGAAGATAAGGATTCCTGGTCATATAAGTATAGAGTAATGTCAACAGCAGCAGAAAATCGTATAACGGGAATAGGATTCGTTATGAGTAGAAGGGTAGGACAAAGAATGTGTTACAGTGAACAGTTCAGTGATAGGGTTGTTATTGTCAGAACTGACAGCAAACCAACACCGACAACGATGGTCAATAAAAGTTTTCTGGGTCTGTGACCGCATTGTCAACATGTAGAACTACCGACGTTTCGTTACTCTTGCAACTGATGTTCTTCAGGTAGTTTTGCTTTACTGCTGAATGAGAAAACCTTGTTTCATGGTTATGGGATGAAATTAATAGATAAAACTGTGGCGAGAACGAACGAAGGCGGTAGAGGAGAGTAGGAGGAAGCACAAAACATCGCTCTATTGTCATATGTTCAAGGTATCACTGAACGGGTGGGCAAAATTCTCCGCCGAGCAGACATCAAGAAGATTTTCCGAAGCAGAAACAGAGTAAAAGACGTCCTTCGGACAAAGAAAGACGCAGGTGACAAACTACATGCTGCCGGAGTTTACGAAATCAGGTGCGAATGTGGAGTAATGAACGTAGGCGCGAGGGAGCAACCTATCAGCACACGGATATCTGAACGCAAAATATGTATCCGACTAAGACAACACACCAAGTCAGTGGTGGCACAACACCAGGATGAGTGCGGCAAACAGATTGATTTTGGTGAAGCTCGCATACTGGCGGAATAATCTTTTACTTTCAGGAGGAAGATTGTAGAGCCAATAGAAATAGCCAAGCGACACGCTAACATGAACACAGAAGACGGGTACCGACTTCTGACGTTTTGGCTGCCAGCAATAATAGCGTTACTGGACGATAACTCACGTGAAACAATACACACAGGCGCGCCGGAGACCGCAGAGGCCGCTGATACATAAAGTATTGGCGCGCCTCAGCCGAAGATAGAAAGCAGGAAAATAACGCCACGGCACAATCGCTGCCTGGTTTTTCATTCGCCGATTTCCACCAGTCACAAGCAGTAATGGAAATACCAGTCAAAATGCCGGGTTTCCACCAATGAAAAGAAATAATAAAAACACCAATAAAGAACTTCTAACATTGCTCCCCTTCATCCTTAACAGCCTCTCGGGATTAGATAAGAACCACATTTGCAGGTATATAAGAAACAATGTTTTTTCATTCAGTATGAACAAAAGCACCCTGAAGAAGGTCACTTGCAACAGTGACCCAAACGTCTGTAGTTTTACATGTTGACAATGTGGCCACAAACTCAGAAAAATTTTATTGACAGTGACAATGGCCACGAAAGCCTACCTTCGTATTTACCGACAATGATAGTTCAGGTATACATGCCGACGTCGCAAGCTGAAGATGAAGAGATACAGGAAGTATATGACGATACTGAACGGATAATACAGTTCGTAAACGTAGATGAAAATCTAATAGTCATGGGGGAATGGAATGTGGTTGTAGGGGAACGAGTTGAACAAAAGGTTAAGGGAGAATATGGGCTTTCGGACAAGGTACGAGGGTCGAGAAAGACTAATTGAGCTCTGTGATAAATTTGAGCTAGTAATAGCGAATACTCCGTTCCAGAATCACAAGAGAAAGCGTTGTACTTGGAAAAGACCAGATGATACGGGCAGACGTAGATTCCGAAATCAGACACTGGACTGTAAGACTCATGCAGGAGCAGATATAGACTCAGATAGTGATGAAAAGTAGGCTGAAGTCTAAGAGAGTAGTCAGGACGGATTAATACGCAAGTAAGTGGGATAAGGAAGTACTAAGGGATGGCGAGACACGCCTGAAGTTCTGTAAGGCTGTAGTTGCAGTAATAAGGGAATAGCTGAGCAGGCAGTACAGTTGAAGACGAATGGACATCTCTAAAAAGTGCAAACACAGAAGTTGGTAAGAAAAACATAGGTACAACGAGGGTAACTGCGAAGAAACCATGGGTAACAGAAGAAATACTTCAGTTTATCGATGAAAGAAGAAAGTACAAAAATATTCAGGGTAATTCAGGAGCACTGAAATACAAGGCGTGAGAAATGAAATAAATAGGAAGTGCAGGAGAGCCAAGACGGAATGGCTGCATCAAAAATATGAAGAAATCGAAACGGCATTGATTGTTGGAAAGACTGACTTGCATATGGGAAAGTCAAAGCAACGTTCGGTGACATTGAAAGCAAGGATGGTAATATTAGGAGTGCACAGGGAACTCTACTGTTAGATGCAGAGGAGAGAGCGCATAGGTGGGCGAAGTACATTAAGGCATCTATGAGGGGAAAGGTTTGTCTGATATGATAGATGAAGGAGCAAGAGACGATTTAGAAGAAATAGTGGATCTAGTATTAAAATCAGCATTTCAGAGAGCTTTGGGGGACTTAAGATCAAATAAGGCAGGAGGGATGGATATCAATTTCTAAATTCATTGCGAGAATTGTCAACAAAACGACTATTCACTTTGGTGTGTAGAATGTATGAGGTCTGGTGACATACCATATGACTTTCGGCAAAATATCATTCACAGAATTACGAAGACTAGAAGATCTGACATGTGCAAGAATTATAACACAATCAACGTAAGTACTCATGCTTCCAAGTTACTGACAAGAATAATACACAGGAGGAAGGAAAAGAAAACTAAGGATGTGCTAGATGAAGAGTTTGACTTTAGACAAGGTAAAGGTACAATTGAGATAATTCTGACGTAGCAGTTGATAAAAGAAATAAGGCTAAAGTAAAATGAAGACACGTTCATGGGATCTGTCGACCTGGAATAAGCGTTCGATAAAGTAAAATATTCGATGTTCGAAATTCTGAGAGTCGTAGCTGTACTATAGGTAGAGACGTCTGATATACAATATATACAAGAGGCAAGAGGGAATAATGAGAGTGGGCGACCAAGAACAAAGCGCTCGTATTAAAAAGGGTGTAGTCTTTCCCCGCTACTGTTCAGTCTATACATCGAAGATGCAATAATGGAAATAACAGCTAGGTTCATGAGTGGAATTAAAATTCAAAGTGAAAGGATGCCAATCATACGTTCGTTGAGGACATTGCTGTCCTGAGTGAAAGTGAAGAATGTACTGAATGGAATGAACAATCTAATGAGTGCAGAATATCGACTGAGAGGAAATATAAGTATGACGAAAGTAATGAGACGTAGCAAAAATGAGAGCAGCGACATGCTTAACATCAGGATTGACGGTCACGAAATAGTTGAAATTAAGTAATTCTGCTAATTAGGCAGTAAAATAACTAATGACAGACGGACCAAGGAGGACACCAAAAGCAGAATAGAAGTGGCAAAAAGGGCATTCCCGGCCAAGAGAGGTCTGCTAGTATCAAACATAGGCCTTCCTTAGAGGAAGAAATTTCTGAGAATGTATATCTGGAGCATAGCATTGCATGGTAGTTCTACAGGGACTCTGGGAAAAATCGGAACAGAAGACAATCGAAGCATTTGAGATGTGATGGTACAGGCGAATGGTGAAAATTAGGTGGACTAATATGGTAAGCAATAAGGAGATTCTGCGCAGAATCGGAGAGGAAAGAAGTTTTTGGAAAACTCTGACAACGAAAAGGTATCATTGGACATCTGTTAAGACATCCGGCTATGACTTTCATGGTAGTAGAGGGCGCTCTAGAGGGCAAAAACGGTAGAGACAGACAGAGCTTGGAATACATCCCGCAAATCTTTGAGGACGTAGGTTGCAAGTGCTACTCTGAGATGAAGAGGTTGTCACAGAAGGTCGGCCGGAGTGGCCATGCGGTTCCTAGGCGCTACAGTCTGGAGCCGCGCGACCGCTACGGTCGCAGGTTCGGATCCTGCCTCGGGTACGGATGTGTGTGATGTCCTTAGGTTGGTTAGGTTTAATTAGTTCTAAGTTCTAGGCGACTAATGACCTCAGAACTTAACTCGCATAGTGCTCAGAGCCATTTGAACCATTTTTCAAAGAAGAGGAATTCACACATACACACATACACACACACACACACACACACACACACACACACACACACACACACACACACACAAATGAATGTAGCGTTGCCACTCACTGTTTATTATATTAAAGATGCCTAACTTGCAGTATTGCACACCAGTAAGTTTGGCAAGAAAATGGATCTCCTAGAAGCATTAGAAATATACATTCTATCACTCAGCTCACCACACTATGATCTAAACCTACAACAGAATGTAGCTAACAGACAATCTCTACAGATATTACTTGGTCCGTTCACAAACGGGACCCTCAGGAGTCGGTACTCTGAACAAGAATACTGCAATATGGAAACACTTACATTACTTATCACAGCCGGCCGCGGTGGTCTCGCGGTTCTAGGCGCGCAGTCCGGAACCGCACGACTGCTATGGTCGCAGGTTCGAATCCTGCCTCGGACATGGATGTGTGTGTGTCCTTAAGTTAGTTAGGTTTAAGTAGTTCTAAGTTCTAAGGGACTGATGACCACAGCTGTTAAGTCCCATAGTGCTCAGAGCCATTTGACCCATTTTTGACTTATCACACTGACAACCACTGTAGACTGAAAGAAACAAATGCGAAAATCTGCTTTCTACATAGAGCAACCTAATAACAAATATTATTAATTTTTTTAATATAAAATATTTTTTCTGTCGTGCAGATGATATATTTAAACAAAGTGCGTACAAATCATTTAAAATCAAGTTTATATCATTTACAATGAAGTTTATACTGGGTTGGTGCATAATGTTGTAGCGTTCTCCCATAAATTAAATAACCACATTTGATAAAATAACAGAGAGTTTCCTAATCAATAGTATATACTCGTTCACTATGTACAGCAGCCTTCCAACGATGGGGTCACTTTTCGATTCCGCGACTAAAGAAATCACAAGTTTTTGAGGCGCAGCCATGTCCGGAGCGCTTTGTAATCCGAAAAGGAAGTTAGTTGAGGGTTGTTCGATAGAGAGCGGAAGAGGTTGAAAATTCCTGTTTAGAGCTATCTGTCAGTCTAGCAAAATGTGAGCGAGCGTTATCGTGGAGTAGCATTACTTCGTGCAGTTTTCCTGGTCGTTGTTCTTGGACTGCGTGTTACGATACTCCTTCTCTCTTGTTGACCGTACACGCCAGCAGTTTGGTTTCACCTCGTTGTTCCACCATATGTATAACATTAACTTTCATAGACGTGCTCATGTGTTTGCAAGGGGAGTTGCTCCTTTGTCTGGGCTCATTCATACCTTTCCTTTCCTTATGTTAGCATAAAGACCTCATTTCTCGACACCAGTATCAATATGGGATAGACACGGTCATTTTGTCCGCAAGGCAATTGATGACGAGTAAGCAATGACTCAAACTTGGCCACCCACTCGTTTCTGTGGTTTTGGCTTACAGCATGTGTTAGCCATACACTCCCTTCCGCTCGGTGGTGTAATTATGACACTTCATCACTTTTTGGTGGTGCTCGAGTACACCGACGGGGATCATTGTCGATTAATGCGTTTAAACGTTCTTCATCAAACCCCGAAAGTTTCTTGAACATGGGGAGTCACTAATATAAAAAATATACGTGAACCAGAATGTAATTTTCACTCTGCAGCGGAGTGTGCGCTGATATGAAACTTCCTGGCAGATTAAAACTGTGTGCCGGACATGGTCCGCAGGAGTGCTTCTTTGAAGTTTGGAAGGTAGGTGACGAGATACTGGCAGAAGTAAAGCTGTGAGGACGGTGCGTAAGTCGTACTTGAGTAACTCAGATGGTAAAGTACTTGCCCGCGAAAAGCAAAGGTCCCGAGTTCGAGTTTGGGTCCGACACACAGTTTTAATCTGCCAGGAAGTTTCATATACGTGAAACGTTTTCTTGCTGTGCTCTGTTAAATGGCGTTAGCCTCATTCAAGTTTCAAATGTTTCTGGCTGCCTCTTGTGCTATCAACCTTCTACTGAACTCAATACAACAATACGGAGGAAATGTTCCGATTTCTCTACATGGTACTCTATTTTTTAGTGTCCGCAGTTAATCTCACTGTCTCCAAATGTTAAAATGACAGTATGTAAACTCTAATAGCAACAGCAAATCACATAAAATATAATAGACGGATACACCTAAAGCACCCAAATACCAACATGCAAAACAAAAACGCTCGGAACTTAGGCATAAACCTAATACTTAGCGAGATAGAAAGATTCGAAGTGTTAGTGGTGGATGCAACACGCGAAATACAGCTGACCGCATTACGATGTATGTGCTGGTGGCGGAATGTTCATTTAAGTGAGGTATTCAAACGAGATACCGTTTCCATGAATACTTAACTCAGTGGGCGTGGTTTTATGTACTGAAGTATCAGCTGCATTTATTTTACAGAATGTATTGTACATGTTGGTCTGCTTTAATGGCTGTTATGTCATCTACTATGCAAATTACATGCTGCGTAGACATGAAACAGAAAAAGACAAAATCGGGTGATCAATTATTACATAGATTTTGGTCGTAATACTACAGTTCTACTAAGATGACACACAGGTGTCGAAACGTATATGGACAGAGAATTAAAAAAGTTCCCTCAGCTGCATAATGTGTTCTAGGGAAGAACAAGCCAAGGAAGTTTGCCAGACTCCGTGCCAAGTGGCAGGAGGAGGACACTGCATCTTTTCTTCTAATTCTTCATTGTGATTCACAGTGCTCGAGGTCGCGGGAGACATTCTCAGACCGAACTACTCCGCATCCGTTTATGTTACCACTCTTTTCCTCGTTGTAAAAACGACCGACAATAGATGGCATTGTATTTATGTTCGTGAGTGGATTTCCTGTCTATATAAATGTGCAGACAAGCAATATCGACAGCGACAGGTCACTAGACAGAAATGATGATCTCAATGACGAAAAGAGTAGTTTTCAAAATTACAGAATAGGGAGAAGAGTGGATAATATTTGATAAGTATCACTTGTGTTATCTTCCTGATTCAAATCTTCAAACCTATCCAGAGTGTCTACTGCAATTTGACTTTAGAACGTTTGAACGGTACTTGTGTCCTAAGTGTACCATCAAAATCTCCTTAAACCTCGTAGAGAACTAGATTTGCCAAGCATACAGAACCGTTCGTTAGAAAATTACAGCGTATAGCAAGGGTTCTGAAATATTAAAATTATTATGAAATATTTCCTACAGTAAATCCATCATAATGTTTTACGCAAACATAGCTTTTAAATTAACCTTTATTTTTTTTTAAAAAAAAGAACGTTTTATTTGTTTTATGAGTTTTTTCTTATGTTTTTGACTCCTTTGTCAAACAAGTCCGCAGTCCAGTCCATTAAGGTTTTAAACTTTATTTCATTTTGTACAATGCTGAAAATTTTAAAAGCTGTATTCGATAGCCTATCAGCACTAATGTCACATAACGGCCACAACTCGTTTTACTTAGCGAAATCTATATCACTAAACACCAGCACTAGTCATTGTACACTGGAATTTCGGGAGGTAGAGTTAGATATCGCTTGGTTTCGAAGGTGTCATGCTCATCATCTTCGCCAGAAGATGGAAACCCAAGAGCTTTTCACCAACAATATACGCCGCTAAAGATTACATTCACATATCATACATTTAGCATTTATAACATATACTAGCTCAATAAACTGTCTTTGCCCGGGTATTTATTTATTCCAAATCATTTAGTAATTCATCTTCTCTTCCCCGTCCCAATGTCCATCTCCTCCTAGATCACTGTCTGTCCATTTGCTCCCCTCATCCTCTTGTCTCTGGTGCAGTGCCCTGTATTCAACACAGTGCGTTAAAGGAGTGCTCTAAACACTTTTTACGGCAACAGCGATGTATTTTGTCGTCAGATGTACCATAAATCACGGCCTACGCTTCTTTACAGAGTGGAATCCACCGGCCCTTCACGTTGCGTGGTGCTTGGATGTCCAAATCCTGGCCATCTACTCGGAATTTCCCTTTTCCCCATTCCTTACTCGCTTTCCATAGGTGCCCACGACAGCACTACGCCAACAGGTAACCAGCTTCGCCGTTTGAGAGATTCTCCTTTCTAGCCGCAGCTCCACAACAATTTGCCCTTTGTCGTAACCGCTTATATGAGAGGATTTACATATTTGCCGGCCGTATCTTTGCTATTATGATTGTCCATTCGTCTCTCTTCCGCTTACGTTCTTTTCTTACTGCGTCACGTGCCCGCAACACCATCAAGATGCATTCAACCTCACTATAGGCTGGAGTCATAATGTTTTCGCTCATCAGTGTATTTTATGCTAGGTGATCAGGCTGCCGCTAAGGCTGGGTTTTATTCAGCCAGCAACGCCTTCAAATACCACGCATATGATACTCGTAGTTTCTTGCTCCCTTTGTGCAAACTACTATTCCTACAGAAGAAATGAACAGGAGCTTTTTGTAGGAAATTTAATGCAATCAAATTTTGCACTGGAATACGTTTTCGGTGGAGGCCACGGTTTTCGAGTTATTTAAGAGAAATGCACTTGAAGGTCGCTTTTATACTTTTTAATTTTTTTAATAATTCGAAAACTATGGGCTTTGGCCAAAATGGATCCCAGTGCCAAATTTAGCTACCGTATATTTCCTACAACAGCGATCTGCTAATTTTTATGTATCTGCTCATGTTTCTGTAGCATTAATAGTTTTCACATAGCAATCGAGGTAATGTGATAAACATGCTCGTGGTATTTGAAGGCGTTGCGGGTTGCATAAATTTCGGTAGTAGAGGCAGCTGAATCACCGTGTATAAATATGTCCAAATGTGTGTGAAATCTTATGGGACTTAACTGCTAAGGTCATCAGTCCCTAAGCTTACACACTACTTAACCTAAATTATCCTAAGGACAAACACACACACCCATGACCGTGGGAGGACTCGAACCTTTACCGGGACCAGCCTCACAGTCGACGACTGCAGCGCCTTAGACCGCTCGGCTAATCCCACGCGGCTCACTGTGTATAATCTGACTAGTAAGCCATATACACAAATGACGAAATTATTGGTAATCACACTTTCTTTGTCCACTAGTACTGTTCCTAGAATTCATTCATTTCTTCAATGACACGTCCTTTTAGTCAGAATAAATCAGGTGCCTCAGTGACATACCGTCCTTTTCCTCACACGGTTTCTGTACTGTCTGGAACTAACACTGAGCATGTGGCATTGGTCACAAGTCCTGTTAAAATACCAATAATCAGCTTGCCGATTAGTTCTCTCCATATGTCGTACGTTGAAAATTACTATCACCAGGCTCATTTTGCACTCGAAACCTCAAGGTATGTAGATTATTACCATTACATGATTTCTGGCCTTTTGGCTATATCATTCGAAGGGATCTTAGATTCATTCCTTTGAGCACTGAAACATAGGCATATCGCCAGTCTGTAAAGTCTGGCCACAACGTAACGTAAAGTAAAGCAGCAGAAGGATGAGTAAGTATAGAAAAGGAAACAATATGAACTAGTCAGCAGTAACGGAATGGTATATCTAAGCGTTATTGTGTTATTGTTCAAATTTTTGCTACATTTAACGAATAAAAGGGGTTTCAGATAAGATATGTTCCTGTAACAAGTCATGAACATAATTTTTCTCGTTATTTTACAGAGAATTATGTACCGGGTGATCAAAAAGTCAGTATAAATTTGAAAACTGAATAAATCGCGGAATAATGTAGATAGAGAGGTACAACTTGACAGACATGCTTGGAATGACATGGGGTTTTATTAGAACCAAAAAAATACAAAAGTTCAAAAGATGTTCGACAGATGGCGCTTCATCTGATCAGCATAGCAATAACTAGTATAACAAAGTAAGATAAAGCAAAGATGATGTTCTTTACAGGAAATGCTCAATATGTCCACCATCATTCCTCAACAATAGCTGTAGTCGAGGAATAATGTTGTGAACAGCACTGTAATCCATGTCCGGAGTCATGGTGAGGCACTGGCGTCGGATGTTGTCTTTCAGCATCTTTAGAGATGTCGGTCGATCACGATACACTTGCGACTTCAGGTAACCCCAAAGCCAATAATCGCACTGACTAAGGTGTGGGGACCTAGGAGGCCAAGTATGACGAAAGTGGCGGCTGAGCACACGATCATCACCAAACGACGCGCGGAAGAGATCTTTCACTCCTCTAGCAATATGGCGTGGAGCGCCATCCTGCATAAACATCGTACGTTCCAGCAGGTGTTTACCAACCAGGCTGGGAATGATGCGATTCTGTAACATATCGGCGTACCTCTCACCAGTCACGGTAGCAGTTACAAAACCAGATTCACGCATTTCCTCGAAGAAAAAAGGCCCGATAACGGTAGACGTGGAAAGTCCAACCCATACTGTGACTTTTTCGTCGTGCAATGGAGTTTCCACGACAGTTCTAGGATTTTCGGTAGCCCAAATTGTGCAGTTGTGGGCGTTGACAGAGCCTCGGAGCGTGAAATGAGCTTTGTCGGTCCACAACATGTTACTCAGCCAATCGTCATCTTCCGCCATCTTTTGAAACGCCCGCACCGAAAATTCTCTCCGTTTCACTAAATCGCCAGGTGACAGTTCATGATGTCATGATGCCGATGGATTCTGTACGGATAGCGTCGGAGGGTACGCCTCAGTGCCAACCGAACAGTAGAGTATGGAATGCCGGTGCGACTGCACAAGCGATGACTTCCCCGTGCATAGACGAAGCCGCTACAGTTTCCATTTATTCCTGAAGTGTCTCAGCAACATTACGCCTTGTGCTCGGTCGGCCACTACGGGGTCTATCGTCTAAACAACCCGTGGCTTCGAACTTCGAAATCATTCTCACCACAGCTGCATTTGTCAACATACCTTTACCCGTTCGAATCCCCTTCCTATGGCGATAGGATCATAACGCTGAACTAGCACATTCCCCATTCTGATAATACAGCTTCACTAAAAGCGCGTTTTCAGGTAATGTCAACATGCTGCGACTGCTGGCGCATCTGATTCTCTCTCTCATTACAGCTCCTTTTATACATGATTGTCATGCGCAGTCGCTAACGTTTTGCTGTCCAGCGCCATCTGTAGGACATTTTGTGAACTTTTTTTTGTTCTAATAAAACCACATGTCATTCCAAGCATGTGTGTCAATTTTTACCTCTCTATCTACATTATTCCGTGATTTATTGAGTTTTCAAATACATACTGACTTTTTGATCACCCTGTATAATCAGAATATTACTTTTTCTGTCATGCAGCTGGTATATTTAAATCAACTCTTGACCAACAAGTTTAAATAAAATTTTAGTCAGAAAGTTAAGTAAGTCGAAATGTTGAAACAAGTGCCTCTTTTCCTTAGCTCACAACTCAGTATGCTGTTTCGGGCGGTTATTTTTTTCTCGTTACATCGTTGTCGCTGTGCAGGCTGCAAATTAAAATTCACCTACCTCCGAACGGCGTCTGCTCGATGTCCCTTCACTCGGCAACGTAGATATTTATAAGATGATGTAAAAGCAGCGTTGATAAAAAACACCATCTAATATCTACAATTACTGAGGCCGCACAACTCTAGTAATGGAAGGAACTTCTATAGAAAAACTGTCATTCAATTTTATCAGACAGTAAGAAAATGTATTGGCTTCTGGAAAATAATGTCCGAAATTTTCACATATAAATGTTTATTTTGTTATTGATAGCCAAAAGAAAGGAACTTTTCAGTCCACATTTAAACTATTGACCATTTTCTTCCAGTTCACAACTCATACACACATTTCACACGCACAGCAGCCAGAAATCTGTCAAAACCCAACCCGAACTAAACAACGTTTTCACTATCATTAATTTCACCAGTAATTTGAGTTATTAAATTCGGTTCTTCTTGTGAATTTCTAAAAGAGAAGCTACTCGCCAAAAATGCTCGGTGGTTGAATACTGAAACATGCCATACAGATACTATGAAGGCCAATATTTCACACGCAAATATCTGTCCAACAGATTTTGTCAAAATCTCTGAAATTTCGCCATATAGTCCTCAACAGCAACTGCTCTCGACTTAGCTCACCAATATCTCAAACACTATGAATGTCTTCATCTTACACATTATTTTGACTGGCACTAGTAACATGACTGTCCACGTTCAAAGCTAGCGAGCGACTTCACTTCTTGCAGCCTCACTCCCAGTGTAACTATCAGGTAATGAGCGGGAACTGTCTCGATTCTGATTGGTTGATCGTACACGCTGCCAATCAGAAGGTTCGCTCATGATCATACTCGCGCCAAAACTGGCCTGAACAAATCCTTATACACAGAGGCATTTACGTCATTCTGACATACAAATATTTGCGTAATGTTTAATAAACGAAAACGAAAATCCAATAATTCTGGAAATATTCTTTAGATACTGATTTTACTCCAGCTGACTTTGTGGCTGCTCTGTTACAATAGCAATCACACCTAGACATACGTCAGCAGCAAAGTGGGTAAATTCCATAGGATCATTTTCCCATGAGGAGGTTGCAGGTTACTTACGATGGTATGTCATGCAGCATTTAAATCTGACTAATGTCCAACGTACACACTCTCATTTGCTCACATTTATTCCCACAACAATATTAGACACAAATAACAATTTTGCCTAATTTTTATATTACGAAAACGAAAAGTAATTGAAGTTACAATATGAAAATCTCAATTAATTAATTATGTACACTGAGAGTTCTGTTTATGTTTTCCGATTATACCAGAAAACTTTTATATTTCCTAACTGAATTTAGTATCCTAAGAGTCGGTTTTTGACACTTTTAGCAATTTTTTTATCTCCGAAACTATGATAGTTTCAATGCTGAAATTTTTATACAATCTTCTCCTTAATAAGAAAAGTTGGTGTACCGATTTTGAAAATGATTGAATAATATTTAATATCATTTACTTAGGTTCATAGGTGGCATGAATGTACAGTCGCTCGAAGTGACACAGGAGCCGTTCTCACGCTACAGTAGCAGCAGGTGTATATGACTCATAGGTAGGACATAACTTACGGTCTCCTTCACAGCCTCCGGCTCCAACACTGTAGGCGGTACTGCAATGTTGCTTACTGCAATAATTGTTATCCCGCATTAACTCGTGACTTCACAAGGCCTTTGAAAGTTCTGCGAACAATCTGCAAGCGACACGCAACGACAAGTGTCATTGACGCGCTGTTTATGGTCTTCTTCGTTTAAGCTGTAGTATGTTTCGTTACACTGCAATATACAAAACAGATTGCTATGCAAGACAAACAAGGTTCCTTTGAAGTACTTTGACATGTTGATGATATTTGGCATGGCTCATGGAGTGAGCAATGATGTTCAACGAGCTCTATTAGATATTACGTTGTGCATTCAGGAAAATAGACACTGGCTTGAACAACACAGTTAAATAAACATTTCGCCTCCAAATCATCATTTTAAAGCAGCCAATTATGTACAGAATGTGGCGTCTACCCCCAAAACTATGAATGTTTCTAGCTGCCTAACTAAAATTTGCAGATATTTGACTGGAATTGTATATTCACGGTTGCATTAAATACGTCTTCTACATAATTGAAAAAATAATGTTCTCTATAAAATTATAACTTATTGTTGTAACTCTCCGGAATATATGTAAATAAAATACATTCATAACTCCGCAAAATATGCAACGTTTCTTGCCTTTATCTATCTAAATAAATATTACTTCCACTTATTATTTTTTAAAGTACAGAGAAAAACACCTTTATGCGAAACACCATCTATATCAGTGCCATGTCACTGCAAATTTTAGACTTGCTCATCCCTGTGTTTGTCATCTCCCGATCATATTTCAACTCCCACGAACCACCATGCCCTTCCCATTCCGTGCAGTAAACCTTCCCGACCGAGGAGCTCCGAATAAGAATCATATAGCTTGTGTGTGGGTGTTACCTATCTCTGTTAATTTTGGAAGCAAGGCCTTGTGTTACTGTCCTAGTTGTCCCCTTGTGAATATTGTTTCGTGTTTCTTTTTTCTATTCGTTTCTTATTCATGGTGTGTTGTCAAGGCAACGTGTTATAGAGCCTGAGCAGCAATGATTCGTTAAGCTGTTACACAATACTGTATGGAACATATGTAAACACAATAACTCTTGTGAGAAGGCCTTGGAACATTCTTGGTATAAGAGTGACCTGCATATATTATACAGTCCAACCCGTTTCCGATTTAGACTTACTGTTCCCTTATGAATTCATGAGGCACAGATGGTTTATTATACCTTGAAGTAATACAAGGTTTTGCAATGAGATACCTCATTAGTTCAACGTTGAGATTCTTCAACTTTTGCATGATCAGAGTTACTTTTTAGAGTAGAGTCGTTTACTAAACTCCACTAAGAGTTTACTCTGCATCACGCAGCATTGCGCTAAATACGATATACACTACATTTTTATTACGGATTGTAGAGATGGAAATTTCTTCATGAGGTCACATGTTGTGCTATTTGTTGGTCTAAAGGCGTTTGAAGGCTTATGTTCCTACCGTGAGTCAGAATCAAGACTAAAACATAGCGAGAGAGATAGCAAAGAGAAAATCCAATTGCAATTTAGAGACCAGTCGCATGGAACGGAGACAAAGAAATAGAGACTTCCCCGATCCGAGTATCTAATGTAAAAAGTATAAAAAGTAACTCTCGTACAGGGGAATTTAAATCAAAATCTAATTAAATACATATAATTGACGTATCTAAAGTGCAACTATTGTCTCTAGCGCCAACGGTTGTTCTATTCTTGCATTCACGTACGAATGAGTTAGTCCTTATATCTTCATGGATGAGATACTGATACTAAATAACGCTTACTGAAGCTATTATATTTTGCTTGGTTCTTTTAGACAAGAATGTAATAACATCTTTAATCCAACAGTTCAACAAGTGAACATAACTGCTGTGAACTCGACTAAAGGAGGATACAATGAAACAGACAAGAGGAAAGTTATGCACAGAAATTATCGGATCCTGTAACATCAGCGAGATATTGCGTGACCTGTTTCGGAACCATGTTGAAAGAACGGAACTTCTAGTGCACTATTATGAGCAGTCCTGTGACAGACAAAATATGAATATCAAGAGACGTTGTGTGAATTTGCATCTACATATCTCAAATTCCTGAGTACATAAAAGACATTTTTGTCAGGATATTTGTGAATTAGTACTACAAGTGAAATGAAGAAAGCGGCCTTTAGTTGCACTAGACTGGAATATGACTGTGTGGGACAAAACGTTAACAGCCTTACACTCGTAGCTGCATAAAGGAAAGGCACGGAGTGAGATCACACAATTGTTCGTCTACACGTTTAACAAACAGCTCGTCAGAAGATTCTGAACTGAGAAATAGTTACCGAAATAGGATCAAAATCTCAAAATAAGTATCAGGCTGGAAAAAAGTGGCTGCAGAAGGTATACTAGAATAGATCTACTAGAAAAGGGCGTTTTCCAATTTCAAAAGTATGGGATGATCGGTAAATTATGTAGATTAGTGGACAGTGGGGTACACAGGCTTCATTGGTGTGTATCATATGCAAGGAAGTGCGTAGAAGCAGTAGGAGAAGTCTCTGTAAGCATAAGCATGTCATAGTGACAACAAAGTCATAGTGACAATACAGTCAATTTGCCAATAAATAACATACTGTAAAAATTAAGGAGCTGAGTGAAGGTAAGCTGTAATACCACATAGAAGATGCACGTCATATGTTAAGGATACGTTGAACGTAAGAAGCCTTTAGGATGATGCTTGGACAGATAGGAAACTATCGAAGCTTAAGTGGAAGGAGACGGCCGTCGTATATAAACTACACACACATACACACACACACACACACACAGACAGAGAGAGAGAGAGAGAGAGAGAGAGAGAGAGAGAGGAGAGAGAGATCTGTAGCCAGGTTAAAAATGCGATACTGAGAATGGATGAGACCTAAAGCAGGCGAAACATTGTAGGCCTGATGAGAACCAAACGGCTTGCATGGACCGTGTATGTCGTTAGGATGGATAAACGCCTACTACTTTTGAATGGATTTCGCTTCCTACGGAAGAAGGTTTAGCAAAGAAAGGGTGGAGAGACGGAATCCACAAAGATCGATATAGAGTGTGATTGGCGACAGGAAGCAGGAAATTTAATCCAGTGGAGGAGGTGCCCCGTAGTTGCGCGTGGTCGTATGGGCCTGCTGGTGTAAAATATATAGTGTAATTAAATAACTGTGCAGGTCTCACAAATAGAATCAATTTGAAGTGGAAAGCAGCAAAGGCAAAAGTTTCTTAGAAATTTTATGTCTGGAAAATTTAAAGTAATTTTAAAGCGACGTAAAACACAGCATCGAACGAATTTTTCCGTTTAGGAAGGTATACGTTTAGCATCATGGGAAGTGCAGCTAATAATCACTAACAACTATAAAGGGCACATTTGATAGATACAATGAACAAAACTACGCTATGAAGCACTAGACATGGTGGTCGACAACCGGGAGACACCGGTGCAGGTCCGGGCCGCAGGAGATCAAAAGCTGGCCAGACAAAAATATTTTGAAATTATAAATCACATACTCAAATAAATTTAAAAAATATTTTTCTGTGGATAACAAATCGTTTGAGAGCTACCCTTGTAACTTTTTTTTGTAGTGTACAACTACCTGCTGGATAATTAGAATTCTTAATGGTTAGTTACAGTAGACTAAAAACCCAGTTGTTATGTTGTCAAGCACAGGGCGTGTGCTGAAGAGCGTGGGCGGAATGGAGCAAGCTGGCCGACGGCGCAACGTGCTGCTCGATCCACATAGAAGCTCTTCACATAAGAATGCAACACAATAATCTTATCTAATGAACAAGAAAATTTCATAAATCGATTTCAGACTGGCAAAATGTGAAATATCTATTAAATCACAAAACGCATATTCATTTAAACACCATTTTTGGTGCTCGTAACTCGATCAATCGTTTAAAAGGTAACTTTTTTGGACTGTTTAACTGATTGAAAATTTTGGCAAAATTTAGTGTACTATCAACATTTATTTTACCAAACAAGACATCAGTTATACTAAACAAGTCATAGATTGAATTCTCTAGACAACTAACTGATGGTTAAACACTCCACTGGGTAAGGCCTGGTTAGCAAAGACAGTTTAACTAGGTGATCAGTGAGTCAAGTAATCCGACCCTAAAAATGTGGGTGACATAAGTTGAATTGATCTGACGCTGAGCAGACTTTGATCGATCAAATTTACTGACGTTTCTGTACATAGGTGCAGCCGAGAGCAGGTGGCGGTTGAAATCCGTAGGCCCTGATAGTGCTGGAGCGGCAGTACGTTACCTACGCTGTTTACTTCGTGCGGCAACGTGACATGCAGCCGGTGAGATGCGTGCGGCGGAAGTGATATGTGGAGACGGCACCTGTGAATCGATCGCGGCCACGTAAGAAATGCAAAAATCTCACGTTCTAGCGAGCAGGGAGACGGATCACAATTTACTCTCTACCAGAGCCCTGATATCATAGTAGATTTCAGTGTGTGACACACCCGTTCGCTGGTCGTACGAAAGACCACTTTGGCTCACTTATACAACAGAGCACACAAGGATACCAAACATCAAGACTGGTAAACCAAAAAGGTACAAGTGCGCCCTTGGCAGACTAGATTTATGAGACATTTAAAGTCACACTGTCGCTGAAGTAGGAATTCACCACAGGCTCCCCAGTCGAAACTACTCCCAAGTGAAGTCAGTCTCAGGACTGGTCCCAAGTACCAACGACACATGACAGAGCTTCGACCAAAAGTAATTACTAGACCAAAGTCCCCACAAATGAGTGCTTCCCACCTATACAGAAAAAATTCCGTTTTCCCGCAGAGTGCTTGAACGACACCACCTTCACACCATCTTGAGCCAAACACAAGGCTCTAGAGGCGCTTAATCTCCCCTCCCACACGACAACACAAACTCATGTCGAACCAGGGCAAGAGTTAAGAAACCTGCATCTCTGAAAAAAGAGAAACCTCCAATTACTGGCTTTTTTAATTTTTTGCAGAGGGGAGAAGATGATTTTCTCCAAAGTCGTCTCTTTTTTCATGGCAACAAGTAAAACAGACACAGTCTCAAAGATCTTTATCTAAATCGCCAGTGCCTTGGAACTTGTTAGTCCCAGCTATGAGGTGTAATAAATATTCCGTGTCCAAACGTTTTGGATACCGGAGTTTTCTTATACAAAAGAGGCAATGGAGGTGGCTCACTAGCCTTCCTGCTATATCGGCGAACACGAAAATATGTGAATTTTTATTACACATAGCTCTGCACACAATGCCCAGCTTACGAATCCTCTGAGTGGATGTGTCACTTTACACTGTCGTCCCTGCCCAGGCCTCTACTGGCGCCATAGCAGGTACCACAGCATTGTTCTGCTGGAGCCCTGTTCCAATGAGAGGCTGCTCTGTCGGCCCAGTACATCTGTGGATCTGTCTGGAAAGATTTGCTAAGGGATGGGCTCGCCGAAAATTTCTTTCAACTCCAAACAAGCCGTTTCTACAAGCTAAGAATCATAAAAGTACGTCTTGATTTTAGCGCCCTACCCGGCTCCATCAGCGTCTGATGAGGCTGTTAACTTTCTGGAGTCTCGCTCAAAGTGTGTCAGTTTGTAATAAAATGTTTAATAGTTTTCCATATGCGAAAAATAGGTGTGAGAGTAACTTGTCCTCTCTCGAGCTTAAAACTACTTTATGAAACTTCGGGTGCATTCATTAGGTAGCAGCGATCTTTGACAAAGACGCGTCTCTTTTGTGGTGTGGCTCCTTTGGTGTGCAGCAACAAACATTTTGAAACGGAAGTGGCTCCTTTACTGTGTGTCCGCACCAGCTGTGTGCCAGGCGCCGGTATTTTTATACAGAACAAATTTCAATAAAATACTCGTTCTCCACTTCGTCACCAGTTGTTGCGATCTCGTACGGAGTTTTACACTATTACTGAGGCTCACAACGTTTGTTTTCCATCGATGAGGATCCCATAAAGTGTAATGTAGATAGTGAAAATAAGAAGTTCTTGACTCAGTCGACTGAAAAATATTGTTTTATGCTGGCTGATAGGCCTCGAGCTGTTCCAGTTTGCCTCATATGCAACAGAACTGTCACTCTTGTTAAAAGTGACAATATAAAGGGACACTAGGAAACAACTCATCAATACTTCCATAAAAATTTATCTTTGCTTAGTGAAGCTAGCCAAGAAAACCTCCAGGCATATATAGCTTCATTCTAAAAAAGTATGGTCTTCGCAGTTTTCTCTATAAACGAGCAAGAAAATTCTGCAGAAGTAACGATGAGAGTGTGTTGAAGCCTTTTCAGACTCTGAGATAGTAGCACTGAGATATTAACGAAATGTACGTTGGAAATGGCCCTCGCGCCTTTTGAAGAGAAAAAGGATTTGATGCTGCAAATCAAGGTATTCCATTGTCGGAAAGAAATGATACAAGAAGAACCGAAATTTTGGCTGCTGGTAATAAAAGTACAAGGTGGGACAAATAAAAATGCTCCAAAGTACAAAGCTCCAGGGTACAAAGAAAAATAGCAGTGGAAAGGAAATGCAGTAGTAACCTGACAATAGCAGATGTTGAAAGTGACCACCATTCATCTCTGGGCACTTCTGGGCCCTGATGAGCAAGTTGCTGAAGGCGCATCGAAGTGGACTGCTAGAATCGCAGTCTCATCCAAAACATTCTGCTACAGTTCTTAAAGAGTATGAGGGTTGTTGAGATACATCTTAGACTTGAGGGCTCCCCCACACAAAGTGATCGCACACTAACAGATCCGGTGACATGGGTGGCCAACTAGAGCCACGACCAGTCTGAACTCTGCTAACGGGTCTTTCAGACGAGGAGATGTCCAAAAGTGCACTAAGGGTCGGCCAGTTGTATGGGCAGTTGTTCCATCCTGTTGGAAGTAACTGTAGGTCTTTCCGTCCTCTTTTAATGCTACCATAAATTGACGTCCAATCTTATCCACTCGTCTGGGCCACTTCCCCCCCCCCCCCCCCCCCCCACCCACCACCCCTCACTAGTAGTTTGCTGGAGTTTCTGCAAAAGGCGCCTTGCTATGCCATAGCACTTGATCAATCTTGCGACGTTGTTGATGAAGAACAAATGTCCATTTACGTCGATTTTTGGATAATAGAAGTAAGGTATTTAGGAAAGAACTGTTGACAATATTTTCGTTCAAAAGGTGAGACTCGTGGAGAAGATTTAGTCAAAATTTTGGATGACCTCATCACAAAATCAGACTTCATTTATGATAAAATGGTGTCTCTTTCAGCTAATGGGGCCCCAGCGATGATCGGCAATGGAAAAGGCCTAGTAAAGAGAACCAAACGTAAGAATGCCGGGGTACTATCTTACCAGTGCATAATTTGCTGCGCAGCCCTTTGTGGAAAACTTTGTGTGACTCTGAAAGAGGTAATGGACGGGTTTATCAAGTTAATTAATTTTATGGCGTGTCTTTCTACTCTTCACCACAGCTCAAAGTTTCCTTCTGAATCATTCGGCACATTCTGACTTACTGCAGTGCAGCTGTGTTCGTTGGCTAAATAAAGGTCAAGTGATTGAATGTTTTTGGGAAGTAAAACATTAAGTCATATCCATCTTAGAAAAGTTGGATTCACAAGAAGCAAGAAACCATTGGGAATTAGTAGTAAACGGACACAGTGTGGTAGCCGTGGATTTCTTGAAGGTCGTCTGAGTCATTTAAATACGCTCAATACCGAGCTACAAGGAAATGGAAAATTATTATATCATCTGACATAAAGTGTGTCTTCTTTCTGTTGTAAGTTGGATATCTTACAACAAGAAATTGCAGGTCAAGAACTTTTTCACTTTCCAACGGTATTTTAATATAAAAATAATTCTGGAATAGACATTCGAGTATTCTCAAATTGTATGTTAGATCTGAACAAAGGATTGACGGCAAAATTCCAAGACTCTGCAGAGATAGAGAAGCTGCCGTTATCTTAAAATCACCTTTCGAAGTTTCTCCAGCGGCAGAATGCACGAATATGGCTGTGAAGTTGTTCTGCCTTTCAAGGCCTTTACTGCAGATAGAGATAACAGGCTTGTAGGAAGACATTTCCTTGTAAACGTATGAAACTGCATCGGCTGAAGAATTTTAAAGTCCCAGAAAAATGTGTAAATAGGGAAATTAACCCTAATACTTATTTACTATATTTGGCTCTGCATATATTTGCGAAATTTCATTTTCAGAAGTGAATTTTTTGAAGAAGAAATGCCGCTTAAGTTTAACGGCTGCCCAGCTCGAAGACACTACTTGCATAAGCTGCTCCTCATATGAATTTAACTGTACGAAAGTGGCTCAAGAGCGCAAAAGCAATTTCTGTAATTGATTTTTTAATACAAATATGCCTATCTATTGCATTTTATGTTATTATTTGAGCTGAAATTAAAATAAAATGTAAGATATATGACATTTTTATTCTGGACCCGGATAAATATTTTCAAAAGTATCCGAACTGCATCTAAAATTATTTACACTAGAACTTCCTAACAATATCACCATACAAACGAAGTCGTTTAAAGTCAGTATATTTGATAGATCTCAGAAAGACATGTTCTCAGCAAACAAGGTTGGCACATATGAAATTCATTAAAAATTGCTAATCCATATCTAAGGGGCAGGGATATGAAACTAATTCATTGTAATGTTCAGATTCATTAAACAAGTTATGTCGTTACACCATGAAATCTGTTAGGCAGCAATATTTGGCCTCCAGGAATGTTATATTATACCCGTTCGTTTGCATATTTCATTCGAAATGAGTCACGATTTACGATGGGTGCTTTTGATAATTGATCATTTCTTTGGCTAATATTGGGAAGCACCAGTTAGTAACATTTTATTGTGGTGTTGCGTGATTGATAATTAATTTTAGCTGTACACATTTCCCTCCAAAAAACAACAAAGTGTATTTGATTGGCAGATTCAATCATAGGAAGAGCTGTAGAATATTGCAGAAGAGTGTTCTATAGGGAGTATTAACTGCAGGTAATTGGCTGGCAGCTTCATGACAAGTGTAGTGGGAGGCACTGCTCTTGTAACGGGTACGTGGATTCATTGTAGGGAGCGCACACGCAGACACCGCCAGCCTTGCTGAAAACTGGCCTATGGCGTGTAAGGTGATTCTCCTGCGTGTGTCGAATGAGAACATGTTATGCGAGGATCAGCTTACTGAATTAGTTGACAAGAGCGTCAATGAAAAGCCTCACTGTTAGAAGCTGCAATGTGTCGATTCCGCCACTAGAAGCAAGCCATGTCGTTTCTCTTAGCAGTGTGACGATTCTTTGCATCTCTATGAAGTGTGAGGCATACCGAAGTGCTTCTTTAAGGACGAATACTTGAACTGATTTTCTGTTCCTGGCTTACGAGCGAACAGAAATCTTGATTCGTATTCTGTGATGTACTGAAATTCAGTGTGGTGCACGAAATGTGTTACCATTTTGTTTTTGAATATAAACTTTATTGACAGCAGAATCTGATAGGAACATATACTAGAATGAAGAGCCGTCCATGGAGATTTGTTCTAACTGGGCACATACTCAATATGTCCTCCATTTCGTTTCCTAACTTCCTTCAAACGAACACTGAAGTTAGTGTTATCCTACGGCACATGTCTTCCGTAATTTCACTGTAAGCTTGAAGAATAAGTCTTCTGAGCTCCATTAAATCCCGTGGACGTTTCGGGAAATTTTTTTCCTTTAGGTACCCCCAAAGAAAAAAGTCACATGTATTGAGGTCTGAACTATTGGGGGGACAATTTTGTCCGTCATTGAATCGACCTGGAAACCTGAGTGAAATGATCCGAAATGCTCGTGTAAAAACTCCAATACAGTGTTTGCAGTATGTGGCTTTGCTCCATTTTCCATGAACCACTGCGTGTTGAAGAGCAAGACAGTAACAGGAAGCTGTGGAATGAAGCTATTGCGAAGCATGCTCAAATAACACTCTCTGTTAACAGTTTCTTCAAAGAAAAAGGGTCCAATAAGTCCGTGACTGGAAATTGCTGCCCACGCTGTAATCCTCGGAGCATAATGTTGTCGTTCATGAAGCTCTTGTGGGTTTTCAGTGGCCCAAAAGCGTACATTTTGTTTGTTAACCACACCGTCTAAATGAAACTGCGCCTCGTCTGAAAACCAAACGTTGTTGAGAGTTTCTTCCCTATCCTCCGCCCACTGAGCAAACGGTAGTCTCTGCTGATTGTGTTCTTCAGTGAGCTTCTGTGCACAGGTCATCTTGTATGGGTACATATGGAGGTCACTTTTAAGAATGCGTTGAACGGAGCGTCTGGATATTCCCAGCTGCACTGCTGCCTTTCTACACGATTTCCCGGGACTTCTCTGTACAGCAACTCGTACCGCTTCAATATTCTCCGGCGAACAGGCAGGTTTAGGCCGAGGTCGCTTCGCTTCCAATACTGTTCCTTCCTGTACAAATTTATCGTACAACCTGTGGATGGTCTTCTTGCAAGAGACCCATCGTGTGTTAAACTGTTGTGGAAAAGGCCTCTGAGTCACAACAAGGCTTTACGTTTCATGAAAAAGTAACACAATGGCCTATCGTTTCTGTGTCGTCAGTCTTCCATTATCAGCCTTTGCTGCTTACTTATCTCCTAGCGGCAGTATCGTGAATTACACGTCATTTCGTAACTCATTTCTTTTTCCAAGCTCTGCTGGTACTGCTGTAGAGAACCCAGTGGGATATCTAATGTGCGTCGTAAATTGTGAAAGAAACAATTGGTAACACATTTCGTACGCCACCCTGTAGTTTCAGATCTAGGAGTTGGTGGAGGGTATATTGCGTCCACTATGTTGACAGAATTTATAGGTACGCACCTTACCTCGTATGCACGGTGACCGGCAGCGAGCAGATCGACACAGCTTCATCACGTTAAAAGCGGTGCCTGGTTTTTATTTAGCCTCATTTGTGCAGAAATTTCGATGGATAGCTTGATAAGGAAGCTGAATGAATAGGCGATGGGTATTGCGATTGCAAAAGTACTGATTATATACATTCGGCTAAGCAAAGATTATCTCTAACACTGTTTCTGCTCCAAAACCGTAGTAGTGATTATCGCCTATTCGGAGCAAGACACTCTGATTTCACCACATCGAGTGTATTTCACTCACGACTCGGAGTGAGCAATGGCCTTACCCTGAATGGGGGAAGGGAAGAGTATGACTTGCTATCGGCGTTTCCGCAAGTCTGCACGACCTTACGGGAAACTGCCTACGTAATTCCTTTGATTGTCTACTAAAGTTGCCAACAAAAACTTTTTTCTACTGGCAGCTTTTCTAGCTATTCTTGTGTTGTGCGAATTTTAGTGAAACAACGAAAGAAGACTGAAATTATTATTACGAAAAAAATGGTTCAGATGGCTCTGAGCACTATGGGACTCAACTGCTGTGGTCATCAGTCCCCTAGAACTTAGAACTACTTAAACCTAACTAACCTAAGGATATCACACACATCCATGCCCGAGGCAGGATTCGAACCTGCGACCGTAGCAGTCGCACGGTTCCGAACTGCGCGCCTAGAACCGCGAGACCACCGCGGCCGGCCTATTATTACGTTTTTATTACAAAGCATGGCAGAAAAAATGAGTCCTTTACAAACACAAAGAAGATACGTCATAAATTGATTGTAATAGCATAGCAGTCTATCCTTTCCACAGTGACGAGGAAAAAGGGATGGTTGGAAAAGAACGCGGAAACTGATCGCTGTAGCAAAAGGTTACATTACTGCTTAGCAAGAGTGTGCGATTAGCAACATGCAGTAGCTACGACTATAAAATAGACAGAATAACTTATGATTGCTTGAAAAGAAAAAGCTGCAGTGGCCTCCCATCCGAAATTCAAGTAACTGTCATTAATTCCCGTGATAATTACATTCGTCGAAATAAACGAGAGCGATCTATTGCGACACCATGGCTATGAAACCATCATGCTGTGAGAGCAATCGCTCGCCACGTGGGCGCATGGCTCAGCACAATGGATCCTACGTCCATTCCAGGAAAGCGACAAGTTCATAAATTTAAACTTCGCTCTTATATTACGATAAAAAAAGAGCAAAGGCACCGACAGCGAAAGTATGACTCTACAAGTTGTAGGTTTTACCCTAATATGAGCTATGATCGACTTCGCGATCCTAACGGACAAGAGACAGACCCAGAGTACAGCATGGCAAAGAAATCTTTACATTTACGGGATAAAAAAGAGCACGAAAACAAAACTATTAATGCGCTCTAAGTGGCGGAGTTCCTAACGTTCTTGCTGTCTTGCAGGCGCCGAAGTTGTTGCTCACAGACGAGCTTACCTACCACAGGAACTCAGCAACAAGCTACCAGCTACGGATAACGGTAGACTAGGGACGACCAAGATCCCTCGCCCCCAGAGGGGAGCCGGTAACATTGGCAAGCGAAAAGGGCGCGCTCTTAAACTAGCCTGTTAGAGGTCCTGAAATTGCCGCGGAACTGACCGGGAGACTACTTCGCGCAGTTAAAGGAGGGTGAAAAGTGAAGTTTCACAGTTGGTAGTACTACTTGTGAGACTAAGAAGAGTGATACCTTTGGCCTCCATAAACTATTCAAACTGGCAGCCCACGCCCGCCGAAAGCATCGATGTTGGTGGGAAAGGGAAACCAACTTGGCTATGCGGGACCAGAAAGGATTCAGGATTTACACTTATAGTGGTGGGAGTTCTAAAATATAAGAAAATAATTTATTTTTTTAGATTTGTATTTCAACTTTTTTCACTTACCATTGGCTGCATTTGTTGCTATAGGTACACTTTTGTTCATAAGTAAGGGAGATTCTTCGATGAATTTTGCCCTGCATACAAACCATACTTACAGGTGTACGAAACTCTAGAATTTTCCAAATCTATTAAAAACTCTGGTAAAAATTGAGACAATTAACTACTAAATCTGAGTTTTTTCTAAACATGAAGTTTAAAATGTAACAGCACATTCATTTTTTCATAAACTAAATAATTTCTAGAGTTTCATAGACCTGTAAGTATGGTTTGTATGTTGTACAATATACATCTAAGAATCTCTCTTACTTATGAAGAAACGTGTACCTATAGCAACAAACGCAGCCAATAGAAGTGAAAAAATGATGAACTTTCAAATGTAAAAAAATTTATTTTGTTATTTTCTTGAACTTCCACTGCTATAATTGTGAATCCTGAATCCTTCCTGGTCATGCTGACAAAATTTTATGAATTTATTCGTAAAAGTATAGACTGTGGAAATTAAAATGTCCTGTGGTGTCTCTCCTGCTCCAAGACGGCCCGTTTGACGTCCTACCCCCCTTAAAGTGAAAAGTTATCGAAGCAACTGAGGCATCCCAAATACAATTATAATGGCAGAAAAAGAACATGATTTAGTTATTAAAAGCATTAAATATGAAAGTCGTGCTAGTGAATGAGAAAGAAACGTACGTCTTTCAACGTCTTCCAGCACTATAATCGGTGACACACGCACGACGGCCGGCAGACAGGGAACCAGTCAGAGTAAATGTATTGAGTTCCGTTTGCTTGTTCTCCGAGCTCATTACAGTCGGTGCCAGGCAAGGTGAACGTGTTCTGTTTCTCGAGGTTTATCAGCATCTCGGCAAATTAGTGTCTCCGTCTAATAAACGGGGTCGCGATTTTGAGGGAAGTCAGAGGCGATCTCCCTATCTCAACGCTGGGTTAAGAGTAGGACATAAGATTTTGTATTGCCTGTGTACATTTTTGCATTTTTCTGTTGTTTGAAAACAATAACCTTTCGGTGTCTAGTAGCATTCATCTAGTAGGATATCTATTCAACATTATCGATATCCTAATTAAGCCACAATAGAATACCATCACAACGAAGTACCTCATCTAATGTATTCATCTACGTGTAGGTTGTCAATGGCAGCGCTGATTTTAATTCATTTATAGGCGTGATGTATCCAATTCCGATAGAACATTAGGTAAGCACACATACACATGCCGTATGTACACCTCCACCCGGAATTTACAAAACTGAAGAATTGAGCAAGAAAACGTGGTGCCGAAGTCTTCAAATCTGGACATTAGAGAAGTGTGGGATAGTCATGTGGTCGGATGAGTTTTGGTTCACACTGTTTCCAACTTCTGGCCGGGTTCACGTCTGGCATACGCCGCCCCAAGCCTAAGACACAGGCTGCTTGCTGCCAAGAGTGAAACGCGGCAAGATTCGGTGATGATTTGGACACTCATATCTCCGTAGTCCATGCGTCCCATGGTTATTCTGCAACGTCGCATCACTGCCAGGGGTTATGTGACCATTTTGGCTGGTCATGCTCACGCCGTGGTGCAATATTTGTTCGCCAATGCTAATGCTATGTTTGAAGACGACAGGATCCCAGTACACACCGCTCGCATGTCCCGGGACTGGCTTTGTGATCACAAGGATCAATTTTCGCATCTCCCATGGCCACCATAGTTACCACGTCTGTACTAACACGTGTTGGACGTGTGTGATCTACCTTGGAGATAAGGGTGCTTGATCTCCATCTGTATCCATCATTGTTACCTGTACTTGCCACTATTTTGAAGGAAGAATGGTTTGACATCCCCTCAAAAGCTGTACAGGATCAATATTTATCTGTTCCGAGACGACTGGAAGCTGTTTTGAACCAATGGCTTTTCTACACCGTATTATTATGTGTTGTATTTTTTGCGTTTCCATGTTTCTGTCCATCCCATGTATGTCTTTAATAGTTACACCGTTTCGGTTGCTGTCAGCTGTCATCGTCAGATCGAAACATAGAACCTGTAATACAAAATTGAGCATCATAATCAACAAAAGTAGTCCGTGTGACTGGGGAGAATGTGACGAAGTTCAAAGAACCTAGAGTTTCTTCGTTCCGTTACTACTTAGTCTCTGACCGACCCATTTTAAATGTATCCTTCTGGGAAACGGGATACGTCACCTTATATGTGACTTCGTAGGCTTTCCCGACGTAATATGTCTTGAAAGCCTTTTCAGATTTACTGCCAGTTCCTAAAATCAACTCAATTCAATATTTCGGCAATCCAACTGTTAGCATCTTCAGGAGAACACTGGATCACTGCTACTGCTGCTGAATCCGACTGAGAACTGATGCTAAGGCTTTTCTTTCTTTCTTTCTTTCTTTCTTTCTGCAATTTCATGCCCCTGCCCCATGTTGGCAGGGGAGGGCTGGCAGAGGCAAAGTTTTCCGCTCTTCAGCCGAATAGCTTTACAGAAATATATAAAAAGAGGAACTCAAACATAAAAAGGGAGGAAAAATGGGGGACGTAACACAGAAAATGGAGATAATGGAAGTTAAAATATACATTAATACGGGGACATGCATCGGGGACAGTTAAAAAGTCGACATAACGTTAAAAGAACACAGCTGGTTATTCATGGAGCACTTCAAATACACTGGATCAAACACAATTTAAAATTCGGCGACAATATAAGAAAGAACTCGCAGATTCCAAGGCTGCAAATCGACGTACTATATAGGTCTCTGTATCGCATACGGCGCATGCGTCGCCCGCCACAGTTGCTACTCTCCAAGAGAGGGAAGTTGGCGCTGCCCTTAGCAGAACACAGCGCAAACGATATATCACACTCAGAGACTATTTTCGAACACATTGACGGGCCGCGCCGAAGAACATCCTATTTTTAAAAGGGACACTGCAGGGTTCCACGTCCTGCGAAGAGGAAGTCGTTTGTCTCTATTAATCAAATTATCTGCCAGTCTAATTTGAATTTCCTCTTTACAAAAAAATTTTCAGAAAACGGAAGTTTGGCAACTACCACCATTTCGTCGTATTTCAACCCGTGTCCCTCGTTTGAGCAATGTGGTTTCCGATGACAAAGCCACTGAAGTGCACCGTTGTGCAATGTGAACCGTCAGTCCAGTTGACCATTTCTCTTATTTTGAAATTTAACTGGTAACTTTTCTGAACCATTCGTAATGTCTGTAAGCTTAGGCACTTATTTGAGGCAAGGAGATTGCAGCGAATGGTATTGCTACTCACTAGTTTTTGTGAATTCGTTACTGAAACGGCGAGTTGTTTGCTGCACTGTATTGTGGAGTAACCACTTACTATCGCTTCACAGTTTCTTCCTTGTTTCATATATAAAAGTGTAATCAATAAATTAACATAATAATTTATTATCAAACAGATTATCCCCATGTTGCAATTATATGTTGTCCTCATTCTTCAGTTGGGTTAGTCGACGTTGCTTTGTAAACTCCGGGTTGAGGTGTACATACGGCACGTGTATGTGTGGTTCCATCAACGAAGAGTAGTTTTGGAATTGCAGCTCGCCCTGTAGTCCCCAGCTTCTGGAGCGCTCATCGCGTTGTTTAAGTGCTCACAGTGTTCCTGAGTGCGACATTCAGTACTGCAAAGCCTTTTTCAGCTTCTGGCTTCTTACTTTTCGACTCAGTCCTCTTCAATGACCGTCCGCCACTATCACTGATCACAGTGATTCGTCTACGTTGTGATTTGGTGGATGTTTACCCGCTTTCCCTGTAAGTCTCGACGTAGTGTGATTTGGTGGATGATATTTTCCTCTTTCCCTGCATGCGGCACCAACCTATGATGAGGTACCTCTTCAACCCCAAACAGTTTGGATAACTTGGTTACGAATGCTCGATACATACGAGCACTAATAATTTGTCTACGTCCACAATCACTTAGCGCCGACACAGTGCACTCACACCTACACAGAACGCCGTTCTGACCACGATTGACACTTGAAACTTATTGAGGGCATTTCACAGGTGCTGTTCGTGCTCAAATACAATAGCGTGATGTGCAGGCTTGTCTAGCATTCCATTTATTCAGGCGTGCACTTCTCGTGGTATTTCCACAGTGTTGTTAACCCTCGTATATCTATCGATCTACACGGATTTATTCACAAAATTATTACAAAGATCGTGGAATCTTAGAGGAAATTTATTTTCGTTACTAATGAGCCAGAAGGTATCTTCGCCTTTGTCCTCATCGTTCTTAGGTCGTCAGTACAGCTTATTGAGCTCTCTAGCCGCTACGTGGCGCCGTTCTCTTTGCATGTGGCTGGTTTCAGCATTGTAACATAGTTCGCTTTGAGCTCTTGCAAAGTAACATGGTTGTGAGATCCTACGTGTGCATTAACGAACAACCGCGACCTGTAATTCTTTCTTTCTTGAAGTTGAACTAGGAGGTGAAATTCACAGAAGACTTCCACGGGCCATTGTTACACCACGGGAAAATGTTCGCCATTGCACTGAATACCCCACAAGTTATCGAACAACTGTGAAAGAAGAGGAAAGAGCCGGAAGTCCCGTCATATCTTTTACTGATGCCAACACTGAGCAAGTCTATGATCTTATTCACACTTACCGACAAGTGATTGTTGAAGTGGCAAACCAAAGGAACGGTTCAAATGGCTCTGAGCACTATGGGACTTAACATCTAAGGTCATCAGTCCCCTAGAACTTAGAACTACTTAAACCTAAGTAACCGAAGGACATCACACACATCCATGCCGGATTCAGGATTCGAACCGGCGACCGTAGCGGTCGTGCGGTTCCGGACTGAAGCGGCTAGAACCGCTTGGGCACCGCGGCCGGCAAACCGAGGGAATATTAGCCATGGTTGTGACTAAGTCACTATTCATAACGAGCAAAACTTTCGTGTAGTATGTTTAAAACAGGTCCCAAGAAACTCAATGAAGAATGTAATGGCTATCGTATTAGAGTATTTATCTCCGGTAAGAAAAGATATCCAGGAAATCTGATGTTGTCATCCACAAAGGTAGATACTGGAACGTTAACTGGAAAAGGGTCAGTAGCAGAAAGTTACACTCACACTGAGATGCTTCGACACGACCTGAAGTCTGCAGCTGGAAACAAATGTCTTGGCCTGTTGTCAGATGGTGTTGCTTTATTTTTTTCCTTCTTTAGAATAACGCACGTTCACATATCGCTTACCACAATGTTCAAACTCGTTAGGATATGTATGTCGAAGTGACGGAGTATACTGCATCCGGTCTTTATCTTACCTTCGGATATTTATTTGTATGGTCTACTTGAAGATTTTCACAGGTCGTCCTTCCACTTACAATGAACAGGAGGTTTCCTGCCCAACCAAAACACTTTTTTCTTGGGGGTAGTGGGAGGACTATGCAAAGATGGACCGAGTGGAAGAGACTGTTGTTCCTTTGATCACTTTCCTGCCTTATCCCCTTTCGCCACCACTGCAACAGAAAATTAAAGTATTTTCTTGTTCCGTTTTGAAATGATAACATTAACTTTAAAATAAGGTGATGAAACTTGTAGGATAGCAATACGCATTTATACAGAGGGCGTAACGAAGTATAAGAGGGCAGTGCGTTGGTGGAGCTGTCACTGGTAATGTAGTGATTCATTTGAAAGGGTTTGCGATGTTATTATGGCAGCACGATGGCAATCAGCGCACTTTGAGCACGGAATGGTAGCTCGAGCGAGAGGCATGGGACGTTCTCCATTTTGTAAATCGTCAGGGAATGCAATATTCCGAGATGCATAGTGTCAAGAGTACGCGGAGAATACCAAATTTCAGGCATTACCTCTATCGACGGAGAACGCAGCGGCCGACGGGCTTCACTCAAAGTCCGAGAGCAGCGGCGTTTGCGTAGAGCTCTCAGTGCTAACACGTATTCAGCACAGCGTGAAACAACCGCAGGAATCAATGTGGAACTTAATACGAACGTGTGGCGAAATTTGGCTATAATGATCTATGGCAGTTGATGATCGACGCAAAGGTAATTACTAACGACGCCTCCAGTGCTCATGGCTATCTCGTTTGGACCATAGGCATTGGAAATCCGTAGCTTGGTGAGAGGAGCCTCCCCTCCAGTTGCTAAGAGGTGATGATAGTGTTCGAGTGTGGTGCAGACCACAGTAAGTCATGGACCCAAGTTGTCACCGAGGCACAGTGCCACCTGGTGATGGCTCCAGAATGGTGTGCGGTGTTTATATGAAATGGTCTGGGTCCTCTGGTCCATGGGAACCAATATCTGATTGGAAATGGTTATATTAGGCTACTTTGGTTTCATCTGCAGCCATTCGTGGACTTCCTGCTCCCAAATAACGACTGAATTGTTATGGATGACAGTGCACCATGCCATTGGCCCACTGGTGATTGTGATTGGTTTAAAGAGCATTCTTGACAACTCCAGCGATTGATTTGGCCACCGCGATCGCCCATCGAACATTTATGGGAGAGCCGGCCACTGTGGCCGAGTGGTTCTAGGCGCTTCAGCCCGAAATCGCGCTGCTGCTACAGTCGCTGGTTCGAATCCTGCCTCGGTTATGGATGTGTGTGATATCCTCAGGTTACTTAGGGTTAAGTAGTTCTAAGTCTAGTGGATTGATGACCTCAGATATTAAGCCCCATAGTGGTCAGAGCCATTTGAACCATTTACGGGATATAATCGAGAGATCATCTCGAGCTCAAAAACCTGCCCCGGAAGCACTTCCAAAATTATGGACAGCAATAGATGCAACTTGGTTCAGTATGTATGCAGTGGACTTCCTGCGACTTGTTGAATCCATACCACATCGAGGTGCCCTAGTGCGCTGGGTAGAAGGATGTCTGACGCGGTATTAGGTGGTATCCAATGACTATGCCAGCCTCAGTGTATGTGCGCTGCATTCTTTTGCTGAAAATCCAAAAATTATTCCAGGAAGTTAAGTTTCCTCCAAATGTGAAAACTGTTTCAAGGAACAACGTGATCATGTACTTAGGAACAAATTCTATACAGATTTAAAGTTGTCGTGATTGGGAAGATCTTGTCAGTAATGTATTTAATAATGCATGTGCTACATTATCAACCTAGTAAAAACCAATAATCAGTTAGTGAAATCAAATTAAGAAGCGATATAATCAAAAACTAGCTCCAATTTGGCGATGAAATTTGTTAAGACATTAAAGGGAATCCGTTACGTTGCTAACACTACATATTCTGTCGTAACTAGGCTTTCCGTTTCTAGGTGCAAGATGACGCATCACTGACGAAGTACGGCTTAACAGCCCACACGCGATGTATCTATTTTCAAAAATACACAGAATTCTACTCACCACAAAACTTTGTAAGTGAAGAGTGAACAATATCCCCAAAATAGCTTTAATATGTTACACAACCTTTATGTATGCAGAACTCCTAATATATATAAACAGTGCAGGAAACACAACCTCATACCTCTCAGCAACAAAGGATATAATGCCGTCAACTACTCCTGGCGGTTCCTACAGGCCATTCTTTCATGTGTTTCTAAAATCAGTCACTAGGCTGAAACACCGACAAGGAAACATTATGTGTTGCGTAATACACTGTTCCCCAGGTACAACACTACTCACTATAGTGAAGAGCGGAGTGACTACGCTGAAAAGTGATGAGATCTAAATCTTTGTACTACTGTTATAATAAATATTAAGATCATATGCAGGTACTTTTTGACTGGCCCTCGTACTAATAACAATAGCAAGCAGGAACACAAGAAGATATTAGTGGCTCCAAAGTCTTGCGACAGAATCTTTGAAAATAATCTCAGAGAGTTGGCCGTATTACGAATTTAATGCTTGAAGTTAACGGTCAAAATTGTATCCATAATAACAGATCAAAAAGGGTTTTCTTGTTTGAATCATATTTTAGTTATCGTCCTGTGATGTCCCGTACGTGCTCGACTGGAGGTAAAGCTGAGGACCTAGCAGCTCAAGGAAACATGTCGACACTCTATAGAGCTTGTTTGGCAACAACAGAGAGATGTGGCCAAGCATAACCCATGTGGATAACGCCCGCTCGAATGCTATTAATGAATGACAAGAAAACAGGTCGGATCACCAGACTGACGTACAAATCTGAGGTCAAGGTGCGTGGGATAACGACGGGAGTGCTCCTGCCGTCATACGAAATCGAACCCTAGACCATAACTCCAGGTGTACGTCCAATGTGTCTAAAACGCAGAGAGGTTGGTTGCTGCTTCTCAGCTGGCCTCCTTCTAACAAACAAACGGCCATCACTGGAACCGAGGCAGAAACGACTTTCCTCAGAAATCACAATAGATATCCACTCGGCCCTCCAATTAGCTCGCGCTTCACACCTGTGAAGTTGTCAACGGCGGTGGTTTGGAGTGAATGGAATGCACTCAATGGGGCGTCTGGCTCGAAGCTGTTCTGGCAGTAACCGATTAACGACACTTCGTTGCGTCACTGTTGTTCCAACTGCTACTGGCATTGACGTTGCAGATGCAGGACGATACAGCCACCCACGACAGTCTCTCCTCTCGGGAGTGCCATGTGGTCGTCTGGAGTCCAATCTTCGTGCGACCGCCTTTCCCGAGACGACCACTGCCAGCCATCACGCACAGTGGCATCATTCCTGGCAAATGTTTCAGCAATAATCACGGAAGAGAAATTCAGCTTCTTGAAGCCCTATTACATCCACCGAACTCGGTGAGCTGTTCATAATGGTGTCTCTTGTCGCTTTAAAGGCATTCTTGACTAACATCAACTCACAACGTCCATTCTCAAAGGTTACGACCATTATAGCGCGTTTTTAAAGCGAACGTGATTTGTACCCTCACACTGGTACTGCTAACGCCACTCTTATACAACTGGCGCCAAATTTGAATAGATGTCATCTTTCAAACATAGAAACGTGCCTACCAACTTCCGTTTATGTCCCACAACTCCTTCCTGGTGTTGGGTTTGTTTCTTCTGTCATGTCATTGTGTTACACATTTCCGATATCGTTCACTGCTTGGTCAAGTTCAGGGAGATATTTGGAGGAAACAAAGAATGATATGTATAACATAGATTTTTGAGGATTTTGGAAGTGGAAAACAGAACTGGCGATATGGATACAGCAATCGACAATGAAGACCGAATTCAGGAACGAAAAGAAACGTGGCAGCATTTAATCTTCTTCTACAGCGAGATTAGAAATGTTACGAGTTTATAAGCAACGACATTTTGTGATAGAATAGTATGAAACGATCGCCAAAACTGCCGGACAACACCAATATTTTGTCTATTCTTTCATTTTTCTAAGTACAGAAAGCATCTGCCAACCATTGCGCTCTCTTTTTCGATTGAATGCACTGTAATTACAAGCAGATAAACAAGAAAATACTTTTACTACAGACTCCATACAGTTGTACCACTCGAAATTTAATTAAGACTTCCTTCAGTGGGTGTAAAATTTCTACAGCCCATGTCCTACACAGCTTCACTTAGTTTTTCTACTTAGGCGTTCAATACTACAATATAATATTTCTATTACATTTGAATAAGTTGATGAAAGAAATTTGGTAGAGATTATTGAGACTAATTTCAATCTCGATTCCACGCTTCTCAAGACTTCTTCTTACGCAGCAGCCTGCGTAAATACAAAAATAATGAATAACTGCTTTTCTTATATGACCACAAAATTCTCGCTTTGATATTTGAGCTTTATTTTAATATGGTCTTTAGAAAACGGCACTGCAATGATGTTGTTAACGTTTTAATAACTTCCTACATGGCAACACTCACGACACAATAGCGCAGTCTTTTTTCCAGTCAAGCTGCTATTTATCGATATTGCAGGCAACTAAACTGAAAGTACCGGAAATTCAACCCGTCTGAAAAGAAGGTAAGGCAGGCAATTTGAGTGAATCCCCATACTGGGACTGCAAGCCGTTTACTACATGCGTAAACCAGTATAGCTCCTCGTTCCGTAACAACCACACTCCGCAGTAAAGCAGTCCTCTTTCTGCAAAAACAGAATATTTATGAAACGGCTATATAATGCTGAGTTTCGTGGCAGTAAACATACAAAAGCGACCAAACTGCAGCAGCTCTTACAGCTAGCAGCTATGAGCAAATAGATAGCCACCAGTGATAGCTCCCCTTAAATTCTACCAACTTCTCCGCTGAACACCAGAGAACGTACTGTGCCCCTCTCGTTTGGTAATAGTCCACAATAATAAGCTAGTACTCATAGTAACAAATAATCATATGAGGGGACGATGTAAATCTTCTGTTTGTATCCGTTTGACAATCTGAGGGTGTAACTGATGGCTTTGGAACTAATGGTATGAAAATAATCCCATTCTTGAATGAATGTTTGACTCATGAGCAACATTGTCACCCGATTTCTTTCAATGGAGTATTAGGTACTTAGTATACTTTCGTAACGCAAAATATCTTATGTACGGGCCTCTAACAAGTGTCAGATTATACTTACTCAGCTACCAGAACGTTGAACTATTCTGATATAGTCTATAAGTGTAGCTGCGACTTTTCTTGCACAGAAAACGCATGCAATGTGCATGAGAACTATGATAGTGACTTGCACCTCTCTTAGTGATCAGTAATATGAAAGGTCCAGAATGAGATTTTCACTGTGCAGCGGAGTCGCGCTAATATGAAACTTCCTGTTTCATATCAGAAAGTTTCATGTCAGTTCACACACTCCGCTTCCTGATATGAAACAGGAAGTTTCATATCAGCACACACTCCGGGGCAGAGTGAAAAATCTCTTTCTGAAAACATCCCCCAGGCTGTGGCTAAGCCATGTCTCCGCAATATCCTTTCTTTCAGGAGTGCTAGTTCTGCAAGGTTCACGGGAGAGCTTCTGTAAAGTTTGTGAAGTAGGAGACGAGGTACTGGCAGAAGTGAATCTGTGAGGACGGGGCGTGAGTCACGCTTGGTTAGCTCAGATGGTAGAGCATTTGCCCATGAAGGGCAAAGGTCCCGAGTTCGAGTATCGGTGAGGCGCACAGTTTTCATTTGCCAGGAAGTTTAAATATGAAAGGTGTTCCCAACAAATGGATTTTAAACTGCACTTTAATATCCCGTTTCCTTCATTAAAAATTAAGCTCTACCTTGGACTGGAAAGGATGAGTGACGCCTGCTTTGACTACGTTGAAGAAACCATTCCGGCATAAGCCTTAACTGATGTAGGGAAATGACAGGAAGTGTATGTCAAATTAGGTGGACATGAATTTGAACTTCTTACTGTCTGAGCCCAATTTAGTAACCACTGCATGACATTACTCGGTGAATGAAAAGACGTCGTTTGTTTAACACGTACCGAAAATGTTTGCTGTTATTTGTGTTAGAGAATTTACTAAGCATCTGTCTTTTACTACTAAAAAATTGTAGTTTTCAATATGTGAACAACTTCAACTTGATCAGGAAATAGTTAAAGTGATTTTGCAGTAAATAGAAGCAGCATTTCTAGAATACGAATAGGTTTTTACACCTGAAAAAAAGAAATAAAGTAGCATCTGGAAAGCCGCGTAGGCTAACACCCAGTAGCAAGAAGCGTGAATCACAAAATTACAACTATTGGTGTAGTGAGAATTTCAGCACGTGTTTTGAAGTTCTTTTCAACTCAAAGCTATCATACACTGTGTGAAATTTGCATGTCAAGAAGGAAAACACTCTCGACAGCATTTATTACGCTACTAATTCCGCGGTTAGCATGTCAGTCGCGAACATGGACCAGGAAAAATCATACACGTGTGACAACTGTCGATGATGTTGAGACAGCAACCAGCCACAAATTTATTTTCTGTTCCTTTATTGAAAGGGTACCGTTACCACTTTCGAATCGTTACGATTCATTTTCAAACGGTTTTCATGCTGTCATTACAATATGTAGTGTGTTTTTTACAGATTAATTGCATTAAAATATAAATAACACATAATTGTAAGCGCGCCACATAGATGGCTGCGTTACAGATTTTCATTGGATGTGACTTACATGAAATGTCGGTTTGGGGTGTTTGTTTTAATGACATTCGTCCAACAGTGTGAATCCATTCGCATTGCATTCCTATCGTTTGACTCGTAAATTTTTCTCACTGAGCACTTTAGATTTGTCACAGAAAAGATCTCTAACATGCACAACATATTTTACAAAATATGACATTATACATTTGATGTGTTACGACAGTGAAAGGAGCCTGCGACCACTTGAGTTCCACATGTTCCTCCAAAAAATCGTAGCACAACACACTCACAAATTTCATACTAACAAACGTAAATCCACCTGATGATGGAGGTTTAAAACCCTGAAACGCGTGGTGGAGATAGATAAACAGTGACTGGAAACAGTAAACATATTTCATTTAATGTCAATAACAGTCACGGTAAAACCTAACCAAAAATGTTTGCATTTAAAGTTAATAAAGGCTAGACAAGAGATATATTAGAATTATTATCCTATGAGTGAGAATGACAGTTCACATGCTATAGATACATGCGTCCTCCAATAAAGCACGTAGAAGTGTTGTTGTTGTGGTCTTCAGTCCTGAGACTGGTTTGATGCAGCTCTCCATGCTACTCTATCCTGTGCAAGCTTCTTGATCTCCCAGTTCCTACTGCAACCTACATCCTTCTGAATCTGCTTAGTGTATTGATCTCTTGGTCTCCCTCTACGATTTCTACCCTCCACGCTGCCCTCCAATGCTAAATTTTTGATCCCTTGATGCCTCAAAACATGTCCTACCAACCGATCCCTTCTTCTAGTCAAGTTGTGCCACAAACTTCTCTTCTCCCCAATCCTATTCAATACCTCCTCATTAGTTACGTGATCTACCCACCTTATCTTCAGCATTCTTCTGTAGCACTACATTTCGAAAGCTTCTATTCTCTTCTTGTCCAAACTGGTTATCGTCCATGTTTCACTTCCATACATGGCTACACTCCATACAAATACTTTCAGAAACGACTTCCTGACACTTAAATCTATACTCGATGTTAACAAATTTCTCTTCTTCAGAAACGATTTCCTTGCCATTGCCAGTCTACATTTTATATCCTCTCTACTTCGACCATCATCAGTTATTTTACTCCCTAAATAGCAAAACTCCTTTACTAATTTAAGTGTCTCATTTCCTAATCTAATCCCCTCAGCATCACCCGATTTAATTTGACTACATTCCATTATCCTCGTTTTGCTTTCGTTGATGTTCATCTTACTATACTACATATCACTATACCACACCACTTACTATACCACATATCACCCAAAAAAGAAAAATTCATGCATACCCAAATACCTGCAATACTACACTGAAGTGACAAAGGTCGAGGGACATCATTATGTACATGTGATGATGGCGGTAGTACCATGTACACATAACATAAAAGGGCAGTGCATTGGTGGAGTTGTTATTTGTACTCAGGCGATTGCTGCCAGAAGGTTTCAGACGTTATTATGGCCACAGGACGGGGTTCAACAGACTTTGACCGCAGAATGTTATTGGAGGTAGGCGCATTCGTTTTGGGAAATGGTTAGGGAATTCAGTATTATGAAATCCACAGTGTCAAGTGTTTGCCGAAATTTCGGGAATTACCTCTCACAACTGATAACGCAGCGGTCGACGATCTTCACTTAACGACTAAGATCAGCGGCGCTTGCGTAGAGTTATCAGTGCGAACAGTCAAGCAACACTGTGTGAAATAACCGTAGAAATCGATGCGGGACGGATGATGGACGTATCCGTGAGGCCAGTGCGGCCAAGTTAGGTGCTGATGGGCTATGGCAGCAGGCGACGGATGCAAGTGCGTTTGCTAACAGCACGACATCGCCTGCAACACCTCTTCTGGTCTCGTGACCATACTGGTAGGACCCTATACGATTGGAAAACCATGGCTTGGTCGAATGAGTTCCAATTCCAGTTGGCAGGAACTGATGGTAGCGTTCGAGTTTGGAGCAGACCTCAAGAAGCTATCGACCCAAGTTGTTAACACGGCAATTTGCAAGTTAGTGATGGTGTGAGCTGTGTCCACACGCAATGGACTAGGTCCTCTGGTCCAATTGAAACGATCATTGACTGGAAATGGTTAGGTTCGGCTACTTGGAGACCTTCCGTAGCCATTCATTGGCTTCATGTTCCCAAACAACGGTGTTACGAATGACAAAGCCACCGAGCCACAATTGTTCGCGAATGGTTTGAAGAACATGCTGAACAGTTCAAGGGAATGATTTGGCCACCCAAATCGCCTGATATGAATCCCATTGGACATTAAAGGGGCATAATGGAGAGGTCAATTAGTGCACAAAATCCTGCACCGGAAACTCTTTGCAATTACGGAAGGCGATAGAGTAAGCACGGCTCAATATCTCTGCAGGGTACTTCCAACGACTTGTTGAGTTCATGTCACGTCGAGTTGCTGCTCTACGCCGCGCGAAAGGAGGTCCAACACGATATTGGCTTTTTACGAGGGTGAGTCAAGTGAAAACCTTAAATATTTCTTTAAATATTATTTACTGTGCAGAAGTAGTACAAAGCTGTATCACTTTTCAACATAATCTCCCCCACGCTCAATGCAAATCCTCCAGCGCATACAAAATGCGTAAATTCCTTTAGAAAAAAATTCTTCTGGTAGTCCCCGCAACCACTCGTGCACCGCGTGGCGTACCTCTTCATCAAAACGGAACTTCTTTCCTGCCATTGCGTCTTTGAGCGGTCCAACCATATGGAAATCACTTGTGGCAAGGTCTGGTTGGTATGGTGGATGAGGAAGACACTCAAAATGCAGGTCTGTGATTGTTGCAACTGTTGTATGGGCAGCGTGGATCTTCCATTGTCATGTTGCAAAAGGACACCTGCTGACAGCAATACACGTCGCTTTCATTTAATTGTAGGCCGCAGATGATTTTTTAGGATTCAAATGGTTCAAATGGCTCTGAGCACTATGGAATTTAACATCTGTGGTCATCAGTCCTCTAGAACTTAGAACTACTTAAACCTAACTAACCTAAGGACATCACACACATCCATGCCCGAGGCAGGATTCGAACCTGCGACCGTAGTAGTCGCGCGGTTCCGAGCTGAGCGCCTAGAACCGCAAGACCACGGCGGCCGGCGATTTTTTAGGAGATCTGTGTATGATGCACTGGTGACAGTGGTCCCTCTAGGCATGTAATGCTCCAAAATGACGCCTTTTTCGTCGCAAAAGAGAGTAAGCATAACCTTCCCTGCTGATGGTTCTGTTCGAAACTTCTTTGGTTTTGGTGATGAAGAATGGCGTCATTCCTTGCTCACTCTCTTCGTTTCCGGTTGGTGGAAGTGATCCCAGGTTTCGTCCCCAGTAACGATTCTTGCAAGGGAGCAATCACCTTCTTGTTCAAATCGCTGAAGAATTTCGTCACAAACATCAACACGTCGTTCTCTCATTTCAGGAGTCAGCTGCCGTGGCACCCATCTTGGAGACACTTTGTGAAACTGGAGCACATCATGAGCAGTGTGGTGTGCTGACCCATGACTAATCTGTATACATGCTGCAATGTCATTCAGCACCACTCGGCGGTTTTCCTTCACTATGGCTTCAACTGCTGCAATGTTCTGTGGAGTCACAACTCGTTGTGCCTGACCTGGACAAGGAACAACTTCCACTAAAGTCACACCATTTGCGAACTTCCTACTCCGTTCGTAGACTTGCTGCTGTGACAAACATTCATCACCGTACCGTACCTTCATTCGTCATAGAATTTCAATAGGTTTCACACCTTCACTACGCAGAAACTGAATAACAGAACGCTGTTCTTCCCTGGTGCAAGTCGCAAGTGGGGCGGACATCTTTATGCGGATAATGCGACGGTATGTGTGCTTCTGCACTATGCTGCCACCTACAGGCCATTCTGCACGCAGTTTGTAGCACGATTACCAACTTACAGGATAATGGCGCGAAATTTCGATTTGTTATCACAAATTTAAGGTTTTCATTTGACTCACCCTCATACCTCAGTGTTATAAGTGAATGGAAAAGTAAGGTGAAACATGACCTATATCTAGGGATGACTCACTGAGGTTTCAATATGGGTCCTTGTCTAAAGAACACAAACTCGGATGAAACAAAGACCTCTAACTTCACGTGCTCTGATAACACGCTGCAATGTTGACAATTTATATGCAGCAAGCAAAGTTCTCACCACAACTCCTCAGTACTGCTGCATAGTAAGCCGATTTCAGAATGTACAATAACTTAGCTGATGCAGGCACCGACCACGCGAAGAAACAGGCCAATGGCAAGCGTAAGATTTAGGAGTAAGAGTAAATACTTTGCTCCCCATGCACCTGGGCGATGCCAACACAAACCGTAACCACCTAGCCACCTGTTCAGTAGTCATGGCTCTAGCTTAAAGTACACCATGGAGATACCCTTCAATGTCCTCTCAAAGGTTTGAGTTTCCCCTTCAGACGGAACCACTGAATAGATAGTCTTTAAGCTATGTTAGTGACTTGCACCTCTCTTAGTGGTCAATAATATGAAAGGTGTTCAGAACAAATGGATTTTAAACTGCAATTTAATATCACATACACATGTGGGAAAATGACAGAGAGTGTAAGTCAAATTAGGTGGAGATGAATTTTAACCCCTTACTCTCAGAGCCTAATTTCGTAACCACTGCATGACGTTACTCAGTGGGTGAAACAACGTCGTTTGTTTCACAAGTACCTAAAATGTTTGCTGTTATATGCGTTAGAGAATTTATTAACCGTCTTTCTTGCAACGAAAAAAACTGTAGTTTTCAGTAGGTGAACAATTTCCACTTGATCAGAAAACAGTTAAATTGATTCTACAGTGAATAAAAGAAGCATTTCTGGAGTGAGAACAGTTTTTTACACCTCGAGTAAAGAAATAAAGTTGCACCTGTACAGCTCACCAGCTTTTCGTGGATGAGCATACTTTGTAAAAAAAGTTACCTAACTAGTTTTGTTAACTTTTTGCAATGTTGTTTTGTCCACGGGGTTCCCAGTGGACGTGTGAGTGTGTGTGTGTGTGTGTGTGTGTGTGTGTGTGTGTGTGTGTGTGTGTTAGCTATCATACCTTTCTCTTTTTCCTTTCAAACTTTACTACTGATAGTATGTGCCGTTTATAGGCATTGTTTTGTTCTTTCCTGCGATAGTTATAACATTTACCGCAATAGTCCCCCATCATTGAATAACTTTTTTATTGTTATTTATGTTCAATACCTTCATGTCAAAGTTAACCGCCTGCTGTTACTTGGTTTTCAGTGATGGTATGATCTGTTTAAGGCATATGGTCGTTTTCACATGCAACGAGGCGATGACATTCTGAATGTCATATCTTAAATTTTTTTTGGCTTCGCAGTATACACTGAAAACTATACGTCAGTTACTAAGTTAATTTGTAACTCAATCGGTTAATTTAGCAACAGTTAAAGTTTTAATCATAAATTCGAAAAACTGAAGTTAAGTAGTTTAAATTTTATTTATTGGTTGATGAGTATCTGTTGTCACGGGTCCCTGCGCAACAACACCGTAGCAGGCCGTTACAGAATAACAAATAAGACCTTGCAGTCCATTGAGACAATTGTCAAAGTGGAGACGCTACTATACTGTAGCGCGACGATATCAATACGTATCACTACTTCAGATACGTGTCTGCAATCAGTGGCGGATACAGAAAAACCTAGAGCAGGGGGCGCTAAAGATATCTTGAGCTACCTTTACTTTTACTGTAATAAAACATAATTAAGTCACACGCCAAGTTTAAGAGAGTTTTATTTAAACAGATTGTACGCAAAAACAAGACAATGGCATCTTATGATATAAAAAGTTACTATTGTGGTTGTCTTCCTGCGCCTGCTCTTCCGGGAAAATTGGCTAATTACGTCGTCAGTAGGACAACCAAAGTCAGGGTCAGTCTTCAACAGAGCTAAGCAAGTGGTTCAAATGGCTCTGAGCACTATGCGACTTTCACTTCTGAGGTCATCAGTCGCCTAGTAACTTAAAACTAATTATACGTAACTAACCTAAGGTCGTCACACACATCCAAGCCCCAGGCAGGATTCGAACCTGAGACCGTAGCGGTCGCTTGGCTCCAGACTGTAGTGCCTAGAACTGCACGGCCACTCGTGCCGGTACAGAGCTAAGCCATTAAGTATATCCTCCTTCATTGTCGCCATCAGCCACGTCTCTGTACGCCGCAATGTTGAGAAACTTCTTTTTACTGTAGCAATAGATGCGGGTAGACAAGCAAATATTTTGTACAGCGTGTGAAAAGTAGGATAGACAGATCTAGGACGAACAGGTAACGGTAACTCGATTCAGTCGAGTCGACTGGCAGTAAGAAACGAACGAATAGCGTGTGGGCTGACCGGCGGTGGACGGCGCGGGTGGCAAAAAGGGTGGCTCGGCAAGGGTTGGCGGGGGAGGGGAGAGGGAGGGACTCCCCTCGCATCCCCTTCCCTCACGTATATCCGCCAGTGCCTGCAGTCAAACAAAAACTTATTAAGTAATTTTAGTTTTGTGTTGTTAATTATAACTACCCCTCGTTGTACCCACCAAGTACGCTTGATGTGACCCAATGAAACACAATTGAGTAAACATATAGGATCAAGTTTTTAGTAGCAAAGATAAGCAGGCCATGACATTTTTTGCAAATGACGTTGGCATACCTACTGCAATAATGACATACCGACGTAAGGCACTAATTGATATTTCAATGAACTGTCAGTCAAATTAATTGCTTATATCAACGGCAGATGACTTGTCTACTCTATGATGAAGGAAGATCTCCCAGTTTGTATTTATTTCTGATGTAGCCCGAGAGCAGTGGGCATTGCGTTCGTTACCGTTTTGCTTTAGTTATAACGATGAGTTTCACGCGACAGATTTACGCTTTCCGGGGTTGATACAAATCCGTTCGGTTAATGCGAGCCAGAAGTCTGATACAAACATACCGGAACGCATGTTTCACACGAACAAAGCTTTGCTTTTCAATGGGGCTAATAAAGCGCACGACGCTCGTGAGAGGACATTTCCATTAAGTCGAGCCTGCATACATGGTGCTCGCTATCGCAGCAGGTGTTTAGGCAAAATGCCCACTGTAAATATTGTCGCCATCTCTTTATTATACTCTCTGCTGTAAAACGAACTCAAGCAAACAAATATAAACGATTATTTGTCATGGCTAACGGGGTACACAAATACGAGTTAAAGTGCAAAGTAAAATTCTGATGGAGGGAAAACAATCTGTACAAAAGATATGGACGATAATGCAACGACAGAATCGTAAATACCACTGCGTCGTTCCTCCAGCCGAGGTGTGTTTCCAAAATATTTGATACTGTCTCGTGACTTCGTAATTTCAAGGGATAATCAACCGTTTCCTGTTGAAGCGATTATGTTATAGTTGGCGCACGGGCGATGGGACACAGCATCTTCGAGGTAGCGATAAAGTGAGGATTTTCCCCGTGAATATCACGAATCGGGTAAAACATCAAATTTCAGACATCGCTGCTGCCAGGAATAGATCCTGCTATAACGTGACCAACGACGACTGAAGAGGAGCGTTTATCGTGACAGAAAGGAAGCATTCCGAAAACTGCTGCAAATATCAATGTTGGCTATCAACAAGTGTCTGCGAGATAACCTTTCTTGGAAACATCATCGATATGGGCTTTTGTAGCCGACGGCCCACTCGTGTACCCTTGATGACTACACGACACAAAGCTTGACGCCTCGCCTGGGCCCATCAGCACCAGTCTGTCAGGAAATTTCATTTCAGTGCACACTCCGCTGCAGAGTGAAAATCTCGTTCTGGAAACATTCCCTAGGCTGTGGCTAAGCTATGTCCCCACATATCCTTTCTTTCTGGAGTGCTAGTTCTGCAAGGTTCGCAGAAAAGCTTCTGTGAAGTTTGGAAGGTAGGAGACGAGGTACTTGCAGAATTGAAACTGTGAGGACGGGTCGTGAGTCGCGATTGGGTAGTTCAGTTGGTGGAACACTTGCCCGCGAAAGGCAAAGGACACGAGTTCGACGGCTGGTCCCGACGGAGTTTCAAGTCCTCCCTCGGGCATGGGTGTGTGTGTTTGTCCGTAGAATACTTTAGGTTAAGTAGTGTGTAACCTTAGAGACTGATGACCTTAGGAGTTAAGTCCCATAAGATTTCACACACATTTGAACATTTTTTGAACACTAGTTCGAGTCTCGGTCCGGAACACAGTTTTAATCTGTCAGGAAGTTTCACTGGACTGTTGATGACTGGATACATGTTGTCTGGTCGGACGAATCTAGTTTCCAATTGCATCGAGAGGATGGACGTGTACGGGTGTGGAAACAATCTCATGACTCCATGTACCCTGCATATCAGCAGCGACGTTAATTTTGGTGGAGGTTCTGTGATACTGTGGTGCGTTTGCATTTGGAGTAATATGAGACCTCCGATACACACGACTCTGATAAGTGACACATACGTTAGCATCCTGTCTGATCACCTGCATCCATACATGTCTATTGTACATTCCGACAACCTTGGGCAATTCTAGCAGGATTATGCGAACCCCACACGTCTATAATTGCTACAGAGTGGCTCCAGAAACACTCTTTTAAGTTTAAACACTTACACTGGCCACCAAACTCCCCAGACACGAACATTGTTTAGCATATCTGAGATGTCGTGCAACGTGCTGTTTAGAAGAGATCTCCACCGCATCGTACTTTTACAGATTGTGGACAGGCCGGTAGGATTCATGATGTCAGATCCCACCAGCACTACTCCAGACTTTAATCGAGTCAATGCCACGTCGTGTTGCGGCACTTCTGCGTGCTCGCGGGGGGCCTTACACGATGTCAGGCAGGTGTACCTGTTACTTTGGCTCTTCACTGTTTATATGAAATAAATCAGGAGATGTTTCATGATCACAATAGAATAAATCTCCGAAAGTTTCGGCCAAATGATCGAAAATACAACACATATCCTCGCCAAAGGATTAATAGAATATTTAACACAAAAATATTTCTTCCAGCAAAAACCTCAGACAAATAAACGTGTGATACATTGCAGAGATACGAAGAGCTACTCAGTCGTAGTCATATTTTGTGAATTTTAAAACGCGTTAATTTGAAAGGAGTACATCAGATGACCACGAATACAACAAAGCTGAACGGCAACTTTGAAAACCTAAAGCTATTCATTATTTCATAAATAACCATACTGAAGTCAAAATGTCTATTGTTTGCAATTTTTGCTTGCATTGACTCAAAAAGAAAGTTTTAAATTTATGTTGCTCATATACTTTAAATACTATAGTATCAGTTAGCTTGACATACTGGCGAGACTTGTGTGCCTCAGTGGTACCGATATCCGTACCGTAGCTGAAACATATCCGTAGTGTATTCCAAATAGAAGTAGATTCCTGCTTAGCGGCAACAAACTTTCCAGTGACTACACTGGCAAAAATTTGGATGATTTTACAGTTTCAACATCTTGTTGACAGAGGACAAGCAACTTTATTAAATCTTTTGAATATTGTGCTAACGATTCTGTTAACAGTTGCAGTAATTATATTAGAGGACTTGTTTCAATCCTTACAGGATCGTTTCCAAGCCTAGCCCACTGCGGCTGCAGTGACAGTGTCTGATCTTAATAACAAACATGAAAAGGAAAACACGTGCAGAATGAATGACACAATCCACACCTGCCTCTTACCAAGCCAAAATCTAAATGAACATGTGAGATTTGAAACTTTTTGGCTAATATAAATACTGCAGCTGTTGATAGAATCGTTAATAAGTGCTTAAGAAATTTGAATGGTTGCTGATCTGACCTTGTGAAACTAGCCAACATGCCCTTGCTGGGTTGGTGCTGCGATCGGCTAAAAACTAGAAGAAATTTCTTTTTGAAGACTTCCAGCTCTCTTATGTGGTTTGCTGTCAACTTCTTGACGGGGATTATTCTGGCGGATGTCGTCACCAGCAACAATAAAGAAGGTGATCGAAAACAGCGAGGAAGGAATGGTGGCTCCCTTTTTTCGCCTAGGCAGGTTTGTATTTGAAACTTCCTGGCAGATTAAAACTGTGTGCCCGACCGACACTCGAACTCGGGACCTTTGCCTTTCGCGGGCAAGTGCTCTACCTTCTGAGTTACCGAAGCACGACTTACGCCCGACCCTCACAGCTTTACTTCTGCCAGTATCTCGTCTCCTACCTTCCAAACATTAGAGAAGCTCTCCTGCGAAACTTGCAAGTTTCAAAATGGCTTCACATCGAGACTATGTTGCCTAGAAGAGTCTTTGCTTCCTGATGACATCAGAATAGCATAATCTCCGCGTCAGAAGCTTGTTTCTTCTTAAAGATTTAATAGACTCGCATTTTTTCCGCCGTGACTAATTTTGTAAACTAAGCACATCATCTGTTACAGAACACTCCTGGTGCTGGGAAATGTGGAACGAACTATCACAAGTGGAATGCGTGGATTAAGGCATTTACTTTTAAGAGGCACAAACAGATTTACTTTACCTCTCGTAACCTCAAGGGAAAGATGTTATAATCCCGAATCCGCATTAAACATCACGTTCCTTCATTCCCAACTGGGCAGAGCCGGTTTACATTGCGAAATGACATAGGTGGAGGTCATGGTAAACAGAAATACTGTCGCCAGTAAACTTACTTACATTAGAAAATTTTATTCTATTTGATGAACCGATAGCCACTTAAAGGAACAGGGCTCTTATTTTACTTGTACTTGATTGAACTAGAGACGTTGAAAAAATCTGGTGCTGGACTGTGATTCGAAATCCTATCTCCTCTTTCGAGGATCTGACTCTCTCGGAACAGTATAGTTCGATCATTTCGTTCCTTTTTTCAAGACTGCAATCTTCTCTAGGTCTCCTCCAAAGGTAAGAATGTGGGTCCGATTCCTGTTCCAGTACAAAAATATTCATAATTTCATTTGACGCCCTATCACGTGCACACCGGCCTGCTAGTGAAAATTAACGTGCATTTTTCATGTCTGTTCATGTGTTGCAAACAATTTCTAGTCAAATACGCATACATCCTACTGTTGGTGAGTAAGCAAGCTATATTCGTGGACGATAAAGAAGAAAGATGGGAGTGCGGTTCGATTGTCACTCAGGCACAAAAATTTGTATCCTTATTTTAGATTGAAACACCAAGCAGCTGGAAAGAAAAACCGATACGTAACATTTGATTTTACTTAGTTAACAATCCGATTACGTATTGGGTTCGTATCTCCGTCACAAAACTTCACATCATGCACTTCATCTTTAAATGAATACACACTTTGTTACTGCTGAATGAAGGTATATCAGACATCTTTCGTGATTAGTTAACAGTGATGAAAGGGTCTTGATAGGAGACTGGGTTTATTACAAAAACTGTCATATTTTATTTTCAAAGTTAGATTTAGTTACTGACATTGGAGAAAAGTTTCGGTAATTCATGACTCTTCACAGCTAGTCAGCAATGTGATTAGATTAGATTATATTAATAATTGTTACATAGATCATGAATACGACATTTCGTAACGATGTGGAATGTGTCATTTTAATGAAAGATTCCTTTACATACCGGTATTCAATTTCTTTACAACAATTTTTACCCTCTCTCTCACTTTTTCTTATTTTTATCTCTCTCTCTCTCTCTCTCTCTCTCTCTCTCTCTCTCTCTCTCTTTATTCGCTCTCTCTCACACACACACACACATTCCGGTTTTATTTTTATTTGTTTGGTGTGCTCGAATATCAGCGAGGCACGAAAACGTCCGTGAATGAGTTTCCTAGTTTTGAGTACAGTTACGAAAGAAATATAAAAACAACTATGAGAGTTACTGATTTATGATAGTTGGTAGTCAGTTCTGATTACTACTAGTAGCTACGCTCCAGTCCCTAAACCTAGAAACGGAAATGCGAATCAGACGCATTACGTATACCAGGCCGTAGCAGCCGCGCCTTTGAGACGCCAGGTATGGTCACTTCTCAGCCCGCTGCAGGATCACACCAGTTCGTCTTCTTCCTGCTGGTACTGAAACGGAGATTTGGCGACAAGGCAAGGTATGTTTGGCAATTCTGTGCTCGACGAGCTACTTCCTGGTGTGCACTGAATTAAGCCTCTAAGTTCGCTTGATTTTTTTCTGTCATTTCCATTGAATAATCTGAGTTATTATCGCTTGAGGTGTATCAAAAGCTTGTAAATTTACGGTTTTCAGCCCAGGAAAGCCGTTGCACGTGGAAATCGCAACAAATCTCGTTCTTTAAATAGTGGTTTGCGAGTTGTAGTCACTTTTGGCCTTCTAAGTGGAATGCCCAACACATACTTCATCGCTAAGTCTGTGGGGACGTGCTGACCTGTGAAATAGCGTCTCTTACAGTCCGCGGTTCCAGTCTGGCTAACTGCAACGTTTTTATCCCTTCTGTGAAAGAGCTACATGTAATCAGATCAAACATCGATAAGGAAATCACAAGAAAACACTTTCAGCTCATAGTGCAATGGTGAAAAACTTACAATGCTGCACAACAGGTAACACTTCTTTCCGCTGCTCACAAGCAAATTTTGGGTTTCTAGGAATACATAACTTTATTTATGAAATGCCACATTTGCATACCTGTTGAGTATGACACAGCATACCAATTAAACACAGACCCAGTCGAAATCTAAGTAAGTAGTATTTTACTAATTCGTGCCGATAGTAGCACGCTTGTGCACAGATACTTAGTTTCATTAAAAATACTTTCCTCGTAATGTTATCGTGGGTAGTTTTACTCCATTTCTTATAATACAGTGCACAGTTTTCGTATGGCTTCTTTCAGTGTTGTTCAAATGGTTCAAATGGCTCTGAGGACTATGGGACTTAACATCTATGGTCATCAGTCCCCTAGAACTTAGAACTACTTAAACCTAACTAACCTAAGGACAGCACACAACACCCAGCCATCACGAGGCAGAGAAAATCCCTGTTCCCGCCGGGAATCGAACCCGGGAACCCGGGCGTGGGAAGCGAGAACGCTACCGCACGACCACGAGATGCGGGCTTAGTGTTGTTAAAACAATACTAAACATGAGAGAGAAATTAATTATCAACGATATATGCGAATTCTCTGATGTTATCTATAACCGTCTGAGAATGCACATGCAGTTTATTGATCACATGCATGTAGAAAACTTGTTCTGAGTTATAGCAGTTAAACAAGGCTTGAAGAAGAATAAAATGTCACTACCAGACGGCAGCAAATGTAGAAAATACTTTTCTGACTATTATGGCACTATGTGCTCGCCCCATACATAACACAAAGGCTTCCAGATGCACCTGCCGCCTGGCCGTCTATTTAACCTGAAAAGCAAAAATGTCGCAGACGTTAGCCCTTTTTCCAAATGCGGCTATTTTGGGTTGAGAAGTGAAGGGAATTATGTTCAAAGTTCCATTAAACTGATAACTTAAGAAGACAGCGGAATTGCGTTTTGAAAAATGTAGCAGCGAATGTAATAGAACTCGCGACGTTAGATCTACATTGCGCGACGCTTACCGTTACGCTAGTAGCTGTCGTGCAGCTACACCGTCTCCAGAAGACGAGAACAGTTCCTCCAGAACTTCCGTATTCCACAGTGTTGTGAGATAATGCATATGGCCGGATCTAGACTTCTGAGAGACAGACAGTTACAGCTTTTCTTTCGCACTTCACGACGTTTTCAACAAACAGATAGCGCAATAAAGTAGCTCAAATGGAAAGGAACACTTCCTGCTTAAATTTCTGCATCCTACACTGTTGGCAGTTCTGTATAGGTGGCAGTTACGTGATCTTATTTCGGTGATTACAAAATAGAGTTGAATGTATGCACTGGGTCGCCGAGGCAGCTAGTTCATAGCGATTCGGTCAACCAAGTAAATGAATGTACTGAACATCCTGCAAACCACTACAGGGAGCCTGTGTGTCAGAATTCTCACCGAGTGGGCCTCAACGGTGTTATGATAGGAAAACGAGTCTTCTAGAATACCATTTGGTGGTCTGTTGGATTGACGGTAGGTTCCTATGATGGTGGTCTGGGTTCGGTTCTAGCTTCTGCCGAGAATATTTTATAAGGACGGACAGAGTCTATTCTCTTCTGACTACGCCAGGTGAAGACGCTATAATGGCATTGTGGTCTGAAATTCACATTAAACAAGATATTTCTTCTCTACCAAGTAGACGTTACGCTGAACCACAATAAAGTCAGGAGTGGCGAAATGTGGGAACTCTATCACCAGTAATCTTTCTTACACTAGTCATTTATTTGTAGTGACGAAACAAATGCTATGTAAGGTCACAGGACACTTATTCCATCTTTTATTTGAGCTTCTGTATGTCGATAAAATTGGTTCTGAGCTTGGAATTCAACTCAGACCGCCCTTAATGCGGAATTTCATCCCTTCGTGACAGTACAGTTCGACTACAATTTGTTGTTTCTTCAGAACCGCAGATTCCTCAACATCTCCACATATTGCGCGTGAATGGGTTCGAATCCTGGCACTAAAGTTTTCATTATGTATTATCAGGCTCTAGCATGAGAACACCTATCTGCTGGTGGATATTAATTTTGATCTTTAATGCATTTTCATTCGTTGTCAACACTAACGATATCTGACGTTTTTTACTCCCAGTGAGACACAGAACTATTTCAGAGATCACTGTAATTTCAAGGATGTTGTTCTGAGCTGCTGGTGGAGAACAATTCGGTAGCCGACGTCTCTTTGTGTGTAGTCAACTACGATATGTGTGGGGTTCGATTACCAGTCAGCACTGAACTCTTCGTCATATTATTTCCAGTTCAAACTTGCTCACATGTCGAAGCTGGTGTAACAAACCCATATTTAACGTTCGTTTTCTCTAGAATATAACAGCGATAGGTGCCGGGTTGGAGTCCTGGGAAGGAAAAAGGTTAATGTTTCGTCTCGTCATTTCAGTTAAAACATCTTGCTACTGCCGAGAAAATCCGATATGTCAAAGTTCATTGGGCTTCGATAACAATCCGATTAGGTTCTGGGTTCGAAGTCCAGTCCAACACAAAGCTTTACCTCACGGCATTCCAAGTAAGTTACTTGTGAAGAAGCAATATTTATCATCTCTCGTAGTTCGTTAACAGGGACAATAGATGCTGGGTAGGATTTCGCGCCCGTTAAAAATGTTTACGTTATGTAATTTAAAGTTGATATCCGCTAACTGATACTGTCTAAAATCGCGGTATATCACTTTCTGTATGCCTAGTCGGGAATGACTGTTAGTTTCCGTCAGTCACGAAATCTTAGTCTGCATGACCTGGGTTTGAATCCACATGCAGAACGAGACGGTTTGTCGTGTCAATTGAAGTTCATACAAATTCTAAACTAGCTGCTCGTCAATAACTTCAATATTTAATGTCATTTTGTGTTAAATAACAAGTGCGGTATGTTACTTTCAAGAGGAAATCATGAATACAACGAACTTACTACGTGCATTACCTATCTGACGTAATAATGAGAGTGGTACCATTCCAGGTATGCGATTTATTGTAATAAATGTGGGCTTACAAGCCTTAAGGACAGTCTTATCTGTGATAAGGTGTTCCATGATCGTGGTATTACTTTACATCTTGAGTTATTGCTATACAGAGCAGAGTTTTCTAGTGGTGACTTGTTGGACCCATTTTCAATAGTCAAACGACTGTACCAAGGAGCGATTAGAGGACCTGTTAGACAGCTGCGTTATGTCGGTTGCATGCGAATCAGGCGAAATGCAATCCAGGTCGTTCGGATACTTTTGAGCATGACTGTACATATCTGCCACTATATTACGATCTTGAGGTCATGTGCATGATTTCTATGTTTGGGGTTTACTTTGACAAATTGTCTTACTACCCTAATATTACAAGTACACAATTCATAAAACAGCGGTGATGCCAAAGACAGCATCGAGATAAGGACTGCATACATCAACCAGTGTACATAGACGAAGCCTGATTTGTAATTGTTAATGTGGCTACCACTAAGAAAAACAAACGTCAGTCATATATTGCTCACATTGCAAGCTGTTGTGGTTTAGGAAGTTATTCAGGTACAAAATACAATTTCAAATATGTCTGGAAACAAGGAGTGAAGTTAGTTTGGCCACATATGTCTGATATTGTCCCGATGACAGAAACACAAATAAGCTTATTTTGTAAACCCTCGTCTCCAGTTCTGTAAAGGCCTCGTCGCAACTGCTGTGGAGGCCATTTTGCCACTGCCGTTGCGGTAGGCCAGGTTTGTGAGTTCGTGAAATGGCTTCTGGTGCAGTACACAGCTAAGACAATTTCTTCCTGCCATTATTACAAAGCTATTCCCCAGGGTCAGGTAACAGAACAGGGGAACGGAGGTTCTACAAGACTCCAACAAATTAGTAACAAAATCCCACAAATGAGTTAAAATGTTTTACTTATCTTTGTGACTGTTTGAATGATTATGTCTGCAACACTGCATATAATATAAAACAAAATGAAGGTCCTCAGTGTCTAAGTGCAAATAGTCGTAGGTAAACTTCACAGTACATAGCAATTCCAATCTACAAAAACTGTTTGTTTACGTTTAAGAGTTCAGTAAACGACGTTTCCTGTCAACGTCAGCCCTGGATGATGATATATAACCAAGTGGGCGAGAGCTGCTCATATCTTCCAAGTCGGTTTCTATACATTGTCTTCCGGTCATTGGCGAAATGTACTCGTCCGGCATTTATCATTTCTTTTTTTCTTTGTTGTTATTTCAACACCTTATACAAAGGTAGGCCGGCAGCAAAAATATTACGCCGCTCTTAGGCCACAGATAATACATAGAGAAAGAAGGAAGACATAGAAAAACAAAACATAATAATGGACAAAAAACGGTAGACACATGAGTAAAAAATAAGGAGCAATTCACAGGTGTAGTAAAATAAAATACGTTCAGCACTTGTACACGAACACTGATGACTGAAATGACACATGTGAACGATGGAGCGTTGGTGGTGAAACACTAAAGCACTAACACGACAGCATACACAGAGAACTGGTGGCGATGATCTCCGGAGCGCGAATGTTCACTGTACGTTTATGAGTCTGGGGACCTTCCAAAAGGTAAAAGGTGGGGAGGGGAGAAGGTGGAGATGCCAGTGGCAGAGAAGATGGGAGGGGAGGATAGAAGCGAGGGGTGGGGGAATCCCAGGGGGAGGAGAGAGGGAGGAAGGGAGGAGGGAGAGAAGGGAGAGAGGGTGCCAAAACACAGGGCGTGGTAGGGGAGGATCAAAGTTGGTAGGAGGGGTAGATGGAGGGGATGCGGGCATCATCAGGGAGAGGGAGTTGGTGGAAGCCACCATGGGTGAGCGTATGGAGAGTGAAGAGATGGAGAACAGGTTGGACGTGGGAAAACAGGCATGGCTGCGGGCAGGGGTGGGAGAGGATGGGAGAGACAAGCAGGTCAGGGGAATCAAGTTTACAGGAGGTGTAGAGGATCCATATCCATTCAAGGAAAAGACGTGGGAACAGAATAAAGTCATACAGGATTCACTTGGGGGAGTGGAGGCGGATGCAGTAGGTGAGGTGGAGTGCATGGCGTTTTAGGATTTGAAGGAATTTGTAAAAGGTAGAAGGGTTGGAGATCCAGGCAGGGTGGGCATAGCAGAGGATAGGGCGGATGAGGGATTTATAGGTGTGGAGTAGGGTGGAGGGGTCCAGATCCCATGTGCAGCCAGAGAGGAGCTTGATGAGACAGGAGTGTGCCTTGGCTTTGATTGCCTGGAGATGGGGGGGTCCAAGAGATATGACGGTAAGGGTGACACCAAGGTACTTGAGGTTGGGGGTGAGGGTGATAGGACAGCCATAATTGGTGATATAGAAATCAAGGAGACAGAAGGCAGGGAGGGTGTTGCCTACAATGATCGCGTGGGTTTTGGAAGGATTGACGTTGAGCAACCACTGGTAGCTCAAAGTGGTGAACCGGTCAAGATGAGATTGGAGAAGGTGTTGGGAGCGTTGCAGGGTGGGGTCGAGGGCAAGGAAGGCGGTGTCATTGGCTTACTGGAGAGCGTGGATGGGGGGTGAAGGCAGCAGCATATCCGCCATATACATAAGGTAGAGGAGAGGGGAGAGGATAGAACCTTGGGGCATACCAGTGGACGGGTAGAAGGTGTAGGAATCCGTGTTGTGGATAGTGATGTAAGAAGGACATTGGGAAAGAAAGGACCCGGTCAGATGGACGTATACGAAGGGCGAAGGTTTGGAACTTGAAGAGGAGACCGGAATGCCATACACAGTCGTAAGCACCCTCAAGGTCGAGGAAGAGGAAGACGGCAGATCGACAAGAGTTGAGCTGTTCAGAGAGGAGATGAGTGAGGTGAAGGAGAAGGTCATCGGCAGGGAGGGATGGTCGAAAGCCACACTGGGTAGCGGGAAGGAGGCAGTGCTGGCAGAAATGCTGGTGGATGCGTTGGGTAAGGATGGATTCCAGGACCTTGCTGAAGACCGAGGTAAGGCTGATGGGAGGGTAGGAGGAGACAGAGGATGGCGGTTTGTTGGGTTTGAAGGACATCAAGATATGGGAGGTTTCCGACAGGTCAGGGTAGAAGCTAGTGTACAGGACAGCATTATATTGCCTGGCCAGGGTGGAGAGGAAGGAGGCGGGAGCTTCCCGGAGGTGGCGATAGGTAACACAATCAAGACCGGGAGCAGTGTTGCATATCATATGGAGTGTAGCGAAGGTATCTTGAGTAGTGATGGGGGCATTGATTTCATTGTTCATAATGTTGACCAAGTACTGGAAGCCAGGGGCGAGGGGTGGGACAGTAGTGTCAGTTCAATCATGGACATCCGGGAACAGGGAGTAATCGAACTGGGGATCATCAGAAAGGGTAAAGATATCGGAGTAGTAGGAGGCAAAGTGATTGGCCTTACTAAGGTTGTCAGGGAAGGTTTGGTCATCATGAAGGAAAGGGTGGTAGGGGGGGAGGGTTAGATCAGGTAAGGTGGAAAAGGGGTAGCGTCTTTGATTCATAATCAAAACGTCTTCGGTCCCGAGTTCGATCCCCGCCACTGCCTAAATTTTGATAAATAATCAGCATTGGCGGCCGAAGACTTCCGGCATAAGAAGTCAGCCTCATTCTGCCCACGGCCTTGTCAAAGAGGGCGGAGGAGCGGATAGAGGTTCAGGGCACTCTCTTGTCCTAAGGGTGGGAAATTGCCCCTAAAGGCGGAAGAATCAGCAATGATCAACGACATGAGGATGCAGAAGGCAATGGAAACCACTGCATTAAAGACACGTAACGTGTATCCACAGGACATGTGGCCTGCAATTGAAGAAGTATCATGATGATCTCTCTATTGGCAAAAGATTCTGGAATAGTCCCCCATTCGGATTTCCACGAGGGGACTGCCAAGGGCGACGTTACCATGAGAAAAAGGTTGAATAAACAATGAAAGGATAACGTTCTACGAGTCGGGGCGTGGAATGTCAGAAGCTTGAACGTGGTAGGGAAACTAGAAAATCTGAAAAGGGAAATGCAAAGGCTCAATCTAGATATAGTAGGGGTCAGTGAAGTGGAAGGAAGACAAGGATTTCTGGTCAGATGAGTATCGGGTAATATCAACAGCAGCAGAAAATGGTATAACAGGTGTAGGATTCGTTATGAATAGGAAGGTAGGGCAGAGGGTGTGTTACTGTGAACAGTTCAGTGACTGAGTTGTTCTAATCAGAATCGACAACAGACCAACACCGTCAACGATAGTTCATGTATACATGCCGACGTCGCAAGCTGAAGGTGAACAGATAGAGAAAGTGTATGAGGATATTGAAAGGGTAATGCAGTATGTAAAGGGGGACAAAAATCTAATAGCCATGGCCGACTGGAATGCTGTTGTAGGGGAAGGAGTAGAAGAAAAGGTTACAGGAGAATATGGGCTTGGGACAAGGAATGAAAGAGGAGAAAGACTAATTGAGTTCTGTAACAAGTTTCAGCTAGTAATAGCGAATACCCTGTTCAAGAATCACAAGAGGAGGAGGTATACTTGGAAAAGGCCGGGAGATACAGGAAGATTTCAATTAGATTACATCATGGTGAGACAGAGATTCCGAAATCAGATACTGGATTGTAAGGCGTACCCAGGTGCCGATATAGACTCAGATCACAATATAGTAGTGATAAAGAGTAGGCTGAAGTTCAAGACATTAGTCAGGAAGAATCAACACGCAAAGAAGTGGGATATGGAAGTACTAAGGAATGACGAGATACGTTTGAAGTTCTCTAACGCTATACATACAGCAATAAGGAATAGCGCAGTAGGCAGTACAGTTGAACAGGAATGGACATCTCTAAAAAGGGCCATCACAGAAGTTGGGAAGGAAAACATAGGTACAAAGAAGGTAGCTGCGAAGAAACCATGGGTAACAGAAGAAATACTTCAGTTGATTGATGAAAGGAGGAAGTACGAGCATGTTCCGGGAAAATCAGGAATGCAGAAATATAAGTCACTGAGGAATGAAATAAATAAGAAGTGCAGGGAAGCTAAGACGAAATGGCTGCAGGAAAAATGTGAAGACATCGAAAAATATATGATTGTCGGAAGGACAGACACAGCATACAGGAAAGTCAAAACAACCTTTGGTGACATTAAAAGCAACGGTGGTAACATTAAGAGTGCAACGGGAATTCCACTGTTAAATGCAGAGGAGAGAGCAGATAGGTGGAAAGAATACACTGAAAGCCTCTATGAGGGTGAAGATTTGTCTGATGTGATAGAAGAAGAAACAGGAGTCGATTTAGAAGAGATAGGGGATCCAGAAGAATGGAATAGAAGTTTGAGAATGTGCTAGGTGACGATCAGTTTGGTTTCAGGAAAACTAAAGGGACGAGAGAGGCAATTCTGACGTTACGGCTAATAATGGAAGCAAGGCTAAAGAAAAATCAAGACACTTTCATAGGATTTGTTGACCTGGAAAAAGCGTTCGACAATATAAAATGGTGCAAGCTGTTCGAAATTCTGAAACAAGTAGGGATAAGCTATAGGGAGAGACGGGTCGTATACAATATGTACAACAACCAAGAGGGAATAATAAGAGTGGACGATCAAGAACAAAGTGCTCGTATTAAGAAGGGTGTAAGACAAGGCTATAGCCTTTCGCCCCTACTCTTCATACTGTACATCGAGGAAGCAATGTTGGAAATAAAAGAAGGGCTCAGGAGTGGAATTAAAATACAAGGTGAAAGGATATCAATGATACGATTCGCTGATGACATTGCTATCCTGAGTGAAAGTGAAGAAGAATTCAATGATCTGATGAACGGAATGAACAGTCTAATGAGTACACAGTATGGTTTGAGAGTAAATCTGAGAAAGACGAAGGTAATGAGAAGTAGTAGAAATGAGAACAGCGAGAAACTTAACATCAGGATTGATGGTCACGAGGTCAATGAAGTTAAGGAATTCTGCTACCTAGGCAGTAAAATAACCAATGACGGATGGAGCGAGGAGGACATCAAAAGCAGACTCGCTACGGTAAAAAAGGCATTTCTGGCCAAGAGAAGTCTACTAATATCAAATAGCGGCCTTAATTTGAGGAAGAAAATTCTGAGGATGTACATCATTGTATGGTAGTGAAACATGGACTGTGGAAAAACCGGAACACAAGAGAATCGAAGCATTTGAGATGTGGTGCTATAGACGAATGTTGAAAATTAAGTGGACTGATAGGGTAAGGAATGAGGAGTTTCTACGCAGAATCGGAGAGGAATATTTGGAAAACACTGATAAGGAGAAGGGACAGGATGATAGGACATCTGCTAAGACATGAGGGAATGACTTCCATGGTACTAGAGGGAGCTGTAGAGGGCAAAAACTGTAGAGGAAGACAGAGATTGGAATACGTCAAGCAAATAATTGAGGACATAGGTTGCAAGTGGTACTCTGAGATGAAGAGGTTAGCACAGGGAAGGAATTTGTGGCGGGCCGCATCAAACCAGTCAGTAGATTGATGACCAAAAAAAAAATGTCGTGGAAGGCTGACCAGTACTTGGATGAGTTGATAGGAAGGGTCGATTTAAGACAAGTGCATATCTGTCGCCAGTCCCAGCGTTTCTTAGCTGTGAGGAAGTTTCTGACATGTCGTTTTAGTTGCCGGTGGCGTTGTAGTGTTTCCTAGTCAAGCGTGTGATGGAAGGCACAGTAGAGATGGCAGGATTCATGGAGGAGGAGGACGTCATGTGGGGGTAAAGTGAGACGGTGACGGTGGATGGCGACAGTAGGGACGTGGGCCTGCACGGCCTCAGACACAGTCTGCTGGTGAAAGGAGGTGGCATAGCTAACATCATCAGGGTCGTGATAGGCGAGAGGGTGGCTATCGACCTGGTAGAAAGGGTATCCCAGTAGGCATTCCAGTCGACACAGGAATAATCGTGAACATATATCGAGGGAGGGTCAACGCGAGGATTGGGGTGGGGGCGACGACTGTCTGAAATGGTGAGGAGGATAGGGAGATGGTTACTGCTAACAGGGTCAAGGACATCCACCGCCATATAGCCAAGGAAGTTAGGGGAGGAGAGGATGACATCAGGAGTGGTATTGGATTCAGGGCGGGTGTGCTGGGGAGTGAGAACGAGGTCACCTTAGAGGGTCGAGAGGAACCGATGCCACCGCCGTAACTGGGTGGCGGAACGACTATGGATGTTGAGGTCAGCGGCTATCATGTTGGAGGAGAAGGTACAGTCGATGTAGGAAAGGAAGTCAAACGGAATAGGGGCAGTAGGATGGACATACTCGTAGATGGTGGCACGGGCAATGGTAAGGCCAGGGAAGAAGAGAATGAGGATCAAGTGTTCTGCGGGGTCGAGAAGGAGGGGTTGGGGCTGAACAGGTAACTGGCAGTGGTGGCGAATGGCTACTCTTCCACACACTAACAGGAAGGGATTGTTGGAGTGGTAGAGGAGGTAGGGTTATGTGTGTATGGTACACTGGGGCTGAAGAAATGTTTTGTTGAGGAGGAATGCCTCCACATGGGGGGTCGTGAGGGTGTGCAGGAGGAGGTTCTTATTTGTGGGAAGGAAACGCATGTTACTGAACAAGATACAGTGCTGTCGCACCATGACAGGAATTTAGACAACGGTGTCAAGACGGGAGGAGGTGAAGTAGGCTTGGTTATGGGAATAGGTGGCTTAGATGTTGAGGTGGATCGGGCAACGAGGGATATCTGTTCGAGGTTGTGGGGGCGCTGGAACATGTGGACATTCTGGAGGATGATGGTCACAAACCTGATGATACCCTCTGCTGTGGTGTGAGGGAGGACGCAGGGAAATGCCAGGATGGGTGGGGACGTCCAGAGGGCAGACGGGGATGGTGGGTTCAGGAGTGGTGGCGGGGGGTGATCGGGCCTTGCACTTCTGGGAGTAGGGAGTAGGTACGGTGCAGGAGGTGGCAGGTGTTGCAGGAAGGAGGGGACTGGATGTTGGGACACTGCCTGAGGAAGTGTGTCTGTCTGCAGTGCAGGGCAGATGGGGGCTGCGCAGCACTCAAATGTTGGCTGTGCGTTATAATGCAGGAAGCTTTGGCAGCGGAAGGATTGAGAATGGGAGCGAGAGGGGTCGACTTTGTGCCAGCGATGGAAAAGGAGGGCACCCTCCTTCAGGAGAAGGTTGATGGAAGGGGCGTGTTCAGAGAACACCAGCATAAGGTGGGTGGGGCCGGCATGGTTGAAAATCTGGTGTACCACCCGCATTTCCAGGTATGGGTTTGGCTTAAGCTCTACCAACCCCTCCTCCACCATGATTGTCGGACTAAGCAGAGTGATCACAGCAGTGACGGTCGGTGGGTGTCTCAGGCGTTGGGGTTGGTGGGAGGGGGACTGGGAAGGAGCAGGGGTGAGGGAGGCATCGGATCAAAAGTCGGTAATGGAGATTTTGGAGAGGATGTCCTAGTGAAGGATGGGGTCTAGGGAAGGTGATAAGAATGGAGTCTCAGTGGGGAGTGAGATTGGTTCTCCAGGAAAGTCCTGGCAGAAGAGCAGGGTGAGGTTCCGGGCCTCGAGGAGCGAGGGATCAGGACGGGACAGGAGGTCCTTATAGGAGGAGGGGGAGGAGGAAGAGGAGGTGGTGGGCTGGGCAGGTGGGGAGACATCCATGGCATTCACAGGGGTGGGAGGAGGAAGAGGCAGTGAGTTTTTGGGAGCAGAGTGCTGCTGGGATGCTTAACTCCAACAGAAGGGTGAGAAGGAGCGTGGGGGACTAGAGCAACTGGGAGATGGCGGAAGGTGGCAGGTCCCAGTGTGGGCGGTGGTGCTGGTGTTGGCGATGGTGACTGTGAAGGCGACAACGAAGGCGATGGTGATGGCGATGGCGACAGAGACAGTCGCGCATGGGCCGTGGCCCTCCTGGCCACCACCCTGGTGAGGGCCACAGGGACAATGGCAAAAGCGTGAGGGAGGGGCAGGTAGGGATGAGAGGAGGAGGCTAGAGGGAAGTAGCTGGGGACAGAGCGATGAAGAGTGCAGGAGAGGGGATGGTGAGAAGCGGGAGGATGGAATAGGGGGGGACGACGACGACTGGGGACACCATGTAATCGTGGTGCCGGCGGAGGACGGTGAGGTATAGACGATGGCGTTGTGGTGGTAGTGGTGGTGGGTGTAGTCATGATGAGAAGGGAAAAGAAGTAAAAGAACAGGACTGGACTGGACAAAACGAAAGAAGAAGACAAGGAACTCACGAAGACGCACGAGGACGAAGACTGACGAAGACGGACGAAGACGCCGACTGGGGCCGAAGCCCCACTCCGCTGCCGCCTGCGGGGGGGTGACCGCAGGGCTGCTGCGCTTCCGGGCAGCTAGGACGGCTGCCGTTGCTGGCTGAGTCGCTGGATCGCTGGCTGGCTGGATCGTTGGCTGGCTGGCTGGCTGGATCGCTGGCTGGCTGGATCGCTGGTCGGCTGCTGCTGCTTCTGCAACACCTAACGCGTCGATAAGTGGAAATGCAGTTAACGAAGGGCGGTACTCTTCCGAGTTACCGCCGGAGATACGTCCGGCAATTAGCTGGGGCGAAGTTTCTACCTCTATCCTCAGCGCCGCCCGTGGCGCTGGTGGAACTAGCGCATGGGGCGAGTCTCTATGGCACTGACACCAGCTCGCATCTTTGCGCTTGTTGCGCTTTTGCCATGGTGTTTTGCAACGGGGATTTTGGTCTAAGCCGGACGAAATTGAAGGTATTATGATCAGCTAAATTCGGAGCTATGTATGTGTTACTCCATCTCAATATCTTTTACATTTATAATATGAGCATGCGTTGCAGTGTTTGATTTAAGCACTGTACTACATTTTTTTTTTCTGAGGCTTAATAAAACACTTAGGTAAACTTGAGATCAATGTATTTATTTCGAGGTGGTAGAAGTTTCATTGTGTTTTTCAAATACTGACCACAAGTGAAATGGTAGCTGACATGTGAACTGGAAGTACAGGCCACTCACTGTATTCCCAAATCCATGCTAATTTGGAGCATCTACATTTTTTTCCATTACTTCCTCTGCATTTTGGAAAATTTGTTGTACTAATCAATAAGTAATCTTTTCATACTGGCCCCTGTGTTCACTAACAGAAATGTCACAGAAGTAGAAAAATACAGTCATGATAATCACTTTTAAAGCAGAAATTCGGTCAAAGTGTACCGGGTTTATTGCACTAGCTTTGTAGAAGAGGAAGAATTTGCAAATAATGTATGGTGAGATAAAATAAGTTAAATACTACATGGAGAATGGTAATTTGTTTGTGAGAAGCAACTGGAATTACATAGTGTGCCGCGATTATCCTCGCACAGTTTAGGTTTCGCTCCCCTCAGTAGATACCTCCAAAGATGCAGGCAACTTTCTCGCTGTGGTCGATAGGACGCTGGAATCATCAAAGGTGGACGCTGTTAGCGGCTCTGGTGTCCGTGAGGCAGCGACCAGAACGACCGGATGGGGTGTCGCCGGAAGCAGCGGGAAGTACGGCCCACCTGGGCAGCGGCAAGGAGACCCGTGGCGGCTGACGGCTTTGCGGGAAGACGAGAGAACGGCAGCGCACTGGCCGTCCGATAGGAAGCACAACACAGGGATAGCAGCGCCGGCTGGACAGACCAGCACCAATGGTTGCGTGCCCGTTGGATTGGCTCCTGGTGCCTGTAGAGTCTCGTTGTCGAAATGCACCGGTGGCTCCCGTGCGTAGAACTGTGTGCCCCTTACCTAAATCTCAAACTGAAACGCTCCTCTGATTTAATGAAGCTACAATGAATTGCTTGAATGTGCAGTCCGACAGTCTAAGATTGATTCACTAATTAGAGTGCACTTGTAGTAGTGCAGATCTCCTGTAAAAGTTACTGATCTCACTGCTTCCTTTGGAGATCTATTTTTATTATGATTTAATTGTTGTTGTCATGAATACCAAGCCTATTTTTGTTGTGTAAGGTATCCAGAATTTGTTTATATCGACCTTTTTAATATCGGGCACAATTTTTACGTATTAGCTATTTATGCTTCTTCAGTTTGGTTGTTGGAATAAAGTCATGGGAAAAAAATACAGTACACTAGATATAGTTAGCAGGAGATATAAAAGTACTGTATATTGTGTAAGTAAGTTAGTGAATATTTATCTTTATTTAAGTACATTAACAAATCACCGTACACTGGTACGCAGAGGTGACAAAAGTCATTGGTTACCGATAAGCACGCATACAGATGACGATAGTACAGCGTACACAAGGTATAATCGTGTGACTCATGGGCGGAGCTCTCATTTGTAATGAAAAGATTCATGGCAAAAGATATCCGACATCATTATGGCCGCAAGATCGGAATTAACACACTTCAAGCGTTGAATGGTAGTTGAAGCTAGATGCATCAGGCATTCCATTTCGGAAACAGTTAGAGAATTCTTATTTCCAGATCCACTGTGTCAATAGAATGCCGACAATACCACATTTCAGGCATTTGCCCTGAACATGGACAACGCAGTAACCGACGACCTTCACTTAACGTCTGAGAGCAGAGTTGTTTGCGTAAGGATGTCAGTGGTAACAGACAAGCAACACTGCGTAAAATAACCGAAAAAATCAATGTGGGACATAAGAATAACGTGTCCATTAGGTCAATGCAGCGAAATTTGGCGTTAATGGGCTATGGCAGCAGACGAACGATACAAGTGTTCTCCCTGACAGCAAGACATCGTCTGCGGCCCGTCTCCTGGACTCTTGACCATATCTGTCGAACCGTGGATGTCTGGAAAACCGTTGCATGATCACATGAGTCCTGATTTTAGTTGTTAATAGCTGACGGAAGGTTTCTAGTCTAGCACAGACCCCACGAAGCTATGAAACCAAGTTGTCAACATGGTACTGAGCAAGCTAATTGTGTCGTCATAATGGTGGGGCTTGTGTTTACATGAAATTGGACTGAATCCTCCGGTCCAAGTTAACCGATAATTGACTGAAAATGGTTATGTTTGGCTATCTGTAGACAATTCGCAGCCGTTCGTGGACTTCACTTTCCCAAACAACGGTGAAATTGTTACGGGTGACACTGCGCCATGTAACCAGGCCATAATTGTTCGCGATTGGTTTGAATCACATGTTGGGTAATTCGAGCGAATTTTCTGGCCACCCACATCGCCCGAAATCAATCTCACCCAACATTTAGAAGCCATAGTCGAGAGTTCCGTTCGTGCACAAAATACGGCCAACACTTTCGAAAATATGGACGGCTATAGAATTATCAGGGATCAATATCATCTCACGGCGAGATGCTGCACTACGCCGGGAAAAAGGAGGCCCGACATGATATCTGGAGGTATTCCATGACTTTTGTCACCTCAGCTCTACATACTGTATTGAGATTTCTTTCACGCATTCTGGAAGGTTGGTTTGAAACAATCATGATTTTTTTTTTCAGGACCAGAGAGCCATTTAGCTTCTAAATGTGTGTTTAAGTCCCTCTTCATCAGTTTTCACATAAAAGCTGTGTTTCAATTTGCTTATCTCTCCAACTGCCAGCTTACTTGAAAGTCGTTCAGTTACAATTCATTACGTTATCTTCATCTTCATCCTGTTGTCCATTCTCAACATTCTCGTCATAGCCTCCTTGATAAAGTTTTTGTATGGGCTCACTTACGCTTGTTGATGTACTCCTATGTACAGTGCATCATCGCTATTGGCATATCCGTCAGCTCCACCAAATTCTTCTACTAAAGTGAAGTTCATGCTTATGCTCCTTGTGTATGTTTTCTTCGGCAGTGTCGTGAATCACCGAACCACGGCCGTTAAAATGCACCCAGTCTTCTGGAAACTGTTGCTGGTTCTGGAGGAAGTTACTAGTCGCTTGTCTTGAAGGTGGAAAAATCTGCAGAATTGAATCCAATACACTGATAGATATTCCGTTTTCATGTCCAGATTCGACATTGTCCATTCAAGGCGAAAGATGTCTCAAAACTTCTTGCCTCTAAAAAACTTAGGAACTTTGAATAATCCCCTGATCCCGTGATTAGAAGCATGAAGTGGAACTGGGCTGAAAAAGGTTTATTTTAATATTTTTTAGTACAGTATCGCATGGGGAGGTCCCACTATCCATAAACCGAATCACTATCCTTCCTTGTCTACTCAGACTTCTGTCAAATCTCAGCAACCACTCAGCCATTGCTGCCACCGTCATCCAGATCGTTTATTATCATATAGCCACTCCACGTTAATTTTACCCAAATCAATACCTGGACTTCGCAGTATTACCAATAACGAAAATGTTTTGAAATTTGCCTCGCATGTTAAAGCAAGGTGGAACAGTTATTTTGAAATTATACCTCCTGGACATTCTTCTCTTTTCAAGGACATAGTTTTACTGGGAAGAATCCGAACAGGAAGACCAGTCTTGTCACCGTTAAAAATGTTTCGTTCTTCATAACCTTCACAAATTCCTGTTACCCTTTTCTACCAGTCTCGTACTATGTTTTAGTCCACTGAAGTGGATTGAACACACTCGGTCAGAAAAGAGATATCGTGTCTACTAGATTTGTCAAGCCAATCTACAACTGCTTCAAAATCGTGAAGTCCTAACTCCTTGGAGATTGCGAGTGTCTTCTAGGGTATCAGAGATCCAGTGGCAGTCAAGTTATTCCTGGGAGCACCACAGAACCATTCAAAAGTGAAATTCTCAACTTTTAAGCCTGCTTTGTTGGGAAAAGAGCATTTACTGGTAAGGTTATCATTTCTAGTACACGATTTCAGAATGTCCTTTTCGTTTCCTAAAAAGTCACTGATCTGTATTTCCGCAACAGCAAGCCGTGCGGCGATATTTCTACCACTAAGTATAATCTTTTCGAAGCGACAATGTAATTCAGTGTTAATTGCTTCCGTTTTGTGACCCCTTAGCACTACAGTACGTAAGCGACCTTGCTTGAAGACAGAAACACCATGCACATTAACTTACAAGAAGTTAAGGTGCGTGATAATGATGGTTACTGTTTAATTTATACCATCTTCTTCCTCTGCGCCTCTTGAGTTATTTGGAAGTTTTATTTGTTGTTGTGGGATACATTTCAGTGTCCACGTCCACTGCTGAGTATGCTAAAGTTACTTTTAAAGTTTCTGTGTGATTTCCATTTTTTTGCGTTATCTTAAGCGGGCTTTTTATCGAAACACGCACTCTTGTTTAACAGCCTCACAGTATTACAGCACTTTAGTGCTCTGTATATTTCGGGAATACCTAAACTCTTCACGGTTCCTCGTCTTTGGCTCTGAGCTGTCGTCTTCTTCTGGACAACGGGGTAAGACATTCTCAGCTCTCCAGCTAGGCGATTCTTCTCCTACTCGTCGTACGTAGATCAGTGTTTTCGATAACTTGCACTGGTAGTAACGTAGAAACCGGCGGAACAGAACAGGTAGAAGTAAACAAATAATCAAAACAGGTCCAGAGCACAGCAAAGTTGTCTTAAGCGTACACAACTACCCAGAGGGCAATCCAAATCCTAAACGTAAATCAGGCAAGGTCAAAACTCTACTACTGAATGGCCCGTAACCAAAGGCTTCATTGACTAGCAAGATTCAGGCTAGTAATAACCAAGCTGCGGTATTTAGCGGTGAACACACGTCGTAGGGCGGTGCCATCTGAGACGCTTGCTGCGGCTACTGCGCATTAGGCCGTGTCCTACGTAACCGTCAGAAGCGACCGACAGCGAGCGACATCTGGATATGCGACACTCCAGCAACAAGCACCAGTATCGGGCGAAAAGCTCGGGTGACCATCTCCCGCCACAAGATGACTGCTTAGAGTTGACCAGATGTTTCTATAGAACGGCACCACTAAACTGTAGAATACCGTAGCTCTTCTTAGGAAAACAGAGCGAAAAGGAATGCTGCGCATGAAATTTACAAAGGGAGGGATCTTCATGGAGAAGTTCATAATTTATATCATCTACTACGAAGATCACCAGACAAATTCTTCGAATGCAACTGAAAGAGCAAAGGAGCATTCGACTACATCATTAATAAATTAAAGGTGAATGTTTTTTACATGATCAAGAACTTTTAAGAGCCGATAAATGCGGAAGAATTACCGGTTACGCTACAAACAAGGAATGAGCACAATGAAACAACAGATAGCTGTGGTGTGACGATAGCGTTCCCTGTTTGTGATTACGGCTACGACGAGGTCCTAGTTTTTATCCCAGTTACTTCCTATACTGTAACTGACTCAATTACAATTCTGTATACTAAGTCTTTTTTATACTGTTCACACTGCGTCGCTAAGTATAATTCTAAGATCTTGCTAAAGAACTTTAAGGGTATACACATCTATCTCAGTACATCACACACATTAAATTGTTAATAAATTACAATGACCAACCATGAAGTTTTACAGATATTTGATGTTGCGAATGTAATTCATGAGCAATCAGTGTTAAGGCCCAGCGTTTCAGTTAATCTGAACAGCACACGAAATTTTTGAAAACGAAGTCAAACGTTTTGTGAACTGAGTGGCCAAAAAGTATGAAAAAGAATATTAGGGAAACGTTTGATGCACCTCATTTTCTGTTCATGATTTCGAGCATCAATCAAAGGAACGTAGAACGTTTCTCTGATCTATTTATTTCTTTTATACAAATAACTTCAACAAATATTTGACCGGTTTCTTATATTTTTTATTTTTAAGTTTTATTCAGAAAGAATGATGTTACTGACTCCTTGTTTGCCCTCCTAAGGTCTCATGTTCTCAAAAATCCTAACTTTCATACTTGATTCGAAGGAAGCCCTTTTGACTTTTAAATACGACACCAATGTATCTTTTTATTTGCAAAATAACTAGGCCTTGAATAGATGAACTTTTTGACACTCCATTTACATAGTTTGGCAGCAGCTTTTCGTGAAATATTTCAATTTTTCTTCAACTCATTAATTAAGTTTTTATTAATTACACTGATTACTTTCAAGTAGTTAAATATTTTCACGCCAAACTAGACCTCATGCTGGTAGCTTTGATATCCCGTTTGGTTCTTTATCTTTCTTTGTTCGGCTACAAAAATTCGGACGAAACCTCATGGTGTGATTTCAAGGGAGTCTTCTTTTCGTTCTCCTCACGCTTTTACAGAAACGTATCGATCGATAATCACACCATAAAATAGTCCTTCCTGCGTGTTGTCATTTCCAAAACGCGTCGTTTTGATATCTTGAACCGTTTATGAGATATGACGATTCCCGAAGCGCAGGATAGGATTCGGACGCGCAGTGAGCGACCTGTCCGCGGATATAACATCCGATAAAATGGTTCACATGGCTCTGAGCACTATGGGACTTAACATCTGAGGTCATCAGTCCCCTAGAACTTAGAACTACTTGAACCTAACTAACCTAAGGACACCATTCACATCCCTGCCGGTGGCAGGATTCGAAACTGCGACCGTAGCAGTAGCGCGGTTCCAGACTGAAGCGCCTAGAACCGCTCGGCCACAGCGGCTGGCATAACAACCGATATCTCAAGGATGAAAAGAGATATCATTCCGGTCTCAATTTTAAATACAATTTACATATTTTGGTTACATTTCATATGCAGTAATGTGTGGCCTTAAATGAACTATACGGAATGTGAATGTACCTCTGTAAAAAATTTGTGCCGCCACATACTCAGTTTCCGACCTTTATAGAGCAAAGATATCAAGCTATAATATACGGAGACTCAAATTTTTTCACCGAATAGTTTTCTTAAAATCGGACGATAGGTATTTCATAACTGCCGTCGCGTCTGCTCCACTGTTTTGCCTAGAAGACGCGTGGCTGTCGCTCATTCTGTCGCCCGTGCTGCAGCGACAATATTCAGACAAGTTTGAATTCAAACGTCGCTAGTTGTAGCAGAGGACAGGCAGCGCAAAGGTCATCGCCCATGTAGGTCACTTCCGTAACCAGACCTGCCGTGGTGTTTCGTCGTCTGTCTCTCGCTGCCGGTCGCTTCTGTCGCCTACGTAGAACCAACACCGACTCAAAGGAAGGCCTCGGCGCTTGTTCGTGACGTCACGTCATCTAGGCACGGCGAACGACAGGTCTGTTGCAGGCATACTCATAATGGTGGTGTCTCCCTCTCTGACACAGGAAAATGTGAAACTATTTGCGGTACTTGACTAACACACATTGTTCTGAGAGATTTCTACAATCAATTATTTGTGCAATTCATTACACTTCTTAACAGATAGTGTACTCCTGAACTTAAATTTCCACCTGTTTTAAGGATTGACATACAAAAACAACTTCATGGTCCAGCAGCAACAGAATTCGTGCTTCTTTAACTTATTTGTAAATCTGAGGAAGTTACGTTTGTACTGGGTTGCTTTTTACAAGAAACTGTGAACATATTGGTGCTCTTCTTTAGGTATCTTGGTTTACTATGGGGTGAGGAGCACTGAATTTTAATGAAATATCTTGCAATTGTACACGTTGGGGGAGAGGGTGCGGGACAGCAGAAGAGGCAAAATAGAGATATTTGTTTTATCAAATAAATGTTTTTATCTTATAAAGTTTCTCATTTCAAAAATGACTGTAATCTAATGACTGGCAACAGTTAGACATTGACACAAGTAAATTAGTTCACATTTCCAGTGACGATGTCAAACGAAAATAAATAAATAAATAAAGGAAACGAGTTAATTGTAAGGGGGATGGGGTAAGTTTCGATAACAAAATGGATCAAGTAAATATAGATACTTGAATGTAAAATTTCCGAAGATTGCAATGGGGCAAAGCATCTTCTCATATTGATCTACGTTTGTTTCAACAGGATTCAGTAATACAGAACTATGACCTTCATTTGTAGCTTTACGATAGTAATAAAATATTTCAACTAAATAAGACTGCAGAATCCAAAACAATACCAAACATTTTGTCCAAAAATAAGAGATTTATAGTGATATGCACGCCCAGGCGTTTCTGCGTGCAAAAGACCTGTCGTTCGCCGTGCCTAGCTCACGTGACGCCACCAACAAGCGCCGAGGCCTTCCTTTGAGTCGGTGTTGGTAGATCCCGACCTTACTCGAGTGCAACCCATGGCCGTGGCCGGGAGTCCGACTATCTCTCACGTGCATTAAATGAAACCGCGGTTCCGAGTATGGATACCGTCAGCTGTATAATGGAATGAAGAGAGTATTTTTTTTTTCTTTTCATAAAAGTCCGAAGGAACTTTGCATCGTAATTCGCAATAACACAGGCACTGCAGTGTTGTACGAGGTGCGGCTAGAAAAAAACCGGACTGATGCTGGAAAAAACATTTATTTACAATTATTTACAATTTCATGTTATCTCCTTCAATGTACTCTCCTCCTCGGTCTCTACACCGCTCCATACGAATTTTCCACTGTTCATAGCAATGCTGCAGATCATTTTCGGTAAGTCCATACATTACTTCCGTCGCTTTTTCTTTTACTGCTTCAACAGTCCCAAATCTAGTTCCTTTCAAAGCTGACTTTACTTTAGGGAAAAGAAGAAAGTCACAGGGGGCCAAATCAGGTGAGTAGGGTGGATGATCTAAGATGGGGATGTTGTGTTTTGCCAAAAACGTCTTCACTGACAACGCACTGTGAGCTGGGGCATTGTCTTGGTGAAGGATCCATGACTTTTTTCTCCACAAATCGTTCCGTTTTCTCCGTACTCGCTCACGTAGGGTAGCCAGGACGCTAATGTAGTAATGCTGATTCACTGTTTGTCCCTCTGGTACCCAATCAATGTGCACAATCCCTTTGATGTCAAAAAAAAACAATCATCATTGTCTTAAATTTCGATTTTGACATTCGTGCTTTTTTTTCGTCGTGGAGAACCAGGAGTTTTCCAATGCATCGATTGGCGTTTACTTTCGGGATCGTAAGTAAAAAACCACGATTCATCGCAAGTAATAACATTTTGTAAGAAGGTGGGATCACTGTCAATGTTTTCCAGGACGTCAGAACAAATCGTTCTTCGGCGTTCCTTCTGTTCAATTGTGAGACACTTTGGAACCATTTTTGAACACACTTTGTTCATGTTGAAACTTTCATGAATAATTTGCCTAACACTTTCCTTGTCAACTCCTGTTAACTCAGACACTGCTCTGATTGTTAAACGGCGATCTTGTCGAACAAGTTTACCGATTTTTTCAATGTTTGCATCAGTTTTTGCTGACAATGGTCTGCCAGTGCGAGTGTCATCACTGGTGTCTTCGCGGCCATCTTTAAATCGTTTAAACCACTCAAACACTTGTGTTCGCGATAAACAATCATCGCCGTACACTGGTTGTAACATTACAAACGTTTCACTTGCAGATTTTCCTAGTTTGAAACAAAATTTGATGTTAACACGCTGTTCTTTCTGTACACTCAACATTTTCCGACGCACAGACAAAACGTCAACTACTTAAAACAGACGCCACGGGCAGACTGAATGCAGGAGGCAGATGAAACTCGAGCAGTAGGCGGAGCGAGAGTCACGTGACAGGCCACGCGACTTTCAGCCTTATTGCATTCGTTTTATTGTTTCACCAGTACTAGTCCGGTTTTTCTCTAGCCACACCTCGTATTTGTCCACCAACACAAGGCAAGCGTCTTACAAGTGAGATGTCTCTCTGTACAGGAATGGATGTACGATTACAGGTTGTAAACGCATGACTGACGATATCTGGAAGTTGGCGTCTGATCCTGAGTCGTGCTCTTGTAGTGAAATGGTAAGACGACCTCTCCCCGCCAAGCGGGATATCAAGCTTCGAGTCCAGGCAAAAATTTTCATTGTGTCATTCCCTTATACAGCTGATGATTATCTGTTCATTTCTTCTTTAGATTACATCATATGTGGGTATCCATACCGTTATTGTCAAAACTGTACATATTTTAGAGGATACGAACAACCAGTAACACTGCTGCATCGACGTGGCCAACGGTACCTGGAGAAAAATACACGACAGTCTATGGTGTGTCTACGATGCAGTTCCTACTGCTTGCACTTGATACTGGAATATCAGATAAGGAGCAGTATTACAAGAGTTTGTACATATTTATTTAATGTATGACGTGTAACAGAGTAGGAAAAGCTGGTCATCGGTTCACTCGTGGAAAAATTCCGGTATTATACTAGAACTGACATGTGATTACATCTTCACGCAATTTGGGTGCACAGATCGTGAGAAATGAGTACCCAGAACAACCACTTCTGCCGGGCGGAAGGGCCTTGCGGTTCTAGGCGCTACAGTCTGAAACCGCACGACCGCTACGGTCGTAGGTTCTAATCCTGCCTCGGGCATGGATATGTGTTCTGTCCTTAGGCTAATTAGGTTTAAGTAGTTCTAGGGGACTGATGACCTTAGAAGTTAAGTCCCATAGTGGTCAGAGCCATTTGAACCTGTTTCTATGCCATCAGTGTTTGCTAAAGTTATTGAAAAGGTTGTGCATGTAAGTATAATTGATCATTTTATATCTCAGAATTGGCTATCAGATGTACAGTTCGGCTTTAGAAGGCGTTTAACAACATACTTGATTGGTTAAACAAAAGGTTTCTAATGACAGGCATATTGTTTGATTTAACTAAGGCATTTGATTGTGTTGATCACAAAATATTGTTCCAGAAGTTGGACCATTACATGTGGAGTAGCTCACAGTTGGTTCACCTCTTACATTAACAACACACATTATTCAGAGTTTTGAGAATGGCAGTGATGCGGTGTGGCGGCCGCTGTGGCCGAGCTGTTCTAGGCGCTTCAGTCTGGAACCACGCTGCCGCTAGGGTCGCTGGTTCTAATCTTGCCTCGGGCATGGATGTGTATGATGTCCTTAGGTTAGTTCGGTTTGAGTAGTTCTAAGTCTAGGAGACTGATGACCTCAGATGCTAAGTCCCATAGTGTTTAGAGCTATTTGAATCATTTTGAGGTAGGGCCTGAATGGAGTACGGTCAAATAGGAGTCCCCAGGGATCAGTGTTGGGGCCCCTCCTGTTCCTTATTTATGTATATGATATGCCCTCTACTGTAACAAGTGATCTATAATACTTCTGTTTGATGATGATATTAGCTTGGTGATAATCAATCCTGTGTGCAGCATTGCTTCGATTTCAAACAGTGTAGTTCATGAAATAAGTTCATGGTTAAATCACAGTAATACATTTTACAGTTTCTAACACACAATCCAACAAAACCCGACTCGTGCATAGGAGGTCCATTTTTTGGGGTCATCAGTCTTTTGATTGGTTTGATGCAGCACGACAAGAATTCCTCTCTTCTGCCAACCTTTTCATTGCAGGGCAGCTCATGCAACTTAAGTCCTCAGTTACTTACTTGAATCTATTCCAAACTCTTCCTCTAGAATTTTTATTCTCTGCAGATCCCTCTACTACTACGAAAGTTGTTCCCTGATGTCTTAAAAGATGTCCTATCATCTGCCGCTTCTCCTTGTTAGTGTTCTGCATATATGCGGATCTTCCCAATTCTGCGAAGTACCAACACATTCCTTACCTAAGCAGCCCACGTGATTTTCAACATTCTTCTGCAGCACCACATCTCTAACGCTCCCATTCTCTTGTGTTTGCAGTGCTACAAACGTACGTTCTCAGAAGTTTCTTCCTAAAATGAAAGACTATGTGTGTTATTAGCAGACTTCTCTTGGCCAAGACTGCCCCTTTTCCGAGTGCTAGCCTGCTTTTTATGTCCTCCGTGCATCTTACATCATAGGTTGTAGCAGAGTTCCTTAACTTCATCTACTTCGTGATTGCAATTGTGATGTTGAAGTCTGCTTATTCCCATTATCTCCGTCTTTCACTGATTTGCTGCGGAAGTTACTACTGAAGTTACTACTGATAAGCGCGGCCAAACTGGGCGCGGCAGGAAGCAATGTGCTGATAATCCAACATGGCGACCACTTCCGGTATTTTTAGTAGTGGATCGCGCTTAGTTAGAACTCTAGCGCGATCCTCCGAGCTCTAGCGTCGGCCAAGCAAAACTCGTTCAAGGTCACCCGCCAATATGGCGGCGCACACAGCCATATAGAACACCCACCCACCTCCCCAGGGGTCGGAACCCCTGCAACCCACAATAGAGAAAGATGCTTCTATATGGCTGTGTGCGCCGCCATATTGGCGGGTGACCTTGAACGAGTTTCGCTCGGCCGCCGCTAGAGCTCGGAGGACCGCGCTAGAGTTCTAACTAAGCGCGATCCACTACTAAAAATACCGGAAGCGGTCGCCATGTTGGATTATCAGCGCGTTGCTTCCTGCCGTGCCCAGTTTGGCGGCGCTTATCAGTAGTAACTTCCGCAGTACAGGCAGCTGCACGTTCATTCCACTTGAGGCAGCCACACTGAGCACACAGCCATCCTCTGTAATCATTAGGCTGTTCCTTCCATTCAACAGATCCTCTAATTCTTCTTCACTTTCACTGAGGACAGCAATGTCATAAGAAAATCTGAAATTGCAATCCATTTGAAATCACCTTGAATTTTAATTTTAATCCCACTGTTGAACCTTTCTTTTATTTCCTTGATTGCTTCTTCGGCGTGCAGATTCAACGTAAAGGGGCAAAAGAATACCTCCCTGTCTTACGCCCTACTCACTCCGCGTACGAGGTTCTTGGTCTTCCACTATTCCACCTCTACAGAGACTGGTAGCCCCACAACAACCCACCTCACTGGTAGATGTTTTACCGTCTTGTTGCGAGGCTTCAGCAAACTGGATCAGTATTTCTGGCACGCCGCCCGCTATCGGCTCTGCTGACGCTATGGTTACATCTTTGGCAGGGGCAAGGTGACAACAGAGGGCTGAGTAGATATTGAATAACGGCTATAGGAGCGAGCAGCGTGCCCCGTGAGAGGTGTTTACTCCGCTAGTACGAGCGAGTGAAGGTTATGTTGTGTAGCGCTTGGAGCCGGTCTCTGTTGAGAAGACGTACAGAGTCGCGAGGTGGCGGGTACTTAAAGACGAAGCCGCTGGCAACGTAGATACAGAGGAGAAGTGCCGTGTGCCGTTGTTCAGACGTTTTAATTGTGTAAAGATTAAGTCTTTCGGTGTAAGGCGATTGACTTCTTCTATCTTCGGTGGGAACTTCCCATATTCCGAACATAAGTAACAGAGAGTTGCTGTTCTGTTATTCATACCTTTTTATTCATAGCTTTTTTATTGATACTGAGTCGAGGTGACATTTGTGCGGCATTGGTACTTTGAAAATTGAAGGCTTGTGTACGGGCAAGAACGCAGAAAAAGCCGACACGCTCTTGATGTACATTGAGTGTAAGAGTAATGCAAATCGTTCTTGTGCGGTGTATTCGGCAAAATATACCAAGAGACGTCAACCTTCTCGCCATTATCGATCTTTGCAACCATTCTCGTGGAAAGTGATAGTAAAACACCTAGAGAACGTAACAGAAGGAAACAAATGACGATATGTTGTTGTTGTTGTGGTCTTCAGTCCTGAGACTGGTTTGATGCAGCTCTCCATGTTACTCTATCCTGTGCAAGTTTCTTCATCTCCCAGTACCTACTGCAACCTACATCCTTCTGAATCGCTTCTGAATCTCTTGGCCTCGCTCTACGATTTTTACCCTCCACGCTGCCCTCCAATACTACATTAGTGATCCCGTGATGCCTCAGAACATGTCCTGCCAACCGAGCTCGTCTTATAGTCAAGTTGTGCCACAAACTTCTCCCCAATCCTATTCAATATGTCCTCATTAGTTATGTGATCTACCCATCTAATCTTCAGCATTCTTCTGTAGCACCACATTTCGAAATCCTCTATTCTCTTCTTGTCCAAACTATTTATCGTCGGTGTTTCACTTCCATGCGTGGCTACACTCCATACAAATACTTTCAGAAACGACTTCCTGGCACTTAAATCTATGCTCGATGTTAACAAATTTCTCTTCTTCAGAAATGCTTTCCTTGCCATTGCCAGTCTACATTCTTCTCTACTTCGACCATCATCACTTATTTTGCTGCCCAAATAGCAAAACTCCTTTACTACTTTAAGTGTCTCATCTCCAACTGTAATTCCCTCAGCATCACCCGACTTAATACGACTACATTCCATTATCCTCGTTTTGCTGTTGTTGATGTTCATCTTATATCCTCCTTTCAAGACACTATCAATTCCGTTCAACTGCTCCTCCAAGTCCTTTGCTGTCTCTGACAGAATTACAATGTCATCGGTGAACCTCAAAGTTTTTATCCCTTCTCCACGGATTTTAATACCTACTCCGACTTTTTCTTTTGTTTCCTTCACTGCTTGCTCAATATACAGATTGAATAACATCGGCGAGAGGCTACAACCATGTCTCACTCCCTTCCTAACCACTGCTCCCCTTTGATGTCCCTCGACTCTTATAACTGCCATCTGGTTTCTGTACAAATTGTAAAAAGCTTTTCGCTCCCTGTATTTTACCCCCTCCACCTTCAGAATCTGAAAGGGAGTATTCCATTCAACACTGTCAAAAGCTTTCTCTAAGTCTACAAATGCTAGAAACGTAGGTTTGGCTTTCCTTAATCTAGCTTCTAAGATAAGTCGTAGAGTCAGTATTGCTCCACGTGTTCCGATATTTCTACGGAATCCAAACTGATCTTCCCCGAGGTCGGTTTATACTAGTTTTTCCATTCGTCTGTAAAGAATTCGAGTTAGTTTTTTGCAGCTGTGACTTATTAAAGTCATAGTTCGGTAATTTTTACATCTGTCAACACCTGCTTTCTTTGGGATAGGAATTATTATATTCTTCTTGAAGTCTGAGGGTATTTCGCCTGTCTCATACATCTTGCTCACCAGATGGCAGATTTTTGTCAGGACTGGCTCTCCCAAGGCTGTCAGCAGTGCTAATGGAATGTTGTCTACTCCCGTGGCCTTGTTTCGACTCAGGTCTTTCAGTGCTCTGTCAAACTCTTCACGCAGTATCATATCTCCCATTTCATCTTCATCTACTTCCTCTTCCATTTCCATAATATTATCCTCAAGTACATCGCCCTTGTATAGACCCTCTATATAATCCTTCCATGTTTCTGCTTTCCCTTCTTTGCTTAGAACTGGATTTTCATCTGAACTCTTGATGTTAATGCAATTGGTTCTCTTTTCTCCAAAGGTCTCTTTAATTTTCCTGTAGCCAGTATCTATCTTACCCCTAGTGAGATAAGCCTCTACATCCTTACATTTGTCCTCTAGCCATCTCTGCTTAGCCATTTTGCACTTCCTGTCGATCTCATTTTTGAGACGCTTGTATTCCTTTTTGCCTACTTCATTTACTGCATTTTTATATTTTCTCCTTTCATCAATTAAATTCAAATGACGCTATAAGAGGGGGAAATTCATGTTCTTCCTGCTGCTGCTGTTGAACCGCACGTTAGGTCCCGCGCGATCGCACAAGGAAGTGGCATGAGTCTAGCGAGTGTCTTAAGCATTCTTCATCGACATAGGTCCCGTCTTTATCGCACCTCTCTCCATCAAGAGATGCGTGGAAACGGTTATGAGAATCGTGTTAACTTCTTCACGTGGGAATTAAGACAGAATACTACTGATGTATCGTGTATCTTGTTCAGTGATGAAGCCATATTTACCAATCGTAGCCAGCAAAAAGGCCGGAACATACACTTGTTGGATGTGACGTCCGCCAGTTATGCAAAACACCGTTTTTTCTCGGTATGGCTCAAATGGTTCTAATGGCTCTGAGCACTATGTGACTCAACTGCTGGGGTCATTAGTCCCCTAGAACTTAAACTAGTTAAACCTAACTAACCTAAGGACATCACAAACATCCATGCCCGAGGCAGGATTCGAACCTGCGACCGTAGCGGTCTTGCGGTTCCAGACTGCAGCGCCTTTAACCGCACGGCCACTTCGGCCGGCTTTCTGGGTATCCATGGGTACTGAGAGAAAAAGGTATTTTGCACAACTGGTGGATCTCACATCAACCAAGTTTAACTGCAACCACTGCCAACACAAGGAGCCTCAAATCAAAATGAGGAACATACAATGTCGGTCTGTGGACAATCCCTGCTGACTTCGTCAGATGGAACGTCAGCGTCCATGGAGTGTAAATGTGTAATGCGGGATACTGATCCACCATGTCATAGGTACGTTTTTCATAAACGAAACACTGAATGCAAACACGTATCGCAACCTTCTAATATATCATCTTCCACGGATGATGGAAGGCGTTTCTTTGCAGACTAGGAGGAACATGACAGTTGCCGAACCACAGTACTACAGCATGTCCTCACGAATTGTTTGCAAATCTTTGGATTGGACGCAGAGGACCTGTACACTGGCCGGCGCGTCCCCGCTACCGATTGTGAAACAATCGTTCCATACCGGAGTGGAAGTGTTGTTGCGGCCACATGTAGTAAGCGTTGCTTCACGCAGTGGAGAATGGCAGAACAGAGCCAGCCGGCGATCGCGGCATTGCGAAGTAAGCGTGGCACAGATAGCCTTGCTGACAGTTGCAGTCTACCAACAACCTGATGCAGGGTCGCACACAGACCGAGCGCCAAGCGAAGCCTGGAGAGTGCTGAGTAAGGAGAAGTGAGGCCAGCACGCTAAGTTACACTGCAATATACTGCGGGAGTAATAACAAGAAGCTGCCACCGAGGGTAAAAAAGCGTCCTCCTGCCGGATATAAATAGTGGAGCGCAGACAGCAACGGACAGAGGCCAGTAGGAAGCAGTTCGGATCTGAGGACGGACGTGGTCCGTGTCCGAATGTTCAATCTTCGTAGGTGACGATTCCGGAAGTCTGTTCCAGCTCGCAGGAATCATCCGTTCGCCGCCAGATGTCAACTTCAGCTCTGGGGGTTCGGCCCGAGTCCGGTCGGCAGCATGGCTGACTAACTACAGCGAGAACGTCCAGCAGGACCGGCCACAGCCCGGTCTTCGTCACAGGCGCCGCAGGGGACTGACGCCCGGACTTCACGGCAACCAGGCCACGGCGCGTGGTCCGTCCATGACGGGACCTCGCGGACATCGCGACTGACGGCTTCCTAGCCGCCGGTGCAGCAGGAGTCGGCAGCTGACCTCACGGCGACGCGGCTGCCGAGCGGCGACGAGTTCATCTCAACCACAGGGCATCCTGACTTCAACGGAGCACCGGTGGCCTGAGGCTCTGAGTGCGATCGGCGGCGCGCATTGCGCGCATACTTGGAGAATCTACACAGCAGCAGCCAGGCGAAAGGATCCGCAGGGCTGGGCAGCGACGACGAGGGAGAAATTGTAAAGAAAGCTCAATAAGTAATTGTAAAACTCCACGCCGTCCCAGTCTTTGGCGCAGCCACTGTGTCTGCTGCTACCAAGTACTGTAGGAGTCGCAACAAGTAGCAAAGAGCTCGTAACTTCGTGTATTGTCGCTGCCGGTGGTCATTTCGAACACAACCTGTTGTGGTCAGCTGGCTCGTAACTGGTCAGAATCCACATAACTAGTGTATGCACTTGTATTGTTCTTTAGCGTGCGCTGTCACAGGTACTGTACAAATATCAGTGTGGGGACTTTTCAAAATACAGTATCTCGTAAACGAGTTGCACTAGAATCCTGCAACAAACACCACTGACATTGTAATGCACAGTACTTTCAGTTTGTTAACGTCAGTAGTCATTGTTCCATTTAAAAAATGTATGTTTACACAACAAGACACTTTCTAAATTTTATTACGACCCATTGACAGGCTAACAGTACGAGCCCCTGACTACCATCACATTCTTTGAAAACCGCATAACAATAGCGTTTTCCATTTCCGCAATATTGTCGTTGCCAGTTCTAGGTTATTCACCCTCTGTATGTACAAGGAATGTCTCAAAAAAAATCCTTTCACCAAAACAAGAAATAAATATAAAGACCAGCTCTAAAATGCATGCATTAAGAGCTATGTGCATTTGTTCATCTCCGAGTCTATGAAGCAGATCTTTTGTACTGCAAGGACTTGACTTTTGAGAGGAGGTAGTATGGCTCAAAACTAGAAAAAATGTTCAATAAAGCGCTAATGGCACTTGTTCATCTTGGCTATTGTGAAACAGATCTTTTCTACTAAACAAGTGCTCAAAGCTTTTATGGCATGCATTTTGAACCCTATCTTCGCTCGACTTTTTTTCTTCGTTTGGTCCATAGTATCTTCTCCCAGGACGCAGAAAGCAAAGTCTTTGCAGTAAAAGAGATCTTTTTCATTGTATAGAAGATGAACAAGTCACTATAGCTCTTAAGGTATACGTTTTAGAGCCCATATTTGCTAGGCACAATTTTCTTGTTTTGGTCTAATGACTCTGTTCCTGAAGCTTGTCGATGTATTTCTGGGAGACTCTGTATATACAAATACGTTAAGTGTAAGTTTTCTGCTAAGCGCTTCTTTCATTTAGAATTCTGATATCGGCGGGCATAAGTAAATGCTTAACTGATTTTGGTTGCGTGCCTTTTGACTTGAGACAGACGTTGGGATCGGGCTCTTGGTCGTATAAATTAAAATTACTGCTAAAGTATACGATTAGTTAAGTGGGGAAGCTTTGGGAGATTGCTATGAGTTACTCAATTGTGTCCACGACTGATTAAATTTTTTTCACGCTAATGCTTAACGCTGCAAGCGCGTAGGAGCAAATCGAGGTGCGATATTGCTTGACGAATTCTGTCCGTAACTAATTACCTGGAGTTTAATGAAATCTGTGTGGGCTCCGGCAGTTCGGCACTGTATGTTATTAGTGTCACCACTACCTCGTTCTGGTACTTTGGCATAACCGAATGGGAACTGTATTTTAGGTTTTATGTACTTGTAAGTTACTATAGTCTTGAAACTATTTGTAAACTAGGAGTAATTGTCTCACGTTTCTATGGGAGCTAACGGCCACAATTGTATAATATTCGTTTCAAGTCGTTAATTCAGAGATACCATACGTCTTTCTTATAGTCTGTTGTTTTTAAAGCAAAATAAACATAAGATTATTGTCTCTCAATTACTAATTGTAGTATTTTAGATTAAAGGAAACATGTTATCTGGGTACATTATTACAATATTATAAAGATTTGTTCATGTATCTTAAGGACCTCTGAATAATTTTGTTGTCAGTATTTTTTAAATTGTATAAATAAACCTTTGTTACTTGCGGACTTCGTTTAATTGGAAACCAGTATCTTACCACTCCAAACCTACCTCCCTACGGTATCGAGACGGTTTCAACCTAAGACAACCCTGTCGTCGCAGAACTCGCTCAGACCAAGCTGCCGAAATAACTGTTCTCGCTTTTATTGCAATGAATCCACACGTGAACACAGAACAGCTTAAACAGAAGAGTGATATATCTAAAACCAGTATATTTCGATTTCTAACGGTTCTCAGTCCCATCCTTATTACGTTCTCCATACACGAGTAGTATCTCTACCTTTTGTTCGTTGTTGCCCACTTTACACATACGAACATTCGACTGACAGAATAACTAGTTTGTACTTTGCATGTTTTTCCATCTTTTTATTACCAATTCCAATCAGTTATATTACCACTGGTACCTGCACTGTGTTCTAGTTCAGGAACATGAATGTCAGCGTGTTACGTTATTAATAACGACATGTTTACGCAAATGGTACACTGCGATACGTTTTTAAACACGTCTTGAGGAGAGGAAATGGATTACCAAGTAAACTGCACTACGCAACAGAATTAAAGGCTCACTTTCTTGGAACCCCGTATCTGTCTCCCTCTGCGATTCAAAAGTTTGAAATTTGGATCAAAGGTGTTCAAATGTGTGTGAAATCATATGGGACTTACCTGCTAAGGTCTTCAGTCCCTAAGCTTACACACTATTTAACCTAAATTATCCTAAGGACAAAAACACACACCAATGCCCAAAGGACAACACGAACCTCCGCCGGGACTAGCCGCACAGTCCATGACTGCAGCGCCTTACACCGCTCGGCTAATCCCGCGCGGCGGATAAAAGGTGTGTGCATCCTTCATCTTCGTTCTTGGGGCTGGACAACGCTTCACACAGTAAGGTGTCCCCACATGCGGAGAAAGGGGCACTTCTCAAAATTTCGTGTGATGTGTAAGGTGAATTGACGATGTCACATTGACTCCAAATTTCAATACAATTTTACCCACTTTCGCCATGGATGTGTCATATGATTGCAAGGTAGTCACACCGCCTCATACCAATATTTTACTCACTTGTTTTTACGCCTCTGATATGGAGGTCAGGTGCTGGATTCATTTGGTTTTCTTATGAGTGGCCGTAGAAGACATTCGAGACACACCGTTGCTCAGAATTGGCACGAAAATGCCGTAGGGGATATCATTAGGGGCGCCTACGAAACCACCCCTCTCCCTGAAGCGTTATTCTCACACATTTCGGGGTCGAAAACGACAGTTCGCAGCGCGATGAGCAACAGGGACACTTCCTCGCAACCTTTGACAGTGACGACATCTCGGACGTTTCAAACTTTCTTGAAGGACACTGTGAGGCTTTATTGCCATCGAACGTGATCGCATTCGTTTGGAGAGCATCGCGACGGCAGTTTTTGCTCTCCTGTACAGCTTGGTAGCGCCGGGGATCTTTAACAAGCATTCGACGAAATTTGAACTTGATCCGATGCAGCTAAGGGTGTTTTGCTCCCATTTTATGTCATCGAGTTACGTGATCACCACATTGACAAATGAGTGAATACAACGTCGAAGGGTCCATCTAAGACCTCCCAGTTCAGCAAAACCCTAGTTGCCACCCGCCCAATTTTATTAAGGATTTTAGAACACTATCTGTGTACACACTTGCAGTGACAAAGTACTAGGCGCTTGTAGATTTGCAACCCCTTCGACACCCTTCGATTTCGGATGGCCGACTATGACGTCAGAGCAGCATTGTAGCGGCGAAAGAGCAGCAGTGTAGTATGATAACTTCACCACATCCTCCTCTTGCTCATCACATTGAGAACTGTCGTTTTTTACTGTTATATTTTTTCGGGAATCAAAGCCACAGGGTAAGGGATGGTTTCATTGACGCCTTTTATGCAAACCCGTGCAGCTATTTCGTGCCAATTCTGAGCGGCAATGTGTGTGAAATGGTTTCCTTATCCACTCACAAGAAAACCGCGTGGTTTCAGCTGTGGACGTCGCTGTTATGATTCCCATCGCAGAGGCGTAAAAAGAAACAGTGAAACTGTGGGTGGGAGGGGGTGTGACCCCCTGCGATCCTCTGGTGGGATTGGTCAGAATTGTGGCGAAGTTTGGCGCCAATGCGACGCCATTAATCCACCTTAAACGTCGCATGAACGTCTGAGCTGTGCCCTGTCTTTCGCATGTGTCGACACCTTGGTGTTTCAAAGATCGTCGATCTCGAGGCTTACTCGAAACGCGCCATGCTTTTGCACCATTCCAGAGGAAATTTGTAGCACCTTTTAGCCAAATTTCAAACTTTAGCGTCAAAAATGCTGGGCAATACAGAGTTTATAATAAGTTACCCTTTAATTCTGCTGTGCAATGTATATAGGACGGTATTTAAGAAAGCTTTATTGCTGTTCACACCTTTGTAATGAACAACGGTAAAAGAACGCCAGACATGCCTATTAAGATACGCCTCGAAAGTAAACTAAATTTGCTTGACACTTCTTTTTACGTTACCTCGGGACAAAAAGTAATTTGGGATGCTCTGGATAAATGCGACGTCTTACAATATTTTCCTTCGCTCAATGCACGAATATGCTAGTAACGAAAGTATCTAATAGGGGTACGATGTCCCCTCCTCCATGCATCCTACAGTGTCTGGCGTAATGTATATGATTGCTGTGTCTCAGAGCCATATCTTTCAGCATAATAATTTAATCATATTTAGATTATGCTATACGGCAACCCATCTATGATAAGACAGAACTATGACAAAATAGAATTATAAAGAAGACATAGTCACTACCACTGACGCACCCACCCCTGAAAATGAACTTCACGCCCCGCGGTTTGGACCGCTGTCGGCAGGAAGCTGGTGCTTACAGATGCTACCACCAGGCGCGCCACCGTCGCCCCGGTGGCGCTCGTGTCGCGCGCGGCGTTTGACGCTGCGAAGAGCAGCGCCCAGCCCGCTTACGCTCCAGTGTGCGGCCGACCCGCACGGCTGCTGTGTGTTGTGTGATGCGCTCTTCTTGCGCCGGTAGCTCGCCTTCCACAGACACCGCGTACTACACAGTACCGAAGAGTTTATATCCTGTGCCGTCTCGTGTGCTGAGTGTGACTTGAGAAATCTGTCGTGACCGGTGCCATACTTCCAAATCTTCTTCTGTGGGATGTGTGCTGTCGCCAGCGCCTGACTCCAGCCTGTGACGGTGTTTAAGGTAACAGTGTGAATTATTTCCCTTGCGAGAAGAGTCGTATCAAGTGCATACGTCGGGTTGTCTCTTTATATTATTGGTGAAAATATGGAGGCAAGGGAACAGTACTGATACCACTCGAGTGCTTATAACGTTGCCGCGCGCAAGGGATTACTATGACAACGGTATATCCAACGAAAATTCGTCCGCGACGGTGTCTAAGGTACAGAGAGTATGATTTCCCTTGCGAAGAGAGTCTTATCAAGTAGATGCATTGGTTTCTCTGTGTATCGTATTGACGAAAATGTGCGGAAATAAGACACTACAAACGGCACTCGAATGCTAAGAACTTAGACTACTCTGACAACAGTACGTCCAATAAAATTTGTTGTATACTCTTTTGTGGTGATTTGGGTTTAGAAGGTAATGTCACATCCAATGCATTGTTGTTTCGTTAATAACTTCTATCTCCTTTATTTACTATTACGTTTGTATTCAAACGATTTCTTAATTTTTTTATTTTTACATATACTTTTTTCATGAAAGCTGTAATCACGACATGTACGGAATTTAGTTAAGACGATAATCTTCGGATTGATTTGGATCATCTGCTGAATCTGTTATCCCCAAAGATGCGAGTAATTATTTACAAAAGGAATTATAACTTTTGATTCAGCCTGACAATCAGAACCATTGATACTGTCTATCCTCAATGCATGCTTTTCTTTTTTTAATTGCTATTTTGACGCCCCTCTTGGCAGAGGAGGATTCACATAGTGATGTACCGATATCGTTCGCAGTCTACGCTCATTTCCCACGGTGTCAGGAGTTCTATAAATTTTTCACTGCGTCGTTTTCGTCGGCTGGAATGACATGCTTCGAAATGGCAGTGATTGACAAAAGTTATTTAGCCCGAATTCCTGTTTCATTATTGCCCTCACCGGCCGACGACGCTCGAAAGCGCATTAACGGTTTCAACATTTACACTACACTGCATGTTCGCTTAATTAAATTCAGCAAATATGAGATTACCTTTGCCCTACAAAAATGAAATAAAAGGCCCTCCAACCGTCGAATAACGACAGAGCATGTAGATATGTCAGCAGGCTTTCGTGTAGGAAACACATGCATCTAGAAGTTTTGCATATCTGGCTTGGAATACTTACAGACTTTTTCGCATATTCAGTCCTACAGGCTTTGTACGCTGAGGCTACGTATAATACGAACATTTAATCAAACGTCTTTAAAGTTTTACATTTGCAACAACAAATTATTATCTAAGATTTAATGTCGTAAAGTCTTTTTTCCGTTATTGAAGCCTCTAGGAATGTGAGTCTTCAAGAAATGTTAATGGCAAACTGAGCGGATGTTTAGCTAATTGAGTAACGAATGGACACAGAACTTGGTTCTCTCCTATTGAAATAAACGCCTGGGTTGTAGTACATGTACTGAGAGCACTATAAAAATGCAATTCACCGAAGTTTATCAAGTTTATTTCTTGTACCACTTGCTGGTATTAAGACTTATTAAGCGTTATTTAGCAACAAGCATCGTGTAATGTGACGGCGATCAGCACAATCTTTGCCATACTCTGGGCTTACGTGACTAGAAGTTACTGAACGCTTTTTATTATAGTTTTTGAGTGAAGGTCCATAATTCCCTGAAAGGGAGTTTTGTCTCTTCGTTGTGATGTTTCTTGGTCCATCCATGTATTACGGTTTGTATTATTTGGCGCTAACACTAGATGAATGCTCAACAATAAATATATGACGATACGATGCACCCTTTGGCCTTTTGAACCGTTCAGCCGGGTCATGCATTCTCCGTTGCGTTCTGGGCTCACTATGGCTCTTCGTTCGACTTCAACATTTCTGCACTCACTGTTACTAAGCTATTTCCACAACCTCCTGTTAGTCTGGCGTCACTGCGATCGTATTTATCAGTCTTACATACGAAACTTTAGTATTCCCTAAAATACTGCCTTATTGTTGATCGAGAGGATATTCGAAATGCGCCTTCTTCTCCATAACATATACGTGGTCGGCAGTAGAGTACATTGCTGAGGACCTTTCTGACATGAAAACTTTATATTGGATCTACTCGTGGGCATTGTTGTGCATATGAGACACTGGGTAACATCTCCCGTTGCAGTGCGGACAACTTAACGCCGCCTACATTACCTGTCTTATCTTGACAGAGGCAAACCAACGGAGTTGACTTTGTTGGCGGGACTCTGGCCATGAGAAGCATTGAAAGTGCTTTAATTACCAGTACGTAGTTATTTGTGACTACGGCATATTTACCTACATCGCATGAATGCATTAACTTAGTTGAATGTGTGCACTAAATATTCGTTTTCTCAGATTCGGTAATAATGGCTAGCTTTTTCATGTAATAAAGGACTCGTATCATTTGGATGCTATAGAACTATTATTCATCTCAGAGCTTCTGTGAGAATGAGAGGTATCATCAGTCTCTTGTAATGAATACGCTGCAAGAAATTACAAACATTTAGAACCGAGACACGGACCCGAATCTCCTGCTTCTCGTCAGAGCGTCATACCAATTGGTCTGCATGAGCACGCCTTCCGGCCTTACTCCACAATTCATTATCATTGATGCTTCCTTTTCATTACCACGGAACACTGAAATTAGAGACCCTGAAAAAAAATACATGTACGGGATTTCAGTTCCGTATGAACCTACTAAAAAGAAATGAACGGAATCGGTCCAAATTTATAAAAATGTTCGTTTGAGACAACACATGCCACGTGCTGAGTTAATGTAAATCGCATTTCCATCTCTATGTGAGCCAGTTAGATCAGACAAGGGCATTGTATCATGCGACGTCGCCTTTGAAAAACCCTGCGGTGTTCAAACCTGCCTTCGGTTCGTGGACGGCTTTGCTCTTTATACATTATACTGTGGGTTAAGCTTTTGAATCTAGGTTTTGCTGGTATCAGTTCATGTTACTGCACCTTACATATTTTAAATCCCCATTGCCACCATTCATGTAGAGAATTAAATCCAGTCGTTATTGCATCTTATCATAATTACTTCTCAAGCAAAAAATTTTCTGTGACTACTCTACGAAAATAAGTAAAGTATTTTCCTCCTGACGATGATGGTGTTGAGATAAGGGATATTCTTTCGGAAAAATTAATTGCAATCGAATAATGTGAGCTGGAAATCTCCCTGTGTTTATTTAGTTAGTCACAAATACTTGCAGTGGCAACAGCGTATAATTTTTATCTTCATGTTGTACAGCATTACAGGTTCCTAAACTCACTGTTAAGCCATTTCCCAGGAAACAGCCTTTCAAAATCGCCTCCAGTGACTAAGATCGTTGTGGATAGAAGCTCCATCGTTTATAGTTTAATGAAATTGCTTTCCATCTTATCATTTGCAAAGATGGAAACTCTGGGAACATTCATCCCATTTGTTTTGGTATTCATGTAATAACGGCTGTAATTAATATCCAAAGCTACACCAATTAATTATGCTTCTTTTACCAGCATTTAGTTCTTATAAATGAATACTTGAGTAAATTATGCGATCTGTGCATGTTCTAGAGCATGGTAGAAATACTAAATACACTGTTGTTAACATTTCTCGAGTGTATTGCCTTTTTCCATTTACATATTGTCTTATTTTTAATACATTTCTATTAGATTGCTTTGTCGTCTATCATTCTGTTCACTACAAGTTTTGCAACTGATTTTAAACTAATTTCCAGATGAGATAAAAACATGAAATTTTAGGCATAAGCTCAGAACTGGGCTACAGTACAGTTTTCACTCGCTTTCTCTTTTTTGTCTGTTTGGTACGGATCGGGATATGTGGCGAAAAAGTTGATAACGCTTGACATCTCAACTGCCCTGCAGGACACAGGTGTTATACAGGTAGTATGAGGAAGAGTTCCAGGCGGTATGCGAATAGGTCGGTACGGCTGAGCAGGGAGAGGGAGAGGCAGAGCAGGAGATGTGTGTAATGTACATGATATACGTATATATGGATATAAGCTTCCTAACCCCAGAAATATTGTTCTGATAATTTGTGCTTGTGAATTTTTAATATTAATGACAATACTTGTAAGATTTATGAGAAAATGTGGAGTGCATGCATTGGATAATAGTTAGAAGGTGAACTATTCATGCATCATTTACGTACTGCACATTCCCCAAGGTTTTCGTTATAAATCTTACACGATTATCTTTATGTAGTCTGGAATCTGTATGGTGTAACAGAATTATTTCCTATTCTGTAGTCTGATTTACAAACATGTTACAGTAAAAATATTTTAATTATATAATGGTGTTACTGTTGATCGTATGCAGTGCAGCATCGTGATTCGTGTTTCTCATGAAACCAACCATGTGTAGAAATCACCGATGAACACACAAATATAAATTTCTCCTCTTTACACTGCTACGGAATCATTATTTCTAGTGTCACGTAACACGAATACAACGATTACTAAATACTTCCGGAGCTCTAAGGGTTAAGGATTTTCAAATCGTGGAGATCGTCTATGGAATTACCATTACCAGCTTTACAGATCGTCCTGTAATATGAGATGCCTAAAACTGCATTTACTGCATTTAATAATTATCTTGAATTATGTAATGAGAGATTTCTAACGATGTGGAAGCGTTCCGCAGATTTCGGCATTGTCAAGGAAAATGGGCTACACTTCAATATTCTCTTTGCCAAATGTGAAACATTAAGACAACTGAGATCTCAACATAGATTCGTAGAAAACGATGGAGAGTTGTGAGATAGCACTCTTGAAAGTTAACTACGAAATAGACACTTATTCTATACCTTAATTTTCTACAAAACTGAAACATTGACATCATATTCAGGTGACGTGTGTGGCCGTAGAAGATTTCTTGCTTCACCTGGGCAAAAGATTCAGAAAAGTCGTAAACAATGTTGACATAAGTTCAAGGCCATCTGCGACGGGAGATCGTGATGACTGGGTGTTGTGTGATGTGCTTAGGTTAGTTAGGTTTAAGTAGTTCTAAGTTCTAGGGGACTGATGACCTCAGATGTTAAGTCCCATAGTGCTCAGAGCCATTTGAACCAATTTGTAATGAGCGATATGCTTGCAGGTAGTGACAGTCTTTCCTGTGGTAAAATTTCCACTTAGTTTTTCGACGTGCTTTACTTTCTGTCCAAGGCGGCTTGTCCACTATTCTTCCAGAGACAATAGTCCTTCACTAAACGGTCGACCAACACTCGTGTGAGGCATTCATAACCCCATTCGTTGGACTCAAAACATGTCACGCAGACAAATTTATTTTACCTGGCAGTAGGTCACGGGTGTCATATTGTTGGATAGGTGGATATTCTCACAGTTTCCTTAGTTTTTCATTATTAAGCATTCATTATGCCGAAGAAACAATTCTTCATTGTCGTATTGAAACTCCCGCATTTTTTTTAATCCGTTAGATCCTAAGGGCTTAAGATGTATTTGCAACTTATTTCTCTAACCTCGTGATAAGACAGAATAGGATGAATCGCTTTTCCATCCAGAAACATCATCCAGAAACAGAATGACCATAGCCTTTCGAAATAAACTTCCATTTTATGGTTGTTTATTTTTGCCGTTTGTGCGTAGAAGCTATGGCCGCACCTCCCACTCACAATAACTTATTGGCTTGGAGAATCATCATACTGCGGTCCTAAGTTTACCAAGATATTCTCCTCCATGTTTTGATTTATTCTCCACTTAACAAATGCGGCACACAATATGCACGTAGCCTTCGCATTACTCTTCGTCTACAATTTACCGTAGTGTTTCGTATTACTGGGCGGTGGCGCCAGTTAGTTCTTACATCTCTAATCCTTAACTGTCCAGTTCCATATAGCGAACTTATAAGTTCCCTTCTGCGTTTATAGTTTACGGAACTCGGTCACTCCTTCCGCCAAAAACATTACTTCGGTCACTTTAGTCATCTGCAAGAGCAGTGTAACGACGGTGAATACAATTTCTACTGTTCAACGCTTTGAAAATGAAGCAACAAATTCTTTGTAAATCATCGCAATCTTTTATTTAATTTATGTTGGCAGGAATCTTATGACAGCACGGTATTAGAGTTTATCTATTTGAACAATCGTAATACATTACAAATCAGTAATCACAAATCTATTCGTGACATCGAACTGATAATTACAGCACAATATGGACCACCATAGCAAAAAGGATGTCCTGGTGTTATCAAAGCCATCTCTATGTCGGACCGAGAATTTTTAGTACTTTCTGTCATACAGTACTAACTGATATCGGTGGTATTGGCATTACACCAACCAGTGATGTAAAAGTGTAATTTGCACGTATACCTGTAAAGTATTTTACTCCCATGTACACATCTAGGTGCAATGAAAGTATGAGAACAAATAAAAAGTGCTCACCTCATAGTAAGTGACCCTTTTCTTTCGAAACAATCCTCTTCTTTTGCCGACGTAGTTAGTCAGTGCACTTTATCCAGTGACTTTCCTGGTAATAGCAGAATGTGGAGCTGCACACACTGCCTTACTAGCTGTAAATAGAACTACAGCATAGTCTTCCTGGAATCATTCGTAATTTTTAGGCTCTGTTCATGTCACACTTCCTTTTGTGCTTCACATCTGCAGGTGCAAATGCAGAGTAAAAGAGTAGACTCCTGCCGCAATTTAGAAATATAATACAAATAACAAAATGTTCCGGAATGAGGATTCAGAGTCATTATGTCAACAACAATATGTAAAGGAACACAAATTCATAAGATAAAGTCGTATGCAGTCATTGGTCAAGGAACATCGATAAATGCGGAGAAATCACCGGTGACTGAGGGCCTGAAGGTGCGAGGGAAACCGAGCCAACAGCAGTAGCCACACAAGTATTTCTTTTTTCTTTTGACAGAATATGCAGGATTCTTGTGATAACCGTTATTTCGAGTACCGGTCCCTGGTTAAACTTGTTCCCATGTTCAGACCATCGGGACTTCAATAGCGAATAATGCATAAGTTCTACAAAACGGTTGTTAGAGCATTGGACATTGGAGGTAACTGAATCTTTTTGGACACTGTAGACACATCAATCGAAACAGTGATGATTAATTTAGATGATTAAAGGAGACAGACAAACTTGTACGTTTTGCACATATCCTCAAGGAGAAACGTAGAGCCAGTGTTCATTAACTTAGACACCAAAATAATTGACCGTTGAATAGAAAACCAGCTAAAGTCGATGAATAGAGAAGACGTCACTCCATCAGGTAGAGTACTCAAATCTATAGAGTTCATGCAAATAAACATTCCACTTTTCTAGCTGCAGTTTCTCGTAGATGTATGGTGAAATGGGCATTCCCAATGGGTGGAAAACCCTGGTTGTCCAGAACGAAATATTCGCTCTGCTGTTGATTACGCGCAGTTTTGAGACTTAATGCCAGATCAAAACTGGGTGCCGGACCGGTCCTCACACCTTGGACCTTTACCTTTCGCGGGCTAGTGCTCCACCGACTGAGGTATCCAGGATGGCACATGAACCAACCGTGCAGCTATTCTTCTGCGAAGTTTGGTAGAGGGGAGAGGAGGTTCTGGTGGAAGTAAAGCTTCGAGAATGCAGCACGAGTCGTGTCTGGATACTCAGTAGGTAGAACATTTGGCTGTAAGAGGCGAAAGTCGAATCGTATGTTTGAGTATCGGTCCATAACTTGTTTTGATTTGCCTGGATTTTTCTTCATTTGTGTTCCGCCGCATTTGCCCGTAGGGTCTGGAAATATTTTCAGACAATGCCTTTCGCTAATTTGGTGATAAAACTTAAGCTTGCTGAAAAAATTGTCTTTTTCACATCCATGCGAGAAATCACTACCCTAATATCTTGAAGAGCATTATTTCAGCTCGTTCCCCTGCACGTAGTCCACGGCGTAGCCAGTTCTTATGACGTATTCCGTGTGCTCGTTCCAAAGATTTGGATTCTGTGGCTTTTGACAATGGTCCGCTGCAGTGCGGATAAATTGTAAATGGTGTAGCATCTCTACATGGTACCCTTGCCATGTGTGCTGAGTGTTAAATTCCGCTATGTTTCAATCACATCGATAACGAATGAAAGAAGAGCCGATGACAACACAGCAACTTCCACTTTTCCGAAATATCACTCTTTATCTCCTTGTGTGTTAACGTATACTTTGTTTCAAGGGAAGTATAGCGTATTGACAAATGGTTCAAATGGCTCTGAGCACTATGCGACTTAACTTCTGTGGTCATCAGTCGCCTAGAACTTAGAACTACTTAAACTAACCTAAGGACAGCACACACATCCATGCCCGAGGCAGGATTCGAACCTGCGACCGTAGCGGTCGCTCGGCTCCAGACTGAAGCGCCTAGAACCGCACGGCCACTCCGGCCTGCTATTGACAAATAATACCGCATTTATGGCTCTGTGAATCTGTTAGTCATAACAGTATACATCTATATCTACATCTATACGTCACAAGCCATCTTATGGTCTGTTGCGGGGGATACTTTGTGTTTCACTCATTCCTTTTTCTGTTCCTGCCGTTACAGGTTTGCGAGAAGAACGATTGCTGGCAAGTCTCCGTGTGAACTAGTATCTCTCTAATTTTATCTTCGTTGTATCTATGCGAGGTGCAGTAGGAGGGAGCAATACATTTTATGACTGTTTCAGGAACATACATGCTTGGAACTTTAACAATAGGCCACATCACGATGCAGAAGGTCTCACTTTCAGTTTCTGCCCGTAGTTGCTTGAGCAGTTACTAAATGAAGCGATAATGAAACATGCTGTTCTTCTTTGGATCTTTTCAAAATCGTCTATCGATACTATCTGGTAAAGCTCCCATACTGACGAGGTATACTGAAGTATTGGTTGAACGAGTGTTTTGTAAGCCACTTCTCTTGTTGATGGGCTAATTTTCCTAAGGATTATTCCAAAGAATCTCAGTCTGGCCTCTGCTTTACACGCGGTTGATGTAAAGTGAAGAAACAAGGAGGTCCTCAACAGAATTGGCGAGAAACGTGGAATGAGTAAATGGGAAACAGTGACAAGAGGGAGAGACTGGATGACTGAACATCGATTAAGGCATCAGGGTTAACTTCCATGGTGGTGGAGGGAACTCGTGAGAGTAAAACCTGTGGAAGAAGACAGAGATTGGAATACACCCTGCAAATAATTGCGGGCGTACGTTGCAAGTGCTACGCTGAGATGAAAAGGCACAGAGGAGGAATTCTTGGCGGGCCGCATCAAACCAGTCAGAAGACTGATGACTCAAATAAGAAAAATAAAAATTGTAGTCCCCCCACTTCAAAGCTCTCCGTACACATATTCCTAGACATTTTACATTTGCAACTGCTTCCAGCTACTGCTCTGCTTTCGTGTAGCCAACGAAACTGTTTCTTCGTATGTACACGCAATGAGTGACATTTCTATCTGTTGGGGGTCCATTGCCTCTCCCTGCACCAAGCGTCGATCCTCTGAAGGACTTCCTGCAGTTCGCCACAAACCCTCAGTTCTGCGATTACTCAGTATGCATTACCACCTACGCCGAAAAGCCTCATGGAGCTTCCAGCGCTATCTGATAGGTCATATACATACTTTGTGAACGCTAAGGGTCTTATAACGCCCCTTTTGGGTACGCTCGAAGATCTATTTACATCCGAAGAGTTCTCCCCTTTGAGAGTGACATGCTGTGTTCTGTTTCTTAGATCCACTGGAGTCCAGTCACACAGTTAGTCTGATAATCCCGTACGCTCGTAATTGTTGACTAGGCGGCAGCCAAGGAACAAGGCGTCCGCCCGAGCGCCGGTATCTACCGTCTTATGCATCTCGTGGACTAACAGAGTGATCTGCGTTTCACACCACCGTTGTCTTCGGAACCCATGTTTGTTCCTACAGAGTAGATTTTCGGTTTCGAGAAGTATCAGAATACGCGAGCAAAGTCATGTTCCAAAATTTACAATAGATCGACGCCATAGGTATGGGTCTACAGTGCTATGCATCTGTTCGACGATCCTTTTTGAAAACAGGAATGACTTGTTCTTTTTTCCAGTCATTAGGAACATACTGCTCCTCTACAGATCTACGATACACTGCTGGTTGTAGAGGGGCAAGCTCTTGCGCATATTTTATGTAGAATGGTATTGGTATCCCACCAGATACAATGGCGTTCCCTCTACTGACCCATTTTAATTTCTTTCCTGCCCCACTAACGTTTATTTCGATGTCAACTATTTTGTCGTTCATGCTACTATTTAAATGAGGTGCTAGAGTGCCATATTCCTATGTGAAACAGTGTTTGAAAACGACTGTAGTATTTCGGGATTTTTCTCTATCGTCTTCTGTTTCATTGCCATTATCGTAACAGAGGGTGTAGACAGATGGCTTCGATCAATTTACTGATTTAACACCCGTAAGACCGGAACTTCTTACGATTGTGTGTCAGGTCGGTCCTTTCCGCTACTCGCTTTTCTGTAGGCTTTACATTATTAAGCTCCGATCACCGATTATACACAAGTGCAGAAATTTTAACATAAATTACAATAATGTATGGTAAATATCTGTTTTTAGATTTATTTTTATATGTATAATGTAGACTGGCAATGGCAAGGAAAGCGTTTCTGAAAAAGAGAAATTTGTTAACATCGAGTATAGATGTGTCAGGAAGTCGTTTCGGAAAGTATTTGTATGGAGAGTAGCCATGTATGGAAGTGAAACATGGACAATAAATAGTTTGGACAAGAAGAGAATAGAAGCTTTTGAAATGTGGTACTACAGAAGAACATTGAAGATTAGGTGGGTAGGTCACGTAACTAATGAGAAGGTATTGAATAGGATTGGGGAGAAGAGAAGTTTGTGGCACAAGTTAACTAGAAGAAGGGATCGGTTGGTAGGACATGTCCTGAGGCATCAGGGGATCACAAATTTAGCATTGGAGGGCAGTGTGGGGGGTAAAAATCGTAGAGGGAGACCTAGAGATGAATACACTAAGCAGATTCAGAAGGATGTAGGTTGCAGTAGGTACTGGGAGATTAAGGAGCTTGCACAGGATAGATTAGCATGGAGAGCTGCATCAAACCACTCTCAGGACTGAAGACCACAACAACAACATTTATTATGATCTTGGTCATTCAACCTGGGGTGTTTCCCTCGCACTTACAAGTATAAAGAAATCTTTCTCTACAGTAGCTCTTGCATTCAGATGATATAGTTCGTAAAGAACACTAAATATTACATATATACGAAATCTATTTCGTTAAGCAATACTAGATTACAAAACTCCTTAATGGAATTAAACCACTATTTGTAAATAGTGTTATCAGGAATTAAAATTTACGTTTTTTGGGAAAATACTTTCCATTTACTTCTAAGCATTCTGTGGAGTGTACACCAGGGAAAAGCCGCAGCATAAAATGCGCTCATCGGTGGAAGTCCCGAGATTTACAGAGAAACGCTCTCTCAGTAATGACACTTCAGTTTACTCATTCTAGTAAGAAAGAGGGCTTGAATTTATTTCATATCTTATTGGAGGCACCGTCCTGGTGCACTTGAAGCAGCGGATGTGACAAGGAGGAGATTGGTGGCATCAATTCAGAGGCTAGACGAATGCGCTGTTTCTCCGACTCCCCGGGTTATGAAATGTCAGCACTCACGAGGGAAATCTTCCGTTGCAGAGGATGCGTGCTGCAGAAGAAAGAAATGCTGACCCGCAGGATCTCCTTCGCTGTTCGTCTTGGTCTAAGGGAGGAATCCGTGATGCGCAGCGGGAGATGAACGGGGACATTTTGTTGTAGCGTCGTAAGTAGCATTTCGGCTTGCTTACACATGGAGAGCGGTGGAACAACGGTTAGCAGTCTAGTGCTGCATTCGGGAGGAGAGGGGATCAAAACTTCCTACAACCACACTGATTTATGCCTCCGGCTAGTCCCCTGAATCAGCGAAGATGTGAGCTGGCCGTCAGTTTAAAAATAAGGCCTGTTACGTCCGTCATCCTTTGGCTTGCCTGATTAGAGCTCTCTCTCTAACCACCTCTTAATGAATGGCTGTCAAACTTTGCTCCCCTTTTCTTTCCGCTTCGGAAAAAAGCATATTTGTGCTGTACAATTTTACGTTTATTCTCAAGTGGTTTTGGGGTTTACATTGTTACGATCGTCTTCTAGGAGAAAATGACAGGGTATTAAAAAAACTACAGAATATACACAAGCATCATAGCAAATGGCACTAGGCAGAAGCATTAGTTGACAGTAGAAGCTCTATAGAACGATTTCATTTTTGCCCAGTACACAAATGGTCATACGTCTGCACATATGCGTATTGCTTTAAAGATGCTCAAATAGTGCTTTAACAAGATTTATTTATTGCTTTAACACATTTTTAAGATTGAACAGGTCGAATGGTTCCATTTCACGACCTGCTTCAACACTTCTCATATTTTTGCCGTCTTCTTCGATCTACGTACATAATAATTTCATCCGTAATACAAATAAAATTGTTATGTTCTACTCCGTTAGTCATTTGAATTGACTTCTTTAACAGGGTTTAGTACCGATAAAGACCTTTTTAACTTGTGCGGCACTTAAATAGGCGCCTTAACACGGGCCTGGAGAGGAAGGCTGGTGGCAGAGGGCACGTGTCACATTTCAGTGGTGCCAGTTGGGTCTATCAGTAGATCGGGTTTCACTAGGCATGGCCTGCATCTCAATAGGTATGGGAATGGGAGGCTGGAAAAGCTTATAGGTGACAGTGGTGGTGGGAGCACTCATGGAAAAATTCCTGTAGTATTTGGTGTTAGAGCTGCAACTTTCTGAGATAGAAGTCAGCTGATAGGTCAACCTGCTTAAAGGAAGTACCTCTAACTAAGGGGTCTCCTTCAGAGGACATCATGATTCCAATTACATAAGGAATTAGCCTAGTTCATCAAAATATAATAGGAATTAAAGTTAGTGATCTGCTTATAGATGTTGACTCTGAATTATAGTAAGTTGACAGTTCAGAAGCTTCTTTTACCATGATACAGATAGACTGGCTGTTTTTCAATTAGTTCCTTGCGGGGTGGGGGAATGTCCATGTACATACAAAACAGTATTCGATTTGAGTCCACAGATTATCACGGTACTGCGCTGAACAGGTATTTGAATGTTGTGCAGGACAGTTGAATTTAGTGAAGCTAACCTTCTAATTGTTGTTGTTTCTAGGTCCCCTAACTCCGACTTCAGAGCATTTCTGCTCAAGCTAGAGTGTGTTCCTGATTCACATTATAGGAAGCACGAGAAATTAGTTGTATGTCGTGAGACACAGACTGTGGTTTCTCCACCTAGGGTGCAGGGGAACAGTAGCACAGCCATAGACAACATTTTTATTCATTTTCATTACTGGATGGGCATTCTGTTAGCAAAAGGGTGAAAGGCCTTTCAGACTATGAAGCACAAATTTTAAAACTAAAAGACTCTTTTACTCAAACGAATGTCACATATAATTACAAACTATGTAAGAAAGTTAATCCAACAGCAATAGAGAGTTCTTTAAACATTGTCAAGGAACAAGAGTGGCAGGATGTTTATAGTGACGATAACATAGATATGCTTTGCTTAACACATTTCTCACGATCTTAGAGAGTTGATTTCCATTAAACAGGGTACTATTAGTAATAGGCAGCCCAGATAGCTGACTAGTGTGATAAGGAGATCATGCAGAACAAAATCTGAATGATATCAAAATGTTAGAAGTAGTCACAATCAAAGTACAGTCGCTCTTTACAAACAGTACTGTAAGCTGCTTAAAAATGTTATTAGGAAGGCAAAGGGTATGTGGTATGCAAATAGAAGAGCCAGTTCACAGGATAAAATTAAAACTATATGGTCAGTTGTAAAGGAAGTGTCTGGTCAGCTGCACAAGGTCAACGACATCAAGTCAGTTCTTAGTAAAAATATTTTTGTTACTCATAAATCAGATATTTGTTTAGTACTTAACAATCTTTTCTGAGCATTGCTGGTGAATGAAATAAAAATTTAGTGTCTGCAATGAATCACATAATTTTCTTGTCAAATGCCTTTCCGAGACTGATATCTGAAATACTTCTCTGTGACACAGATAAGGGGAAGATTTCTCTGAACGATAAAGAGACCCTATAGTAAAGCCGCTTTACAAAAAGGGAGAAAGGGATAATGCAGATAATTTTAGACCTATTTCCGTGCCATGAGTGTTTGCGAAAGTGATTGAAATGGCTGTATACATAAGGATAATTGATCATTTAATATCACACGATTTGCTATCAAATGTAAATTTCGGCTTTAGAAGTCGTTTAACAACTGAAAATGGTATATTCTCTCTTTTCTGTGAGGTACTGGAAGTGTTAAACAAAATGTTTCGTGTGCTAGGCACATTTTTTTGGTTTTATTAAGGCGTTTTATTGGGTTGATCACAAAAAATTGCTCCAGAAGTTGGACCATTACAGACTATGGGAAGTAGCTCACAACTGTTTCACCTCGTATTTCAGCAACAGACAGTGAAAGGTCATTATTCACAATGTTGAGAATGGCTGTGATGTGGGTTCTGAGTGGAGTACAGTCAAGTCGTGGGTGCCCCAGGGTTTAGTGTTAGGGCACTTCTGTTCCTTATTTACATAAATGATATGTCCTCGCCAGCCGGAGTGGCCGTGCGGTTCTAGGCGCTACAGTCTGGAGTCGGGCGACCGCTACGGTCGCAGGTTCGAATCTTGCCTCGGGTATGGATGTGTGTCATGTCCTTAGGTTAGTTAGGTTTAGTTAGTTCTAAGTTCTAGGCGACTGATGACCTCAGAAGTTAAGTCGCATATTGCTCAGAGCCATTTGAACCATTTGATATGCCCTCTAGTATGATGAGTAACTCTAACATATTTCTGTTTGCTAATGGCACTAGCTTGGTAGTAAAGCAAGTTGTGTGCAACATTGGCTCAGTTTCAAATAGTGAAGTTCATGACCTAGTTCACGGCTTGTAGGAAATATAGTGAAGCTAAATCACATTAAGACTCAGTTTTTACCGTTTCTAGCACACAATTTGACAAAATCTGACGTTTAAATTTCACATAATGGCCATATAATTAGTGGGACTGGACAGTTCAAATTTCTAGGGTTCAGATAAATAGTAAACTGCCGTCGGAAGCCCACGATCAGGATCTTGTTGAAAGACTTAATTGTGCTATTTTTACTATTCGAACGGTATCTGAAGTGAGTGATCGTTCGACATGATATTCGGTCTACTTTGCTTATTTTCATTCGCTTATGTCTTATGGTGTTATATTTTGAGGTACCTATTCCCGTTCTAAATGGATATTCGTGGCTCAGAAACTGGCGGTTAGGACAATGAGTAGCGTAGGTTCACGAACCTCTTGTTGACCTCTGTTCGCGAGTCTGGGTATTTTGACATTGGTCTCTATAAATATACGTTCCTTACTGTCATTAACTGTATTAGCCTCTTCCCAAGATTAAGCAGCTTCCACCCAGTTAATACTAGGCAGTCATCAATCTGCATTTGCATGGACTTCCTTAATTCTTGTACAGAAAGGTGTGCAGTATACAGCAGCATCCATTTTTAATAAGCTACCATTCGAATTCAAAATATTTGCAGTAATCTACGCAATTTCAAATCGAAACTGAAGAGTTTCGTAATGGGTCGCTCCTTCTATTCTGTCGAGGATTTCCTTGAAAGATTAACATGATTCTTGTCGTATGTTGATTGCGTTTACTTAAACTTAAGGACTGACTTTTCTCTGGTTCATAAACATTTAATTTTATCCGTTACTACTTTCATGTGGTAATTTCATGTACTGACACGTTCAATGATCTTGGAGATTTGCTCTTCAGTTTGGTCCTACGTAACTTGAACTGTAAATAAGTAAATAACTAAAACTATATTACATTACAGAATGTTACATATTTGTTGTTCAGAAAAGGGATGTCATGTTATTTCTCTTGCTGTAATCTTCGGTTAGACCAAAGATCATTTTTAGCCTTTCAGGCATTCATACTGTGTATGTGTTTCAACTTGATCTCTTTTTGGCGATGATATAGTATTTACACCTTTGACGGTATAATGCTCAATTGTTAAGTGTGGCGTGATCACCAAATGAACACTACTGTTACTATGCCAACGCACAGCGTGGTTATATGGGCTGTGTAATACAATTACGACAGTTATATGTGGTCTACGTTTGTTAAATTGCTATGTCACAATGCCAGGAGTATGATTGAGTGGTTCGGGGAAAATATTCGCGTGTTCCAGCTTATGTGCTGTCTACCCAATTCGCCAGATTTCAACAAGATCGAACACATCTGGGATGTGATTGAATATGGGTGCAGCGCTTCCTCCGCGGAGCTTGCGAGAATTAGTTGACCTGTGTCTACAGAAGTGGTGCCGACTGCTACAGGTATTCTACCAAGGCTTCATTGCTTCTATGCCACGACAAGTCGCCTCTGTTATCCGTGACAAAGATGGACATACCACTATTATGTAAGTAGCCATAACATTCTGCCTGATCAGTGTGTTGCCAAACTCGTTGCAGGCTACCTCCAATAGGTTTCTGTTGTGGTCTTCGGTGCCACGACCGGCTAGCTGCAGCTGCCCTGGCTACTGAAACCTTTGCAAGGCTCTTCGAATTATAAATACTTCAACCGACATCCTTCTGAAACTGTTAACTGTATTCATTTCTTCGTCTCTCTCTACAATTTTCACGCAACATTGTTTCCTATCGACCGAACCCTTCTTTTAGACAAGTTTCTCCAAAAATTTCTTATCTCCTCAATACTGTTCAAATCTTTCACATTAGTTACGTGATCTAACAATCTAATCTTCAGCATTCTTCTGTAGCGATAGATTTCAAAAGGGTCTATTCTCATCTTGTGTAAATTTTTATCGTTCATACTTTATTTCCATACGTGGTTCACTCCCTACAAATACCTTCATAAGTCTTCCTGACACTGAAATTTATATTCGATGTTAAAAAATTTCTTCAGATACGCTTTTCTTGCCAGTGGCAGTGTACATTTTCTGTCCTCTTTAATTCGGTCGTTATAAGGTATTTTGCTGCCCCACTAGCAAAGGTCGTCTTTTACTTTAAGTGTCTCCTTTCACAATCTAATTCCCTCAGCATGACCTGATTTAATTCGACTACATTCCGTTATCCTTGGTTTGCTTTCGTTGATGTTGATCTTGTATCTTGCTATCGGGACACTGTCCGCTCCGCAGGTCCTTTTCTGTCTCTGACACAATTACAATGTCATTGGCCAACCTTTCCCTCGACTTTAATACCTATTTCAATTTTTTCTTAGTTTTCCTTTACTTCTTGTACAATGTGCTGGTTGAATGACATGAGGGATAGGCTATAACTCTGTCTCACTCCCGTTTCAACCAACTTCCCTCTCATGTCTCTAGGATCTTCTAAGAGCCGTCGGTTTTCTTTACGAGTTGTAAATAGCTTTCCGCTTATTGTATTTTACGCATGATAACTTGAGAATTTCAAAGAGAGTATCCGAGTCAGTATTGTTAAAAGCTTTCTCTACGTCCGCAAATGCGATAAACGTAGGTATTCTATTCTTATCTTTTAAGGGAATTTGTAGAATCAGTATTGCGTCGCGTGTTCCTACATTTCTCCGAAATCCGATCTGGTCTTCCCCGTCGCCGAGTTTTAATAGTTTTCTATTCTTCTGTAAGAACTTTGTGTCAAAACTTTGCAGCTGTGACTCACTAAACTGGTAGTTCGGTAATATTCACATCTGCCAGCAGATGCTCTCTATGGAATTTCAGTTGTTATTTTGTTCTGGAAGTCTGTGCGTATTCCGCCTGTCTCACATCTTCCGCACATTTTAGGCTCTAATCAATAAAATTTTAAAAGTGGTACAGTTTGGAAAACTCTTCCTTATTACGGTGTCTTTCAGCTGTATAAATTTTCGCAGCAGTTATATCTAACTGATAGACTAACTGGGTAATTGTTAATAGAAACTGCGATATATTTTATTCATACAGTGAATTTCATAGCTACAGAGAAGTACGAAGAGGACGAATAGAGCATCCGACTGTACATAGTCACTTTGTATCACACTGCGTCAAGATGAGAAATGAAATCGACTTAAACAGAAATGAAATCTTGTAGATCAGACCGTTCATAACCTCTCAAGTGTAACTCCTTTACAGGATTTAGATACAGCATTAATTAACGGTCGCTCTCGTCCGCTTCTAAAGATTTCAGGTTTGATTCGCGAGACGAGACGTAATCTTCGAGACGCTGCTGCGTGAAGTCGTAATTAATCTCGTCTCCGTGGCGTCGCGTCGGGGGCCTATGAGCAGTTGGGCGGAACTCTGTCCGTGTCACAAGCGGGAAGGAGCGTCTGTAGGCGAACTGCCGCGGGATAACAAAAGCCGTGTTAGAGGCGGCGACAATAGCGCGCGTTCGACTCGGCGGCGCAGATCTTCCCCAGCCCCTCCCAAGGTGCCGGCGGGCGCCGAGACGCCCGGTTTCAGACGCTGGGCCAAGCAAGCGGCTATTCACCCTCTGTCTGTGAGAGGCCAAATGGATCAATATTGCCGCCCACAACTTAACATCGCCTCACACAATGCTAATACTACCTGTCCGTCTTGCCCCCCTTCTTACGCGAAAGAACTTGCCCCCCTTCTAACAGCCGTGTACCGCAAGTCTCTAGAGGACGGAAGGTTCCAAACGATTGGAAAAGAGCACAGGTAGTCCCAGTCTTCAAGAAGGGTCGTCGAGCTGATGCGCAAAACTATAGACCTATATCTCTGACGTCGATCTGTTGTAGAATTTTAGAACATGTTCTTTGCTCGAGTATCATGTCGTTTTTGGAAACCCAGAATCTACTATGTAGGAATCAACATGGATTCCGGAAACAGCGATCGTGTGAGACCCAACTCGCTTTATTTGTTCATGAGAGCCAGAAAATATTAGATACAGGCTCCCAGGTAGATGCTATTTTTCTTGACTTCCGGAAGGCGTTCGATACAGTTCCGCACTGTCGCCTGATAAACAAAGTAAGAGCCTACGGAATATCAGACCAGCTGTGTGGCTGGATAGAAGAGTTTTTAGCAAACAGAACACAGCATGTTGTTATCAATGGAGAGACGTCTACAGACGTTAAAGTAACCTCTGGCGTGCCACAGGAGAGTGTTATGGGACCATTGCTTTTCACAATATATATAAATGACCTAGTAGATAGTGTCGGAAGTCCCATTCGGCTTTTCGCGGATGATGCTGTGGTATACAGAGAAGTTGCAGCATTAGAAAATTGTAGCGAAATGCAGGAAGATCTGCAGCGGATAGGCACTTGGTGCAGGGAGTGGCAGCTGACCCTTAACATAGACAAATGTAATGTATTGCGATTACATAGAAAGAAGAATCCTTTATTGTATGATTATATGATAGCGGAACAAACACTGGTAGCAGTTACTTCTGTAAAATATCAGGGAGTGTGCGTGCGGAACGATTTGAAGTGGAATGATCATATAAAATTAATTGTTGGTAAGGCGGTTACCAGGTTGAGATTCATTGGGAGAGTCCTTAGAAAATGTAGTCCATCAACAAAGGAGGTGGCTTACAAAACACTCGTTCGACCTATACTTGAGTATTGCTCATCAGTGTGGGATCCGTACCAGATCGGGTTGACGGAGGAGATAGAGAAGATCCAAAGAAGAGCGGCGCGTTTCGTCACATGGTTATTTGGTAACCGTGATAGCGTTGCGGAGATGTTTAACAAACTCAAGTGGCAGACTCTGCAAGAGAGGCGCTCTGCATCGCGGTGTAGCTTGCTCGCCAGGTTTCGAGAGGGTGCGTTTCAGGATGAGGTATCGAATATATTGCTTCCCCCTACTTATACCTCCCGAGGAGATCACGAATGTAAAATTAGAGAGATTAGAGCGCGCACGGAGGCTTTCGGACAGTCGTGCTTCCCGCGAACCATACGCGACTGGAACAGGAAAGGGAGGTAATGACAGTGGCACGTAAAGTGCCCTCCACCACACACCGTTGAGTGGCTTGCGGAGTATAAATGTAGATGTAGATGTAGACGATTAGCGACTCACTAAATCCACATAACATGGAACATAGTATCTTTAGTATCTTTACATCGTGATTTCTACAAGGCCAGTAAACTCCCCACTCAAAAGTTCGAGTCTCGGTCCTGCATACAGTTTTAATCTGCCAGGAAGTTTCCCCACTCCCAGTTCTCTAGCATTAAGATTGCGTGTATGTGTAGTTTCGCCACTGGTGTCAGGACAGCTTTTCCAGACGTCCTCATCGGCTGCCGGATGGTATTATCTGAAGATGGCCTGCTACCAGAGGCCGAAACCACTTATATTTGTGATAAATGACTGTGTGATCAAGATTATTTTTTACTAATTTTACGTAACTCACACATCACTATCAATGTCATCTAAAATTAGTCCATGTATGAAACAGATAAAGAAGTTGGCGCAGGAGAGAAATTGGTTCAAAATGGTTCAAATGGCTCTGAGCACTATGGGACTTAACATCTGAGGTCATCAGTCCCCTAGAACTTAGAACTACTGAAACCTAACTAACCTAAGGACATCACACACATCCATGCCCGAGGCAGGATTCGAACCAGGGATCGTAGTGCTCGCGCAGTTCCAGACTGAAGCGCCTAGAACCGCTCGGCCACACCGGCCGGCCAGAGAAATTGGTGGAGGGCCACATCACACCAGTCAGAAGACAGACGACTCACAAGAAATGAAACAGCTCCAAACTTCTCATTACTCTACGAATGAGTTACTGAGTTAATATTTGATCCATACACAAATTAACGACATTAGCAGCTAGTGGTCACTGATTTGCATCAATAGGGAAAGTTGAAAATTTGTGCCGGACTGGAATTCGAACCCGGGTCTCCTGCTCACTACGAAAATAATCTGATCTCTGGGCCATCCGGACACAGTGGTCATCGCAACGGCACAGACTACCTCAGCACGCCTTCCATCAGATACAAATTCTCAGATTATCCACCACACCGCTGATGTAATTCCCCTTGCCCATTACCCTCATTACTCGCGGCATTTCGCAGATTCCCGCAACAGTTGGAGCGTGATGTGCATCAGCTCTGCAGTCATAAGTTGTTTGTCCTCACCTTGATTATATATGTGATGTCTGTTTACTCGGACATGTCTGAAATAGCAGACATCAATAATATATACAAATAATTGATGTTAAGCATGCAAGCGAGAAGAAGCTTAGAAAAGGTTTGATATTTCGTTTAAAATATGCTGAAAGCCGCTAGGTGGTCTCATTATCAAACACTGGACGGCTATAGTCCGAGTAATTTGTACTCCAATCCAATCGAGTGTTAGTTTTCCACGAATCTCAATGTTTATGTTGTCATATCTCCTGTACTTCGTCTCATACAATGATAGTATTTTGCAGGTACACTTAGTGGTATTCGTGGATCGTGTCTGTAAAGTGTGTTTCAAATAGAAGTATTAGTAAAGAAGTAGTCGGTTAAAATCTCTTGCCTGGTGCGGCACTTTTACTGCATGAACAGCGAGAATATTGTAAGCTATTAACTTCTTTCCATTTCATCATTTTTTGAGGGATGGAGCGAGGAAGGGAAACTAGCGAGTAAATTTTGGTAAAAATTACATGTAAGTTCCTGAAGTTGCTGAGGGCATCATCCTCAAATACTGGATGAATATAATCTGGATGCTTTGCACACGGTGAGTTAAGCTGCCTCCAGACGTACTTACAGTTTCTTACCATAATACTGGCCCAACTGTGTTAAACTTGTAACATAAGGGTTTTTTCCTTCTCTTTGTGGTGCTTTGTCCCGCATAGGCCTAGGATCGTCATTTGTAAGAGCGAATTTGGCATAGCTACTTGTAGGGGTAGCAGGATGCCCTTCCTGTCACTACCCCGTTACCCCCAGCGACGGAATACGAGGACTGTCCCTAAAATACGTTCTGATCGGTCGCGGAATGGAAACATCAGTAATAATCCGATGAACTGTTGCAGACATATGTTGGGTAGTGTCTCTAGTATGTCCGTCGATAGCGACTCATCGCCAATTCTGGGTTCACAGTGAGTACTTAAACATGCGTAGAAGATATTGACTATCACAAAGTATAAGGGCCTGGTGAGAGATTTCGCTTGATGTCGTGCAGTCAACATAAAATGCCTCTCATGCTTTTCGTTCTTCACAATATTTCTCGGTCGCGTTATGCAGTGGCAATAAAGATGATCCTGCAGCTAAGATAATACATCTGAATGAGGAGATTATGAGAACATTATTATTTTTTAAATATGGTACGTAACTATAAGAAACACTAAAAAAATTTTGTTACCCATGGAAGCCATTATAAATTAGCCCTTTAGTAATACCTGTCCAAACCTTCTGGATAACTATTTCATAAAAACCAATAAAACTCAAGATACAAATGATATTTCTGCATTCCTATTCAAAGGCATCTCACTTAACGAAACCAGAGTTGTCGCAACATTTATCGAGCTGCTGCCGGAATTTAATGTAGACAGCTGCGCAGTTGTGCTTACTTATGAAGTCTTAGCTGGAGTTGATGCTCTTACGCTTTAATTCGTTTGACGATAGTTTCTTCAAAGTTCAGTCACTGCTTGATGGTCTTACGTAGCTACCAATCGTTTTGGAATTTCTAGCTCAGACAGTCTGTAAAACACATAAGAGAAACACATCCTTCGTTTAACCAAATACGGACTACATAAGATAGTTTGAAGTCCAAGCGACGTCAGCACATGTTCGAATAACTGAGTTATATTTAATGCGATATTGACTGATCAAGAAAGAATTCCCTCCAAAAATAAAGTTAAAAAGTATTGTTGCGATTGCTGTGTCCATACAAACAGAGAACAGTACTAAAAAAGAAATTTTTTGCCAGTTTTATTACAATTTATTATATCATATCAAACCAATGACACGTATAGCTTATCATGGTAGGATGTGATAGCTAAAAACAAGAGATGGTAGGCCACATGTGATGGAAAAACAATGTTCCGGAAAGGGTTTATGCGTGAATATGTGGCAGGTACATGGCGGAATTGTCAGGATGGTTTCTTTGTAGCTAAGAAATACTTCTCGCAAATATTGCGGGGATCAATACTAGAATTGCATTTAGTGGATATCTAATGATACCCCTTGACGTTATGATCCAGTTCAGAATGGTACTGTACGAAGAGTGTGAACTGCAGTGTTTGACAAACAAGGAGTTTTGTAAATAATGATCGAGCGAAGAATTTAAATTATGCATCTTGCAAATCAGTGCTTCCTCATTCATGAATTACTTAATTAAATTGACTACATCTCATACTCCACAATAAAACGTCTCTTGAAGTCGGAAATCCTTACCATTTTCCTAAACGCATTTGTGTGCGGATATGTAAAATAGTTCTGTGCAGTTATAAGCATCATTTAAGTCGGCCAAAATTCAAATATGGTGGCTGCTACATAAAAGCCAAAAGTATCACGTAAAAGATTAGAAAACTGTACCCTGGTTTGATATGACACATTTGTGCATGTACAAAAATTAGTATATGGTTGATCTGAAATATGTGCCTGTTATTCCGTTATTTTTAGTTGTAATAAGCTCACTGTAAGATCAAGGTTGGTCATTAATTACGATATTTTTGCACCAAGCCAATAATATGATTAGTGTGGTCTGCTTTCCGAGGAGTTAAATAGTCCGCGCAGTTGCGGTTCGTGATTTTTTTGTCACGTCAGTCGGTTGCGGGTGGAGGTCGGCCGGGAGTTGGTTTCTGGGCTGCAGCACAGCCGAGCCATTTCAACACTACAAAATTTTACGGCTCATGGAGTTCTAGCAGCGCTTGGGGCTTACACGATTTCATGGCACTTGCGAGTGATGCATGCATTTCTAAACTGTAGAACTTCAACGCGACTCGACTGCTAATTTTTTCCGTGACGAACGTTTACGGTAACGTTTAGTCGGGCCATGGACTTTGATTTTGCTGTCGAATCGCTGATTTAACTGCGGAATCTGCCGAGCGTTATTCGTGAAATGTGTTCACAATTGCGAATATGGACAACCCTCAGCTACACAATGGAATGACCACAATGAAAATTTTTGTGAGACCGGGATTCGAGTGCAGATTTCCCGCTTATCGCGAGCGCTCGCCTCACCATTACGCTATCCGACAACGACTCACGCCCAGAGCCAACCTGTCAATAACCTGTGGTCGTACATTCGTTATGTACACACATCAAAAAAAGTTTTGCATCACCCCGGTTCCCAGAACTCCTGAAGATAGACGCTGACAGTCGATATTGTATCACAGACACAGGCCCTTTCATTGTTCAGAGATGTCACTAAACCCGCCCAGAGATGTAGACAACCATGCATGAGCAGCGGCTATTGGACGGAGGGGGTTCGTCAGCCGATCAGTTCCAGTCTTTCCACAAGGAAAGAGGTACACGGCTCGTATTGTCGGTAGTTCAAAAACGACTCAGATGGTCAGTACCGCATTTCGATAGCGTCCGCATTGTTACTTTGTGCCAGGAGGGGCTCTCAACAAGGGAAGTGTCCAGGCATCTTGGAGTGAACCAAAGTGATTTTGTTCGGACGTGAAGGAGACACAGGGAGACAGGAACAGTCGATAACATGCCTCGCTCAGGCCGCCCAAGGGTGGATGACCGCTACCTACGGATTATGGCTCGGAGGAACCCTGACAGCAACGCCATCGTGTTGAATAACGCTTTTCGCGAAGCCAAGGGATGTCGTGTTACCACTCTAAGTGTGCGCAATAGGCTGCATGATGTGCAACTTTTTTCCCAACGTACGTGGCGAGGTCCATCTATCTTTGCAACCATGACATTATGCAGCGTGGCACAGATGGTCCCAACAACTTGCCGAATGGACCACTCAGGATTGGCATCACGTTCTCTTCATCGATAAGTGTCACATATGCCTTCAACTAGACAATCGTCGGAGACGTGTGTGGAGGCAACCCGGTCAGGCTGAACGCCTGACACACTGTATAGGTGGTGCAGCAAGGTGTATGTCCCGCGCTGTTTTGGCGTGGCATTATGTGGTGCCGAGGTACGTCGCTGGTGGTCATTGAAGGCGCTGTAACTGCTGTACAACACGTGAACGCCATTTTCCGAACGATAGTCCAACGATATCGGCAGCATATTGACGAGGCATTCGTCTTCATGGACGACAATTCGCGTCCCCGTCGTACATATCTTGTGAATGACTTCCTTCAGGGTAACGACATCGCTCGACTACAGTGGCCAGCATGTTCTCCAATCATGAACCCTATAAAAATTGCATGGGATAGATTGAAAAGAGCTGTTTATGGACGACATGACCCACAAACCACTCCGAGGGATCTACGTCGAATCGCTGTTGAGGCGTTGGACACTCTGGACCAACAGTGCCTTGATGAACTTGTGGATAGTATGCCACGACGAATACGGGCATGTGTCTATGCAAAAGGGCGTGTTGCTGGGTATTAGAGGTATCGGTGTGTACAACAATTTGAACCACAACCTCTGAAGGTCTCACTGTATGGTGGTACAACATGCAATGTGTGGTATTCATGAGCAGTAAAAAAAGCAGTAAAGATGTTTATGTTCATCTCTATTCCTATTTTCGGTACATGTTCCGGAACTCGGAACCGGGAAGATGCAAAACTTTTTTTGATGGGTATATATTCGAGTGCGGTATAGACATTTCTTATTGAAGGTCGCTTGCCCGGTTATGGTGGCTAAATACGATATTCCAGTGCCCGTGTTGATTAGAAGTACGATGCGTTCATGTTCTAAGAAACTTTGCATCGCACTTCCGAACAAAACAGATACTGCAGTAAGGAATATTATTCGCTATTCACACAATCTCACAGCACATAGCTACGATTTTAATTCATTTACTTATACTAGAAACAGGCCTTTAATTCTAATATTTCTTTTTGTTATTATTTAAATTAAAGTAATCAGTTTTCGGACATCATATTTATTTTTGTGTTTACTGAAAATACAACATTCAGTAGTTACTTTTAATTAGCCACATTGCTGATTACGTTATTTTCCATTGGTTCGATTAAATTTCTCGTTTTATATACATTATTTCATTGTTTATTTATCACCGCAATGTATGACAGTTTCTTTATTTCAATTTAAAGGCTTTCGGTTCGTGGCCATACAGCCGTCTCAATAGTGGAGAGACGATAGGACAGTGTGCTTGTGGCGCCTTTTATATCAGTTATGACGATACGAAAGTAAGAACGACAAAACATCCATTTCCAGAGCAGAAAAAAATCTCCAATTCGGCCATAAATCGAACCCTGGTTCCTTCGGTTATCAATATGCCATGCTGTTCCTGCATTCACCGAGGCGGGCAATGCTACATTGCATGTTATTTAGATTAAGATTCAGTTCTCGTTCCATAGATCCAGAAATTAGATGGATCTCGTTGGTATGGAACGTGTCAAAACGTTTATCATAAAAAAACACAGAACATTTGTATATGAAACTCACTTCGCTAATCATTTGTCAGGATATAGTAAAGATTGTGACTGCATTACAGTAATCTGGAACTGCTAATATTTATAGAATTAATACACTGTAAAGATGTGATATAGTTACGCACTTTTAATATATTTACCATACACAAAAACCTAATCTTGACTGTTGTGACCAAGTGTTGTAAAATCTGAAATCTAACAGACATTTTTACTTAAGCTGGTCTAATAGTCTCTGCTATGATATTCATACATAGAATAAAAGGAGGTGCCTACCAAAAAGTCTTTCAAACTCTGTTTAAACTGTGCCTTATCTGAAACCATGTTCGTAATGGTGGTGGTTATTTATTGAAAGCTTGTGTTCCTGAATTAGACCTCTCTTTGGACCAAGGTATGTGATTTCAGGTCTTCATGTACATATATTGCTCCTATTACTAGTACTGATACTATGGTTGGAAATAGAGGCATATTATTTCCAACAAATTTCGTTAAGGAATAAATATTTTAAGAAGCAATGCTTAGAATACCCAGTTCCTTGCAAAGTCCCCCCCTGCGGGTCCGGGGATTAGAATAGGCCCGCGGTATTCCTGCCTGTCGTAAGAGGCGACTAAAAGGAGTCCATCCCCCTCACGGGGGTAGTTAGCGCCTGCGTCCGGAGACGGACGGTTCCACGACCTATCATCGTGGTCCTTTTGGTTTTTCACTTCTCGTTTCTTCCCTCCTTTTGTTGGTTCCTTTCTTTGCTCTTCTCCACCTCACTGTCTTCCTTACTCTTTCCCTTGCCTTCTCCTTGCCTTCTCATTGCCTTTTCTCATTGCCTTCTTCTCCTTGCTTTCTCATTGCCTTCTTCTCCTTGCCTTCTCTGGTCTCCGCCTCGGCGTTTGAGACAGTCTGTCCTCCTTCTCCCTCTCTCTCTTCTTTTTCCTCTTCTTCCTTCCTCCCTGTGCGTGCCTGAAGGCCGACCCACGCGTTCGCACGCGTAGCCGGTGACGGGGTAACGCGTAAGTCCCCGCCCTGGGTAGACATGTAAGGCACGCGCGTACCCCCTGGTAAAGGCCAGGCCCGGGGAGGGGTGATTGCCTGAGCTGATACCTTCTGACCATGCCGATTGGTCCCTCCGTCTGTTTCTCGGGAGGTGTGACCTGAGGTGTAAACATTCACCTAAGGCGGGAGTGCCCTCTGAGAGGGTCCCCACAAGGAAGGAGCGCGCCATCGGAGACGCTGGCAATCATGGGGGATTCCTCCGCCATGGATTCTACTCCATCTCTTTCGACTTCGACCCAAAAACGGAAACGTGACCAGCCAACAGTGACAAAAGTACTACCGCCTGCCCCACAGTTCCTCGTAGTTTCTCGATCTGAGGACGCAAAGGATTTTTCCTCTGTCAACCCTTTCGTTATTCAGAAGGGCGTAGATGCCATAGCCGGATCTGTCAAATCTTGCACCAGGTTGCGTAACGGCACCTTATTACTAGAAACTGAGAGTGCCTTTCAGGCACAAAAACTGCTTCGGGCCACCCTCCTGTACACGTTCCCTGTCCGGGTGGATGCCCACCGAACTTTGAATTCGTCTCGTGGTGTAGTCTATACTAGCTCCCTCGACGGATTGACTGACGAGGAGCTTCAATCATTCCTTGCTGAGCAGGGCGTGACGGCTGTCCATAGGGTCATGAAAAAGGTCAACAATAACCTTGTACCGACCCGGACAATTTTCTTGACCTTCGATAGTGTTAAGCTGCCATCGCGCATCAAGGCGGGCTACGAGGTTATTTCTGTTCGCCCCTATGTCCCGACACCTACGCGCTGCTACCAGTGTCAGCGTTTCAATCACACTCGACAGTCTTGTTCCAATGCGGCTAAATGTGTCACTTGTGGCAGGGATGCCCATGAGGGTGACTGTCCACCTCCGTCTCCTCGTTGTGTGAACTGTCAAGGTGACCATGCCGCATCCTCCCGCGACTGTCCTGTCTATAAGGAAGAACGCTGTATCCAGGAAATTCGGGTCAAAGAGAAAGTGTCCACCTCGGCTGCTCGCAAGCTATTGGCTAGTAGGAAGCCCACGCTGCTCCCAGCGGGGAAATACAGTACTGTCCTCGCCTCTCCTCGGACTACCCGGGAGGTAGCAACCCAGACATGCGATCTGACCTTCAGCACCACGGTCGTCCGTTCGGCCAGTGCTAAGATCGCGCGGTCGACGTCTCCTCTTCCTCCCATCACCCCACAGACACGAGCACCTTCCTCAGCTTCTGCTAAGACGAAGACACCGAAGTCAGATGCACGGGCCTTCAAGAAGGAACCATCCCGTGCAGACTTCCTCCGTACCTCGACCTCCCAGCCTTCGACCGGTACTTCCACTACACGTCCTTCCAAAAAGGCGCATAGGAAGCACAGTTCTCCTTCCCCGCCACGGCGCGTTTCTTCTCTTGCGCCACCCAGCGGCTGCCGCCCCAGGCCGTCATCCGTTTCGCCTGGCCGCACCGCTGGTCGCCGTACATCTGGCCGTTCACTGGCGGAGGAAGCTCCCCCTCCCGGCCATCCTCCCGAGATGGCAGATGACCCTATAGACCCAATGGACGATGACTGTCCGCCTACTGATAGCAGCGGCAGTGCTCGCTCGAAGCCAGGCCCTAAGCGGCCTTCGAGGTGACCACTTCTCTCATCTTCCTTTTCTTACGATGGCACTTATTCACTGGAATATTCGCAGCATTCGCTCCAACCGAGAGGACTTGAAGTTGCTGCTCCGCTTGCACCGTCCGCTTGTCGTAGCCCTCCAGGAAACGAAGCTACGCCCATGCGATCAAATTGCCTTGGCACACTACACCTCTGTGCGTTTTGACCTACCCCCTGTGGTAGGTATCCCAGCTCATGGAGGGGTTATGTTGCTGGTCCGGGGTGATATTTACTACGATCCCATCACGTTGCACACCGGCCTGCAGGCAGTTGCCATCCGCATTACTCTCCCCACTTTTACGTTTTCCTTTTGTACCGTTTACACTCCATCGTCATCTGCCGTTACCAGGGCAGACGTGATGCAACTTATTGCTCAGCTACCTGCACCATTTTTGTTAACTGGAGACTTTAATGCCCACCATCCCCTTTGGGGCTCTCCAGCATCCTGCCCGAGGGGCTCCTTGTTAGCAGACCTTTTCAACCAGCTCGATCTTGTCTGCCTCAATACTGGCGCCCCTACTTTTCTTTCGGACACATCTCACACCTATTCCCATTTAGACCTCTCTATATGTACTCCCCAACTTGCACGCCGGTTTGAGTGGTATGCACTTTCTGATACATATTCGAGCGACCACTTCCCGTGTGTTATCCATCTCCTGCAGCATACCCCCTCTCCGTGCTTCTCTAATTGGACCATCTCCAAGGCAGACTGGGGGCTCTTCTCCTCCAGGGCGACCTTTCAGGATCAAAGCTTTACAAGCTGCGATCGTCAGGTCTCACACCTCACGGAAGTCATTCTCGCTGCTGCTGAATATTCCATCCCTCACCCTCCTTCTTCTCCACGTCGCGTACCGGTCCCCCGGTGGACCGCAGCATGTAGAGACGCTTTACGTGCTCGTCGACGTGCTTTACGCACTTTTAAACGCCACCCTACAGTGGCGAATTGTATCAATTATAAACGTTTACGTGCTCAGTGTCGTCGTATTATCAAAGAAAGCAAGAAAGCCAGCTGGGCTGCTTTCACAAGCACCTTCAACAGTTTTACTCCTTCTTCTGTTGTCTGGGGTAGCCTGCGCCGGCTATCTGGCACTAAGGTCCACTCACCAGTTTCTGGCTTGAAGGTCGCGAATGACGTCCTTGTGGCCCCTGAGGCTGTCTCCAATGCCTTCGGCCGCTTTTTCGCAGAGGTTTCGAGCTCCGCTCATTACCACCGTGCCTTCCTCCCCCGCAAATAGGCAGAGGAGGCTAGGCCACCTAACTTCCGCTCCTCGAATTGTGAAAGTTATAATGCCCCATTCACCATGCGGGAACTCGAAAACGCACTTGGCCGATCACGGTCCTCCGCTCCAGGGCCAGATTCTATTCATATTCAGATGCTGAAGAACCTTTCTCCTGCGGGTAAAGGTTTTCTTCTTCGTACATACAATCGCATCTGGATTGAGGGACATGTTCCCGCATGCTGGCGCGAGTCTATTGTTGTCCCGATTCCTAAGCCGGGGAAGGACAAGCACTTGCCTTCCAGTTATCGACCTATCTCGCTTACCAGCTGTGTCTGTAAAGTGATGGAGCGAATGGTTAACTCTCGATTGGTTTGGCTGCTCGAGTCTCGACGCCTACTTACCAATGTACAATGTGGATTTCGTAGGCGCCGCTCTGCTGTTGACCATCTGGTTACCTTGTCGACCTTCATTATGAATAACTTCTTGCGGAAGCGCCCGACTGCGGCTGTGTTCTTTGATTTGGAGAACGCTTACGACACCTGTTGGAAGGCGGGCATTCTCCGCACCATGCATACATGGGGCCTTCGCGGTCGCCTCCCTCTTTTTATTCGTTCCTTTTTAATGGAACGACAGTTCAGGGTACGTGTGGGTTCTGTCCTGTCCGACACCTTTCGCCAGGAGAATGGGGTGCCACAGGGCTCAGTTTTGAGAGTCGCTCTCTTCGCCATCGCGATCAATCCAATAATGGATTGCCTCCCAGCTGATGTATCAGGCTCCCTTTTCGTGGACGATTTTACAATCTATTGCAGCGTGCAGTGTACACGTGTCCTGGAGCGCTGTCTTCAGCGTTCTCTTGACCGTCTTTACTCCTGGAGTGTCGCCAATGGCTTCCGTTTTTCTGCCGAGAAGACGGTCTGTATTAACTTCTGGCGATACAAAGAGTTTCTCCCACCGTCCTTACGACTCGGTCCCGTTGCTCTCCCAATCGTGGAGACAACCAAATTTTTAGGCCTTACATTTGACAGGAAACTTAGCTGGTCTCCACATGTGTCATATTTGGTCGCCCGTTGTACCCGTTCTTTAAATGTCCTCCGTGTTCTCAGTGGTCTGTCGTGGGGAGCGGATCGAACCGTCCTACTTCGTCTATATCGGTCGATCGTCCGCTCCAAGCTGGATTATGGGAGCTTCGTATACTCCTCTGCACGGCCATCCATCTTACGCCGCCTCAACTCCATACAACATCGGGGTTTACGACTTGCGATCGGAGCATTTTATACCAGTCCCGTAGAGAGTCTTCATGCTGACGCTGGCGAATTGCCACTCACCTACCGGCGCGATATACTGCTTTGTCGGTATGCCTGTCGGCTACTGTCAATGCCCGACCATCCGTCTTATCGTTCCTTTTTTGACGACTCTCTTGACCGTCAATACGGGTTGTATGTCTCTGCCCTGCTACCCCCTGGAGTTCGCTTTCGTCGCCTCCTTCAACACCTTACTTTTTCCCTCCCTGCAACCTTTCGAGTGGGCGAGAGCCGCACGCCACCTTGGCTCCAGGCTCAGGTCCGCGTTCACCTTGACCTCAGCTCGCTCCCAAAAGAGGTCACCCCCGGTTCGGTCTACCACTCCCGTTTTTTGGAACTTCGTTCGAAGTTCATCGACATGACTTTCATTTATACAGATGGCTCTAAGACCAATGACGGGGTCGGGTGTTCCTTTATTGTCGAGGCACAAAGTTTCAAATACCGGCTCCATGGCCATTGTTCGGTCTTCACAGCTGAGCTCTTTGCCCTCTACCAGGCTGTTCTTTACATCTGCCGCCACCGACATTCTGCTTATGTCATCTGCTCAGATTCCCTGAGCGCCATCCAGAGCCTCAGTGATCCGTACCCGGTTCACCCTTTCGTACACCGGATCCAACGCTCTCTTCAGCAGCTGGTGGACGTCGGTTCTCCAGTTAGCTTTATGTGGGTTCCGGGCCATGTCGGTATCCCTGGGAACGAAGTTGCAGATGCCGCGGCCAAGGCTGCGGTCCTCCAGCCTCGGACAGCTTCTTGTTGCGTCCCTTCGTCCGATTTTAGCAGGGTGATTTGTCGGCGCATCTTATCTCTGTGGCATGCCGATTGGGCTGCACTTACCGACAACAAGCTTCGGGCCTTAAAACCTCTTCCCGTGGCTTGGACGTCCTCCTCACGCCCTTCTCGGCGGGAGGAGGTCGTTTTAGCCCGGTTAAGAATTGGACACTGCCGGTTCAGCCATCGCCATCTGCTGACGGCTGCGCCGGCGCCGTTCTGCCCATGTGGGCACTTGCTGACGGTTAGACACATTTTAATGTCCTGTCCAGATCTTAACACACTGCGCCTCGATCTTAACCTGCCAAATACTTTCGATGCCATTTTAGCGGATGACCCACGAGCAGCTGCTCGTGTTCTTCGTTTTATCAATTTGACAAACCTCGCTAAGGACATTTGATGGTGCTGTTTTTTAATCCTATGCCTGTCAGTCTGTCTTTTATCGTGTTTTCCCTTTTAGTTGTTGTGGTCAACTTGTGCCTCGCGGTGCATTCTTAGAGTAGTCAGGGCGCTAATGACCATTGAAGTTGTGCGCCCTAAAACCACAAAAAAAAAAAAAAAAAAAAAAAAAACCTTGCAAAGTTTTCTACGTGATGTTCTCGAATTTACACCACAAAGGAGTCTTACTACATGCTTTTGCACACTAAAAACTTCTGCTCCATTTGACGAATTACCTCAAAGTATGACGCCGTATTCACACTGCAAATACTGATTTGTTTATGCACTTTAGTAATTCTGTGATATGCCCTTCTCAACTGAATTTTCTTATCGAGTTGTAATCCCAGATATTTAACACTGTCAACCTCTTCTGTTTATCTGTCTTCATATGTTACACACATGCTGAAAGGATATCTCTTACAGGTTCTGAACGGCGTACGCCTGGTCTTTTCGAAGTTTAATGACACTGAATAAGTTTTAAAACATGTATTAATGTCAGTGAAACTGTGGTTAGTAGCCTTTTCTAAATCTATACTTGACGTGCTGTTTATTGCAATGTTTGTACCATTTACAAACCAAACTATTTCAGTATCTGGCAACGTAACACACGAGAGGTCATCAATGTACACTAGAAAAAGCAACAGTCCTAAGGTGGAACCTTGAAGAGCCGCGCACGATATTAATACCCAATTAGGTGAAGAATGATTGCTTATGCACAGGTATTTCACATTATAGCGACACCATGTAATACCAATTTACTACAGAGGATGCTGTGATTCACAGAACCAAAGGCTTTTGACAGATCACAAAAAATGCTTGCATCGGAAAACCTATCCCACATAACTAGTGCTTGTATTATGGCCGAAAGCACAGCGTGGAAGAACCCTAGCCTACGACCATAGAGCCACAGACACTTTGATGTCAGGGTTGTTCACCGGCCCAGTCTTTAATTATCCTAGTACTAATTTGAGAACATGGACGCAAATTGTGATTTGCATGTCAACTAGAGCTGTTTGGTTGCAACACAGACCACAAAATATTTATTGCATAATCAAAAACATGCAAATAAACTCTTGGTTCATGAGATCCTGAAACTTGTACACAGAGGAACCCTTTCTGTTCTTTTTCATTTTGTTTGAGGGTCATCAGTCTTCTGACTGGTTTGATGCGGCCCGCCTCGAATTCCTCTCCTGTGCAAACCTCTTCATGTCAGAGTAGCACTTCCACCCTACGTCCTCAATTATTTGCTGGATATATTCCAATCTTTGTCTTCCTCTACAGGTTTTGTCCTCTAACAGCTCCCTCTAGTCCCGTGGAAGTCATTCCCTCATGTCTTAACAGTAGACTTCTCTTGGCTATGAATGCCCTTTTTGTCATTGTTAATCTGCTTTTCATGTCGTCCTTGCTCCGTCCGTCACTTTATTTTACTGCCTAGGTGGCAAAATTCCTTAGCTTCATGTACTTTGTCCCCCCCCCCCCCCCCCTAGAACCATGAACCATGGACCATGCCGTTGGTGGGGAGGCTTGCGTGCCTCAGCGATACAGACAGCAACCACAACGGAGGGGTATCTGTTGAGAGGCCAGACTAACGTGTGGTTCCTGAAGAGGGGCAGCAGCCTTTTCAGTAGTTGCAAGGGCAACAGTCTGGATGACTGACTGATCTGGCCTTGTAACAATAACCAAAACGGCCTTGCTGTGCTGGTACTGCGAACGGCTGAAAGCAAGGGGAAACTACAGCCGTAATTTTTCCCGAGGGTATGCAGCTTTACTGTATGATTAAATGATGATGGCGTCCTCTTGGGTAAAATATTTCGGAGGTAAAATAGTCCCCCATTCGGATCTCTGGGCTGGGACTACTCAGGAGGATGTCGTTATCAGGAGAAAGAAAACTGACTTTCTACGGATCGGAGCGTGGAATGTCAGATCCCTTAATCGGGCAGGTAGGTTAGAAAATTTAAAAAGGGAAATGGATAGGTTAAAGTTAGATATAGTGGGAATTAGTGAAGTTCGGTGGCAGGAGGAACAAGACTTCTGGTCTGGTGACTACAGGGTTACAAACACAAAATCAAATAGGGGTAATGCAGGAGTAGGTTTAATAATGAATAGGAAAATAGGCATGCGGGTAAGGTACTACAAACAGCATAGTGAACGCATTATTGTGGCCAAGATAGATACGAAGCCCACACCTACTACAGTAGTACAAGTTTATATGCCAACTAGCTCTGCAGATGACGAAGAAATTGAAGAAATGTATGATAAAAGAAATTATTCAGATAGTGAAGGGAGGCGAAAATGTAATTGTCATGGGTGACTGGAATTCGAGTGTAGGAAAAGGGAGAGAAGCAAACATAGTCGGTGAATATGGATTGGGGCTAAGAAATGAAAGAGGAAGCCGCCTGGTAGAGTTTTGTACAGAGCACAACATAATCATAGCTAACACTTGGTTTAAGAATCATGAAAGAAGGTTGTATACATGGAAGAACCCTGGAGATACTAAAAGGTATCAGATAGATTATATAATGGTAAGACAGAGATTAAGAAACCAGGTTTTAAATTGTAAGACATTTCCAGAGGCAGATGTGGACTCTGACCACAATCTATTGGCTATGAACTGCAGATTAAAATTGAAGAAACTGCAAAAAGGTGGGAATTTAAGGAGATGGGACCTGGATAAACTGAAAGAACCAGAGGTTGTACAGAGTTTCAGGGAGAGCATAAGGGAGCAATTGACAGGAATGGAGGAAAGAAATACAGTAGAAGAAGAATTGGTAGCTTTGAGGGATGAATTAGTGAAGGCAGCAGAGGATCAAGTAGGTAAAAAGACGAGGGCTAGTAGAAATCCTTGGGTAACAGAAGAAATATTGAATTTAATTGCTGAAAGTAGAAAATATAAAAATGCAGTAAATGTAGCAGGCAAAAAGGAATACAAACGTCTCAAAAAAGAGATCGAGAGGAAGTGCAAAATGGCTAAGCACGGGTTGCTAGAGGACAAATGTAAGGATGTAGAGGCTTATCTCACTAGGGGTAAGATAGATACTGCCTACAGGAAAATTACAGAGACCTTTGGAGATAAGAGAACCACATGTATGAACATCAAGAGCTCAGATGGAAACCCAGTTCTATGCAAAGAAGGGAAAGCAGAAAGGTGGAAGGAGTATATAGAGGGTCTATACAAGGGCGATGCACTTGAGGACAATATTATGGAAATGGAAGAGGATGTAGATGAAGATGAAATGGGAGATACGATACTGCGTGAAGAGTTTGACAGAGCACTGAAGGACCTGAGTCGAAACAAGGCCCCCGGGGTAGACAACATTCCATTGGAACTACTGACGGCTTTGGGAGAGCCAGTCCTGACAAAACTCTACCATCTGGTGAGCCAGATGTATGAAACAGGCGAAATACCCTCAGACTTCAAGAAGAATATAATAATTCAAATCCCAAAGAAAGCAGGTGTTGACAGATGTGAAAAATACCGAACTATCAGTTTAATGAGTCACAACTGCAGAATACTAACACGAATTCTTTACAGACGAATGGAAAAACTAGTAGATGCCGACCTCGGGGAAGATCAGTTTGGATTCCGTAGAAACACTGGAACACGTGAGGCAATACTGACCTTACGATTTATCTTAGAAGAAAGATTAAGGAAAGGCAAATCTACGTTTCTAGCATTTGTAGACTTAGAGAAAGCTTTTGACAATGTTGACTGGAATACTCTCTTTCAAATTCTAAAGGTGGCAGGGGTAAAATACAGGGAGCGAAAGGCTATTTACAATTTGTACAGAAACCAGATGGCAGTTATAAGATTCGAGGGACATGAAAGGGAAGCAGTGGTTGGGAAGGGAGTAAGACAGGGTTGTAGCCTCTCCCCGATGTTGTTCAATCTGTATATTGAGCAAGCAGTAAAGGAAACAAAAGAAAAATTCGGAGTAGGTATTAAAAATCCTCCGGCCGAAGTGGCCGTGCGGTTAAAAGCGCTGCAGTCTGGAACCGCAAGACCGCTTCGGTCGCAGGTTCGAATCCTGCCTCGGGCATGGATGTTTGTGATGTCCTTAGGTTAGTTAGGTTTAACTAGTTCTAAGTTCTAGGGGACTAATGACCTCAGCAGTTGAGTCCCATAGTGCTCAGAGCCATTTGAACCATTTTTTATTAAAATCCATGGAGAAGAAATAAAAACTTTGAGGTTCGCCGATGACATTGTAATTCTGTCAGAGACAGCAAAGGACTTGGAAGAGCAGTTGAATGGAGTGGACAGTGTCTTGAAAGGAGGATATAAGATGAACATCAACAAAAGCAAAACGAGGATAATGGAATGTAGTCGAATTAAGTCGGGTGATGTTGAGGGAATTAGATTAGGAAATGAGACACTTACAGTAGTAAAGGAGTTTTGCTATTTGGCGAGCAAAATAACTGATGATGGTCGAAGTAGGGAGGATATAAAATGTAGACTGGCAATGGCAGGGAATGCTTTTCTGAAGAAGAGAAATTTGTTAACATCGAGTATTGATTTAAGTGTCAGGAAGTCATTTCTGAAAGTATTTGTATGGAGTGTAGCAATGTATGGAAGTGAAACATGGACGATAAATAGTTTGAACAAGAAGAGAATAGAAGCATTCGAAATGTGGTGCTACAGAAGAATGCTGAAGATTAGATGGGTAGATCACATAACAAATGAGGAAGTATTGAATAGGATTGGGGAGAAGAGACGTTTGTGGCACAACTTGACCAGAAGACAGGATCGGTTGGTAGCACATGTTCAGAGGCATCAAGGGATCACCAATTTAGTATTGGAGGGCAGCGTGGAGGGTAAAAATCGTAGAGGGAGACAAAGAGATGAATACACTAAGCAGATTCAGAAGGATGTCGATTGCAGTAGGTACTGGGAGATGAAGAAGCTTGCACAGGATAGAGTAGCATGGAGAGCTGCATCAAACCAGTCTCAGGACTGAAGACCACAACAACATCAACATGTACTTCGTGACCACCGATTCTGATTTTAAGTTTCTACTACTCCTCATTAACGTCGTCTTTCTTCGATTTACTCTCAATCTATACCCTGCATTCATTATATGATTCATTCTGTTAGACATATCATGTAATTCGTCTTCACTTTCACTCAAGATAGCAATGTCATCAGCAAATCGTGTCATTGATACCTTTTCATCTTGAATTTTAATTCCACACCTACATCTTCCTTTTATTTCAACCATTGCTTCCTCGATGTACAGATTGAACAGTAGGGGCGAAAAACTACATCCTTCTCTTACACCCTTTTTAAAATGCACATTTCATATTTGGTAGTCCAATTATTCCCTCTTGTCTTTTGTACATAGTGTATATGACCCGTCTCATCCTATAGCTTAACCCTACTTTCTCAGAATTTCGGACACGTTGCACCATATTACATTACGCTTTTACCTGGTCGACAAATCCCATGAACGTGTCTAGATTTTTCTTCTGTCTTGCTTCCATTATTAACCGTAACTTCATAATTGCCTAACTCGTGCCTTTACGTTTCCTAAAGACAAACTTATACTAATCTAGCGCATTCTCAATTATCTTTTCCATTCTTCTGTGTATTATTCTCGTCAGCACAACTTGGATTCATCAGCTGAGAAGCTGATTGTGCGATAATTCTCGCAGTCGTCAGCTGTTGCCGTCCTCGGAATTGTGTGGATGACGTTTTTCTGAAAGTCAGATGGTATGTCGCCAGAGTCATACATTCTACACACCAGCGTGAATAGTCGTTTTGTTACCGCTTCCCCCAATGATTTTAGAAATTCTGATGGCGTGTTTTCTGTCGTTTTTTCATTATTAGGTCTTACAGTCCTCCATAGTTCTATACAACTCTATTTCTAATAATGGGTCCCCTATCGCTTCTAAATCGACTTTTGTTTCCTCTTCTATCACATCAGACAAATCTTCTCCCTTATAGAGGCGTTCAATGTATTCTTTCCACCGATCCGCTCTCTCCTCTGAATTTAACAGTGGAATTCGCGTTGCACTCTTAATATTATCTCCCTTGCCTTTAATGTCACCGAAGGTTGTTTTGACTTCTTATATGCTGAGTCAGTCCTACCGACAATCACAGCTTTTTCGATTTATTCCCATTTTTCATGCAGTCATTTCGTGTTAGCTCCCCTGCACTTACTATTTATTTCATTCCCCAGCGACTTGTAATTTTGTATTTAGATTGTCAATAATACTTCTCATCTGAAGGTTATTGTCTTTCCCTTTCAAATACCTGGATAGATTTTGGGTTAGTGAATCAGTTCTATGGGTTGAAGGAGACCTTGCCTTTCGGAATATATTTTCAATAATAACGTGTCGAGGGCGAGTAATACTAGACGACGCACACTAAGAGTCGTGGGATAGCGATACACACATACACAGTGAGCATAAAAGTGCAGTGCATAGGCGCAACCGTCATTTGTACTTAGGTTATTCATGTGGAAATGTGTTGGACATGATTATGGACGTACGACAGGAATTAAGACTTTGAAATGGTTCAAATGACTCTGAGCACTATGGGACTTTCACTTCTGAGGTCATCACTCCCCTAGAACTTAGAACTAGTTAAACCTAACTTACCTAAGGACATCACACACACCCATGCCCGAGGCAGGATTCGAACCTGCGACCGTGGCGGTCGCGCGGTTCCAGACTGTAGTGCCTAGAACCGCTCGGCCACAAAGGCCGGCAACAGACTTTGAACGCAGATGGTACTTGACACTGGACGCATGCAACATTGTTTCGAAACTCGTGAGGGAAATCCGTATTCCGAGACCCACAGTATCAATATTGTGCCGAAAACACCAAATTTCAGACATTACTTCTCACCACGGCTAACGCAGTGGCCGACGGCCTTCACTTAATGATCAGAACAACGGCGTTTATTTAGCGTCGTCAGTGGTAAAACAAATTGGAAATTTGTGGTAAGTTCCTATGGGACCAAATTGCTAAGGACATCGGTCCCTAGGCTTACACACTACTTAAACTAATTTACGCTAAGGACAACGCGCGCACAGACACACACACACACACACACACACACACACACACACACACACACACACACACACACACGCCCGAGGGAGGACTCGAAACTCCGATGGGGGTAGCCGCGCAAACCGTGGCAAGGCGCCTAAGACCGCACGGCTACCTCGCGCGGCAGTGGCAAAACACAAGCAACACTGTGTCAAATAACTGCAGAAATCAGATGGAATGTACTACGACCGTTTTAGTTAGGAGAGGGTGCGAAATGTGGAGTTAATGGGCTATGGCTGCAGACGACCGCCCGAGTGCCTTTGGTAACAGCACTGCAATGCCTGCAGAGATACTTACCACATTGGCTGGACCCTATGCGACTGGAAAACTGTGGCCTGGTCAGACGAGTCCCGATTTCACCTGGTCAGAGCCTATAGTAGGGCGTGGCATATTCACCACGAAGCCATTAACCCAAGTGGTCAACAAGCCACTTTGTATGCTCGTCGTATTGCTCCATAATGGTATGACCTGTGTTAACATGGAATGGACTGCGTCCTTTGGTCCAACTGCACCGATCATTAGCAGGATGTGTGTTCGGCTATTTGGAGGCCACATGCAGATATTGACTTCATGTTCTCAAACAATGTTGGAATATTTATGGATGACTATGCGCCATGTCACCAGGTCACTATTGTTCGCTACTGATTGCATCAACATTCTGGACAGTACGAGGGAATGATTTGGCCACACAGATCTCCCGACTTCAACCCCACAAACATTTATGGGGCATAATCGAGAGGTCAGCTGGTACACAAAATGCTTCACCGGCTATACTTACGCAAATATCACGGCTGTAGAGGCCCCATGGCTCAGTATGTATGCAGGGGACTACCAAAGATTTGTTTAACCCGTGCTATGTCAAGATGGAGCACCACTCCGGGCAAAAGGGGCGTCCGACACAATATTAGGAGATATCCCATGACTATTATCACCTCCGTGTAGAGCCAGTGACGCAAGCAGTCAGCATACAAACAAAAATTGTAGATAGAAATTTGGGGACTGGTTTGCTAGAAGGAACGCATGGAGAAATAACTTATGTTTAATAGAGGCGAATCAGATACTTTTTTCTGGTATTTTAGTGATCCTACGCGTCTTAATCGTTTAATGAAGAGTCAAGAACACCTGCTGGCACCGGTAATTTACCTATTCATATAATTACAGCTACATATGCACGCAGAATTAAAGCATATGTACGGTTATGTGCGTCAGTTTCCTGCTTGCACTCTAAATGAGCGAATCCGCATTTCCGTCGGCGATATACTGTTTGTTATAATAATTGAACAAACAGGCAGAGGTCACATTTCATTTAGGATTGATTTTGCAGTACTGCTGCAGCTAATAATGTTAAAGCCTCGTAAGCCATACGGGCAGTGCATTACATGTGACGACTCTGCCAGGATTCGAACCTGGAATAAGCCGAGAAAACTTAACTGGAGTTTGCTGTTGGCATGTTTTGTGAAACCTTGTAGTCGCTCCAAATTCAAGCGTACTGAAATAAATTATTTCTAGATTACATGGTGACCTTAATTTTCTTCATTGGTGAATAACCGAATCACAACGATATACTTAGAAGAGAACGATACTGTTAATAACGAGCAACCTCTCATGCAAATTGATGACAATTTAGCGGAATTTTGCCAAGGGCTATGACGTGAGCTTTTTAATACAATTAATCTTGGCACATAGCTGCCAAATTTATCGTGTGTGTGTGTGTGTGTGTGTGTATTCCTACTGAATTCATTACAAAGTCAACGTGTTGCTCGGAGAGAACTTCAGCCTTTCTAACGGATTAGTATTGTTCTTCATGTTTTTTTAACGCACCAGAGATTCACAGATTTCATACTCCCGTCTTTCCTTATTCTGTGCTAGGCTATTTATAGCTGTGCAGCTGCTACTAAGACTTTTGCTTAGCAAGAGTTACAGGATACGAATTTCAGAGTATCTGGGCAATCAGCACCAAATACTTGGTGATGAAGACGAAGATGGAGAAAACAAATGGAAAAAATTCAAATGATACGTGCATAATGCCCTAGACAAATATGTTCCGAGTAAGGTCTTAAGGGACGGGAAAGATCAACAATGGTGTATTAGCCGTGTTGGGAAACCGCTACATAAACGAAGAGAACTTCAATCCGATTCAAGAGAAGTAAAAACCCACCTTACAAACAAAAACTGAACAAAGCGAAAGTGAGCATAAGGAGACCAATGACATAGGCGTTCATTGACTTTGAAGATAAAACTTTGTCAACCGATCTGAGTAAAGCCCTAAGAGGTTTTGGTCGTATGTAAAATCAGTAGTGGGTCAACATCACCTATTGATTCCTTCAGTGACCACACTGGCACCGAAATAGAAGATGACAGAGAGGAGGCCGAAATACTGATTTCGGTCTTCCAAAATAGTTTCACCGCGGAAGCTCATATGACTATCCTTCCTTTGAATCGTCGTATGAACGTCAAAAAGGCAGATATTGAGATAACCGATCGCGGAATAGAAAAAATTACGATCGCTTAGTAGTTTAAAGGCATCACTTCCAGATTAGATACCAATAAGATTCTACAAAGATTACGCGAAAAAACTTGCTCCCCTTCAAGCAGTAAAAACCCTAGTAGATAGCTTGAGCAACGAAATGTACCAAGCGACTGGATGAAAGCGCATGTCGTTCCCGTTTTTGAGAAGGGCCGTACGACAGATGCACAAGATTGTAGATCTATATTGTTGACATCAAACTGTTGTAGAATTATGGTCAAGAATTATGACGTTCTTTGAGAAGGAAAATCTCTATAAACACCAAACCGATGGAAGCAGTATCTGCCGTAAAATATCTAGGAGTAACTTTCTGTAGCGACATTAAGTGAAATGACCACATAAAACAAACAATAGGAAACGCAGATGCCACACTCAGATTCATATGAAGAATTCCAAGGAAATGTAACTCATCCGAGAAGTAAGTGGCTTATAAGGCGCTTGTTCGACCCATTCTTGAATCTTGTTCATCTATCTGGTGGTGGTGATGGTGGTGGTAAGTTCCTGTGGGGCCAAACTGCTGAGATCATCGGTCCCTAGGCTTACACATTACTCAGTCTAACGTAAACTAACTTACCGTAAGGACAACTGATGCCCGAGGAAGGGCTCGAACCTCCGACGGGGGAAGCCGCGCGAACCATGGCAAGGCGCCTGAGACAGAGCGGCTGCCCTGCGTGGCTCATCTATCTAGGATCCTTCCTAGACTGGCCTGGCAGAAGAGATAGAGATGATCCAACGAAGAGTGGCACGTTTCTTCGGGGGATCGTTTAGGCGAACGAGAGTGTTACGCAGATACTCAGCAAACTCCATTGGCAGATGTTATAAAGGAAATTTACTACTGAAATTTCGGGAGAACACTTTCCGGGAAGTGTCGGACAAAATATTACTTCCCTCTACATACGTCTCTCTTAATGACAATGAGGAGAAAATTGGACAGATTTGTCAGTAGAGAGGTTAACTGACAATCAATCTTTCCACGAGCAACTGGCGAGTGAAAAAGGGTTGGAGGGCTCAGGTAGTGGTGCAAAAAGTATCCTCAGCCAGACACCATTAGTGGCTTGTGCAGTAGTAGTAAATGTAGATAAAGATTTTCCGCCCATAAAATTTTTTTCTGCTACCCCCTCCAGTGCCAAGTTTACAATTTATGGACGCTATAGCAGAGGTCCATGTAACCTTACGTTTCTTCTGGAGTGAGTCTTAAAATGTAGATCGTTAAATTCAGTTCTCTATTGGTGCCTCCTGTTACTCCCATGTTTTGTGCTGAAACTGCTGCTGTCACTACCGCTGAAACCTTTCTTTTCACTAAAACCACTGCTGGCTTCTTTTAGGGAACTGCGTAGATATTTACACTTGATCAGGCTGCTACTTTAATAGTTTCTTTTTTAAATTGCGTAAACTACTTGCGTTCATACGCTCATCCTCAAGTTCAGACACACTACAAAAGCACTGGCTAAGCTTATGATGTAATTTAATAGTACTGCAATTTGCAGAGGAAAAGCACGGAGGAAAAGATAACCAAACGTATTGTGTCTAGAGTAAACTATCCGCGAATGTATCTCATAACTGTTAACTTACACTGAAACCTTCCCCTCTCCTCTATACCTCTTGCGTTATTGATAACCTTCCCCTTTACAACAAACTATGTAACCTTTTCTTATGATTTCTATCTCTTGCTTAATAATAACAAAAGAAATTTTCCCTTCGAAATTTGCTCTCTTCCTCTATCTTCGCATACAAATTTAATTGCTGCTTATTAAAAGTGATTTTCTGATCATTTCGACGAAACATAGAATGTGTCGTCGTCGTGGCCCTCAGTCGTTATCTGCAATAACCCAAAACAGTTCCTTACCTTTTTAACTGTTACTGGATCGCCATCTGACAGCTACATCGAACTGCGACATGAATATACTTACTCTGTTTTACTAGACTCTATTAGCTGCTGGTGGGCTTTCATAATAAGTGGCTGTATTTATTACCAAAGCTGACGTTCTTCTATACTTAATTTGACTGAAATTACGTAATTCATAGTTAAACTTTTTCTTGACAACAATAAAATTTTGCAAAGTTTTACGTTGATGGTTTTTGGGATGGATTATAATTATAAATGCAATTTTGCTGGCAAAAGTTAATTATATTCTGAATGAAATGATTTTACAAACGTTCAAATGGGACTTACTTTTTACAACAATCTTACAACTAGCAATGCGCAAACATACCTTCAGTAGTCTTGAGTTTCTCAAAAAAATTAATTCAATAATATTAGTTCCTCTTATTATAATAGTTAGCTGATGTCTCTGTACATCCGTTTATAATCTCTTGTAAATCATAGCTAGGGGCTGGCAGGCACACCGCTCCTCTCAACCTCTTGCTTCAGACCTGCTACCGACTCGTTTTACTTCCCGCTTACTACTGACATCCTACGAACGCTAAAGTGCGGTCTCTCCTGCCAACAATGCTTTCTGGTGCAGACAATATCTGCTGCCAAATACAAAATGTATCAATGCGCGGTCTTTCCCGCTCTTTTCTTAAAATGTATCCATACGCGGTCTCTCTTGTCAACAATACTTTGGTGCAGATACTCCCTGCTACCACAATTATTTCCAACATGACAAATATTAATTATTTCTACTTAATCCTATTAATAAAATATAAACATCTTTCATAAATTGTGATTTGACAATAAACAATAGAAATATACACGTCTTACAACATCTAAAAGCCAAATCATTAAGACCACTGCCCATCGCGACGTTGGCTGCCGGGCGGATTTGAGGGCACGTGACGCGATAGTATAAGTATGTAAGAGGGCACGGGCGAGAGATCAGCCTAGCAAAGGTAGGGACTGCGAATGGGGAAATCCATTGAGATAAACGAATTTGTCAAAGGTTAGATTATTAATGCGGAGAGCCTGTGAATGAGTACCTCGAAAGCGGCAGAAGGACCTACCACTAGGCACTAATTGGTTGGACGTCCACGACTCTTCACAGAACGTGGTGTTCGGAGGCTTGTCTACTCTACAAATCATGATAGGTGGTGATCTGTGGCATTTCTACCGAAAGAGCACAATGTTGGTTCACGTAAGTGTGTTTCGGAGCATACTGTCCATCGTACATTGTTGAAAACGGAGCTCCACAGCAGACCACCCCTACGTGCCCACATGTTGACCATCGACATCGTCAGTTACGACCGTCGATCAATGTAAACGCATCGGATATTAGAGTCCGTCACATTTTGCCTATTCTCCGTCGCTGGTCGTCGTCATGAAGGTCGTAATCGAGGTGTACGGTGGCTCGAAACGTGCAGCGCGCAGCAGACGCAGGGTGGTGGGAGCAGTATTACGATATAGGAGACAGCCTTTTGCGCTGGCATGGGCCCTGTGGTAGTAATCGAAAATACATTGAAAGCTGAGAACAACCCACATCCCTCCATCTATGATGTCTTCCCCGAAGGCGATGTCATATTTCAGTGGTATAATATCTCGGAACAGAACCGTTCTACGGTGGTTTGAGGAGAATTATGGTGAACTCACGTTGATGTCTCGGTGAACAAATTCTCTTGACGTACATCCTATGGAACTCATCTGGGTCACTATCGGGCACCATCACCACGTACACAGATTAGCGGCCCATTATTTACGCGAATTACATGACCAGTAGGTAGATATGTGCAACATACCTCCACAAACCTAGCATCAGTGACGTCTTTAATTCGAAAGACGGACAAACAAGCTATTAAACAGGTGGTCATAATGTTTTGGCTTATCATTGTATTTACGATTCTGCTGCTGTACCCAACGATGTATATATTTACTGTCGTCACCAGTTGCCACGGTCAGATGCTGCGTGGTTTCCGATTCTCTATCGTCGTCGACTGTTACATATGGCGGCCCTCAGCAAATCAGTTCTGAACAAATTTAGTTGAAAGTTTTTAAACCCGAATTTTGTTTCTTGACGGCACTAGATGTTAAACGAAAGTATTAAATAATCCACAGTAGACCACTGGATGATATTTGATTACACTTTACAAGAACATCATCAGAGTGTCGTAACAAATAATACAAGAACATTTGAATTTATTTATTTCAAGATGTGCACATTTATCAGCAAAATCACTTCAAATAATTCACTGGTGGTTCTAGTTAAGTAAAGTTTTTAGTTTGAATGATTATGTAGAATTTCAACTGCTCAAATAAGAGTACGCTGTTAGTTAAATAGCCACAGTACGCTCATTCGTTATTTCCATTTCCAAACAAGATCATTAACGTATGCTGTAAAGTTTCTTCACACTTCTCTCTGTCGCCCATCTCAGTACAAGATCGAACAGCCGTGAATCTTCTTCAGTTTCATGTAGATCCTATCCGTCATTAAAATTTTCTGAATGCCATATATTCTTTGTGCTACTTATCTTCACGAAAATAACGATTCTATCCACCCCTCGGATCTTATTCCTCTAGTCTTGTTTCCTTCAATATCTCTCTCATCCTTATGCACAATGAATAACCGAAGGCTTCATGCAGCGTTTACCAAACCTAAAGCGCTGCTATTATTCGACGACACCTCGACAATACGTGACATTTGCTCTTAGAGATAATGTGTCCAGGTAATAAACCGACGAACATTTCGGATACTCCTCGTTTTACCGGCACAGTGCAAATCACTGCTGACTTTAACACAAACCGCGAAAGTTGGCCTACTTCAATTTTCAGCTTACAGATCCATCCTGAACTTTCTCCTTCCTCATCTATTGTTCAACACCCAGTTTATACCCAATTATAACTGGGGATATCACGTGAATCTATTAGCAATAAATTATTAGATCTTACTAATTTTTATAGTAAGAACACTTTTACAAACCACGTTTTCACAAACGAAATAAACTCATCAACCAGTCACATCTATATGGAGAGAAATATGTCAATAAGTAAGAAAAATATTTTAAACTGAAAAGAAAATATAAGCAGTTAATCTGTAAACAACCTATAATCAGAATGGATAATCTCATGTTAGTGAAATTTGTATCTCAGTCTTCTTTGGAAAAATTTCTGCAGTTACTTTTTCGTACTTCATATTTCGGTACTTTATTGGGCGACTAAAATTGTAACATTCTTTAGAAGCATCAGACTTCAAAATGTTCCCAATTTCTTCTCCTCTGGGTTGTACACTGTTCAGTTATAGTAACGTGGCCACATGTCAAAAATCTGAATAACCATCTTCTGTAGCGCGGACTGCTGCGAGACGCGCAGGAAGAGAGCTGTTCTGGAAGTTACAGATAGGCATTTAGAGCCATGACGTCCCCATTGTCGCGGCCAGATGCGCTAGGTTTCTCTGTTAAGGGGCCATGGGTCGAACAGCCCGATCGAGGTGGCCACACAGATTCTCGATTGGCTTTAAATCCGGCGAGTTTGGTGGCCAGTGGAGTACGGTAAACTCATCCTTGTGCTCTTTGAACCAAGCACGCAAATTGCGAGCTGAGTGACATGTTGCATTACCTGGCTGGCAGATGGCAAAGTAGCGACGGAAAACAAAATCTATGTAGCAGTGGACATGGTCTCCAAAAACAGTTGCGTACTTGTGTTGATCGATTGTTCCTCCCAGAATGACGTGGTCACCCAAGGAATGCCACTAAAACATTCCCCAGCCCGAAACTCTCCCTCCTCCTTTGGTTTCATACTTTTCACGCCGTACATGCCTACGGCAGTGCGTTAGACGGATGAAAACCGTGATTAATCTGAAAAAGCCACCTGTTGCCACTCAGTGGACGTCCATTTGCGATATTGACGTGCAAATTCCAGCATAGGTGCATGATCCAGGCGCCTGCTATAGAGGCCCACACGCGGAACGGCCGTTGAGGAGACACTGTTGATAGCTCCTTGGCTCATCTGGACGGCCAGCTGTTCAACAGGTGCACGTCGAATCGTATTACACAACTCAGCAGCCACCGTACAGCCTAGTAGGCTAAGACACGTGGTGCACCGCAGTTGCCTCGGCGCTGTATAGCCAGTCACGGTATACAAGAACCACGAAGGCACGCGAACAGTTTACGTACTTAGTCTAGCCCTATTGGAAATGCTTTCACTCTTGGCCCGAGACTAATGATCACACTCTGTTGGGAGTCAGATTAATCGCTCCACTTCCGATTTATGACAACGACGGCGCTGTTCTACGCTTTCCAACGACACGTATTGTATATCCTCTAGTACAATGCACCCACCTGCCACCTGTGAGTGGTTACTGTGCGTTAACGTCGAACATAGGCGGTGAGTGGACCGAGTACGTGGTGCATATGTAACGCATTCTAATTGTTGGTTGGTTGTTTTGGGGAAGGAGACCAGACAGCGCGGTCATCGGTCTCATCGGATTAGGGAAGGACGGGGAAGGAAGTCGGCCGTGCCCTTTGAAAGGAACCATCCCGGCATTTGCCTGGAGCGATTTAGGGAAATCACGGAAAACCTAAATCAGGATGGCCGGACGCGGGATTGAACAGTCGTCCTCCCGAATGCTTCATTCTAATTGTTGCTCCGCCTCTGTCATTGAACAGCGTCAAGTGCCACGTTACATTATATGTATTTTATTTTTATTCATTTACACGTCAAGTTCCATAGGACCAAACTGAGTAGCAAATCTCCAATGTCATGGAACGAGCCGGCCGCGGTGGTCTCGCGGTTCTAGGCGCGCAGTCAGGAACCGCGCGACTGCTACGGTCGCAGGTTCGAATCCTGCCTCGGGCATGGACGTGTGTGATGTCCTTAGGTTAGTTAGGTTTAATTAGTTCTAAGTTCTAGGGGACTGATGACCCCAGCTGTTAAGTCCCATAGTGCTCAGAGCCATTTTTTGTCATGGAACGTGTCGGTAGGCTACATGATATTACATCATAAAGGTAATGACGGATAAAAATAAAACGTTTATGAACCCGACAAAAATTAGTCCATAAGTTTAAGTGAACGTAATCAACAATAAAACAAGAATCAGCCTAATTTCTCAAGGAACCCCTCGACAGAACAGATGTAGTGAGCCATGAGGTAACTCTTCAGTTTAGATTTGAAAGAGCGTGGCTTACTGCAAGGATTTTAGAATATGAGTGGTACTTTATTGAAAATTGATGCAGCAGTATACGGGACACCTTTCTTCGTCGGTTCTCTTTCTCAGTTCGTTATCAATACGCAATACCAGTGGAGTTATTTTGTTGGATAAAGCATTCTTCATTTAGATGGTATCTTCCGCGCGTCGTCCATTCCGCGTAAGCTAGAGTCGTACGCGATGGATTTTTCACTTCTTCCACTATAGTATTATTCCTGTTATACCTGAGTTTGATGTTTATTCTCATTGCTGTTATTTCTGAGTTTGATGTTTATTCTGATTTCCACTACTCTCCGTCACCTTCATCTTCTCAGTTTCGTAATTCTTTGCTAGGCAATATTGTTTCTTCAACTACGCGTGCATCTGAAGTGTGCAGAATTGTTAACATGCAGACATTCATGATATACAAATGCAAAGTTGCGTAGGTGGATGACGTTGATAGGTGGAGGAACATACGCATCCCCTATGTTTGTTAGTTACACGTTCTACTGAACATTCTTCAAGACAGATCGTAATGATGTGGATCAAGACGTTTTTAACTGACATCGCAAAGTTATTTAACACATACGGTTAGATTCTAAACATTTCTAAGTGTTTTTTATGTATAAATTAAAATCTCATGATGATGGGATTCAGTTACATGAGCCACGAGTCTGTAATGGTGCACAAGAACTCGACGTATCGAAGACATATGTCTATGTGTCAGTACTGTCCTAGACAAAACGAAGTTTCATGCGATTGAAGGTATAACCAACCAGTGGATGTCCTATTAACCAAAAACCTATAGATGCTTAGTTGTTCGGCCAAAGCTCAATCTTAGGTCCACTTTTGTTCCTCATGTATGTAACTAATTTTCCATCTAATAAACCACAAACAGGTGTCTTACTGCAAATGACGCTTGTATTGCGATCAATCATCAACAAAAGCAAAACGAGGATAATGGAATGTATTCAAATTAAATTAGGTGATGCTGAGGGAATTAGATTAGGAAATGAGAAGCTTAAAGTAGTAAATGAGTTTTGCTATTTGGGGAGCAAAATAACTAATGATGGTCGACGTAGAGAGGACATAAAATGCAGACTGGCAATGGCAAGGAAAACGTTTCTGAAGAAGAGAAATTTGTTAACATCGAGTACAGATTTGTCAGGAAGTCGTTTATGAAAGTATTCGTATGGAGTGTAGCCATGTATGGAAGCGAAACGTGGACAATAAACAGTCTAGGCAAGAAGGGAATAGAAGTTTTCGAGATGTGGTGCTACAGAAGAATGATGAATATTAGATGGTTAGATATAACTACTGAGGAGGTACTGAATAGAATTGGTGATAAGAGAAATTTGTGGCACAACTTGACTAGAAGAAAGGATCGGTTGGTAGGACATGTTCTGAGGCATCGAGGGATCGCTAATTTAGTACTGGAGGGAAGCGTGGGGAGCAAAAATCGTAGAGGGAGTCCAAGAGATGAATACACTAAGCAGATTCAGAAGGATGTAGCTTGCAGTAGGTACTGGGAGATGAAGAAGCTTGTACATCATAGAATAGCATGGAGAGCTTCATCAAACCAGTCTCTGGACGGAAGACCACAACAACAAGTACATTGCTATCAATCCAAGCATACATAAGAAACAGAAGAAATTGTAAACAGTGTTCTTTGAAGTATCGTTGACTTTTTGTCTGGGAATGGTCTCACCCTAAATGTTGAACACATGCCACATACTCAAGTCATTGCATCTAAGGATACCACACCGATGATAAGAGTAATTTACGGTGAGGGAATAATAAATACATTGCAAACGTCAAAAATTTAGGTCTTCTTATTGACGAAAACGTAAACTGGAATAAGCACACATTGGTATTCCTGAAACTCCTTAATTCAGCCAATCTTGGGGAGAGACAAATCAGTAAATTGACATATTTCGCATATGTTCATTAATTAATGTCATATGGAATACTTTCCTGGAGTAACTCATCTTTAGAAAAAGAATGTCTTCGTTGCTCAGAAGCTTGCTGACAATAATATGTGATTCTCATCCACGATCATACTGTAAACATCTGTTTAGGTAGTTGGGCAGTCTGATTACCACCTCGGTGTACATTTACTCCCTCACAAAATTTGTTATAAATAATCGTTTGCAGTTCGAAAGCAATTTTCATGTACTTAGTTGCAGTACCAGAAGCAAAAATTCTCTACATTAAGATGTTTAGCGCCAAAAGGAGTGCACAATGCTGCAACTAAAATTTTTGGGAAATTGCCCAATTATTTAAAATGTCTCACAGAGCAAAGTAAAATTTGAAAACTAGGTGAAACAATTTCTTCTCAATGATTCCTCCTACTCCGTAGAACAATTTATATTACTGTAACGTGTAATAGATGGTGAATAGGTATTGCTATCTCACATATGTATAATTTTTTAAAAAATAAAAGTCCTTATAAATATGCAGCATGAAGCCATATTTACACATTAATTTGTGGTGTGAATGTAAAATGACTCGTTCCACGCCATTATGATTATAATGCAAATGGTCGATGGAACGTGAAAGTAACTAACGAAATTAGGCAGGCGTTTAAAGGGTGTCACGATAAAAATTTAGCGTTGGTATAGTGCAGAGATGGGACACAGAGAAGAGGAGGTCGTTCGTAGTCCATTCCTGCCACTGTGCGGATCGGAGGCAGAGAGAAGCAGGTTGTTGCCGCTAAATTCACCGGTTCATTTGTCGCAGTTGAACTTGCGCGCCGCACCCTGATGCCTCCTCGGCCCATTGACGCGCAATTGACGGCGGGCGGCAGTGACGCGGCGCGGCCTGGCGTTTTGCTGGAAATTTGCCATCGTTCCCGCAGTCGGACACCGCGCAAAAAGGTCATGCCGGCGGCAGCGGCCATCCTCGTGGAAACTGAAACGACTGTCGACCGCAGTCCCCCGCAAAATGCGAATAAACATGGGCGGCGTAACGGCCGCCGGCCAAGAGATGACGCGGAAGATACGCCCCAGGTCTGCTACCGCTTCACTGCTCGCCGACGTGTTCCTGCTATCGTCACAATAACGGTTTTCCCACTATGGCGTGTCGTAATTGTAACAGTCGCAGCGGCCACATTTTCTCTCTAAAGGTGGGTACCTAATTTTCTCAAAACCACTGCACTGTTTACTTTCGATACCAGTCCTGCACGAGGGACGCTCATTTAGTAATGTAACACATGCTTTTACCTTGGGCAGTTCGGTTGAAAATATGCGAAATTAGTTGTGAGACATCGTGGAATATTCGTGCTTCAGCCTCTACAGGGTGGTCTATTGATAGTGACCGGGCCAAATATCTCCCGAAATAAGCATCAAACGAAAAAACTACAAAGAACGAAACTCGTCTAGCTTGAAGGGGGAAACCAGATGGCGCTATCGTTTGCCCACTAGATGGCGCTGCCATAGGTCAAACGGATATCAACTGTGTCTTTTTTTAAATAGGAACCCCCATTTTTTATTACATATTCCTGTAGTACGTTAAGAAATAGGAATGTTTTAGTGGGACAACTTTTTTTCGCTTTGTGATAGATGGCGCAGTGATAGTCACAAACGTATAAGTACATGGTTTTACGTAACATTCCGCAAGTGTGGACGGTATTTGCTTCGTGATACATTACCCGTGTTAAAATAGCCCTTTTACCAATTGCGGAAAAGGTCGATATCGTGTGGATGAATGGCTATTGTGATCAAAATGCGCAACGGGCGTGTGCCATGTATGATGCTCGGTATGCTGGACAACATCATGCAAATTTCCGGACCGTCCGCCGGATAGTTGCGTTATTTAAGAAAACAGGAAGTGTTCAACCACATGTGAAACCTCAACCACAAGCTACAACAAATGATGATGCTCAAGTAGGTGTTTTAGCTGCTGTCGCGGCTAATCCGCACATCAGTAGCAGAAAAATTGCGCGAGAATCGGGAACCTCAAAAACGTCGGTGTTGAGAATCTACATCAACATCTATTGCACCCGTGCCATATTTCTATGCACCAGGAATTGCATGGCGACGTCGTGTACAGTTCTGCCACTGGGCACAAGAGAAATTACGGGACGATGACAGATTTTTTGCACGGGTTCTATTTAGCGACGAAGCGTCATTCACCAACAGCGGTAACGTAAACCGGCATAATATGCACTATTGGGCAACGCAAAATCCACGATAGCTGCGACAAGTGGAACATCAGCGACCATGGCAGGTTAATGTATGGTGCGGCATTATGGGAGGAAGGATAATTGAACCACATTTTATCGATGCAAATCTAAATGGTGCAATTTATTCTGATTTCGTACGCAATGTTCCACCGATGTTACTACAAGATGACAGAATGGCGATGTACTTCCAACATGATGGATGTCCGGCACATAGCTCGCGTGAGGTTGAATAGAATATTTCATGACAGGTGGATTGTCGTCGAAGCACCATACCATGGCTCGCACGTTTACTGATCTGACGTCCCCGGATTTCTTTCTGTGTGAAAAGTTGAAGGATATTTGCTGTCGTAATCGACCGTCAACGCCTGTCAACATGCGTCAGCGCATTGTCAATGCATGTGCGAACATTACGGAAGGCGAACTACTCGCTGTTGAGAGGAATATCGTTACACGTATTGTCAAATGCATTTTGGTTGACGGACATCGTTTTGAGCATTTATTGCATTAATGTGGTATTTATAGGTAATCGCGCTGTAACTGCATGTGTTCTCAGAAATGATAAGTTCACAAAGGTATATGTATCACAGTGGAACAACCGAAATAAAATGTTCGAATGTATCTAAATTCTGGATTTTAACTTAAGAAACCTACCTGTTACCAACCGTTCGTCTAAAATCGTGATCCATATGTTTGTGACTATTATTGCGCCATCTGTCACAAAGCGAAAAAAGTGATCCAACTAAAGCATACATATTTCTTTACGTACTATATGTAATAAAAATGGGGGTTTCTATTTAAGGAAACGCAGTTGATATCCGTTTGACTTAAGGCATCGCCATCTAGTGGGCCAACTATAGCGACATCTGGTTTCCCCCTTCAAGCTAGATAAGTTTCGTTCAATGTAGTTTTTTCGTTTGACGCTTATTTCGTGAGATATTTGGGCCGGTCACGATCAATGGACCACCCTGTATAGTTTCATGAAGTTCCGATAGTTGGATGGTCTATACGTAGTCTTCAAAATGCCGTTATTAACGGAGATGCGTTCCAAGGAAACAGCTGTTGCTGAGTTTCTCTTGGCGGAAAACCGAGAACCGCATATGTGTCGCAATTCTTCATATGCAATTACTACGTCCTTTTCATTTCATATCGAATGAGTCACACACATACACTTAAAGCAAACTTCTTAGAAGAATATCGAAACCATTTTGTAAGCAGTCTCGCTTGCATCCTTCAATTTTACGACTATCGAACAAGTCAATCGAAGCTCCACACCTGCTGCTTCGTCTGCGACTGAAATTATGTGATCATCTCCTTTCATATCAAGTGTTACGTCCACGTATTTGTATGAGTTAACTAATTACGGTTGTGGCTTACTGATGATGATAAAAAGAGCATCGTGTTCGATAACTAATGCTACACATTTTTGTTCTCGGGCGATTTCAGTTTAAAAAAATGCAACATTTGTTTTGCTACATCGAGAATATTCCCTCTTCATTCCCTACAGTTTCATGAAGTTCCGATACTTGCCTGAGCTCTACGTAGCCTAAAAAATGGCAACTGCGAGGGAGGTGCGTTCCTGGCACAGAGTTATCATCGATTTTCATTTGGCTGAAAACCAGAGCAAATATTTATAGGCGCTTTTAGAATCTCTATGGAGACCTGGCTGTGGTCAAAAACATGGTGAGTCGTGGCGTCGGTGTCTGTCATCATCGCAAAAAGGTCACGCAAACCTGTGCGAACTCCCACTTGTCGGTCGGGTGCACACGAATGTGACTCCTGCAGTGTTACAATGTGCGGACACTGTCATTACGGGCGATCGACGAATCACACTTGGACACCCCACAACACAGCCGGACGCCGGCCGCGGTGGTCTGACGGTTCTGGGCGCGCAGTCCGGAACCGCGCGACTGCTACGGTCGCAGGTTCGAATCCTGCCTCGGGCATGGATGTGTGTGATGTCCTTAGGTTAGTTAGGTTTAAGTAGTTCTAAGTTCTAGGGGACTGATGACCACAGTAGTTAAGTCCCATAGTGCTCAGAGCCATTTGAACCATTTTTGAACCACAGCCGGACGTCTATGTTGCTAGTGCTGACACATTTGTGCACCAATTCGCTTGCTCAAAGGTGAGTCTGTGCTGGTCCATCATGGTTTAAAGTATTTTATTCTGATAGGAACCAGTTTCGACAATTCATTTCGCCATCTTCAGGCCACATACGCTTTTATCCAAATAAACGAAGACGATACAGCAGTTGCTTTCACGTCTTCGTAAGAAGCATTTGTATAACAACTAGAATTCACGATATCTAGTGTTTTATGGTGCTTCACGAAAAGTTCGTTTATTTAGATAAAAGAGTATGGGGCCTGACGATGGCAAAATGGATTGCTGAAACTGATAGCTTTCAGAATAAAATAAAGTATCTTGAAGTATACGGCAGTTGGTGAAGTTTAATGACATTGAAAAGTCAAAGGTTAGTGGTCTCAGGATTCCTCGCCGTCTCGCAGAAGACCATAACGAGCAACATAGGATCGTCTCTGAGAAATTGCTCACGCGTTATGAGCCTGATCATGACAAATTTTTCCCGATCGTCACCATAGGCGACGAAAAATTGGTTCGGCACCTCGAATCGGAAACAAAATGGCAACCCATGGAATGGCGCCATACCACCTTTCCTCCGAAGAAAACGTTCAAAGCCTTCTGGAAATATAAAGGTGCTATTCAATTTCATGCCCTCCCTGACAGTGCAACGATAAACTCGGAAGTGTATTGTGCTACCCTCATGAAATTGAAGAAACGATTTCAGTAAGTTCGTCGCCACAAAAATGAAAACTTCTCGACGACAATACTTCACCCAAATCAGCGTACGCCACACTTCATTGGACACTTCCTCATCCATCCTACTGCCGGTATCGCGCACTTTACGACTCCCATCTGTGTGTCCCAATAAAGGATGCACTCCACGGTAAACAGTGTGTGGCTGGTGGGGTGGTTATTCACGCAGCATGACGATGACTCCGACGTAGACCAGTAGAGTAGCACCATGCAGCCATACAGTCGGTGAAGGTGAAGTAAGGTAGCAGTCAGCGGAGATTATGTTGAAATGTCGGGTTTTGTAGCCAAAAAAGTGAGAAATAGTGTGATTAGTGGAATTCAGAATAAAACCAAACAGTTTTTTCGAAAAATTACTTATTGAATGCTTCTCGTACAACTCCATAAGGTGTCGCTATTGCAGTCGGATGACGTCCATATCTTCAACGATATTGCGATTGAGAAACAGTCATCCGTCTTTACTTGAAATTGAAGCACTATGGATTTGTTGGCTGGGAGACCACGACGGGAAAATTCAGCCGCTCAATTGGAAACGTTTCCTTCGCTCAGAAAGGCAATATATCTTCGCGAAATGCGCAGTTGTGTGTATCTGGTAAGTGTAGTTTGTAAAGTGTGTGTGTGTTGGTTGCTGAGTGCGTGTGGTGTGTGTCTGTGGCGTGTCTGTGTTGGATGGTGATGAGAGAAGGTAAAACATGGTGCCAGCACATTGCTTACTCCTGTCGATTAGCAACAAGGGGGCCATCGAGCTGAAGGATCAGAATCACCACCACTTCATGAAATACAGCTGAGAGGTTTAGAATTTAATCCAGGGCATTGGCGAAAATTCTGTTGGATAAGGAACCACCCCTCTTACCTGCCGTAAAGACAAGTGGAAACCCCCTAGCGGGTATGGGTGCTATAATAGCCCCGAGGTATTCCTGCCTGTTGTAAGAGGCTACTAAAGGGAGTCTCACACGTTTCGGTCTTTATGTGATGGTCCCCTGTAAGGTTTGACCTACATTTTTCAATTTTTTCCCAAGAGCGAGCTAATTGGGGAAGGACGCCTTACGTGGTACATAGTGTCCATCGTGTGCTGAGACCTCTCGCATCCTTCGTCGATGCGGATCTGCACTTCCGCTCATTCTCCAGCTGTTGATCGAAGTCACCCTCCTGGAAGCGTTTTCCTCCATCCTCTGTGCAGTATCACTTTCTGCACTGTCGACGACGATGGACTTCTTAGCTCGTTTGCGCCTGATATCGGGCATGGTAGCCAGTCTGTTGTGGTGGGGCCACCATGTACCCTGTTGGTTGTAGCTCCCTGAGCACACAGGGGACGCTCTGCTGGTGCCTGCGCCGTTAACTGCCCACGTATGCCAAGCAGTAGATGTCTGTCACCCTGGGGGATCGGGATTCCGAGCAATGGCCATCCTGCCAGGCTATTTGGAGCCCTTAGGGACGGCCCCCCGTCAGAGTGGGTGGTATCAAGGCGGATGACATGCCATGAAACATAGTACGTAATCTCTTGCTGGTGGTCAAACACCAGCAGTCTCTAAGCAGTCAGTCTAACTTCAATGCTAAGAAATACAAAATACAAACACAAATCATCCCCCCCCCCCCAAACCTGGTATCACAATAAAAGGAACGCCAGGCTAAGGATGGCAGCAAAGCTCATTCACCCATGCACCTCGTATGTATGAGAGTTGAGGGGGGAATAATTCATGCCTATGAAACCTCAGTTTATTGTGGAGATTTAGAGGACAAGTTTGGGGAGGTGGAGGGCTTGTCCAAAATGCGGTCAGGGACTGTCTTCATCAAAACAGCATCCTCTGCTAAGTCACGGGCACTACTCGCCAGTGACAAGCTTGGGGGATGTTTCTGTTTCCGTCACGCGCCATAAGAGCTTAAATATGGTCCAGGGTATCACATTTTACAGAGACATTCTTTTGCAGTCTGATGATGAGCTGCCCATCAATTCAGAGCGGTGAGGTGTCCATTTCGTCTGACATGTCCACCAGGTCCAAGGGATAATCAGGTTGCCACCGGTACCTTCATCTTGGCCTTCGAGAGTGACACATTATCCGAGAAGCTCATGGTGATGTTCTACCATTGTAACTTAAAGCCATATATCCCTTCCCCTATGTGGTTCTGTAAGTGCAGGAAGTTCAGCTGTATGTTTTCCCGGTGTACTTCCAGCGTCACTTGTCGGGATTTTGTACATCCTTCACATCCCAATGCTCCCTGTACCCCGCCTCCCATCTGTGTAAACTGCAGAGAGCACCATTCGCCTAGCTCGGCAGACTGCAGGATTCTCCAGAAAGAAAGAAAATTAATGGAATATAAGGCCCTGGACCGACTGACCTACACTGAGGCTAAGAGAAAATATTAGAGGCTACATCCTGTGCACATGACGTCAACCTATGCCGCCACTACGACAATGGTTCTACCATTTTCCATTCCACCGCATACAGTTGGTTCCCAGAGCCGTCAGAATCCTCCTGCCCCCTTGATGGTATGGGGCACTTTCCTCCCTGTTGCTCCTGCACATCCTACTTCAGGAGCAACACCCGCCCAACCATCTGGGACGTCAGTCCCCACTTGTCCGCCAGAGAAGCGTAATTCTCCGTCTCCTCTCGCCAGGAAGGGATCCCTTGGGTCACTTCCTTCCCTGGTTCCTACATGGCAAGGCTGACACCTGCCAGTGGTTGAAGCAACCACAGGTAGCTGCTCTTGGGAATTAAAGGTGCAACTTAGGCCCTGTGCCTGAATCAGTGAACCCCTCCTAGCTGGATAAAGCTAATCAGCCGTGAGAGGAACCTAATAAGAAAAATGCGTCCTAGAACCAATGCACTGTGGTGGCACCCACACCACCACTACTGACATGCTCTGTGTTGGAGGATGAGAATGGACTGTGTGGATGGTCCCAGCGGAGGTTCTAGTCCTCCTTCAGGCTGTGTTGGAGGATGAGAATGGACTGTGTGTCCAGTCCCCGCCAAGGTTAGAGTCCTCCCTCAGGCATGGGTGTGTGTGTTCGTCCTTAGGATAATTTAGGTTAAGTAGTGTCTAAGCTTAGGGACTGATAACCTTAGCAGTTAAGCCCATAAGATTTCACACACATCTGAACATTTGAGGACGAGGTTGAGCTTCTGGCGTCCGCTGAGGACCTAGATTTCGCTGGGCTCTCAGACCAAATGGATCTCGATCGAACAGGTACTCATCTGATGGGAGCGGGTGACCCTGAGTCATATACTCATGCCTTCCCAGTCTCACGATCACGTAATCCTCCAGTGGGAATGCAGCGGTTCTTTCCACCAACTTGCTGAGCTGCAGCAACTTCACCTGCTTTCTGCTTTCCCCTCCAGGAAACCTGGTTCCCGGCAATCCGGACCCCTGCCCTCAGCGGCTATAAGGGATATTACAGAAACCATAGCGCTTATAATAGAGCATCAGTTCGAGTTTCCTCTATGTCCTGAATTAAGTATGTAGTGAACCTGTGCCCCTTCAAACCTATGTTGAAGCTGGCGCTGTCAGGACAAGGGCGTCGCAGGAAATAACTGTCTGCAATGTATATCTTCCTGCAGATGGTGCAGTACCCTTGCACTGATTGATCAACTCCAATTACCTTTATCACTTTTGGGAGATTTTAATGTGCATAACCCCTTGTGGGGTGGCGCCATACTTACTGGCAGGGGTAGGGGGGTCGCAAATTTGTCACAGCTTGACCTATGCCTCTTAGATACATGGTCCCCACACATTTCAGTGTGATACATGGCACATATTCGGCCATTGATTTCTCGGTTTGCAGTCCTGGCCTTCTCCCATCTATCCACTGGAGAGTACATGACAACCTGTGTGAAAGAGACCGGCCATTGATTTCTCGGTTTGCAGTCCTGGCCTTCTCTCATCTATCCACTGGAGAGTACATGAGAAGCTGTGTGAAAGAGGCCACTTTCCCATCTTCCTGTCACTCCCCCGGCGTCTTGCCCATGAACTCCTACACAGACAGTCTTCAAACAAAGCAGACTGGGAAGCTTTCACCTCTGCTGTCACAGCTGAATCTCCCCCACATGGTGCCATCGATGTTGTCGTTGAGCAGGTCAGTACAACAATCGTTTCTGCGGCGAAAACGCTAACCCTCGTTCTTTCGGGTGCTACCTGTGAAAGACTGGTTGTCGCCGGAAGTCGCTGAGGCAATTAAAGAGCAACATAAGCGGCACCTAATAGCATCTAAGCGGTTCCGTGTCCTCATACGCCGGCTTAAAAACGACGGTAACTGGAATGTAGGGACAGGTATGTACCGACCATTGGGTGAAATATGTCACCTTCACAAGTCTGGACGAAGATCAGACGTCTTTTCGGGTATCAGAACCGCAACAAGTGTCCCTGGCATTAACAGCAATGGCGTGTTATCTGCCGAGGCAAACACGATTGCCGAACACTATCCTCGAGCCTCTGCGTCGAACTGCCCCCTGCTTTTCGCACCCTAAAATGGCGGATGGAAAGGAAAGTCCTCTGGTTCACTACACGCCACAATAAACCCTATACCGCTCCATTTACAGAGCGGGAGCTCCTCAGCGCCCTTGCAAATTGCCACCACACAGCTCCTGGACCGGATCGGATCCGCAGATGGTTCAACCTCTCGTCTGACTGCAAGCGATATCTCCTCGTCATCTTAAACCGAATCTGGTGCGATGGCGCCTATCATCGCAATGGCTGGAGAGCATCATCATTCCGGTGCACGAACCCGGTCCAAACGCCCTTGATGTGGGAAGCTACCGATCCATCAGCCTCACCACATTTCTTTGTAAGCTGCTGGAACATATGGTGTGTCGACGGTTTGGCTGGGTCATGCAGTCACATGACTTACTGGCTCCATATGAGGGTGGCTTCCCCCAGGGTCTCTACCACCGATTATCTTGTGTCCCTCGTGTCTACCATCTGAACAGCCTTTTCCAGATGCAAACATCTGGTTGCTGTCTTTCTTGACTTACGTAAGGCATGCGACACGACCTGGCAACATCATATCCTTGCCACATTATATGAATGGTCTCCGGAGACCGCTCCGGATTTATATCCAAAACTTCCTGTCGCTCTGCACTTTCCGTGTCCAGGTCGGTGCCTCCCATAATTCCCCTATATTGAGGAGAATGACATTCTGCAGGGCTCTGTACTGAGTGTTTCTCTATTTTTAGTGGCTATTAACAGTCTAGCAGCAGCTGTAGGTCGTCGTCGGTGTCACCTTCACTGTATGTGGATGACTTCTGCATTTGGTACTGCTCCTCCAGTACGGGTGTAGCTGAGCGGCGCCTACAGGGAGCCATTCACAAGGCGCAGTCATTGGCTTTAGCCCGTGGTTTCCCTTTTTCAGCCGCGAAGTCATGTGTCATGCATTTATTTCGGCGTCGCATCGTTTAACCAGATCCAATGTCCGCCCCTGGTAGCTAAGTGGTCAGCGCGACGAAATGTCGTACCTAACGGCCCTGGTTCGATTCCCGGCTGGGTCGGAGATTTTCTCCCCTCAGGGAATGGGTGCTGTGTTGTCCTTACCATCATCATGTCATTCCCATCGATAGGCAGGTCGCCGACGTGGCGTCAGCCGAAAGACTTGCGATGGTGCATGCCACATTTTCATGATATTTTATGGAATCATTAATACTACGTCAATGTGACAAATCACATGTTGGCCAGAGTGCATAGGCTATACATAACACAGATGAAATGTATTCGCAGTTCCGAATAGGGACAACCATCAACTGTATAATGTAATAACAATAAATATTTGCCTCTATTTCTCGCTTATGAGCTAGTTTGTAATTATTGATCGGATCACCACTCACTGCCGTACCCACGTGTCTACAAGCTGGATTTTTACGTTCATTATGTATATTCACGTGCAGGGGGGACATTTCAATTGAAAGTGGCTTGTCATGTGTCGGCGGGTAAATACGACACAGCAGCGACTGTGTTACTCACAAGGGTAACTCCCCATTGCATCAGAAATGTTCAAATGTGTGTGAAATCTTACGGGACTTAAATGCTAAGGTCATCAATCCCTAAGCTTACACACTACTTAACCTAAATTATACTAAGGACAAACACACACAAACACACCCATGCCCGAGGGAGGACTTGAAGCTCCGCCGGGACCAGCCGCACAGTCCATGCTTGCAGCGAGTAAGACCGCTCGGCTAATCCCGCGCGGCTCCATAGCATCCCCCACAGATATAGTGGTAGGAGTTCCCAGGTACACAATCCGTCAAAAACTGAACACAGATCAAGCATGAAAACAGGAATTACGTGTAATGGACTGTGGGAATAAAAGCAAAGCAGAAAGAGTTAACGGTTCAGAAATAAGAAGCGCGATACAGAGCAGGCAAGAACCAAAATGGCTTAGTGTTTAAGTGGTTACGGTGTTAGACTGTCAAGCGGGCGATCAAACATCCTTCCTGCCAATTTTTTTTCACTGTTCGATTCATTCCAGTCTGTGTCGTGGCAAAACGTCCGTTTGCAACAGTGAGGTGTAAGGTAGGGATCTATAATGACAGTTGATCCTGCATTACTACTATATTAGCAGACCGATGGAAATGGCTTCCGAACAGGAACCGCAATCGTTTGATGAAAAGGTGACAAATCAACCAAATTCTCCACCGGGAAACACATCTTGTGTGTCGTACACGGCATTGGTGACACTACGTGTGTCATATGATAAGTATCTCTTATCGATGCTCCTAATTTGTACGACTGGTAAGTGAGCCTCCTTGCCGTATATAGGTGTTCGTATGAATGTGATCACTCCCAAGGAAATGATACAAACATAATAGTTTGTCACATAAGCTGCAACAAATCAACGCTAAGTTTCACAATCTTACACTTTCTCTGTGCTCTGCCAGAACATACGTTTTTATCGTTTTTGAAGCTGCGTTCTCGTTATGGACTCTTAACTCTTGAATTCCTTGGTTGTAACTTACTTCACACCTGTTTATTTGTTGTTTTCATTTCGGCGAGTCGTCTATGTGGTATCTTGCCTGCTCTCATTATTTATTGCGGCAGTAATGTATTCTTACCACATGACTCGTGTTGTATAACCAATCGCAACTACCAAGACTACAGGTGAAGGACAAACATTTCAGTGACCGGATGCACAGTTCATAATGTAGTGAAAAAAAGGGAAATGACACGAGGGAGTTTTTACCACGGTTTACACGTTTGCAGTCCAACACCATGAACAATTACCCACGACGCCTTTGATGTTACAAGTTGGTCTTTACTGCACATCTTTTTCTTGGAGCGTTGACTGTTCCTATTTTGCTTTTTTTCACGGTTATATACACCACCTTCCTGTTTTCATAACTGATCTGTGTTTAGTTTTTGACGGGCTATCCACTAGGACAGCTTTACTACTAAATGTTAGGTTTGTGTGATGGGGAGTTTCCCATGTCAGAAGAACGATGCACCCCTACTTCAGACACGTATGCACGTCCGAAGCAGTTACGCCTCGTACTTCTCAACAACACAGCTACTGTAATATCGTAGAAATACCTGAAAGGTGTGTGGCAAACAATGGCCACGCACGTCTTACGTTTCACAGTAAGACAGTACAACATTGCATGAACTATACGGTCATAAAAGTCTTGTCCATGATGAGTTTCATTGCTGAGACATAAAACCTGAATGATCTAATTTAAGCTGGGTAAGGCGTGCTACTCATGGATTTCTCTGAAAGCAGAAATTTTAAACCTATCGTCCCAGCGGGAATAAAATTAATTTTTTTATTTTTTCCTCTAAGGAGTAGCGCGGGCTGTTCGAGATTCCGCCCGTTATAGAGACGTTGCTCTTTTCAGTCAGATAAATCATTATGACACAAAGTACAGGAAGATGTTAGGTGCACTGGGAACTGAAACACATCAGTAAGGAGAAGTAGCCATCAACAGCAGCTGCGCAAAGTTGAAAATTTTTGCTCGACTCAGACTGGAACCTGGATTTTCCTGTTTCTCTTGATCGGTCGCCTCCATTGGCTTGACCATCCGGACGCCGTCCCAGACCGACTCAGATTTCCAGCCTATCCACAAACTTCGTGTCCGTATGGCCGAGACGGTCAAGGTGACTGTTCACGAGAAACGGAAAAGTCCGAGTTGGAATCACATTCTGGTACAAATTTTCAACGTTCCTCATTGATGTATTTCAATGCACAATGGCCGCTAGTGTCTTCCTTTCTTCTGTCAGGTTCATGAGTGACTGCATTATCACAAACAGACAGGGCACATATACAGGGTGATTTTTTACACGGTGTAAAACTCAAGCGCTTCATTCATGAGAGGATACGGACCAAAAAAGTCTAATGAACTTGTATCCGGAAATGCCATAGGCTATTTATTTAACCGTACATTGTTACAGAGACGGCGTTCTAATACAGGGCTACTACAAATGATTGAAGCGATTTCATAAATTCACTGTAGCTCCATTCATTGACATATGGTCACGACACACTACAGATACGTAGAAAGACTCATAAAGTTTTGTTCGGCTGAAGCCACACTTCAGGTTTCTGCCGCCAGAGCGCTCGAGAGCGCAGTGAGGCAAAATGGCGACAGGAGCCGAGAAAGCTTATGTCGTGCTTGAAATGCACTCACATCAGTCAGTCATAACAGTGCAACGACACTTCAGGACGAAGTTCAACAAAGATCCACCAACTGCTAACTCCATTCGGCGATGGTATGCGCAGTTTAAAGCTTCTGGATGCCTCTGTAAGGGGAAATCAACGGGTCGGCTTGCAGTGAGCGAAGAAACGGTTGAACGCGTGCGGGCAAGTTTCACGCGTAGCCCGCGGAAGTCGACGAATAAAGCAAGCAGGGAGCTAAACGTACCACAGCCGACGGTTTGAAAAATCTTACAGAAAAGGCTAAAGCAGAAGCCTTACCGTTTACAATTGCTACAAGCCCTGACACCCGATGACAAAGTCAAACGCTTTGAATTTTCGGCGCGGTTGCAACAGCTCATGGAAAAGGATGCTTTCAGTGCGAAACTTGTTTTCAGTGATGAAGCAACATTTTTTTCTTAATGGTGAAGTGAACAGACACAATGTGCGAATCTGGGCGGTAGAGAATCCTCACGCATTCGTGCAGCAAATTCGCAATTCACCAAAAGTTAATGTGTTTTGTGCAATCTCACGGTTTAAAGTTTACGCCCCCTTTTTCTTCTGCGAAAAAAACGTTACAGGACACGTGTATCTGGACATGTTGGAAAATTGGCTCATGCCACAACTGGAGACCGACAGCGCTGACTTCATCTTTCAACAGGATGGTGCTCCACCGCACTTCCATCATGAAGTTCGGCATTTCTTAAACAGCAGATTGGAAAACCGATGGATCGGTCGTGGTGGTGATCATGATCAGCAATTCATGTCATGGCCTCCACGCTCTCCCGACTTAACCCCATGCGATTTCTTTCTGTGGGGTTATGTGAAAGATTCAGTGTTTAAACCTCCTCTACCAAGGAACGTGCCAGAACTGCGAGCTCGCATCAACGATGCTTTCGAACTCATTGATGCGCCGAGTGTGGGAGGAACTTGATTATCGGTTTGATGTCTGCCGAATCACTAAAGGGGCACATATCGAACATTTGTGAATGCCTAAAAAAACTTTTTGAGTTTTTGTATGTGTGTGCAAAGCATTGTGAAAATATCTCAAATAATAAAGTTATTGTAGAGTTGTGAAATCGCTTCAATCATTTGTATTAACCCTGTACGTGCTGTACCATGCAGCCACAGTTGCACTATGTTCTGAAAATGGTTTCTGCGTGCCTGAACTCATGCGTGTAAGCGCCGTCCCATGTTCTGTCTGACACGTTCACGTCGCCCAGGATGTATCGGAATGGTGTTAAAGGCAGCGTGAATACACTGTTCCAGTGTTTCCACATCTGGAATGAAATCTGCCTACACTTCTGAGGAGGCCCCAAAACCAAAAATCGCGCGGGTTGAGATTCGGTGAACGAGCGTGCCATGGAACTGGACCCCTCGTCCGATCCACCGACCAGGGAACACACGACTGACAAGCGTCCGGACGTTAACGGCGAAGTGGGTCGAAACACCATCGTGTAGCAGCCACATCAGTGGCACTTCTTCCGCCAGGGCTAACAAACGTCACGCGCAAAAAACTCCCATAATTCCGGCCTGTTCAGCGACGCGGAAGCAGGATTGGTCCCAAAATACGGTCACCAATTATCCTGGCCCACGCATTCCGGTTGCACTGAGGCTGGTGATTCGCGGTCACCATACATTGCGGGTTCTGATTGCTATCCCAATGATGACTGTTATGAAATTTGAAGACACCGTGTAAAGTCGGCCTCATCTGTGGATAGGATGGATAACTAATATCCCGGAATAGCGGCTGCCTGGTGAAGAAACCGGTGTCAAAACCATGGAAAGTCTGTCGGTATAAACCCTGCAAAAGCTGTAAGTGGCAAGTGTAATAGCAACTGTCATGGAGAATGTTGCACGCGGTCGTCTGAGTTACCCTGTACTGGTGGGCCAACTGCCAACTGCCAGGTACCAACACTTCAGTCGCCTTCCACAGCGTTAATCACATTTTACTCCAAGTCAGATGACCGAAGATTTCGACTACGTCCTTCATGACTTCCTGCTTCCGAAACGACCCTGCCTCAGACAAACGGCGGAACTGTGGCAAACATTGAATTCTGTGCTGGTTGTCGGCAGGGTAGGTCTCCTGATACAATCTTGCAGCCCACCACCCGTTGCCACTTGCCTTTCCGTATGTAAACACGATGTGGGATAGCTCTCGATTCGGATACGGAACCATTGCGTACCACGCTGTATCACATCCGCTACAAGGCGACTCAGCAACAGAATTGAATAGGACACAACATTACTAATTAGTATGGCAGGAGTGGGCTCTAGGGCGTGAAGTATGAGGAACAGTACCACCCTCTAGGAGGAAACCATGCATACTGTTACTGTGGCTGCATGGTACATCGTATTAGCCCGCAGTCTCTGTAACAAAGTATGATTTAATAAATGGTCTCTAGCATGGAAACCACGCATTAACGGACGTAAGTTCATTAGACATTTTTTGTTCCGTATCGTCTCATTGATCAATCCCTGGAGTTTGAAAACGGTGGAAAAAAATCACCCGGGTAAAATGGCCGCTGCGGCATTTGATGCTGCCGGCCAGGGTGGTCGAGCGGTTCTAGGCGCTAGAGTCTGGAACCGCGCGACCGCTACGGTCGCAAGTTAGAATCCTGCCTCGGGCATGGATGTGTGTGATGTCCTTAGGTTAGTTAGGTTTAAGTAGTTCAAGTTCTAGGGGACTGATGACCTCAGAAGTTAGGTCCCATAGTGCTCGGAGCCATTTGAACCATTTTGCATTTGATGCTGAGCTACTTCACTGGAATTACGAATAACTGAAGAACCTACGACTACCTACCTACCTATATTGGTATTGGTAATATGACTCTGTATTGCATGTGTTTCAGCTAATGTTTTACCTTTGTGCCAAACAGTGCCTCATCTGTGACTCTTGTGAATCTTTTGGACATAATATTCCGTTTCAGGTACTGCTTTTCAGCAACTTCTGAATCTGGTAGTTGGTTGACTTCCAAATATTGATGGTACACAAAAGACACAAAAGCAACTTTTATAAACAATGTTGGGTTGGTAAAATAGACACATCCGCCACCCCCCCCCCCCCCCCCTCCCATCTGAAATGATATACGGATTTAGTTGTCCGAGCTGCGGTACTTCCCTCGTTATTTCAAATGAAGATAATGAATTAGCACAGAATGTACAAAGGTAGCGCCAGTACTTAAGTAGCGATCCGAAGTTTTCCAGGCACGGTAGTGAAAAAATTAGGTGGTGCCACGACTGAACATCCAACTTGCTTACAACGAAATTCGTTTAAATATTCTACTTTCCCTACGCTCCGCCAATGAGTGTATGAATTTGATTACAGGATCAGTCACCGGTTTTCTGCGTGACTCGTTAGCGATGTTGGACTCTTTACAGTCCCTCTCTTATATACCATCACTCTGATGCAGTACTTCTCATGTTTTCATCATGAGGGAACACGTAGGTTCAGAGAGAAATAATTGATGAGGCTCGCTCTGCAGCAAATGGGTACTAGCCATCGGGTACGTTCACCAAGCAGGAAATCGCTGATGCTTTTGATAAATCGATGCTGTTTGTAACACCATTGCCCACAACGAGAAAGCTGTTACGCCTGTCAATTGAATGGCATGAAGTGCCAATCAGGGTGAAGAGGTCACGAAACGCAGAGCGGTACAGAGGGGGCGAGTAATTCCTCCATTTGGCCCTGACGCTCTGCTTCTCTCGCCTCGGTTATTGGCTGTCAATATCACAAACACGTAACGCAAAGGGGAGCGGCGGTATGGGCCAGTGAACACGCAATGTCTGACGATCCCGAATTCGCAGGATACACTGTACACACCAGTAAAAATCGGCTGTAACGAAATGCATCCATCATTCATATTACATTCAAGAGATTGCCACTGAGACGTCAAGGAATGTCCATCATAATTGTATATTACAGGGACTGTTCACAGAAAGAATGATAGAACAGCCAGTTATTAGTCGGAGAAATGTCAAAAGAACTTAGAGGACATTTCAAAAGACTGTGGCACACATTCGCCGTACCTTCAAACTTCACTAAGAAATTAAAATAATGGAACACTTGTTACGCCTACTTTGCTACTATAATCTGGAAATTGGGTATAAAATATTTACACCAGACCACAACTAACCGCTGAGAGACATCAGACGTGAAGTTCAAAATAGTATCACATTCTTTAGATAAGAAACCACATCAGACAGCGACGTCTATCATTGTTTGTCGTAACAGCAGTCAGTCTGGTACAGTCATTTTTCGCGTGTTATCTTTTGCTCGTATTTCACTCTCTACATCTCCTTCACATATTTTAATCTTCGCCTACTCCTCCACTTTCTGCACTTCTTCTGTCAATTCAACGTTCAATTTAACTATCACTGGATAATTTAGCACTTAATTCGCTATTTTAGTGATGAATCTGTGACAACAGCCGAAAATCTACTTGAGGTCTATCGAATTATAGCTATCAGCCCTAGAGTCGTCTGCTAAATGCAGTGGGGGAGGGAGACGTAGTCTTGAAGCAAAAGGTCATTACAGAAGATCACCTTTCAGCTAGTAGATCAGTGCCACGAAACAGTTGCCAAATATAACTATTATTTATTTCCTTGCTGCAAAAACGTTGTGGTCCATCTTTAGGTTCTGTGAAGGACTGTACCTTCCATTAATAAAACAGAAACATTCAAATTTATTTTCAGTTAAAAATTACGTCAAATAAAATTATAATATGAAATCGTATTTCTAATATCTAAGGGTAAGAGAAACGCAAACGGGACAGACGGAAAAAAGTAAATAAACTTAGTATAAAATCAGAAGAAATCGCAATTACTGTTATATTTTTTCCATTGCGAGACAAGATGCTCTCTGCCGTCACGCAAAAATGTTTCTCGTTGCTTACGGACCCATGATACCTCTTCTTCTGAAGCTAATGGACGGCCAAAAAATGTGTTTCTTACGGACTCCAAAAATATGGAAATCACATGTGGAGAGATTGGAACTGTATGGAGGATGTGTAAGGGCATTCCAGCGATATATCTGCAGTCTAGTCCAAAGAACCTTGTCCAGTCACATACCTGGGAAACCAATCCATATGCTGGGACCTCCTTTAGCCTTCTGCAGTGGTGCACCATGTCAAACGCTTTCCACAAATCTAGGAATACATAGTGTACCTGCTGCCTTCCATCCACAATTAGCAAGATATCATGTAAGAAAAAGGCAAGCTTACTTTTGCACTAGCGATACTTTTCAAGTCCGAATTGATTTGTGGACATAAGATTTTCTGTCGCAAGGAAACGTATTACATTCGCAAACAAAATATATTCCAGAATTCTGCAACAAACCGATGTTAAGAATTCTGGTATGTAATTATGCAAGACCGTTCTTTTACTCTTATATACAGGAGTTACCTGCTCTGTTTTATAGTTCCTTTGTATGTTGCACTGTGTGAGAGTTCAAAATGGTTCAAATGGCTCTGAGTGCTATGCGACTTAACTACTGAGGTCATCAGTCCTAGCGCCGAGAACCGCACGGATACTCCGGCCGGCACTGTGTGAGAGATTCGTGTTAAATGCAAGCTAAATAAAGGGCCAATGCTGTAAAGTATTCACTGTGAAACAAAATTGGAATTCTATTAGAATATCGTGATTTATTTGTTTTCAACCTTTCTGTTGCTTATCTATGCCAGGGCTGCCTATTACTATGTCCTCCATACGAGGTTCTCTGCAACTGTCAAACGACGATATACGAGGTGTGATTGGAAAGTTTTAAGAATGGGCTTGTAATTGTACAATGGTGGTACTTACATGCCTCTGTGATGCATCTCCTTCAAAATAGTTCCATTCTGACTGAACACACCGACTCCAACGGTGTTTCCACTTTTGGAAACATTCCTGGAAAAAATTTTCCTGAAGTGATTTAAGGACGCTCTTTATATTTGCCTTGATATCTTCAGTCGAGCCAAATCTCTTCCCTTTCAGTGAAAATTTCAGTTGAGGAAACTGGTAGAAGTCCACAAGGGCCAAATCAATGGAATATGGCGGTTATGGAAGCATAGTAATTTAGAATTTGATCAAAAATTCAACGATGGAAAAGGCACCATGAATCAGAGCATTGTCATGGTGTAGCACCCACCTCATGTCTTTCAACAATGTAGGCCTTTTCTTCTGCACTTTTTCGCGCACACGCTCAAGGACACGTGGTATTCCTGGTTAATAGTCTGTCCTCCCTGGGTAAATTCATGATGCACAATAACGGCAGAATCGAAAAAAAAAAATCACCAACATTGTCTCCATTTTCTTCCGACTTTGCCGCGCTTTTTTCGGTCGTGGTGAACCTGGAGTCTTCCATTGCGAAGACTGCACTTCAGTTTCAGTATCATATTCGTATAGCGATGAGTTGCCACCTGTGATTACCCTGTTTAACAAATCTGGGTCATTTTCAGTGCGATTAATTATTTCTTGGCACACTTCAAGCCGGTATTGTCTCTAGTCACTTGACAACAACTTTTGGAATGAATTTTGCGGACACTTGACGCATGTTCAGATCTTCAGTTAAAATTGCCTGAACTCCATAGCCATCTCCCTAATTGTAAGTCTTCAATCAGAGGTCACTAAGTCGCGAACTTCAACATTTTCATTCGTTTTTGATGTGGAAGGACGACCGGACCGTGGTTCATTTTCAAATGATTCACGGCCATTTTAAAATCTGTTGAATCAAACAGAAACATTTGACTGGCTGATACAATTATGTCTAAAAGTTGTTTTAAATAGTTCGTAAGTCTCAGAAGCTGATTTTCCGCTTTTAAAACAAAGTTTCACCCAAACTCGTTGCTCTGTTTTTACGTCCATTTTCACACAGACAGAAGCCGGAAACAAGCCCTAACAGACCTGCACTCAACCAGCTGCCACAACGAACTGAATAGAGGAAACGCTGTTTCCTGTCAGAGGGCGTTCAAGGACAAGGCAATGAGTCACTCCCCAACCTCCGTGTACCTGCCCCCCAAACCAGTAAGCAGTAGCGGATCCATTCTTAAAACTTTCCAGGCACACCTCGTATTTTTACGGTCCTCCTGCATGAATTATTTCCTAAACGCAAAATTTAAAACTTTTCGTTTCCTTCTGCTGTCTTCTATTGCCGCATTAAACGGGTCGACGAGAGACTGGATAGAAGCTGTCGACCCGCTTAGCGATTTAAACTTGGACCAGCGTTTTCTTGGGTTCTCGGCGAGATCTCTCGCCAACGTAAGGGTGTGAGGGTAGAAGTTATGCTTCGCGCTTCCTTATTTATACAGACACACTGATTTCTGATGACTTTTGCCTGTCGACATTTGCGCGTCGTTTTTTTTAACAGAGAATGCGACTATTTCTGTTTCCTCCGTACCAACTGAATTTTATAACTTAACCGTGTTGCGTCTTTTCCATCCGTTATGCATTTACTCGGCACATACATAACGAAGGCGCGATTAACAGTCAGTTCAAACTTCGCCCATAACTCCGCTGCGTCAGTCATTCCGCGAATAAACGATGTCCATGCATTGCCTCAGTGCGATGCTGGGAATTGCTTATCTGTATTCTCGCATAAATACTTTACCCGCGTTTACAATGGATTTACTACTTTTAGTAACCACCGGTGATAGTAACCATCGTCTCTAGTAACCACCATGATCACTAATCCCTGTATCTACACTGACCCTGACGATGTCAAGCCTGGTCGTAGCTAAAAGATCTGTTTCCATTCGTGTGGTCTGTCGCAGTAGTTAGTCAAGGCAGGTTCCAGCAAACGCGTTCAAATATACTTGAAAGATCGGTCTGTCCGTACGACTTGCAATGATTCCATAGATGTCCCAGTCTATATTCGATAGGTTAAGGTCGCCTCCACCGAATACTGCACGATATGGGCATTTCACTCTACTGAGAGCAAACTCTCTTTGAGTGGTTCTGAAACTAAAACGGCGGAATCGAGTGGTTGGTAAAATCATCCAATAATTAACTTTAGTTCAGTTATGTCTGCTTGTCACGTCCAGGTAACTTCGCAGTAAGACTCAGTTTCGACCCTGATAGACAGACTTTCGTCGACTGCAATGAGCACTCCCCCTCCTGTGGCGTATAAGCTGTCTTTCCGTTGTACGTTCCACGACTCGCTAAATATTTCTGTGCTTTCTAATTCGGCCTTCTCTGTTCCGAAAATAATTTGAGCGTGACTGCTTTTTGGACGGAACTGAAATCTGCCTTCTGTTACCCAACGTTTCTTCTCCGTTACCTTCCTCGTATCTGCATTTGTCTGTCCACCATCTGTGATTGCCCTTTTTGGAGACCGTCCCTCTTCAACTGCCTGCCCACTGTGATATTTGCCATCGCGGTATTCGTAGCCTTAGTGAATTTTCAACGCATCTCATCATTCCTGAGTACTTCAGTATCCCAGTTTCTAGCAAACGGCTCGTTCCGTACGATTTTCGTACACTTCAGCGTATTGTTCATCATTATCAGACTGATACTGTGTGTGCTCCTGGATGCGCCTTACAGTCCAGTATCTGATTTCGGAATTTGTCTGACCATGTAATCCAGATAGAATCTCACGTGTCTCCGGGTGTTTTACAAGTACACCATGCGCTCTTGCGCTTCTTGAAAAGATTATTCCCCATTACCAGCTGAAATTAATAGGGTGAAAACAGATGATAAAATGTCGATTATTGGTTGCCATATATTGTTTCAAGCAAATGAATAGCTTTGAACCAAATATTAGAAATCTGTCATTCTCGGCTCTCGCTCTTACTGCCAAGCCCTTTAGGAGTCTGTTGCAGTCGTGTACCGATTTAGTTCAAAAGGAATGTTCATCTAAATGTGCATATAATGGGCAACAAAAGACAATTTGGTAGGCAAACTCAGACGTCTCACTGTCTGAGCTTTAATCGTTCTTGATCTACGTCTACAAATTTCCTGTAGGAACTACTGCGAAGTGCCTAGCAGAGAGTATTTAATGTTATACCATATACCGTGCTAGTATTCATGTCCGTTTCTTAAACGAATCGAGCGCTGGAAGGAAGACTGTTCAAATGCCTCTGTGCGCGTTTGTTTTTGCGACCGGTACGTGAGTTAGGAAGTTGTAGCATAATTCTAGATGTGGTGTCACCGCCAGACACCACACTTGCTAGGTGGGAGCCTTTAAATCGGCCGCGGTCCTGTAGTATACGTCGGACCCGCGTGTCGCCACTATCAGTGATTGCAGACCGAGCGCCGCCACACGGCAGGTCTAGAGAGACTTCCTAGCACTCGCCCCTGTTGTACAGCCGACTTTGCTAGCGATGGTTCACTGACAAATTACGCTCTCATTTGCCGAGACGCTAGTTAGCATAGCCTTCAGCTACGTCATTTGCTACGACCTAGCAAGGCGCCATTATCATTTGCTATTTATCTTGTGATGCATGTACCGTCAGACCGATGTTCACCAATTATGGATTAAGGTTAAGTATTCCAGAAGCTACGTACCTTTTTTGCTAGTCTCAATTCCTTGTCATTTTCCAGACCTGCGTGAGCTTAAACGCGTGCCTTTAGGCTACCTGTTATAGTGGATTGGCTGTCTTGGCAGTCAACAACACTAGATTGCTCAGTTGACACGAGTCTTAAGTGTAACTTGGCGTTCGCAGAGTAGCTGATACCTATCTTCAAAAGACCTTCTTTGATACGATGAATACGTCCTGTTACTCCCGTTTGGAACGGGTCACATTTACCTGAGGAAACTTCTAAAATGAGTGTTAGATCTGTTATAAAATCAGTCTCCTTGTAAACCGACTGCATTTTACCAGTAGAGCAAAAGTAAACCGAAGTTCTTCACCTGTTTAATCTGTGACTGAAGTTATGTGATTTTTCCATTTCATATAAGCTCCCATGAACTATGGACCTTGCCGTTGGTGGGGTGGCTTGCGTGTCTCAGCGATACAGATAGCCGTACCGTAGGTGCAACCACAACGGAGGGGTATCTGTTGAGAGGCCAGACAAACATGTGGTTCCTGAAGAGGGGCAACAGCCTTTTCAGTAGCTGCAAGGGCAACAGTCTGGATGATTGACTGATCTGGCCTTGTAACAATAACCAAAACGGCCTTGCTGTGCTGGTACTGCGAACGGCTGAAAGCAAGGGGAAACTACAGCCGTAATTTTTCCTGGGGGCATGCAGCTTTACTGTATGATTAAATGATGATGGCGTCCTCTTGGGTAAAATATTCCGGAGGTAAAATAGTCCCCCATTCGGATCTCCGGGCGGGGACTACTCAAGAGGATGTCGTTATCAGGAGAAAGAAAACTGGCGTTCTACGGATCGGAGAGTGGAATGTCAGATCCCTTAATCGGGCAGGTAGGTTAGAAAATTTAAAAAGGGAAATGGATAGGTTAAAGTTAGATTTAGTGGGAATTAGTGAAGTTCGGTGGCAGGAGGAACAAGACTTCTGGTCAGGTGACTACAGGGTTATAAACACAAAATCAAATAGGGGTAATGCAGGAGTAGGTTTAATAATGAATAGGAAAATAGGAATGTGGGTAAGCTACTACAAACAGTATAGTGAACGCATTATTGTGGCCAAGATAGATACGAAACCCACACCTACTTCAGTAGTAAAAGTATGTATGATGAAATAAAAGAAATTATTCAGATAGTGAAGGGAGACGAAAATTTAATAGTCATGGGTGACTGGAATTCGAGTGTAGGAAAAGGGAGAGAAGGAAACATAGTCGGTGAATATGGACTGGGGCTAGGAAATGAAAGAGGAAGCCGCCTGGTAGAATTTTGCACTGAGCACAACATAATCATAGCTAACACTTGGTTTAAGAATCATGAAAGAAGGTTGTATACATGGAAGAACCCTGGAGATACTAAAAGCTATCAGATAGATTATATAATGGTAAGACAGAGATTTAGGAACCAGGTTTTAAATTGTAAGACATTTCCAGGGGCAGGTGTAAACTCTGACCACAATCTATTGGTTATGACCTGTAGCTTAAAACTGAAGAAACTGAAAAAAGGTGGGAATTTAAGGAGATGGGACCTGGATAAACTGAAAGAACCAGAGGTTGTACAGAGTTTCAGGGAGAGCATAAGGGAACAATTGACAGGAATGGGGGAAGGAAATACAGTAGAAGAAGAATGGGTTGCTTTGAGGGATGAAGTAGTGAAGGCAGCAGAGGATCTAGTAGGTAAAAAGACGAGGGCTAGTAGAAATCCTTGGGTAACAGAAGAAATATTGAATTTAATTGATGAAAGGAGAAAATGTAAAAATGCAGTAAATGAAGCAGGCAAAAAGGAATACAAACGTCTCAAAAATGAGATCGACAGGAAGTGCAAAATGGCTAAGCAGGGATGGCTAGAGGACAAATGTAAGGATGTATAGGCTTTTCTCACTAGGGGAAAGATAGATACTGCCTACAGGAAAATTAAAGAGACCTTTGGAGATAAGAGAACGACTTGTATGAATATCAAGAGCTCAGATGGGAACCCAGTTCTAAGCAAAGAAGGGAAAGCAGAACGGTGGAAGGAGTATAAAGAGTGTCTACACAAGGGCGATGTACTTAAGGACAATATTATGGAAATGGAAGAGGATGTAGATGAAGATGGAATGGGAGATACGATACTGCGTGAAGAGTTTGACAGAGCACTGAAAGACCTGAGTCGAAACAAGGCCCTCGGAGTAGACAACATTCCATTGGAACTACTGACGGCCTTGGGAGAGCCAGTCCTGACAAAACTCTACCATCTGGTGAGCAAGATGTATGAAATAGGCGAAAAACCCTCAGACTTCAAGAAGAATATAATAATTCCAATCCCAAAGAAAGCAGGTGTTGACAGATGTGAAAATTACCGAACTATCAGTTTAAAAAGTCACAGCCTCAAAATACTAACACGAATTCTTTACAGACGAATGGAAAAACTAGTAGAAGCCAACCTCGTGGAAGATCAGTTTGGATTCCGTAGAAACACTGGAACATGTGAGGCAATACTGTCCCTACGACTTATCTTAGAAGAAAGATTAAGGAAAGGCAAACCTACGTTTCTAGCATTTGTAGACTTAGAGAAAGCTTTTGACAATGTTGACTGGAATACTTTCTTTAAAATTCTAAAGGTGGCAGGGGTAAAATACAGGGAGCGAAAGGCTATTTACAATCTGTACAGAAACCAGATGGCGGTTATAAGAGTCGAGGGACATGAAAGGGAATCAGTGGTTGGGAAGGGAGTAAGACAGGGTTGTAGACTCTCCCCGATGTTGTTCAATCTGTATATTGAGCAAGCAGTAAAGGAAACAAAAGAAAAATTCGGATTAGGTATTAAAATCCATGGAGAAGAAATAAAAACTTTGAGGTTCGCCGATGACATTGTAATTCTGTCAGAGACAGCAAAGGACTTGGAAGAGCAGTTGAATGGAATGGACGGTGTCTTGAAAGGAGGATATAAGATGAACATCAACAAAAGCAAAACGAGGATAATGGAATGTAGTCGAATTAAGTCAGGTGATGCTGAGGGAAATAGATTAGGAAATGAGACACTTAAAGTAGTAAAGGAGTTTTGCTGTTTGGGGAGCAAAATAACTGTTGATGGTCGAAGTAGAGAGGATATAAAATGTAGACTGTCTATGGCAAGGAAAGCGTTTCTGAAGAAGAGAAATTTGTTAACATCGAGTATAGATTTAAGTGTCAGGAAGTCGTTTCTGAAAGTATTTGTATGGAGTGTAGCCATGTATGGAAGTGAAACATGGACGATAAATAGTTTGGACAAGAAGAGAATAGAAGCTTTCGAAATGTGGTACTACAGAAGAATGCTGAAGATTAGGTGGGTAGATCACATAACTAATGAGGAAGTATTGAATAGGATTGGGGAGAAGAGAAGTTTGTGGCACAACTTGACCAGAAGACGGGATCGGTTGGTAGGACATGTTCTGAGGCATCAAGGGTTCGCCAATTTAGTATTGGAGAGCAGCGTGGAGGGTAAAAGTCGTAGAGGAAGACCAAGAGATGAATACACTAAACAGATTCAGAAGGATGTAGATTGCAGTAGGTACTGGGAGATGAAGAAGCTTGCACAGGACAGAGTAGCATGGACAGCTGCATCAAACCAGTCTCAGGACTGAAGACAACAACAACAACATCAGCTCCGGATGGTATTATATTAGACATAGTTTTTTCCAGAGGTCCATAGTGCGGAGATCTTCCATAACGTAAAACTTGTCATAAAACAACGGAAATAACGAAAAACCAAAAACACTACACATTGCTAGGTTTAAAACGGAGTAAGAAAACCGTTGGCATTCAAAACAGCTACTAGTCGACCGGAATGGCTGAACACAAGTCCTCTACCTTTTTTAAGGCAACCTTTTACCAATATTCTTGCGAAATAGTGGCAATTACAGATAACGAAGATGGGGTGGATAGCGATGACGCTTGCAATTCATACTCCTGCTGACAAAACTCGTGGTGGATCAAGCGAGCTGTGTGGAGAGCGGCCCTGTGGTCTTGGAACACAGCATTACATAGGGAAACAAACATTGTACCGTAGGATGAACTTGATCATCCATATAGGTCACAGTGTCCATGGCTGTAATACGACCTTGGAATGGGTACGATGGTATACAACTATCTGGATGCTCAAATCGTCACCGAGGCCCCACCATATTTCACTCTTAGGATGTACACTCGGCCGGAAGTTGGAAACAGTGAACTGTAGGACTTTCTTCCAGTGCTCCATAGCCCAGGTGTTAAGCCTTCGGTAGTATGTTTCCCTTTTACGGACTCCTGCATCACGGATGAGTCATGACTTCGCACTCCCCCTGCAGTTCACTGCTTATAGAGCGATATTCAGTTCACCAGTGACTTTTGCAGCTGTCGTCCTCTTACGCCCATAACCTCCGCAATGACCGTGCGTCACGATCATCCAACACACATTTTCGTCCGTGTTGTGACACAGAGGTTGACGTTCTTTCCGCTTTACCTGTACAGGTTAGGTAAGGTACTTCTTGAAACGAAAACGCTTCCGTTACCCTGCGTGCGGTGGACCCCACCGTACGAGCAACACCCATTGGCCAAGATTCCAATTCACATAACTCCAATACAGTGCACTCACTTCTAGACAGAAGGTTGTTCTGACCGCGACTGACACAGCAAATCGCACAGGTGTCGTTCGTATCCCAACTTGCAGGCCTTGCGAATATCTGCATTTATGTTCAAGCTTGCATTTCTCATAGTGCTTCCGTACTTGTGTCCAATCCCTGTAATATGTATACCCCTGTAACGTATTCAAGCTTGCATTTTTCTTAGTGCTTCCCCTGTAATATGTATACAGTACATTTTTCATTCTTATATATGCTATTCTCGAGCTACACGATAGTGAATGTACTGTGAGAAAGTAAGCCGTGAGAGTGTGGAGATAAGAGCCTGGGTGCGGTGGAGAACCTCTACAGAGCGCGTATCCGTTATCTTGAAGCGGCGCTCGAGCTCCCTGGAAGCGGATCTGTCAGCCCTGGCCAGATCTGGACTGGCGGCAAGAAACGGGGCCCCACATCCCGGATCCGTCCCCCACATCCCGGAACCGTCCCGTGCTGTCTGCTGGAGGCGGGCGTTATTTGTGGCCGCGCGACCCTCGCCGTGGTATTCTGGCGTCGAGAGTTAGGCTCTGCGATGGAGAAGGCACACACACACACACTCACACTCACACACACACACACACACACACACATACACACACACACACACACAGAGCGAGAGAGTGAGAGAGAGAGAGAGAGAGAGAGAGAGAGAGGAGGAATGCTTAGCGTTGCAATGCCTCTGAGTCTATTATTACCTGCTACTTTGAGGAAAACAGACATTTTCAAAGTGGTTCAAATGGCTCTGAGCACTATGCGACTTAACTGCTGAGGTCATCAGTCCCATAGAACTTAGAACTACTTAAACCTAACTAACCTAAGGACATCACACACACACACACACACACACACCCATGCCCGAGGCAGGATTCGAACCTACGACTGTAGCGGTGGCGCGGTTCCAGACTGTAGCGCCTAGAACCGCTCGGCCATCCCGGCCGGCACAGACATTTTGAGGCCGTAGTTATGTACATAATACAGGCTTATTCCTACAGTAGAGAAAGCAGCAATCGCTATTGATAGTGCTATTTATTCACACAAATAACGATGTTACCCGTTTCGAAACGACAGGCTCATCTTCAGAGGGCTGTTCACATCCAGATGCACATTTGTTGATATTTGCATTGAGTTTAGGCTCCTCGGGATGGTAGTGCCGTCGAAATCCGGTGTAGGATTTTTGACTGCATCCCCATTCCAAAGATCTTTCAGAACGAGGGGAATAAAGAACTGAAGATCAGTGTTTATATCAATAAATGAGCTACTAGACGTGGACAGCCGTCTTAAAATAAACCTGTAGGCTCAAAATCGGCAACGGCGCTATTTGTGTAAATAGATAGCGCTATCAACAGTGGATGGTTCCTGTTTTTTCATTGCATTAATCAACTTTCCTACTACTACAATTAAGTTTACTGTGAAGTATGCCGTTCGGTGAACTGTGCCCTAAATAAATTTTTATATTAAACTTAAGCACTTTTAGTACGATTTACTGCTCGTCTAATGTAAAGAAAATTATTTGCCGAGCGGCACGTTATTATACTTAGCTAGTTCAGAGGATGGTTTTCGGTTCATGGATCTTGATGCATGAGTAGAGGCGCAAATAAAATCACTTTTGCATCTCATAATTTCGAAAATTTACTGCAATAACTCGTCATAAAAATGAAAACTGAACAATAAATAATGGGCACGCCGAGAAGAATCTGAGGCAAAACTAATAATGAACAAAACGAAAGTGAAGAATGAGAATAATCAGCAAACACACTCAGCTGATACGAAATAAATGGTGCCTCATGTGATCGCAGCTGTCACCCCGTTTATACTCTTACAACAGTCGATATATTTTCGTACTTTGTTAAAATTTGTTCGTATAGTAACATTTATAGTACAAATAACTGTGGGAGGGGAAAGTGCCGGGACCAATGTCAACAGATCTGACCACACATAGAGTGTGACACAAGTAAGATATTAAGCATTCAGTTTACAAATATGCGGAAATTAATATCTAACACAATAGAATATACGATGAAATGAATAGTCTCCTTGAATTTCAGCACTCTTACAGTATAGGGTGCAACAAACATTATACCAAAAGTATTGAGACAGTAATAAATGGAAAATATGGAAACACACAATAAACGGTGTTAGCCCAGAATCTAAAAAAATTTTAAATATACCCAACCAAAGGGCGACACTAAACATGCAGTTATCATCAGAGCGCAAGTCAGCAATAACATAAACAAAGTTACCCTCTGCTGGGCATAATAAATGAAACAAGAAAAAGGTGAATGTTAACAGCCGGCCGGAGTGACCGAGCGGTTAAAGGCGCTACAGTCTGGAACCGCACGACCGCTACGGTCCCAGGTGCGAATCCTGCCTCGGGCATGGATGTGTGTGATATCCTTAGGTTAGTTAGGTTTAAGTAGTTCTAAGTTCTAGGGGACTTATGACCACAGCAGTTGAGTCCCATAGTGCTCAGAGCCATTTGAACCATTTTTTTTTTTTTTGAATGTTAACAACAAAGAGAATATTATTTTAGATGATACAACAATAATCATCCACTAATTCACAGCATAATTTGTTATATTTAAACCTCCTTTTCAGTAGACTGCATGTGACACACTATTCAGGATTCTTCCTTAAACTATAAAATTCACCTATCCGATAAAAATCCTAGATCTTTTTTCACAATTCACAAACTGTCCCACGTTTATGTGTGACGGCATGTTGAATAGTAATGCCTCCAAATTTATGTGAAAACTTTTAAAACTTTTTAAATGGAGCCGGTCGGAGTGGCCGTCTTTTTACTCCAGTCTTTAATCTTTCTTTTACTTCCGCAATTGCCGGCCGGAGTGGCCGAGCGGTTCTAGGCGCTACAGTCTGGAACCGAGCGACCGCTACGATCGCAGGTTCGAATCCTGCCTCGGGCATGGATGTGTGTGATGTCCTTAGGTTAGTTAGGTTTAATTAGTTCTAAGTTCTAGGCGACTGATGACCTCAGAAGTTAAGTCGCATAGTGCTCAGACCCATTTGAATCATTTTGAACTGTTTAAATGAAGCAAACATTTTTAACATTCTAGATTTTTAGTCTTCATGCCTCCATATTTATTTCTCATTATGGTCACCCTGGCGACGAACGTATTTCCACAGACGAGAGACCAGTTGGTTGATACAGTCACTGCAGAATATTTGACATTATTGACGGAGCCACAACCTCATCTCTGCTCCGTTTTTATCACTATCAAATGAGTTACTCGAAGGTGTCTAAGTTTTTGAAACAGATGAAAATTGTATGGGTTCAAGTCGGGACTTAAATGGAGGATAATCGGAAACAGTCAGCCGAAGGCTCGGATTGTTGTGGATGTCGAAGCACTAGTGCGTGGGCTGGCATTGCCATTCTGAAGGAGAGAGTGTTCCATATGTGTACGAACTGTTTGAATTCGTATTTCAGTTTTTCGAATGTCGCGCTGTAACAACGTAGTTAACTCTTTCAGAACTGAACATTTTTCTGGTGGAAGGAAATCGTTTCTTTACGCTCTATTGCTCTTAGGTGATATTTCAATGATTTTAGACGAAAGATATATACAAGTATATGTAACCGTTTCCAATGTCACCACAATAATTAATTTTGAAGTACTCACTGATGTGTTGGCAGAAGAGCCAACACCGTGTTGCTAGAGGAGGCCGAAATACACGCGTTTAAGCTCACGCAGACTGGCGTGAGGTCTGGAACAATTAAAGGAGTTGAGTCTAATAAATAAAGAACGTAGTGGCTTGAATACATAATTTTAATCCATAATTGGAGAACATCGCTCGTGATACATAATTATAATCTCAATATAAACTGGTGATGGGAGCCTTGCTAGGTCGTAGCAAATGACGTAGCTGAAGGCTATGCTGACTATCGTCTCGGCAAATGAGAGCGTAGTTTGTCAGTATAGCATCGCTAGCAAAGTCGTCTGTACAACTGGGGCGAGTGCTAGGACGTCTCTCCAGACCTGCCGTGTAGCGGCGCTCGGTCTGCAATCACTGACAGTGGCGACACGCGGGTCCGACGTATACTAACGGACCGCGGCCGATTTAAAGGCTACCACCTAGCGAGTGTGGTGTCTGGCGGTGACACCACACTCACTACTGCAATAAATATACTGATAGTTCAATAATTACCATGAAAAAAATAATCATATTCAGTTATACAGTGAACTAACCAGCAACATCCGTCAGTTCTGGCGCTCACAAGCTGCTGCACACTGTTGTATACCCACTTTGATATTTGTACAATGGTGCCCAACAGGTGAGAGTACAAGTGCACGATGAAACAACTGAACATTCACAAATGTGTACACGAGGTTTTTCCTGAAGAAAAATCTTTTTGTTGCAGCTAACACACTCTAAAAGTTAATTTACACAATTGTAGGCAGCGGGTCTGAAAGGCGACAGTGGATTGCAGTTAGGGACAGTGAAGCGGGGAAGTGGACCGAATAATCTGCATGACATGCCATGATTCAATCGATTCTGAGAGCAGAACAAAGAATTAGGAGGCATTACTTTTCAACCCATTTCATGCGTAATTCATACTTAAAATTTGTTAAATGCTTTCATATGTACAGTAATGGTGCGTTACATAGAATTAATTATCCAAGCTGTGCTTTATATCCCTTAGCTTATTTTTATGTGGTAAATTGTGTATTTGCATATCTTAAAACATCCTCCCGCCGCCCCCCCCCCCCCCCCCAACTGCCGCCGTGTCACCTCTATAGTGCTGTTTTAAGTGAGTGTTCATTGTTGTGCGTCCCCAACCAGTGTTGCGAGCAGCTGCCGTACTGTCGCTAGTTGTGTTTCTTTATCTCGTGCGAACAGATATCAGACTGTCACCGTGTTTTTTAAATTGTGCCTGTCTATTGACTATGTGTTTTAATCCGCATCGCCGACCGTTTTGTTTTTATATTTTCTTCATATCTTTTTTCTCCATGCATCAATTTTTTAACAGTCACCGTTTCATCGCCTGCTTTTGTTTGTTTTTCGTATCTCCTGCTGCCAGCCAGCCCCCCCCCCCCTCTGCCCCCTTCCTATCTACTCTCTCTCTCTCTCTCTCTCTCTCTCTCTCTCTCTCTCTCTCTCTCTGCTCTGGGGGGGGGGTGGAATCGAAATCCTATAAAGGAAAAAATTTTAAAACAATGTGCATAAAACAAAGTAAATACTGTACAATATGTCATATAATACACTAATAAAACTGTAAGGGGTTTGCATTAAAATAGGCACAAGATTTCTGTCTCAAACGTTCTGGTAATTGTTGTAGATGATGATCTCCGGTAGTTACTGAATGAAATAGGGATACAGACATTAGCTATCGAGTTCGTCACAGTTCCTTATCACGGCCGGTTCAGGTTCTCTGTCATCGTCTGTTTCTGCGAGGAATGTTATGGGAATCATTCATTTCGTCTTTTGTTCGAAGGCCCGTTTCAGACAGCGCTCTTTGCTCTCCTGCAAGGCTTCTCATCTTCGCATGACTACTGCCACCTGTATCCCTTTGAATATTCGTACTTTAGCGTCGCCTTGGTACCCCCTGATTTAAGTGGAGTTTTCTCTCCAATTAGATTCAGTACATTTCCATTACCTCTCGGATCTACCAAGGAAATCTTCAGCATTCTTCTGCTGTACCACACTTCCACACATTGTCTTCTTGCATGAACTATTTATCATACACATTCCACGTTCATGAAATGCTACAATCCACTCAAAGGCCTTCAGAAGACACTTCCTCGCGTCTAAACTTATGTTCGAAGTTGATTCCTCAATTTTCTCTTCGCAGTCATGCATTATTTTGCTTCCAAATTAACAGACGTCCTTCGTGTGTGATCACCAATTATAATAATTTTTCTGTTAATGTCATTCCCGCTACTCACAATCTGTTTCGTCTTTCATCAGTTTAAAGTCAATCTGCATCCTTTCCTCGTTATACATTTCATTTCATTCAATAAGTCATTTAATTATTCTTCGCTTTTAATGACGGTAGCAATCCCATCTGCGAATCTTATTGACACAATTTCTCTCTAAATATTAGTCTCACTCCAGAACCTTTCTGAGAACTCAGATAAATACAAAAAATTGGAGGTTTTTGTCCACCCGAAAATGTGAAACGGCTCAAGTTGATGGTGATGATAATGTTAGTTTTGATTTTGGTCTTGGTGTTTGTATTGATAGTGGTGGTGACAGAGGTGTTAGAAATATTTGGTTAGTTTTAATCCCATAGAGTGAGCTGTGTTCCACCCGAGTATAATGTTTCGAAATCATGAAAGATCGTAATACCTACGCTTCACATTAATTCGTGTGTCTCTGAGAACAGCGCAGTTAGGCATCAAAACAACGTTCCACAATTGACAACTCTGTTCGGTGAAGGTGCAGAGACCTTACAGCCACAGAATTGCGTCGTAAGTAGGAACCAAAGGGTCATCTAGCAGTTAATGAATATAAGAACGATCCAGACGGCATTACTGTCATTATAGTGGACTGTTATAGCCTAATATTCACCCCCTGTCCCATTCCCACCCCCATTTTCCATCGTCGCTGATGGGGTATTACTCCTTAAACTTCCTTCCTTTTTTAAAGAAAACTTCACATACATATCGGTAATTTAACTATTGTACGTGGGTGATCTACGGGGGTGATCTATGAACATAACTGAACCGTGAATTTACTTTCAAAACATTTTCTTAAGAATTTACTTTATTTACTTGCGATTCATCAAGAACATTAACACATTTAATCTCACTATTTGAGCGTGGAAGTAGTTACCAGTGGGTAACTGATGAAAACAAATAAAATTTCCTTTAACAAATGGAAATTTTTATTCCTAAAAGCCCTTTTTTCGGAACAGATTTAAAATTATAATGAGAAAGCACCCTCTAAATATCAAGTTACTATTTATTCAGAGGCAGAAAGAACAAATTTAGACAGTATGAGCTTTCGGGCTGAGAACCTTGTCGCTCCCTTTTGACACGGCTGTAGTCATGACCGCTCACACGACCTCTGGAACACTACACCGGTGCAAATCTGCAACACACCAGATTACTTTAGACTAAAAATTGTAACAACTCACACAAGCGCATAAACTATCCACCCAGTTGGAGAGGTGGAAACGGTACAAAACACTAACATTAAAAAAAATTAACTTGTCACCGAAGGTGCAACTTGATTTTAAAAAAAGAAAAAACTCTTACGGTGGAAGGGTGGCAACTTTATATACTAAAATGACCATTTAAATAAAAACTCTTGAAATGCAGTCTTACATAAAATATACAAACATGCTCTACATTACACATATACCGCTTCTCAAGATGATAGGCAAGATAAAATCATATTTCAGGAATTCAGCCGTTACACTTCAAGCTACAAAATCGTTAACACCAAATCCGACAAACCTGACAGAGGCAGCTATTAACGTACGGCAGACCGACAGACAGACAGACACTACCTGCCCAGCAAATGCGGACGAGAGACAGACGAGCAAGCTGGGGACGAGAGACTGACCAAGCAAACAAGTAGAATTTAACAAGTAAATGGAACAACATATCACGAATCACATAACTTCTAATAAACTGCGATGTCTGGCGAAGACCTGGCGCAGCACCCGCGAAACGGTCTCCCGAACCGTCCATCGTCAGCCGCTTCAACGGACGCAGGAAGGCGCGCCGATTTCCCGTCTCACGGCGTCGCAGCTCGCACCGGCCAGACCGATGTCGTAGGTTGACTCCTGTTACTCTCGTGTCCGCCGCGAAGCCACTACCCCTCGCTATACGACGCGGCCCACTGGACTGACGTCCGCGCCCCGGTAGCTGAGTGGTCAGCGCGACAGACTGTGAATCTTAAGGGCCCGGGTTCGATTCCCGGCTGGCTAGGAGATTTTCTCCGCACAGGGACTGGGTATTGTGCTGTACTTATCATCATCATTTAATCTTCATCGACGCGCAAGTCGCCGCAGTTGCGTCAGATCGAAAGACTTGCACCGGCGAACGGTCTACCCGACGGGAGGCCCTGGTTACACGACGTTTATTTATTTTACTGGACTGACGTGGCGACCTCACATGCGCCGACGCTCAAGACGGACCACTCATCTTGTGTCCCAGTGCGTGACCGACCAACCGATCGATCCAACCGCCAATGACAATTGGCTGAACAAACTCCAGCAGACTGGCGGCCTAACACATACTAGCACTCCGGACGACAGACTGACTGACCCGGCTGACCAACTGACCGGACTCCTCGGTCTAGCGAGCTCATAGCGCCCCTTAAATGCACGTGGACAGGCAACCTCTCCCCTTTCCCACCAGAGGGAGACACCAAAGCTGCGATTGCCACAGCGGCGCCACTGCCAGAAACGGAAGGCGGCTGCTTCACACTACGCGCTGCGGCGCGCTCTTCAAAACAGCAATTTTTACCACGACTCAGTAACAAGCAAGAAAGAAACTTACACAAAAAAAATTACTACCACTTGTAGTTTCTAGTAGGTTGCGTTTTGTTTCCCACACAAATACAGTAGAATTTCAAAGAAACAGATTGTTTTCGTAGCAGCCTCATCATTGTTAAGCTCTGAGTGGGAACACTCGCAGATTCAAATTTGGAATCCGATGCACAGAATATCACTGGGCTGTTGTGTACTAGGTTCACGGTTAACGCATTTTAAACAGTAAAATCTCACAGACACAGAATGCAAAACATTTTAAGGTTTATTTTCATTCTCGGAATAGTTTAATAAAGGACACATGTTTGACTGGTGGAAAAATTCTTTTCCCAATTAAAGCTGTATTCCGATTGCAATATTTTACCAACTTCTACCAACTTGTGTCCTCCTCCTTCCGAAATAGGTAAGTTTCCTTAGTCACTTCTCTCGAATTGTCATTAATTGATCTTTGTGTTTTTCATCAGCATGTACCACCACTTCAGACTTTTTCTTGTTTATTCCCATATGACACAGGTTACAGAAAATCGTTTCCACCATGCTGAGAACGACTCTAGACCTACATATGTCTCCATGACCACATTAGTACCAGAATCATATGAGTGAAACTAACAGTAAGGTAAACAAAAGGATGATAAAAAGTCAACAAACTGCGGAGCCTTGTTACAGAGTTTCCAGATCGAGTTTTCGAAATTCCCTTACACCGGTCAAAAGTTCTCATTTTGGAAACGTTTCCTCAAATATCTTATACCTACCTACTCCTTTAAACTATTATATATTAGCAGGGTTCACAGCTTGAAGAGGTATAATTGTGATCACATCTATAACATTAACGTACATATAAAAATTATCGCAAAATAAAGAATTTTTATTGTAAATAAAATCGAAAACTAAAAAATCTGCTCTGGTAGCACCACATTCCCTTATTTCTTGCTATTTCCATTTTTCTTTTGATTTTCCTCTAGCGCACCACCATCATCTCCTGAAATACCGACATACAGTCGTGCAATATGAGTTTGGCATGACAGGTTTGATTGCTACATATCTGATCACCAAGCTGCTCACAATTATCTGAGGATGGGTTGTACCCGAAACGTGTCAAATAAAGTCATTGCTTTATCAGCTGGTGTTTTCTTATTTAGTGACTAATAAAGCAATTGTGCAGTACTCCTATATCTCAATTTGCAGCATGACAGCTCTATCCAATATGCTACTGTGCACACACGAAGTCCGTACATATGTTTTTTACTTACAGACCACGAAGGCTCTTAAACCACAATGTGTCATTATTTTACATTTAATTATAGTACATCATCGCAGCGTCGAAGCGTCTTAGAGATTTCGTCAATTTTTGGAACAGCATTTGTTCGTAAGATGTATGTTTTAGTACAAAACCGATGAAATACATACTTCAACTAAGACGACAGAAATACAATATGGCGTCTCCTCAGAACTTGAGACGGCAACAGAAGTCGGTAGACATCCCAAAAGCTTGAAACTGGGGCTTTACACGTCGTAGTGATGTTACAGAGAGGTATCACCTCTGTGAAGCTAACTTTTTCCGGAGGAGGAAAGGCGTATCGGTTGATCTGAAGAATAACCAAAAAACGAAGTATGTGTCGTTTGAAGTAAAGTATCATTTATGCCATTAATAGTAAGGCTAGGCAGACAAAATTTTTGCCTAATTTCCCGACAACTGAAATTTTTCTTCCCCTAAAATTTTCCCAAGGTTTCCCTTTCCCCAAAAATTCCCTACAAAATAATATTTTTCCTAAAAATTCCATAAAAATCCCTCGCTCTGGAGTCACTACAGCGTTATGAGGGTCACTCCAAAAGAAATGCACACTATTTTTTTTAATCCATCTTTTATTCTACATGTTTGAAAGTTTTACAGTGTGTAGATACATCATTTAGGAACAATATTTTCATTTCCCCACATAATTTCCATCCTTCTCAACTGCCATACGCCATCTTGGAACCAGCACCTGTATACCCGCAAGGTAAAATTCTGGACCAACCTGTGGGAGTCACTGTTTGGCAGCGTGCAAAAGAAAGTCATCATCTTCAAACCTTGTTCCACGAAACAAGTCTTTCAGTTTCCTGGTCATGACTGTCAGGCGGGTGTTTCAGTGTTGTCCATCCGAGTTTAGTGATCGCTTCCGTGGTTTTTTGACTGACATGTCGCCGTGCATTGTCGTGCGACAGCAAAACGTGCTGCTTTTGCCGATGTGGTCGAACAAGACTCAGTCGAGCTTAAAGTTTCTTCAGTGTCGTCACATATGCATCAGAATTTATGGTGGTTCCACTTGGCATGATGTCCACACGCAAGAGCCCTTCGGAATCGAAAAACACCGTAGCCATAACTTTTCCAGCAGAAGGTGTGGTTTTGAATTTTTTTGCATGATGCCACTCCATTGATTGCCTCTCCGTCTATGGTGAAAAATGATGGAGCCATGTTTCATCCACACCATTCTCTTACAATGAAGCCTCATGCGTAAAGAGAACATTTGCACTGAAATGAGGATTGACACATTGTTGGATGAACCATTCGCAGAAGTGTACCCGTGGAGGCCAATCAACTGCTGATAGTGCCTGCACACGCTGTACATGGTACGGAAACAACTGGTTCTCCCGTAGCACTCACCATACAGTGACGTGGTCAACGTTACTTTGTACAGCAGCAACTTCTCTGACGCTGGCATTATGGTTATCGTCTACTGCACGAAGAATTGCCTCGTCCATTGCAGGTGTCCTCGTCGTTCTAGGTCTTCCCCAGTCTCGAGTCATAGGCTGGAATGTTCCGTGCTCCCTAAGACGCCGATCAATTGCTTCGAAAGTCTTCCTGTCGGGACACCTTCGTTCTGGAAATCTGTCTCGATACAAAGATACCGCGCCACGGCTATTGCCCAGTGCTAATCCATACGTCAAATATGCATCTGCCAACTCCGCATTTGTAGACATTGCACTGACTGCAAAATCACGTTCGTGATGAACACTAACCTGTTCATGCTACGTACTGATGTGCTTGATGCTAGTACTGTAGAGCAATGAGTCGCATGTCCACACAACCACCGACGTCAACATTACTTTCCTTCAATTGGGCCAACTGGCGGTGAATCGAGGAAATACAGTACATACTGACGAAACTAAAATGAGCTCTAACATGGAAATTAAGCGTTTCCGGACACATGTCCACATAACATATTTTCTTTCTTTGTGTGTGAGGAATGTTTCCTGAAAGTTTGGCCGTACCTTTTTGTAACACCCTGTATGAGTATAATTTCCCGCAACATTATGTTAGGAGTCAGAGAAACGGCATCGGTCGTTTGTAACAAATCCTATACGTACACCGTTCGGAGCCTCGGGCTGACTGCCGTGAGTGGAGGGCGTCGCCCCCGCTCCCGCTGCTGCCGCCACCGCCCCCCGCCGCCCCTGCCGCCCCCGCCGCCGGTGCGTTAATGAGGAGGTGGGGCCCTGAGTGGTATGACCTCGCCGCCGCTCAATGACACCGCCGGCCAGGCCAGCGCCCGGCCGCGCTCCTCCAGAGGGCCTACGATGGGCAGGCAACCGAGCGACGCCGCTCCAGACCGGCGAGTAATTGAAGACGCCGAGTGCCGCCGCGGCCGGCGCCTCTGACTCCGCTGTCCGCCGCTCGTTAAGGGCCCCGCGCAGCCCTTTCACCCCTACTCTTCCCTATCCTCTCTGGTGGGCACCAGTTGCCTAAACTTGGCCGTTTACGTGCACCCAAGTGGCTCGGCGCGCAGGGGGACCCTTCCCGGATAGTTTGTAGGACTGACACCGATCGGACAGATGTAAAAGCGTTTTGCGCCGTTCGCCTAACTATTCTGTACTTGAGAACACATACGCGGTGAGTCATCTGCCGCTACCGTTAGTGGACTCCACAGTGTTATATCTCACTAACTTATTAACTGATCGACGCTGCGTTCATAGTAAAACATTAGCCTCCTTTTTCGCCTGTCTTCGTTCTCCTCTGCTTTTGTTCTCCAGTTCCTGACTCTCACCGCTTTCAGATCCTCCTCCACATCATTAGGTCACATTTCTCTGGGCCTTCCTCTTCTCCTTCTCCCTTCTTAACACCTACAGTTTCCGACTCTCTCTGTACGTTGCATGTCTAGTCCATCTTATTCTTCCTTGCTTCGTTTTGACTACAATATTGATCTGTTGAAAAAGCACATGTAGTTATGCATTTGTCCTTATTCTCTTAAAACTAAGATTTAAAACAGTCTTGAGCGCAGTTTTTTTTTTTTTATTGGAGTGACCGGTTTCGACCCTTTGATAGAGTCATCTTCAGACTCCAGTTGCCGGCCGGAGTGACCGAGCAGTTCTAGGCGCTACAGCTGGAACCGCGTGATCGCTACGGTCGTAGGTTCGAATCCTGCCTCGGGCATGGATGTGTGTGATGTCCTTAGGTCAGTTAGGTTTAAGTAGTTCTACGTTCTAGGGGACTGATGACCTCAGAAGTTCAGTCCCATAGTGCTCAGAGCCATTTGAACCATTTTTTAGACTCCAGTTAGTATGAGCGTCGAGGGTCGACGGAACTCGTCTGGCAGTGCCCATCCACCGCTCTGGAGTCTATAAAAGGATAGAAACCGGTCATTCACTCCAATAAAAAATTTGCGATCAAGACTGTTTGAAATTTTAATTTTAACAAATTTTAAGGTCGCTGACTATGTTTTCAGATATATCAAGAATCTTATTCTCCTACTTCTTTCCTCTATAAACACCCCCCCCTCCCCAATATATGTGTCTCAGAGTCTTCCTTTCCCATCTCAATAAACAGCCTTCCTTCTCTGTGGTCATTACCCAGCCTTTCGAGCCATATATTGCTATAGGACTTAATGTAGGTAGTCAAATATATTAGGATTTTTGCATTCCTACCACCATATCCGGCCTTTATACATCCTGCAAGAAATAATATTTTCCTCTCACTATCCTTTCCAGAATTTCCATAGCTGTTATATTATCTTCTGTTAGTATCGAGCCTACTTATTTAAAGATCTCCAGCGGTATTCCTTCCAATTTCTTTTTATTGAAGTTTCTCTCTTATCCTGACCACGAGCCCCCGTCATCGTTTATATTGTTATATCAGGCCTTCAAAAACAACCAGCGAAATTTTCATATTTTATGCTCGGTACATGCAAATTGTTAGTCATCCAGAAATAAATAATTGGACTCTTCTTGTAGGAAATTTAATGTAGCTAAGTTATGTACCGGCATACATTTTCTCTGGGAAGCAAAGTTTTCGAGTTATTTAAGAAAAACGTACAAAAGTTAGTTTCAGACCTCCATCTCCACTCATTCCTCACCAGTCGGGATTTCCGGTATATTTTATGAACTATCCCCGATATTCGACAGTTTTTAGTCTGTTTATCGGGCTATTACGCCACTAGTATCGTGGTGTATTTCATTAACATTATTAATTTAAACATGTCAGTGAGGATAATGCAAGGAAAACGACCTACCAAAATGTTACGCTGAAACTAATTACGTTGATAATTGGGTCAAAATTTAACTATTACAAACACAGCAGTTTCGTAGTCATAAAGTCTGACGAATACAACGACGTAATTATTATTTATTTCAAGCTGTTAACATTCACAAAATTATTAGGTAAAATTTACACAAACTTCAATTTTTCAAGTGATCGGCTAAGCCGATGGCGTAATAAAGCAGATCAATGAAGACCAAAACATGTCGAATATGAGAAATAATTCGTGCACTCGCAAATTTTTATACAGTGGTTGGAGGGATTGCCATGATAGCAGTCCTGACTGGTGGAGGTTGAGTATGTGGGTGGTGGGAGGGTACGTTTGACTACCAATTTTTTTTTCTTGAATAACTCGATAACCGTGGCCTCCTGCAAAAACGTATCCCAGTAAAATGTTTAACTACATTAAAATTCCTACGAAATGCTTCTGTTCATTTCTTTCTGTAAGGTTAATAATTTGTGCGTAGCGAGCGAGGAATATATATATCTTGCGTTTGCATTTTGAAGGCCAGAGATAATATTGCGGGTTGCAATACTGCAGCAGTAAGAACAGACTGTCTAGTCTATACTGGTACCATAAATATGAAAGCGTGTTTGTCTGTTGTCTTTCCCTAGCTAAACAGCCGAACCAATTTGGTGAACGCACTGGGCGAATGCTGAGGAAGAAAGTAGGCTGCTTTAGAAAGAGTGTAATAAGATATTTTTTGATCTGAAGAATATAAGGTGAATTAGTTGACATATTCACTCTTTACCTTTTGAACTTTATCATATGTATTTATTGGCTGATACATTCTGCGTAGTGCAATCCAATGTACTGAGTACATTGTTTATATAATGTATATTATTGTATTTTATTTATATAAATAGAAAAGAGAGAGAAGTCAATCCCTAAGAGGGTCAAGTAGGGAATGGAATATTTCATTTTACATCAGTGAACATTAGCTATGTTAGATACTCATTATATTTGCTGCATAATGTACACGTTGTATACTGCATAGCTACTTAAACAGCACATTGCATAGATGTGTACTCCTGCCCACGCTACTCCGCACACACCTCTCGACAGCTACACTGTGCGTCTTGCCATGTCAAATGTGTTGGAATGGAGTGGTGCAAATTACGAGCTGTGCTTACTCAGACCGACACGAGAGGGTAGCTAACATTATTGCATGCAGAATAGCTTACTTACATACCATCACTCCACCTAACAAACCTACTGGTATGTGAGTGTGTATGTGAGTGCACCTATGGGTAACACATTTGACATCTACTTTACTGTCTCAGTTGCAGTTTCGATCAAAGTCGAGTATCTTCAGGTCCAATAGCAAAAAACGATATGCATGCACATTCCTCTGTTTTACAATAAGTAGAAAAGTATTGCGGTTAACTCTTGCCTCTATCTATTCACTTCTGTAAAAATCCATTGTGTCCATCACTTAGTGGCTAAAATGGTGCAGGTACCAAAAACAACAACAAAAATTTCATTTTGAAAAATTCATACAATTACTGACGGAATTTAAAAATTTACAATTATATCCAATTCTACTCATTAAGAGGTGTAGTCTTTTGTTAAACGTTTTACATATTAAGTGAAGTTCTAAAGGTAGAAATTGTGAACATGTCTTTTAGGTTGTATAGCTCATGGAGCACAAATTATCCGGAACACATAGCAACTTCCACAAAAACCTTACACATAATTTCAAGATTCGAAATGTTTTCTCACTGACACTTCTCACTAAATTAATGAAAAGAAAATAGTTTCAGGCGTACATTTTGACAATTTATGCAGTGAAACTATAGCATCGGGCATGGCGCTCTAATTTGTTACTTAATTACTACTCTATTCTTATCATATTTTGCAGCGATTATCCTCATATGTGACTGAATATACTTACAAAATTACATGAGATATAGTTTAGGAAATATGACGTCATAAACACTGAGATTTGTGGAGCACTAACTATTCTTATAACGGTTTTATGTGGTTAACAGCAATTTTTTAAGACATTTGTAAAGTAACCAGACTTGGAAGCTGTTTCATTCGTGGTAGTAAGATTATTTAACGAATTGGTGGTGGTGGTGGTGGGGGGGGGGGGGGGGGGGTATAGATATGGAGCTGCATGTCAGAGTATTTGCAACTTGAACTGCGACTTAAATTGATAAGTATTGAAGGTAGAGGACGGGGTGGGGAAAGATGGAACAGAAGAGGAGGTATCTGAAAAAGAACTGTGTGAGTGGTATTCGGATGGGACAAGGCGGAGGAGCGAGAAGGAAGATATGAGCGTATCGGATCTACATTGAGTAAAATATTATAGTAACGAAGATCAAAGAAATAGGCTTAAGCTAAAATTATAAAATGTGAAAATTATATAAAAAAGTATTAGAACTGTGAAACAGTAAAATAACAGGAGTGCCATTATCTGAAGTAATTTAAGTTACAGGGAATATGATGTGATCTCCATAGTTCATTGTATTTCGTTCATCTTGATGGCGTTCTGCAGTGCACAGGTTTTGCGGTGTGTACGGAAATCAGCCTGCAGGATCATAAATTTTGACAACATCGTCCGTACGAGAATAGCGTGGTGCTACGATTTCGTAAAAAATAACGATCTGGACTCCAGTAATGTTTGTGATACTTATTACAATAAATTTATAGTAATAGACAAATTTCATTGCGATCTAGACTGTTATTTTTAACCAGTTTGCAAGATGGCTGGACGTCGTGTGAGCCAGTGTGTCGCCGTTGCCTCCCTTTACGATGTGTGCGGGTGATGTTGGAAACTGGAGATTTGTTGAGGTGGATGAAGTTGAAGTTGTAGCCTACATAATACTCATACTGCTGCGCCCCTCATTACTCGCCATGGTAACACGTAGATTGCGGAAAACCAGTGAAAATTTCGTTTACGTAGGGTGCTAGGTAGCCAATAGCCCTTTCTAAAGTAATCCGCTCAGTTTCTCAGAGCAGTTGCTATTACGATTGTCAGTAAGGGAATTTGTGTTCGCACCCATAATAGCACTAGTCACTACTGTTTTCCGCCATGCTTGCACTTCAGCTAAATATACTGTACACCTTAATGCGTTTCGGCCTATACCATCATATGAAACATGCAGATAAGAATAAAGCAAGCTAATGAGAAACAGTTTTATACAAATCATGTAAACAGAACTTACTACATTGTAAAGTATATCAATACACAGTACGTCAGGTGTACGTACGCAGGAACTTTGAACGTATTAACAGCTATTACTAATAAGCTAGAAGCAGTACATTCCTTTAATCGTACGTTGCATCAAGACTAGATTACTAATCACATATGCAAAGTTAAAACTGATTCCGAGGCCGACTTTGGAACTCGGACTCATTACTGAAAGCGGTGTGCGAAATTGAAGTCATGCTCATTATCTGACTCTGTGGTACAGAGTATCTGGTTTCCAGTAATATCCTATCAAACAGTCGTTATTTGCTAGCAGTGATCACATACTACTCCAGTGGCTTAATGTCACCTTCAGTTACCTTCCTCACCCTGTGGTGAAGTTAGTTCGCGTAATATTAATTCTCTCGGGATTGAAAATATCAACTAACAACGATAACATCTGTTTCAATTATGGAAGGTATGAATAAAAAAGCAGTTAATTAACTTCTCATGAAGAAACCGCTCTATTAGTATATGGGAAGAAACTAAGTAAGCTGTTGCTGTTTTCTGCTAACGATTCAACACAACAGTCGCCAGACGCCCGAGCATCAGGGATTAATGCAAAGTAAAGGAATACCGAGTGACTAAACTTTCCCTGTTTAGCACATTATAACACAGGAACTAATTACCAAGCGGGTACCAAACTTGGTAATTAATAATAGATCTAAAAGATAAGAATTTTAAGTGAAAGTAGAAGTATTCTTTTTTTAAAAAAATCTCACGAGATAGATAAGGATGCTTCACAACTACATACTGGTCAATAAATAAAAATTAAACAATAAAGAATAAATGATTAAGAATTAAAAACGGTGTCTGCTATAGAAATATTTGAAGACTGAGACAGATATTATCAGAGAGTGACCCACAGTTCATCACAGAGTAACCCAGAGAGCATCCCAGAGTGCCCCAGTGTGCTACAACACTAAGAAGAATCGCTTCTCGGCTTTTGGCAAGATCAATTCTTATCTTTATTTCTACACATTGATCTTGCCAAAAACCGAGAAGCGATTCTTCTTAGTGTTGTAGCACACTGGGGCACTCTGGGATGCTCTCTGGGCTACTCTGTGATGAACTGTGAGTCACTCTCTGATAATATCTGTCTCAATCTTCAAATATTTCTATAGCAGACACCGTTTTTAATTCTTAATAACTTATTCTTTATTGTTTAATTTTTATTTATTGACCAGTATGTAGTTGTGAAACATCCTTATCTATCTCGTGAGAATTTTTTTAAAAAGAATACTTCTACTTTCACTTAAAATTCTTATCTTTTAGATCTATTATTAATTAAATATTTATTAATCATAAACAATCTGTGGGTTGCAGGGGTTCCGACCCCTGGGGAGGTGGGTTGGTGTATATGCATGGCTGTGTTGACTTAGCTGCTGCAGCTACATACAGCGCCAGTGGCTACGTAGTTCGCCTGGCTGCCGCTAGAGCTCGGAGGATCGCGCTATAGTTCTAAGGGAGTGCATAATTTCCATGCGTCACAGTGCCACCATCCAGTTCCAACTGCGGCCACCAGGTGCCGTGATCAGTCTTTGTCATTCGATGTCTCACACACCTCACCAGCCGCAGTGCACTTGTTGGCGTGTCAACATGGGCTTGGACAAAAGAAAAAGGGCATTGTTGGTGAAGCTCTATCATCAAAATAACTGTAACGCTACAACTGTGCTTAGAGAATGTCACCAGCTGAAAGGAATGCGGAAGGGTCCTCTTTCTCCACTTACTGTACGGGTTATGATGAAGTACCTTGGTTTAACTGGAGAAATGGGCGACACTCCGGGAATAGGCTGATGACCGGTTGCCTCACAGGTGGTTGATGAAATCGCGGTTTCTATGGCAGACAGTGCTGCGTGTAATTTCCGATCGTCAGGAATAGCGCGTGCTGCGTCATGACAGTTGAACATCCCGTGGCTACAACCTAGTGCTACAAAGACGGAAGTATCTGCCTTCCATTTGAACAACAAAATGGCCAACAGAGAACTACAAGTCTATCTAGACGGGAAATTACTAAATCACAACAAACACCCAAAGTACCTTGGGGTTACCCTAGATAGGACACTAACATTCAAAGAACACCTGACGAAAACTGCAGCGAAACTTAAAACACGCAACAACATATTGCAGAAGCTCTGTGGCACCACTTGGGGCTCCACAGCATGTACCTTAAGAAGATCCACACTTGGCTTGGTGTATCCAGTGGCAGAATACTGTGCCCCAGTGTGGCTCAACAGCAAACACACACACATGGTAGATGGCCAACTTAATGCAACAATGCGTATTATATTAGGCACAATCAGGCCAACTCCTACAGTGTGCCTGCCAACCTGCGCCGTGAACACGCTCTGGTTAGAGAATTTCAAAAAATCATGACTAACCCTTAATTAAAAATCCATGAAGATACTCACGACATCCAAGGAAACCGACTCCGGTCTAGGCATCCTCCACTAAAGACCGCACAGGCTCTGCATCAAACCAACTTTAAAATAAATGACCGATGGAAAGAGGAATGGGAGAGCAGAACAGCAGTAAACTGCCACAGTATGCCATGCATCTTTAGTAAACCAAAAGGATTTGATTGCCCTCGCAAAGTTTGGTCAACTCTTAATCGCATCAGAACCAACTGTGGGAGATGCGCCGACTCCTTACACAGATGGGGTAATCTTCATTCGGCCGCTTGCGACTGTGGCGCTGAGAGACAGACGGTCAAACACATCGTTCAGGAATGCCCACTAAGGGCATTAGAGGGTGACCCACAGGATTTCCTAATGGCGACCCAAGAGGCAATCGACTATCTATTATCTAAGCTGGACGTCTGCTTGTGATTGCTCTTCTGTGAGTGTAAATTTACAATTGGCGGTGTTCTCATATACAAACTGTTGTTTATTGCTCTGTTTATAAATATGTGATTTTGGTTAAATCGTGTTGTTTCTGTAATTTTTACTGTGATGTTATGAGCCATACGCTAAATAAATAAAATAAATCCCGTGGTCCACTGTACGGAAGTTGCCCCGTGCTTCAAACTGTTCATAAACGGTATCCGTACAAGATTCATATCGTACAGCAGCTTGCAGCACAGAACGCACAACGCCGTGTTGACCTCGCTCTTCACTTTCTCGCAATGACTGAAGTTGACGAGGGTTCTGCCTTGTACCATCCTTTGGACAGACCAAGCTAGTTTCCCTCCGACGGGTGAGGTGAACACGGAATTGCCGAGTGGAGGGATATTCACCTCCAGTCGCTGTGCACGAAGTTCATCTATATGGTGAACGTGTTACCGTATGGCATGGCTTCACGGCTACATTCGTTGCTGACCCATTCTTTTTGAAAATGTTGGCTCTCAAGGACCAAATACGTGCAGTGTGACCGGCCAGCGTTACTGCAATATGCTTCGCCAGGATGTCATAGTCGCCATAAGGGAGAGAGACTCATTGAGCTCAACAGTTTTCATGCAGGATGAGGCCCTATTGCACATGGCTCGTGAAGTTCACCTGCTTCTCTGAAACACTTTTGGAAACGTTCAGATTATCAGCCGATCATTTCCAATCGCTTGGCCGGAACGATCACCTCATCGGACTCACTGTGATTTCTGGTTGTGGGGCTACATGAATGACAGGGTATACCAGAGGAACATTGGCAGATCTGAAGCGCTGCTTATAAAGAGAGGTAGCCAGCGTACCTGCGGGAAAGCTTCGTTCTGTTGTGCAGAATGCAATCCTACGCTTTCAGACTCTTCTGGACTCTGATGAGCACCATATTGAGCCTCTTTCGTAGCAGTAATGGTACCGATATGCAATCTATGATGTATCGCAGCGGCACACTAAATGTCCTTCAGCCGAATTGATTCTGCATAATTTCTCTTCCCCATGTCATTGAAATTAATGCTACCAAGTTTAGTGTTCTTGCGGCTTTTGGTTTTCGTATTAAGAAGTGTTAAATAGGGAAAGTTTAATTGTACCCACCCGGTGGTATCGTATGGCATCCGCTATTTGATAGTAGATTAGCACCGCACTGTTAACATAATATACTATGTCCCTCACTTACGGCTAATGGGCTTGGTTAATATATGTTAAGACGAGATGGCGCTAAATGACTACCGAAATGACAGCCAGAGGAATTCGATTACTGCACATTTATTTTACAAACATAGACGCACACCGGAAAAACTGAACATGACGGACGTCTTCGTTAACAGTAACAAGAAATACATGATGTGTTATTAATGTGTCAGTTACAAGTAATACACGTGAGCAGTGGTGCTCCTTTTTGGCACACCAGCTCTTTGGCACGTGACTATCGATTACCAGACTGTACTATGATCTTTGCCCCTGTTGTGATCTGGCGGCTGTTTTGGTTGTCGGAGAGTTGGGGCCGAACTCGCTAATAGGCGGAAGGACGTGCTCACGGGGACGAAGGAGGAAAACACGCGGGCTCAGATACCAACGGTGCGGTCAGTCAACCTTCGAAGATGGGAGCGAGATTGAGGGGGACCTGTCTGATGTCAATTCCGGGCGTTGCTCATCGTATTGTTTCGGAGAGACCCATCCCTCGAGACCATCTCGAACAACGCTCTCCATCGAAGGTGTAAGTGCCTTCATTTCGTTGAACGATTTGCGTTCTAGCGAGTACACTCGTTTGTTCGTTGCCGTAATGTACCTGTTGTTGAAGTAAGAGCAGCCGGCAAGGTGTGCGACCACATGGAGACCAACAGTCACTACCTCCTTTAAAATATCAGTGTTCCCAAAAGATGTAGTAACTGTTCAAAAAAATGGTTCAAATGGCTCTGAGCACTATGGGACTCAACTGCTGTGGTCATAAGTCCCCTAGAACTTAGAACTACTTAAACCTAAGTAACCTAAGGACAGCACACAACACCCAGCCATCACGAGGCAGAGAAAATCCCTGACCCCGCCGGGAATCGAACGCGGGAACCCGGGCGTGGGAAGCGAGAACGCTACCGCACGACCACGAGATGCGGGCTGTAGTAACTGTAAAGCATTTAAGATAGTAGGTCATAGTCTAGCTGTAATTTTCTGCATGCCAAGCTCACACAATTGGCAGCTGCATCGCAGACCTATGCAACGAACCTTGACTACCAAAAAGTTCCTGAAAGAATTGAAATTAAAATTAAGAATTGTGGTGTCACCGCCAGACACCACGCTTGCTACGTGGTAACCGTTAAATCGGCCGCGCTCCGGTAGTATACGTCGGACCCGCGTGTAGCCACTATCAGTGATTGCAGACTGAGCGCCGCCACACGGCAGCTCTAGAGAGACTTCCTAGCACTCGCCCTAGTTTTACAGCCGACTTTGCTAGCGATGGTTCACTGACAAATTACGCTCTCATTTGCCGAGACGATAGTTAGCATAGGTTTCAGCTACGTCATTTGCTACGACCTACCAAGGCGCCATTATCGTTTGCTATTTATCTTGTGATGCATGTACCGTCAGACCGATTTTCACCAATTATGGATTAAAGTTAAGTATTCCAGAAGCTACGTACTACATTTGCTAGTTCGTTTCCGTGTCCTGTTCCAGACCTGACGCCAGCCTGCGTGAGCTTAAACGCGTGCCCTTCGGCCTCCCTTCCTAGTGGACTGGCTGTCTTGCCAGTCCACAAAAAGAATCGTAGTACAGCTGTGAAACGATTCTAATTTGGTCACAAGGTTCACAAACTTCATACGATGCAACCTCAGTCAAACAATTACATAGCAGCTTCGGATTTCGAGCTGACACCAGCTACCGTCCATCGATATCAGAGCAAAAAGTCTGCTGTTCTTCACAGATCCCCGACACTGAATGTTCTGTCCACCACTCTCCGGAACCGAATATTGTCTGTGCTTCTCGTTTCTCTGATTCTGGCGTCTCACCAAAAGCAGTTCTGCCAAAAACCTACGTCAGCCAACCAGGTCTCGTGTTTATTGGTTGACCCATAGGAAGAGATGAAACCTTCTACACACGACCGCTCCTTTCTTACGAGCCTCACTAAGATCCACGCCACATTTGACAGCCAATGAGAGCTCTTGTCTCGACTTTAGTTTTGAGACATGATATAACGATCATTTCTGCCCCAAGTCTTCTCTCTTCCAATGGTTTTGGAAAACACACTTGCCGTTGGTATGCCTACCGGTGGCGTAACTTCACCATCACTTAGCGGACTGTCAAGTCTGAGGAAGCTCATGTAAGTCTGTCGTGGGTGTCACCCTTCTTCAATCTTTAAGCTGTCTTTTGAAGGTTGGTGGCATGACGAATACAAGAGGCGCCTTTCCACCGTTAGTCAATGAAGTGTCCTCCCCTTTCCATACTACGGAGAGAGAACTGTAACGAAACCTGCTGGGCTTGTAAATAGACCAGCCACGGCAGAGGCTCTGCTGTACACATCATATAAGCTGCCTCTTGTCCACAGGTCACACGGGCTACCTAGATGGAAGCGGCGCATGACTCACGTGTGAAACTGGGTCATCGAAAACACGAACGGAAAACTATTATTTCAATAACATCTGACTTGCTTGTTCCTTGACTTCTTAAGAGGAGTATAGAACTACATATCAAGATATATTAATATTAGATAATTACGATAGCGGCCACAACTGCTTCTGCTCTACTGACGATCCACAGCGGTGGATGTCTCAGTCGAAGTGCGAGTAGTGAGACACATAACAGTACCTTATGTTCCTTTTATTAATCTACCTCTCCGTTCTCTGTTGTCGGTTTGCATTTTCATATGAGCTGAATCACGGAAGAAGTCATGGCTGCGCACACTGATGATCATTTATTAGACATGCAGATCTGAAGAATAAAACGGCATACTTACTTCTGTGAGTTTGGTTATATCAAAAAACATTCGACAAGTGTAAAAAGACAATGAACAATTTAGAAGATTAAAAACATGGATATGAGAGGTATATGACAGATCTCTCACAATGGCTGCGGTTCCCACTCAGGATGTCTTTTACAAAAAGAATTAAAACCGGCAACAATTTACTGCACGAAGTCAGACCCAATAGCGAATAGAGAATTGACCAAATAGAAAAGACGTGGATTCAAATCCAAGGCCTTCCATCCATTAAGAATCCGTCGAATAAGGAATTTCAGTATATGTGGGTTGCTATTAAAATAATTTGCTTTTTATAATGAGGCTCCGTAACAAGCAATACCTCTCTTCAGATGAACTATTGACTTGTCTTAGTGACGTTTTATATGATTAAATCAGCTGACACACACACACACATCAGGTAAGACGTAGCCCGTTTTGCTTTATTTTTTAGTGGCTGTAAGTAAAATTATTAGATATATAAAACAATGAATAAGGTAAAGCAGTCGTTAATCTGAATGTTTTGAACACCACAGCGCTATACTAGGTATGGTCTGCCGTTGCCTTCCTCCGAACTTTGAACTGACTCATCCAGCAGTGGGGGACCTAAAATTAACATGGCTTCAGAACGACAGTGAAATTCGGTAATTTTCACACCGATAAACATTGCCAGATGTGAAAGACATTATTTTATTATTATCAGTCTTCTCAGTGGTCTGATGCGGCCCGTCACGAATTCCTCTCCTGTGCTAACCCCTTCATCTCAGAGTAGCACTCGTAACTTACGACCTCGATCATTAGCTGGAGGTATTGCATTCTCTATCTTCCTCTACAGTTTTTTCCCTATACAGCTTCCTATAGTACCATGGAAGTCATTCCCTCATTTCATATCAGATGTCCTATCATGCTGTCCCTTCTCCTTTAGCAGAGTTTTCCACATATTCGTTTCCTCTCCGATTCTGCGCAGAGCTTCTTCATTCCTTAGCTTATCAGTCCAACAAATTTTTCACATTTGTCTGTAGCATCACATCTCTATTGCTACGATTCTCTTCTGTTCCGGTATTCCCACAGTCCATGTTTCACTACCGTACAATGCTGTATTCCAGACGTACATTCCCAGACATTTATTCCTCAAATTGAAGCTGATATTTGATATTAGTAGACTTCTCTTGGTTAGGAATGGCCTTTTCGCCATTGCTAGTCTGTTTATGATGTCGTCCTTGCTCCGTCCGTCATTGGTTATTTTACTGTCTGAGTAACAGAATTCCTTAACTTAATGTATTTCGTGACCACCAATCCTATTGCTTAGTTCCTCGGTGTTCTCATTTCTACTACATCTCATTTCTTCGTCTTTCTTCTATTTACTCTCAATCCATACTTTGAACTCATTAGATTGTTCATTCTGTTCAGCATATCATGTAATTCTTCTTTCACTCATGTTAGCAATGTCATCCGAGAATCGTATCATTGATATCCTTTCACATTGAATTTTAATTCTACTCCTGAACCTTTCTTTTATTTCCATCATTGCTTCCCCGATGTACAGATTGAGCAGTAGGGCCGAAAGACTACATCCTTGTCTTATACCTTTTTTAATATGAGCACGTCATTCCTGGTGGTCCACTCTTATTATTCCCTCTTGGCTCTTGTACATATTGTATGTTACCCGTGTGTCCCTATAACTTACCCCTACTTTTCTCCGAATCTGACCTCTTGCACCATTTTACGTTGAATGTTTTTTTTTCTATGAACGTGGCTCGATTTTTCTTTACTCTTGCTTGCACTATTAACCACCACGTTAGGATTGCCTCTCTCGTGCCTTTATCTTTCATAAAGACAAACTGATCGTCATCTAGCGCATCCTCAATTTTCTTGTACACTCTTCGATGTATTATTCTTGTCAGCAACCATTTATTTCAATCCTCAGCGACTTGTATATCTCTATTCCTGAGTTTCCCAGAACACATTTGTACTTCCTCCTTTCACCCATCTGTTGAAGTATTTATTCTGTTACCCATCGTTTCTTCGCAGTTACCTTCTTTGTACCCATGTTTTCCTTCCCAAATTCTGTGATGGCCGTTTTTTAGAGATGTCCATCCCCCTTCAACTGTATTGCCTACTGAGCTACTCCTTATTGCTGTATCTATAGCCTTAGAGAACTTCAAGCGCATCTCGTCATTCCTTAGTACTTCCGTGTCCCACTTCTTTGCGTATTGATTCTTCCTAACTAATGTCTTAAACTTCAACCTACTCTTCATCACTAGTATATTATGATCTGAGTATATGTCTGCTCCTCGGTACGTCTTAAAATCCAGTATCCGATTCCGGAATCTCTGTCTGACCATGATGTAATCTAACTGATATCTTCCCGTATCACCCTGCCTTTTCCAAGTATACCGCCTCTTGTAATTCTTCACACAGTATTCGCTCGTAACAGCTGAAACGTGTTACGGAACACAATTAGTGTATCTCCTCTTCCATTCCTTTTCCCAAACCCATGTTTTACTGTAACCCTTTTTTTACTCCTTCCCCAACAATTGCATTCCTGTCTCCCATGACTATTAGATTTTCATATTATTTTACATTCTGTATTACCATTTCAATATCTTCATACACTTTTTCTATCTCTTTATCTTCAACTTGCGACGTTGGCATGTATACCTGAACTATCGTAGTCAGTGTTGGTTTCAAAAATGGTTCAAATGACTCTGAGCACTGTGGGACTTAACTTCTAAGGTCATCAGTCTCCTAGAACTTAGAACTAGTTAAACCTAACTAATCTAAGGCCATCTCACACATCCATGCCTGAAGCAGGATTCGAATCTGCGACCGTGGCGGTCGCGCGGTTCCAGACTGTAGCGCCTACAACTGCTCGGCCACTCCGGCCGGCTGGTGTTGGTTTGCTATTGGTTCTGCTACGAACAACCCTATGGCTGATCTGTTCACAGTAACGCACTCTGACTTAATTTGCTATTCATAATGAATCCTAGTCCTGTTATATTATCCTATACTTATCTGACCAGAAATCCTTGTCGTCTTTCCACTTCACTTCACTGATCCATACTATATCTAGATTCAGACTCTGCATTGCCCTTTTCGGATTTTCTAGTCTCCCTACCATGTTAAAGCTTCTGACATTCCATTCCCCGACTTTTAGAACGTTGACCTTCAGTTGATTATTCAATCTTTTTCTCACGGTAACCTCCCCCTTGGCATTCCCCTTCCAGGGATCCAAATGGGGCTCTATTCCGGAATCTTTTCCCAATGGAAAGATCATCGCGACTCTTCTTCTTTTGTTGGCCACATTTCCTGTGGATACACTTTACGTGTCTTTAATACAATAATTGCCTTCAATTTCCTCATGCCGTAAATCATTGCTGATTCTTCCGTCTTTAGGGTCAGTTTCCCACTGCAAGGACGAGAGTGCTTTGAGCCTCTGCCCGCTCCTCCGCCCTCTTTGATAAGACCTTTGGCTGAATGAAGGCTGACGTATGCCGGAGGTCTTCGGCCACGAAAGCTGATTATTAATCAAAATTTAAGCAGCGTCAGGATTGGAACCAGGGATCGAAAACGTTTAGATTATGAATCTAAGGTGCTACCCCTACACCACAGGAGATACGATAAGTGTCAGATAAAAAACCTTGGACTGACCAGGGATAAAACCCGAAACAGATAGGCATGGAAACAGCCAGCGCAAATATGTTTATGAAGAAGGAATTGTTATAGTTACTGTTAAGCTGTTTCTTAGCATAAGGTTAGGCCCGCATATAGGTAACGGGAAATGATTTCGTACTTTAAACGAAAGCGGAACTGTTATAAGAGTTTTCTTATCATTATACTTCTGTGGTGTCACCGTCAGACACCACACTTCCTAGGTGGTAGCCTTTAAATCGGCCGCGGACCGTTAGTATACGTCGGACCCGCGTGTCGCCACTATCAGGGATTGCAGACCGAGCGCCGCCACACGGCAGGTGTAGAGAGACTTCCTAGCACTCGCCCAGTTGTACAGCCGACTTTGCTAGCGATGGTTCACTGACAAATTACGCTCTCATTTGCCGAGACGATAGTTAGCTTAGCGTTCAGCTACGTCATTTGCTACGACCTAGCAAGGCGCCATTGCCAGTTACTATTGATGCTGTAAAACATGTACCGTCAAGAGCGATGTTCACTATTTATGGATTAAAGTTAAGTATTCCTCAGCTACGTCCTTTTTTGCTAGTCTCATTTCCCTGACCTGTTCCAGACCTCACGCCAGCCTGCGTGAGCTAAAACGCGTGCCTTTCGGATTCTTCTCATACTGGGTTGGCTGTCTTGCAAATCCACAACAACTTCAATGGCGTTATATTGTCAAGTCGTAATACACTGATAGAAAAAAATCACTACACGAAAAAGTAATTAATGTGAAGTAATGAACTTTCGTCAACTCATTTGTCTCGATAACATAAAGTGATTAATATTGCAAGGGAGAAGTGCGATATAAGGGTATTTGTCCCATACGTGCTCGATAGGAAACAGAGCTGGTGATACAGAAGATCGAGGCAACAAGTCGACACTCTGTCAATAGAACAGAGATTTGCCGGCGAACGTTACCCTGTTGGAAAACACCACCCGTAATGCTGCTCATGAATGGCAGCACACTAGGCCCACTCTGCAGACTGACATATAAAATTTGCAGTCAGGGTTCATGGGATAATAATGAGAGTGCCACAACTGTCATACGAAATCGCGTATCAGATCATAACTCCAGGTGTAGACCCAGTGCGTCGAGCACTCAGAGGGGGTCTTAACTGACCTCCTCCCAATCAGCACATGGTCATCACAGGCTAGAGGCAGAACCAGCGTTCATCGTAAAACGCAGACCTCCACCCTGTCCTTCAACGAGATTTCGCTTGACACAGCTGAAATCGCAACTAGTGGTTTATTTGTGTCAGTGGAACGCTACAGTGCGCCTGGCTCGGAGCTGTCAGAGAAGGAACCGATTTGTGGCAGTTTGTTGTGTCAATGTGGTATCAACTACTGCTCAGACTGCTGCTGCGGTCGCAATAATAAGCGCCAGAGTCATACGCCGAACAAGATGATCTTCCGTCTTCGTAGCCCCACGAAGCCATCTAGGGCCCGGTACTCTTTTCACCTTACATTCTCATGACCATCACTGCCAGCAATCATGTACCGTGGCTACATCGCTGCCAAGTCTTTCTGCAGTATCTCAGAAGGGATATCCAGCTTCTCGCAACCTTCACGACGTAATGGAAACTCAGTGAGTAGTTGACAATGGCGTGCCTGCCGAAGTGGCCGTGCGGTTAAAGGCGCTGCAGTCTGGAACCGCAAGACCGCTACGGTCGCAGTTTCGAATCCTGCCTCGGGCATGGATGTTTGTGATGTCTTAGGTCTTAGGTTAGTTAGGTTTAACTAGTTCTAAGTTCTAGGGGACTAATGACCTCAGCAGTTGAGTCCCATAGTGCTCAGAGCCATTTGACAATGGCGTGTCTTCCGCCTTAAAGGCGTTCTTGACTAACGTGAACTCACAACGTCCAATCTCTGACGTAACTAACGCTCACGACCGGTACAGCGTGTATTTAGAGGAAATATGATCTGCATCGTCATATAGGAACTGCTAAAGCCACCCTTAAGCGGCTGGCGCGAAATTTGAAGAGACGTCATCTCTCAGAATTAGAGACAGAGCTACCTATTTTCATGTATGTCGCGCAACTCGTTATTTCTTTCCGTCAGTGCAGCACTCTCTACACAATAGAGTTGGAAAGTCATAACAAAGTCCAATTTTTTTAATTAGTACACACATACCTCAAACGATATTCATAACACGACAGTTTGAATACCGTGTCTGAGGATCAATAGCGACGAAACTTTCAGGAACCCCTAGCGGGAAAATTATGCATATGCGACATTTCTGTGTTTAATAAAATAACATTTTTGTCCCCTCGAAAAATTCTATATTTTTTTGTAACTAGTATTGTACACAATGAATATGCGCCTACAAAGCTTCAAGCGTAGTAGTATTTACTAAAGGTAATTAAAGGAAATGAAGAGGTAGAACCAGAATTCTCTGAAATCTACAACTCAGAAAATAGTCCTCGCCGGTATTGAATGAATATTAATATCAATATACCGAAGAGTACAGGTACAAAAGCAGAAAAATTAAGATAGATGTACGGCGTGCGATCTCTCTCCCTCCCTCCGACCCTCCCAGTTCCGTTAAAAATTTATGCTTTTCCCATTCTGATGACGCCATTTCTATTACATGTACTTTATGAAAAAAATAGAAAAAAAATTTCTAGTATTATTTGCATCCTTCGCACTTTATTTCTTTCTTTCTTCTGCAAGCTTTTCATGCAAAAAATATAATACTGGCAAATAACATCTCCAAAATGAAGCACTTTCCCTATGCAACAGCACTACATTTCTGCTGTACTCTGTGACAATTTTAGTCGATGCTCTGTGCCACAGCTTAGTCCTAGAACGACAATTATTAGTTGCTTTTAAGCAGATAACAATATACGCAGTATTAAAAGTAATTTGTACTCTGAAGAGCGGAACGATGTAATCTTTTTCGTTCTACTCTATTTTTCGAAATATACCGAGTAGTCTGTTGCATCATGCTAAGGATGTAAAAGTCTTACTGTTATGGTGTGTTCACCAATCACGCTCCTGCGTTCGGAAAGAAACGGCAGAAACAGAAATTCTCGGCATTAGTTCCTCATACAGTCATCAACACCAATCAGTATGAAAAGTTAATATGGTGCATAATCTGTGCAATGATCAGAAATAGATAACGGCGTAATGCTTCATTTACATTAGAAAGCAAATTTTGCTGTCTTCTATCTACATAATGAACAAAAAAATTAGACTACCACCACGACACCAGAATTACACTGTCAAAATGGAGTTTCCAATAAACTCGAGCGTCCCCAGTGCTTCGATCGTTGTTCGGTCACACAAATTATCCGTGGTCTCTATCTGAATGCGAGTGGGAAACGCGATAGCTGCATTAACATCGATCATTTTCATAAATATAACTTCGTCGCTGGAACTGTAAGGAAGTAGTAAACTGGTGTGCGCAGCTTAAGGACGAAAGTAACTTTCGCCCGGTGTGTAACTCCCAAGTGCTATAGTTCGATGAGCCTTGGGCCATACATAGAAACAACAGCTACAGTGTTGTACAGAAGGAAACTCAAAGAAAAAAAACCGCAATGAGATGAAGAGAAATTGCGCTATTAATCAGAGACAGTAATTGTACTGAAGTCCCAGCGATTCACCATGGTCCACATTACAAGAGGCATGGTAACGAGTTCTTGTGGTAAGGCGTTCCATTCCTCCACCAGCACGGTAGACAAATGCTGGATGGTTGTTGGTGCATGTGGACGTACTGCAGTACGCCTCCTTAGCGCATCCCATACGTTGGTTGGTTGGTTTTGGGGGATGAGACCAAACAGCGAGGTCATCGGTCTCGGGAAGGACGGAGAAGGAAGTCGGCCGTGCCCTTTCAAAGGAACCATCCCGGCATTTGCCTGTAGTGATTTAGGGAAATCACGGAAAACCTAAATCAGGATGGCCGGACGCGGGATTGAACCGTCGTCCTCCAGAATGCGAGTCCAGTGTGCTAGCCACTGCGCCACCTCGCTCGGTATCCCATACGTACTCGATGGTATTTAAGTCTGAGGAGCGGGCAGGCTACCCTCTCGTTGCAAGAGCTGCTCCGGCTACACTGTTCGATGAGGTCGCGCACTGTCATCCAAACAAATCCAGCCAGAGTCGAATGTACTTGCACTCAGGGAAGGAGTACAGTGTCAGAATAACATTGACTGGCGACCCCTCTCGGTTGAAAGAGATTTAGTCTTAGTGATTATGGACGGACCCCAATACGGCTTGAGGTGAGCACGTGGCTTTTGTGATCAAGCTGTTATGGCGTGGAGAAGCATAATTTTTTTGTGGACATACTGACGTCCAAATCTCTGAACACGGTGCCCTCACTACTCAATATTGTTGTGGCACTGTACTTTTTTTCCCATGTCCGTCATTTGAGTGGTGCTTTCGGCGCTGACTAGATTTTTGTGAAGGACACTGGGCGACTCCATCGATCAGCACAGGTAGACGAGCTCTTGGAACGAGAGGATATTCGAATAATGGCCTGGCCTGCTCGTTCCTCCGACTTAAATACCGTCGAAAATATGTGATACTTGTTGGGGACGCCAATGCAGCACTTTCACATGCACCAACAACCATCCAGCAATTGTCAGCTCCTCTAGCGGAGGAATCGAGCGCCCAGTTACAAGAACACCTTATGAAGCTCATGGCCAGCATGGGAGCTCGTTGTAGAGCATACACTGTCGTCAGTTATTCAAATACAGACTTAATCGCTTTTATTATTATCATTATTATACCGCCAACTGGTTTCATCCCGACGTAGGGGTCATCGTCTGAGCGTTTACACCATCAACTGCAGTTATGTAGACAGGAGTGATACCACCAGCAGTCGACCAGTGGTGTAAATGCCAAGAAGATGACCCCTACGTCGGGATGAAACCGGTTGACGGTATAATAATAATAATAAATGCGATTAAAACTGTTTTTTAATAATTGATTAATCATACTAATCGCTGCTTCATCTTCACAAGAATGTTCTCCAAAAATACATTGTCGTCTTTGATGGTCATCCACTCTATTAAGAACCATGTCTCGCCTCTTGTAATGTCCAACGAACCACCGTGAATCGCGGTGAGTTTGGTGTTATTACTGTCTCTGAATAAAAATGGTACTTCTGTTCGTCTCATTTCGTATTTCTTTCACTTATCTTCTGCACTACACTGTTGTAGTTCCTTCTACGTAACGTCCTACTTTAATAGAGCGGCGTTGCTTGACAGTGAGACACCATGGGAATGTTACTTTCGTCCTTAAGTTCTGCACCTCAGTGGATGTTTCTGCGGTGTCCAATCCCAGCTCTTATATGTTGAACGTTCTGCAGATCGTTTATTTTTCCGAATACATTTATTGGAAATGTTGTGCTTATTATGGGAGCAAAATCGAATTCACTCACTGAAAAAAATGTTCTCTTATAACATTATCGCTGGTGCGTACTCCCCTCTTTCTCCGTTTGCAGGTGCCTATGCAGATATGTAGATGTTCCTACAGTCAGTTTTAGTAAACATTTTTTCCTTGTACAACAAAAATTCGTAAATTAAATTTTTCGCTACGCTACACGCTCATTAGAGCTTAGGTGTCGGATCGCGAATTGAATACAGATGCCTAGCTCTCGCGACCGATGCTCTCGCAAGTAGGCTACTAGAAGTCCTCTCCTCGCAGTTAAAAATTAACTTTTTCTGTCTCAGAAACTGCTGCTTCGATTTTCGATCAGATTTCGATGACATATTGATCCTGTGGAAGGACTGATTTACAAAAATTTTGTGCGTATTAGCTGAAGTGTGATGGTGTTTGTTGACTAAGGCCGGCTGAGAACTTTCTTGCATGTGCTGCCTAAATGCTCTAGGTTATGTAAAGTGATTAGAATCTGGAGCTGATACTTAATTAAACAACGTTGTTGTCTGATATTTAACCATAACTCTACACAGTGGTTCGTAAATAAAATTACCACTACACCACACTAGTCGCCTGGAAGTAGATATATAGATAGCACTATCCGTGCGAAGTTGCGGTGTTGCTTGTACCATATTATATTTGATCGAAATTGCCAGGCCGTGGAGCTTTTAACCTCCATGACGCTACACGCTATAAAACTAAATCTGACTCAATTTTCTCTCTCTCTCTTTCTCTCTCTCTCTCTCTCTCTCTCGTCATTTGCTTTGCTGCTCCCTCGCGGATGGACCGTGGCCCCTAGTTTATCGTATCCTCACTTCGTGACCCATACGTGAAATCTATGTTGACAGTAGTAGAATCCTCCAGCTCTAGGTCTTCTTAATAGCGTTTCGCGAAAAGGATATCTTGCCTCCAGCAGTTCCCACTACAGTTCACGAAGCATCTTCGTAATAGTCGCATGTTGATCGAACCTACCGGTAAAACATGTAACAGCAAGGTTCTTTGATGTCTTCCTTGAATCCGACCTGGCGGGGATTCCAAACGCTACATCTGTACTCAAGAAAAGTCGTAACATACGTCATGTCCTTTATAAATTGCGCAACAGAACTAAATGGTCACTTTTCAAACTCTGTAATTCTCACCTACTTCGATGTTTCAGTTTGACATTTGGCTCTAGGTGCATAGAACCTTCCTTTGTAAAAGGGTGGCACCCTGCGGCATCACCCTCCGGCTCGACGATACTCCAACCAGCAATTTATCGACACATCCGACAAAAAGGCCTCAACTGCTAAGTTCATGTGGCGTATGAGGTGGGTTAATGATGTCAAATTGTCACCAAATTTCATTTGCCCAATGCCGCACTGGTCGTGACACACGATCGGAATGTACATATTTCTCCACTTCCAGAATAGCGACGCCGTCGTTGAAATTCCTTTTTCTTAGGAGTGGCCTAGGAGAACATTCCAGACACACAGACGGTCAGAATCTGCTCGAAAAGGGGGCAGGGGATGGCATAAAGGGAATAAATGAAACAGCCCCTTTCCATACGCTTTCATATCCATACATTCAGCGGTCGGACATGTCAGTCTGCAGTGCGATGAGCAACTGGTAGACGTTCTTCAATACCTTTGACACTGCTGACACCCTCGGCCGTTTTAGCCCTTCTCTAAGGAGAGGTGGGGCTGCATCCACATCTAACGTGATCGAACCGATTTGGAGCACAACGCGACCGCTATTTTTGCTTTCATGTACAGGTACGAAACACTGGGGAGTGTTCACAATCACTCGACGAAATTTGAACAGGGTCCGAAGTAGCTAATGGAGCTTATGTTTCTTCTGTGCTCCTATTATGTGTCCTTCCTCGTCATGAAGGGATGCGACATTGACATATCCGTGAATAGTACTTCAAAGGATTCCTCTAAGAACGTCCAGTTCAGCCGAAGCCTCTGTCGTATCCTCCCATCTTTATTGAGAATTTTAAAAACTTACCTGTACAGACAGAGCCAGTGACGGGGAAAGTCCTAGGTACACCAGCAGACCGGCAACCCCTTGTCACCGTGAGTGTGGATGGCCTATTATCAGGCGCAAGAGCAGCACTGTAGCGGCGAAAGAGAAGCAGCGTAGCCTGCCTACAAGCACCTAGGAAGTTTGCTGCCATTGTGACATCGTTAACCCACCATATACATCGAAGGTGACGTTTTATAAAAACAAAGTCCTAATGTACTGCAGTACATTAGGAATTTGTTTTTGTAAAACAGATCTGATGATGGTAATTATAGACCGAAACCGGTAATCTGTTAACAAAACGTTTGTGACCATAGACAACAATTAAAGGAAACTTATTGTATATTCGGGTCACTGTTTTATGCGCGACAATGCCGCAGCTTTGTAAAAGCAGGTGTCACTGTGTCTTTTCGACCTCTAAGGGCAGTTTTAACATAGGAGTTCAAAAGGAAGTAATGGTTCCCACGAAACTCGTTTGCCACATAATGACGTTTAGTAGGTGCTCTTACACCAACAACGAGTGTATCGAAATGGTGGACAGTAAAGAGCGCAGCGCCGTACAGGTGTTACGTCACGCAGTGCGACCACAGCTCGTGGCGATAGTCATCCTCATGCCGGAACGGAACATGTAGCAACCTTGATCAAGGTGTTGGATTGACGATGGAGTATTGCAGTGCGTGTTTATTGGGAACCTGTCTGTTTTGATATTTCGGCAACATTTACTGCCAAGTACCCTGGGAAAACACTTCCCATTTCACTCGTTTCATCATCCAAAAACAGCGAACGCCCCAATCTGCACGTAACGTGAATGCCGTCGCCGACATACTGAGTGGAAAACTGTTGTTAGTTCAAATAACTTGTGCTTCAACTTGTTCTGTAGTTACGAACATACACTGTCAAAACCCTGCAGCCAGCGTTATTGAACATCAGAGCGGACAGATGCCAAATGTAATGATATATGAGGCAATTAGATAGTGTGAAAAGATGGAATCCTGTTTCGTCTGTGTGGCTTGGAAACAAAGACCGTCAACCCTGATTTTTATCCTGAACGAGCCTAAGGCATCAAAATCACTCTTTACTACAGGCGTTTCTATCATGGTTGCGTGATCATATGAGTGTTGATCCGAAGTCGTGCTAGAAGGGGGTTGCACAGACAAAAAAATGGTTCAAATGGCTCTAAGCAGTATGGGACTTAACATCTGAGGTCATCAGTCGCCTAGACTTAGAACTACATAAACCTAACCAACCCAGGGATATCATATACATCCATGCCCGAGGCAGGATTCGAACCTCCGATCGTAGCAGCAGCTCGGTTCCAGACTGCAGTGCCTTTAACCGCACGGCCACTTCGGCCGGCTACAACGCTTGGTCAGTTAAAGAAATTGCGTACATAAATTATTAAACACCATTTAAAAAATGTAGAAATAAAACACCAGCGGAGGAACGCCAATATGAGAGCACAAAAAGGTCGATATAATCCTCTTCAAAAGACATACGAGGACCACGTGCGTCAATCTACCTTCTCAGCATCTTTAAAAATTTTCCCAAATATTTTGGCTTGCGAACATATTTGCTCTCTTTTTAACATGCAACTCACTACTCACTGCTACAGGCTCCCCTAACTGCAACTTGCTCACTCCCATTAGCCCTTCGCTGTAAGTCGCTCATGCCTACCAACGCCCACTTGCCTAACTCATTGTCATTTTCTCTTTGCTTTTATTTGCTACAGTCTCCTTCGCTCTGTCTAACTATAACTGTCTCCTTTCACTGTCTCGCACTTTATTTCTTTTACTACTACGTCATTCGTTTCTTCCGACTGCTGCAAATTACTATTACTATCTCTCTCTTACTCGTTGTCGTATTTATAGTTTCTCTCTCTCATTATTAGTGACTCTCTCCCAGTCCACTTCTCCGGTCTCCTTATTGCTCTCGCACTGACACTGACTCCTTCACAATTTTCCTGGTACTGTTCTGTCACTGTGAAATACGTTTCACTACCACTGTGTGCCTCTCTTGTCTCCTACAAAATGGAAATCTGTCTTCTCCATCTGCCTAACCAGGAGGAAGTGTGTACTATTCGCACTTCGTACTTTAGAATGGTGACATTAAGACGATTCTTCTGCTGTGCATACAAATGCTCCTTAGCCCAAAGGCTATACAACACAGTCGATTCTACTTTTCTGTCACTAATCAATGGGGCTTGGACCAATACTGTCATTATGGGTGGCGTCTGGGACATATTAGGTAGCACTAGATGTCGTACATGTACCGGAACTAATGGCGAACGAGAGAGATATCGTCTAATTGTGGCACGCGACAGTAGAACGAAGAAGTTTCCCTTTACAGCTGCCGGGAGGTGTCGGTCATCCGGTGGCGATTGCAATTACGAGTGACTGTCGAAATTTCAGACCGTCAGATTGTCGTAGCTAAAAGCAACACCACCATGACGTAATTCTCTGACTTACCGGTGGTATTAGATAGACCTTGAGGTGCCTGTAACAGTCAAACTATCTCCACGTAGCTCCTAAACGGTAGGACCCTGAGGTTTGGAGACGAACCGTGTAAGGCAAGGAAATTGGCACTGACTGCGGAAGAAGTTCGGCCCGAATGAGGCAGAGCTCTTGCAATGGGGGCTGCTTAAAACCTCGAGAAAATGACAGATTCGGCGGAAAGCTGTACTTTCCCTAGCCAGCCTAACAGTGGTCATTTAAAAAGTTAACCTACCTGTAAATGAACAAAGTTTTGGACAGGCTGCAGCTTTAGATTGGCTAGGGCTGCCTTCTTCTCACGGTCAGGATCTCTTTTATAGCGCACTTGCTGTATCCATGCCCGAAGAAGCATTGAAACTAGGCATAAAGGGCTCTCTTGTGACGCAGAACGTCATCCTGGCAAAAAAATACTGAAATAGGAGGGAGCTTAGACTTGGGAGTGGTAGGGTGCCAAACCAAAATTTAAAATCATTTTTAAAAATACTTATTTTCCTAATCGCAATTTTAAGATTGACAAAAGCCAAATAAAAGCCACACGTTATTGGAGCCAAGATAATAGTTAATAAAATAACAACTTTTAACAAAAACTTGAAAGCGTCTACAAATGATTATCTGATACGATTTTCAGTACGAGAATCAATGTTAACAAACTCGCAAGTTTGTTGCGAATAACTCAAAACAGGTCTGAAAAACAAATGCATTTCGTTAAAAACGGTGCTTTAACACAAAGCTAACGTCTTTTGCCAGCTCTAACACACACGCACACACACACACACACACACACACACACACACACACACACACACACACACACATAGCAAACATTAAATTACAAAACCACAAGTCACACGTCGTAAGATCTTACAAGGCGTTAAAACTTCAACTGAACATCATAGATTTACACACCTCATTACAGATATCTTGAATTAAAAATAAATCACTGTGTCAGTTTCAAGACAAACGCACACTACAAAAACGATTGACAGATTTAACATATGGGCACTAAACGAAAGCACATGAATAAAAAATTTACTTTGCTATAAGTAAATATAAAAATAAGACTTTCACAAATCAGTCTATTAGCCGTTTACAAGTAGGCTGAAAATAGCTAGGAGCTACACTATTAACACAGAATGATGATCGGGTTACCAAAGAAAACAATAACTGTCACAGCCCAAAGCTAAGCAATATTACACATGAAAACGTACGGGAAGGTGTCGTCGTTGAGTGACTCAAGGAGGGTACAACATGACTCAGGTATAACTTCTAGTTTTTGCGACGAATGTCAATTAGTTGTACATCTAGAAAAATGCTAGTTAATGCAAATGGTTCAAATGGCTCTGAGCACTATGGGACTTAACTGCTGTGGTCATCAGTCCCCTAGAATTAGAAGTACTTAAACCTAACTAACCTAAGGACATCACACACATCCATGCCCGAGGCAGGATTCGAACCTGCGACTGTAGCGGTAGCCCGGTTCCTGACTGTAGCGCCTAGAACCGCTCGGCCACTCCGGCCAGCTTAGTTAATGCAGATGAGTAGGAAAAACAACGCCATAATATTAGAGTACAGCATTAGCAGTGTGCTGCTTGCCTCAGCCACATAGATTAAATATAGAGGAACAACGTTGTAAAGCAATGCGAAATGAAATAACCATTTAAGGATTATTGAAGCGAATGTGAATGGTCGACTTTTGTTTATCGGGAAAATATTACGAAAGTTTGGTTCATCCGCAAAGGAGGTCACACGTAGGACATTAGCTGAGTACTGTTAGAGTGATCGGAATCCGCAGCTAGTCCGATTAAAGGGAGACATGAAAGAAATTCAAAAGCAGGCTGCTAGATTTGCTACCAGTGATTCGGGAACTGAGATGGGAATCACTGGAAGAAACAGGACGTTCTTATCGAGGAGCACTAGTGAGGCAGACTGCAGAACGATTGTGCTGCCATCAACGCGCATTTCGCGTAAGGACCATGAAGGCAAGAGAGAGCAGGGCTAGTATGGAGGCATATAGACAGTGGTTTTCCCCTCGCTCTGTTTGCGAATGGAACTCTAAAGGAAATGACTAATACTGGTACAGGATACCCTCCACCACGCACTATACGGAGACTTGCTGAATATAAATATAAATGTAGATGTAGAAGCCAGATTGAATGTCGCTGAACGAACAAGGGACTTCATGACCGCCAACAGCCCTTTATGCCGTTTAGTTAGACGTGCCAAAGAAACTCACCTTTTTCTTGGTACGTCTGTGTTTTGCTGTACGAGGTGCATTCAAGTTCTAAGGAGTCCGATTTTTTTTTCTCCGGACTGGAAAGAGATAGAAACATGCGCATTGTTTTAAAATGAGGCTGCGTTCGTTGTCAATACGTCCCAGAGATGGCAACACCATACGGCAGATGGAATTTTACAGCCAGCGGCGAGAATGAAAACTGTTTTAAATACTTAAAATGGCGACGTTTTCCTTACTTGAACAGCGTGCAGTCATTCGTTTTCTGAATTTGCGTGGTGTGAAACCAATTGAAATTCATCGACAGTTGAAGGAGACATGTGGTGATGGAGTTATGGATGTGTCGAAAGTGCGTTCGTGGGTGCGACAGTTTAATGAAGGCAGAACATCGTGTAACAACAAACCGAAACATCCTCGGGCTCGCACAACCCGGTCTGACGACACGATCGAGAAAGTGGAGAGAACTGTTTTGGGGGATCGCCGAATGACTGTTGAACAGATCGCCTCCAGAGTTGGCATTTCTGTGGTTTCTGTGCACACAATCCTGCATGACGACCTGAAAATGCGGGTGGGTGCCACGAATGCTGACGGACGACCACGTGGCTGCCCGTGTGGCATGTTGCCAAGCAATGTTGACGCGCAACGACAGCATGAATGGGACTTTCTTTTCGTCGGTTGTGACAATGGATGAGACATGGATGCCATTTTTCAATCCAGAAACAAAGCGCCAGTCAGCTCAATGGAAGCACACAGATTCACCGCCACCAAAAAAATTTCGAGTAACCGCCAGTGCTGAAAAAATGGTGTCCATGTTCTGGGACAGCGAGAGCGTAATCCTTACCCATTGCGTTCCAAAGGGCCCTACGGTAACAGGTGCATCCTACGAAAATGTTTTGAAGAACAAACTCCTTTCTTCACTGCAACAAAAACGTCTGGGAAGGGCTGCGCGTGTGCTGTGTCACCAAGACAACGCACCCGCACATCGAGTTAACGTTTAGCAACAGTTTCTTCGTGATGACAACTTTGAAGTGATTCCTCATGCTCCCTACTCACCTGACCTCGCTCCTAGTGACTTTTGGCTTTTTCCAACAATCAAATACACTCTCCGTGGCCGCACATTCACCAGCCGTGCTGCTATTGCCTCGGCGATTTTCCAGTGATAAAGAAGCCTTCGCCGCTGCCATGGAATCATGGCGTCAGCGTCGTGAAAATGTGTACGTCTGCAGGGCGATTACGTCGAGAAGTAACGCCAGTTTCATCGATTTCGGGTGATTAGTTAATTAGGAAAAAAATCGGAGGCCTTAGAACTTGAATGCACCTCGTAAGTACCGACAACACAACATCCACAACCAAGGTAATAGAAATTAGAAACCTGGCGGTCCCGAAGACGCAAACACACGACAAGGAAGGCAGGGGGAAACAATCAATTACTGGCACCATGGCATCCACAACCGAGGCAGTCAAAATCAGATATGTGCCAAAGAGAAGACAAATCCACGACCATGGTGGCAGAGGGAAGCAATAATGCCGCAATTGTCCTATGCACATTATTTTCACTGCCACCTGTAACATGACGAATCAGACTTCCGTCTTCGAGGAGCGACCCCGGTTATGTACCGAACAGCAGCAAATGTTGAGACCCCTCAAGGAGTGCGCATGTGGTTAAGTGATCTACGCGAGCGACTTCTTGCCCTTTTGAGCGACGCCGAGCAACTCTTCGCTCGGAAACGACAAGGAGAGAAGTTTCATGAGCGACAGAAATAGATTCCAACATGGACGCGTCTGAGTTACAAACTTCTGAGTCACTAGCAACCACAACCTGCAATAATGGCAGACAACAATCCTAAGCGTGGCATCATCAGATTCCATGCGGTATTTGTCGCCCACCTCCGCAACGCAGCACAAAATATTACAAGTGAATTAGAGTAACTGTTAATAAGGTTACATAGGAATATCTTTGAGAGCATGAAGGGCTTGTTAAGCTCCAATACACATGTGTCGATAATAGTTTGGCACTCATAGAGAGTGTAGCATCACACGAAAACATGTACTCTCGAGTTGTATGAAGCTGTTGGTGCGAATATCAGTTGACGCATCTGGCAGATATTAGAGTAGCGACCGAGCGAGATGGCGTAGTGGTTGGCACACTAGATTCGCTTTCAGGAAGACAAGATTTAAAAAATCCATGTCCATCCATTCCGATTTATGTTGTCCATGATTGCTTTAAGTAGCTTCAGCCAAATTCCGGTAAGCAGGTTAGTATGTCTTTGCCTATCGATAGGTACGTGCCGGCCGATGGGCTATCTGTCGTGCATCGGTGGAAACATGGCGGCGGCAGCCAGGTCAGTTGATGCATGTGGGCTGCGGAGCTATAACAAGCAAGTGTTGGCTGTCTGTGTGGTATGGCGTAATGGAACGCGTGTGTCACAAGAAAGGCTATGGCAGTCGATCTCCCGTAAATGACGTGGAAGTTTGCGGTGTTTATAGCGATTATCAATGTGGAGATTTTGAGTCTCCCTTCGGAGAGAAATGCGGCCCGAATAGCATATACGTGATGGTATGTTGCTTGTTATGGAACGTAGTAGACTGGACCAGCTTCCTGTTCTGTAGTACAGATGGGCCAAGTCAAGGGTCTGTCATGTTGTAGGCCTTCTGATTAATTCTGCACCAAAGGGAATTTACTACCCTGAACTGACATTATTCATTGCTTGTTTTCACAGTGTTTTGCCGCAAGCTCATGGGCTATAGACCTGGTCTTTGCCTTGTGGCACCATAAGAATTATAGAACTCACATAAGGGAATAGACGTTGTTAATGATTGTTTGCCTATTGAGTTAGTGTTCTACTGCGGAGAAAATATAAAGTTAACAGTAAATTAATGTGAGGACTAGATTATTGTGCATTCATTTTGCATTAAATCATTTTCACCGAACTATGGAGTGCTGAAAGTGTTAATGGACCACAGGTGAATTTTTCTGTATCTCGTTGGGCAGCAGAAACCATATCGTATAGCATCTCATGAGCCGTAGATCTGGTAACTTTCATTATCTGTATGGACAGTAAACTGATAGGCCCAAACAAATATGTACCACGCTGGTTACAAAATATTTCCATGAACCACTTCTAAAGCTCAGAGATCAAGAATTTAACCTCGAAAACTGTATTACGATTAAGACGATTATGATGCTGACATAGGTTTGGAGAAACGGTATAATGATGATGATGATGACCTTTCATCTACAAGTATCACTTCAGAAATTTTTCTCAGTGAACTTACAGGGAAGACTTCTGTTGGTGTTGTAATTTTGTGGTACAAAGTCGTTCAACAAAGACGTTCGCTATTACGTAAGGATGTGTGGTACGAGAAATAAGACACGGTAGTTCTCTGATGTAGGTTTCCAGGTATTATATAAAAGAGTTTATGGTGTCTACGTGTCAGTGGTTTTTCAGGTATTATGTAAAAAGGTGTGTTATGTGTTACTTGTCAATGAGTCGGATTTGTTAGAGAGAGGTTTTACAGGGTGTGATATTTAAAAAGAATAATACTCATTGTATGCTACATATTAACGTGTTATGTATTATAAATTTAACTGTGATTAGTGATGTTTAATTACTGTTCCATGTGATTTTATTTGATTTGTTAATATGAATGTAGACTTTAACTGAAAAGAAAGGTTGTAACATTTGTGCAATGGAACTTAAACTGCCCACTTTAAATTCTGGAATACGAGTACAAAGTGATGGTTACTAACACATCAGTGTTACATTTATCTGGTATGTTACCAAAACCGTCTTGACAAAACCTTCATAGAAAACATAATACGATTAGGTTCCTCAGTAGGAACAGTTTGTGAGCAACAAGCTGTTACAGAAACACAGAAGTCCATGATGCTTCAGTTCCACTTAAATTCGAAAGCAGCACAACACGGGCTGCTAACACTTATCTAAACATGTAAGTTAACACAGATTTCACAACGATAATAACAACCACATATTGCTGACAGGACGTATTTGTCTCCAAATGCGCCCATCTCAGAATCATTATAACACATTTTAATATGAACCTTTCACGTACTCCCTGTCGTTCCATGTCCCCACAGCTCCACATTACAATTCTCTAAAGTGTCCCCTGCATCCTTATTTGAAAATTTTCGCTGATCACCAGCAGTAGCATTATTAAACATCTGAAACCATCAATAGCGTTACTAGAATCCAGAACTACAATCTAATTCAATCACTAATAAATTTAAAAGCCCAGCAACTTAGGACATCACAGTTGATGAATCCTGGATTTTTTGGGTACGGTCCTGAGACAAGGCAGCAAAGTGTGAAGAGACACAGAGAGACACTTCTTCGACGAAAAAACTGTGCCGATTTGCTTTTTGACAGTAGGGGTGGAGTGCATAAAGAATTTGCTCCCCCAGGACAAACTGTCAACCAAGTGATTTTACAAACGTACCCTTGGAAGGCTCGGGAAGAGGGTGAATCGATTGAGATAAGACAGTGCAGGTAAGTGGACGCTACATCATGAAAACGCCCCATGCCACACGGCTACTTCCATCAAGGAACTTTTGAACTCAAAAGCTCAAAAGGCATCCCTGTTGTCTCCCCCCGCCCCCTTCCTCCACTAAACTAAACCTAGTCCTTCTGACTGTTTCTGTTCCCGACATTGAAAAATGTCTTAAAAGCGCGTCATTTTCGGACTCTGGTGGACATTCGAAAGAGTGTGACCGACATATAAAGGACTATCAGCGCTGCCACCATGACAGGGAACAATGGCTCCGCCGGTGTACAACTGTCGAAGGGTTCTACTTTGAAGGGGGACCATATAGGTTGAAACACGTATGTAACGCAGCAGCGATGGCGAGGCATTGTAGCATCTGTGACCAGAGTGTATGCGCTTGACCGCGCGAGTGTTGCGAGCGGTTCTCAGTCAGTAGTAGTCTTTGCGAGTTAGTTGTCGCTATGCAGAGTAGCAGTCAGTCAGTCGTTGCGAGTCTGTAGCTCTGTCTAGTTGAGAGCAGTACTCAGTCTGTAGTCGTCATGCAGAGCGGTCGGTCAGTAGTAGCAGCCCAGTGCGGTTGTGTGATGTACGCGGTCGGCAACAATGGTCAAGATGAGGAATAAGGTATACTGTTAATTAATATAATCATTAGATAATGAAAAATTTTATTTATTGTAATTATTCTCCAACAAGTCTCCCAATAATAATTTTTTATTTCAAAAGCATTTTTTCAAAAGTTTAATTTTTTTTGAACTAAAGATCTCGTTGCACTTCCCATTTCATTCCACTTCTTTTTGAAGAAAAATTTCACTAGAATTACAAAAAAAAAAAGGAGAATATTATTATTTGCAATGTAGTTCCTCCAAGTGGTGCGCAACAACAAGAGCAGATATGTGACATCCATTTATTCTGAGGTAAGACTTTAATTCTGATTGTTTTTACACAGGGCCAAAAACCGATATTTCGGTTTAATTGAATTTTCTTGTCACTGAATGGACTTTAATTTTTTGAAGGATTTATAATTGAGTCAGATTGCGAATTTCACATTTGTTGCCATTGTCAGTACATTTGATTGTGGGCAGGTTACGCATAGAGCCATGTCCATCAGCATTTCTAATTAGTATCGTTATTTTCTTTTAAAATTTTTGTGGGGAGGTTACACTTGGCTCCCATTTCTATTAAGTATTGCTATATTTTCTTTTAAAAATTGCGGTGGGGAGGTTACACTTGGCGACACCCAGTCCAGGATCGTATTTCGTTGAGAGTCTTTTGAGCGACAGTCAGATATCTGCTCTTATTTGCTTAGATATAATTAGGATTTAGCGCAACGCTTTTAATAATATTGTGACTTTCTTTCTACAGGTCAACGGCAATTTGCTGCTTTGTTGTATTTGTGTGTTGCTTTTGCATTGTGCTTATTTGCTTTGTGAAAAATTTTGACTATTGTAAAAATGCCGCGAAAGACTGTGAATAGTGTATCGCGAAGTATTGTGAATGAAATTACCGACTTAAACAACGTGACCGATAGTAATTGTGATACGCAACGTAATGATGACAATCCTGCGTTCACTAACAATCAGTGCATTCCAACCACTAATGATGACTTTCACCTTAATGATGAACAAACGAACTCAATTGTCTCGTCTGTTAACTTGACGACAATTGATGACGCAGAATGCTCTATTGTAATGAGCGCTGCCGAGCTTAACACACCCGATTTAGAAAATTCAAGTAATGTACAGACAAATTTGTCTAATGAAAATGAACAGGATACACAAAGTACGACGGATTTATTTAATTCCGAAATAGTGTGTGACAGTCTACATTCGACTGATAAACCTTTTTGTAAATTACAGAATGACCAAATGGTCACACAAAGCGAAACAATTCCAGTTCCACCATTAATTAGCACAGAGAATAGAAATGCTAATTTTGGCTCAGATCAAATTATGGTACTATTGCTGCAACGACTTAACCAAATTAATGAAAAACTTGGCAATAGTGACAAAAAACAAGACAAACTTAATGAACAGGTCAAACAACTTAGGGAAGATAACAAACAAGATAACAAACACTTAAATGAGAAACTTGACAATAATGACGAAAATCTCAAACAACTTAGGGAAGATAACAAACACTTACATGAGAAACTTGACAATAATGACGAAAATCTCAAACAGCTTAGCGAACAAATTAGAGCCGTTGCCGCGCAGTGCCATGACACTAAGGAACAGTTGCGCGTGGAAATTGAGGCTTGTTCTCAAAAAAATAGCGAAGAAATTAAGTCTGTTGCGCAAGAATTAAGAGAAATGCAAACAGCCGCAACAGAAACACTCAGAAACGAAATTAGCGGAGTCGCTAAACAATGCTCTGAAAGAGCTACACAATTACGGGACGAGTTTAAAGCAATGACGGTAGAACTTTCGCGCACTATGGACGCAAAGATAGACGCGAAATTCGAACAGCAGAACACTCAGATTAACGAGCGCTTTAGTCAGCACATACAGAACAGTGATACGCGTTTCCGCAGATTTATTCAAGATCAAAACAAAGTAAAACGACAAGTCATGGAAACAATCACTGCACAGAGACAAGAGGACAAACGTAAAATATTCGCGAAAGCGAAGACGTATGTAGACAATAATATTACTACAGTGTCCGACAAAATTAATACCATAGAACAATTGAACGCGGAATTACGGGATGAAATTTCTGATCTTAAAGCAAAAACGGATACACACACAGTAAATATTCAAACAGTGACAGATAGATTCGAACAACTAGATCTAACACAGGATTGCGATGTCATCAAAGCTGATGTTAAAAAACTGAGCGAAACTACGCGCAAGTTGCAAAAACAGATTAATGCGTCTGATTCTAAAACCGATGATCAGGTTAAAATACTGACTGAAAAATGTGATGAATTGGCCAGTCGTATTGATGTTATCGAAAATACTAATGACAATAAATCAGACGATACTGCACCGGTTTCTTTTATCCAAACACCTGAATTTCAAAATTTACAGCTGACAATTAATGAAATCGATTCATCTAACAACACGTTACGTCGGAAGTTATCAAATTTACAACAAGAAGTAACAGAAATGAAAAACACTTCTGTTAATAATACACAACAGACGCCACTTTATGAACATGTGTCAGAGTCACGCAGCGTGTATAATGTGAGCAATTTACAGCAACTACGCGACTTAAAATCCGAAAAGCCACGCGACTTAAAATCTGAAAAGCTACGCAACTTGAAATCCGAAATGACACAGACGAACAGATTCACACACAAACCTGAACGTGTTATCAAACTGAGTGACGAGAACGTAGATTTCGAGCAATTTGCATTTGTAAGCAAATGTAAAGAATTTAATAATGACAGAACACAGATACACGATTTGCACTGTATACGACAATTTATCTTTGTACATTCACCGCTATTATCGGTAATGGAGAAACTAGCTTTGAACCAGATGCGACAATTTATTTTTGTATTTACAACAGCATTGCCTGTAATGAAGAAATTTGAATTAGCACGAATACAACAATTTGCCTTTGAAATTTTACCGCTATTGCCTGTAACACAAAAGCTAAAATTTATTTGCAGTGCGTAAATGACCTCAGGGGATTCATTACGCTTTAATGAATATGTGCCGTAGCGAGCATAGGGCCCCGAGCTGTAGTAGTGCTATTTCATCTTTAGTTTTCTGCACTGCTGCCTTTTCTTCTACTATCCTTTATATCTATCCAAACTGCTCTTTAACTATTGCTCTACCTAGAATTAAGAAATATTGTACTGAAAACCCGATATGACAAATTTTAGCGAATGTGACAATTTTCATTAGGCACTCCAGAATCACGAGAACTTAAATAACAGATAAAAATCGTAATCATCAGTATGTGTAAAATTAACAGCAAACGCATTTTTTGGTAACAATAGACGTTTTCCACCACAATAGCATGAAAGTCAGCCGCTTAGCATACGTAACCAACAATGCAGTCTACAAGGTCAACCAAACTTTAATGTTTCGCCGCGTGCATGTATAGTCTCAGCTCCAACAAATAGTAACGCATGGCAGCAAAGAAATAACTACGTACAGACAACACTCTATTTCAATTCCTATCGCAATACACCGTATAGGAATGATTATTAGGACAGACGTAAAAAGAATGATGAGCACAATTTTCAGCTTACATTTAATAACAGTCGATCTTATGAGCAGCAACAACATCAGCAACAACAAATAATCATGAATGGAACAGACAATAGGTGTCATCCATAGCGTAACACGTCAGTAAGAAATAACAGAACAGTTCATATAGTGGATATGCCACAGCATCCTCCCGTAAATAACAGGACGAACGATAGAATTTAACCAGATACAGCACAGATTGCATACTACAGTAACGCAAACATTACTTTTGACACGCAGAATTTTGTTCACGAGAATGTTATTTGAAACATGCTTTATTGAATGCTCTACTTTTATCGCACCCAGATCTTACTAGAAATTTTTCCATTGCCACTGACAGTTCCAACACCGCTTTAGGCGTACACATTTTCCAGGAAATTGAAGAAGATGGTTTTACTATAATTAAAAACATCGCATTTGCAAGTCGCATTTTGTCTCCTGCTGAACGAAATTATTCCGTCACAGAACTTGAAACATTATGCGTTGTATGGGCTTTTACGAGATTTCGGCACTTTCTTTATGGGAGACATACCACCGTTTACACAGACCATAGAGCTATACAATTTTTGCTTTCAGCTAAATTTACTCACGACAGATTAAGCAGATGGAAACTGTATTTACAGGAATTTAATTTTACAATAGTTCACATTCCCGGCACACAAAATGTTATAGCAGACGCACTATCGCGTTCTCTCGGCAACAATCAGCAAGACGTAGCAACCAACTTCTGCAAAACAAATTTCAGTGTCATGTACATTCAACAAGTTGCATTTGAAAACTTTATTTCATCGTCATTACAGGACATAGCACAAGAGCAAAATAAAGACAATGTGTGGAAAGAAATTAAACAGCTTTGGCAAGATAAGAATAATGTTACGATTAGGAACCACTACACAGTGCGCAATGACATTCTGTTTCGCCGCCCTCATCCTGACAGCAACAATTGGTTATTATGCATTCCTGACGAACTGGTTAACAAATTAATTTGGTACACTCATTTAAGTTACGCACATTACGGAGCACGAAAATGTTTTCTTATACTGAGACAGAACTGTTATTTTACTAACATGGAAAAACGTATACGACGAGTTTTAGCGTCTTGTAAAATTTGCCAGAAAGCTAAATCAGACACCATTTCACATATTCCTCCTTTATATCCCATTATACCTGTTAAATTAAGACACATGGCCGCAGTAGATATTTTTGGTCCGATTCCGAGAACTAACAGAGGTTTTTGCTACATTTTTGTCGCTGTTGAGCTCACTTCAAAATTTGTTACTTTCACTCCGTTACGCAAAGCTACTGCTAAAACTGTTTCGAAAGCATTTGTAAAGCATTTTCTATCTCATGTAGGGCATGTAATGAAAGTAATTTCTGATAATGGATCTCAATTTCGTAGTAGTGTATGGACACGCATGTTACGAGCTAGAAACATTTCTCCGATCTATATATCCAAGTACCACGCTTCTTCGAACCCTTGTGAAAGATTAATGAAGGAAATTGGTAAGCTGTGTAGAATATACTGCCACAAAAGACATATTGATTGGGATACACACATACTCTCATTCCAAGATGTAATTAATTCCATTCCAAATGAATCCACTATGCTATCTCCGACTGTTATACTGAAAAACGTTGAACCACCGAACAAAATTAAAGAATTAATAGAATTCCCCAAAAATCGTCGCCTACGACACCACGAAATAATTGACATTGCGCTGAACAACATCAAACGTGCCGCAGAGCGCCGGAGAAGACAGCAAAAACAGGTTTGTACACGCCGCGACTTTCACGTTGGACAGAAGATATTAGTACGTACACACTATTTATCCAGCAAATTAAAAGGTAAGTGCAGTAAATTTGAACTTCTATACGCAGGTCCGTATCGGATTCGCAGCATCCCTCACCCCAATGTTGTACACGTCGAAACTTTGAGAACCAGAAAATCGAAAGGCAATCACCATATCTCAAACATTAAACCGTTTATTGAGTGAAACCACTGTATGATTCAACACACTATGATGCCATTTACTAATGTAATTAATTCACCTGACTAATTATTGATGATTATCGTATTTTTTTTTCATGGCAAGTGCCCGGCAAGGTAAGGTAAGCAGGTCGCTCTTCTTGTCGTCACACATCAGACCATGCATATTTTTCCAGATGAATTTACACATTTACGACTATTTCTGCAATTATATTTATGTGACTACTTATTGATGATTATCGTATTTTTTTTTCTTGGCAAGTGCCCGGCAAGGTAAGGTTAGCAGGTCGCTTTTCTTGTCGTTACACATCAGACCGTGCACATTTTCCATTTTTTTGTGTATATGACTGTACTCCAGTTTTGTTTGTATGCACTATGAAATAGTTAAGATATAACACACACCAGTCGACTTTGACATTTTTTTTTTTTGCCTTATGACATCTCAACATCGTGACTGTTTCACATTTTTTTTGCTACTGCATTGTATTATTCTGTGTACATTTTTTCGCATCCGAACACTGTAAATGTCTTGGACATATTACGATTTCTGTCATGTTATGCTGTGTGGTTAATTGTGTCACCATAAACCAGTCATTATTTAGTGGGTATAGGATTTAAATGCAAGACATTAATCTTTGTTCATCAATTTCAGAAAGGAATGATGATTCTAAGAAATATATTTAACATAAATGGGAATTTCACCTACGGAATAAACGAAAGGAGATGCAATAACTTTATGAGGAAGAGTAAAGGGATCAGGATTAACAAGCATTAACAAGACTATACTATACTCATCACAGAATAGCAGTCTTAACTAATTTTTTCTTTCAGAATACAAGGTGATTGATGCAGGCTGTCAGAGAGAACTACACATCTTAGTTTTAGTGATGAAATATGCTAGAGATAAGGAATAGTTATGAAATGAGTAATGAAGTGATTTTTTGCAGATGATAGTGAATACTGATGAATAATGATGAAGGAAATGGTATTATGAATAATGAAGTTTTTCTTTACAGGTGATGATAATGGTGAAGTTATGATGATATGGATAATGAAGTTTTTTTTTTTTCTTTATGCGACGTAGTTATTTAAGTATTTGTTGCGGTTTGCTTTGACAGCAGGTGTTACATTGCATAGTAGGATGATGGAAAGTTTTGGAAAGGACAGCTATGGAACACATTTTATACACATTTCACTACTTGTTAATTCGAAGTTCACTACTTTTCAGCATAGTGTGCGTTTCTTCTTTCAGGTCAATAATCCGTTTTTGTATTTTTTCCAGGAGAAGTTTTTCATGACACTTACTAAACCTGTTACTTATTATACCTGTTCTAGTACTTGCATTTTTATATTTTTTACCCATTTGTGTTTATCATTTATAAATGTGATCACATGTACTGCCTTGTTACATAATCTTGCTACAGCTGACTCATGACGAATGACGTTACCTATCCTCATTTGCAGCAATAGGTCAAAAGCAAAAAGTATTATGCCTCAGCAATTAATTATCGATCCCAACGCAATGCATTGCTACCAAAAAAAATGTATTACCAGTCCCACATAATGTCACTAGTTTATGATAATTCTGAATAATACTGATCAACTCTGAATAGCATGTCACTCGAGTAATGACCTCTTAATGAGACTATATTCAAAATAATGCTTTGTCACTAGCTAATAACTGCCACTGTTTATTGTAATGCCTGTGATTACTAATGATTTGACTGTAATTAACTGATTTTTAATAATGACTTTGTAATGATCTGAATAATACTGAATGATGAACTATGTTTTATTCTATTCAATACTTGATGGCCACTGAGTGCCAATAATTAATGTCACTCCACGAATTGTTATTAATTATGCCATTGATTAGCTCTTGTTTCCAATGTTGATACTTTGTAATTTGAAATGAATGTGACGGTTTAATAATGCTTTGTAATTAATTAAGGCTAATAATTCTTAATATATTGAAATGACAAATGATCAATTAATTAACTGTAATTATACAAATGATTAATTAACTGTAATTAGACAAATGATTAGTTAACGACAAATGATTAATTAACTGTAATTATACAAATGATTAATTAACTGTAATTAGACAAATGATTAATTAATGACAAATGATTAATTAACTGTAATTAGGAAAAGGCTAATGATTCTTAATTATACACTGTAACTGGAAAAGAATGCGATTATTTAATAATGCTTTGTAACTAGGAAAAGAAGATTACTGATTCTATGTAAAACAATTAATGAACATTTTTCTGTAATACTACATACATGGTACAGAAATGTTCAATAACTGGGCTATGAATGCCGCACACTACTACTGTAATTAACAATATTATGTGACTTAATGTCCTTCACCTTATGAGCTAACTACCCTGAATTACTGCAATGTCCATTTGTCCTGTTTATCCTAGTGATCATGGAGCACTATCTTTGGTTTTGCACTAATTCTACGTTGGTGTGCCTTGTAAGAGTGTGGTGTTGACACGACATGCTGTCCACCACCATGAGCGATGAAGACATTATTATGGTCCCACTGTTTGGTGTACCTAATGTACTGCCAAAATGAAAACATGGAACATTACTACGACAGTTCAGTGTCTTGGCTACACTGATAAATTCTGATGGGAAAAGAACTTCAAGTTGTGTCACTTGGTGTTGTACTACTGTGGAAAGATATGGACTTTCAGAGCAGCTGTGTGCAATCTAAAGTGCTACAACCATGATGCAATCCTTCCCTTTCCTATCCTGATTCTTGTCACATAAAGAAAAAATTTTTTTAGGTAACATCATTTATGTTCATAGGTTATACATTTTTCGATTCGCTAAACTCCAGTGTGAGTACACTTATGTCACTGGTCGACATGATGTTTGCCATTATGTTTATTTGTTGTGAAAATGCTAAAGACATTTTTCAGTGCATGTACACTTGTCAACATAATATTTTTTGCCAGTCTGTTTATTTGTTCTGAATATGCTAAAGAATTTTTTTCAGTGCCTGTGCACTTTGTTATCTGTCAAATAATTTGTATATACTTTTCTGATTTGCTACTATGTTTTGTACTCACATTTTGTCTTTGTCTGATATATTTTGTACTTAGTGCGTGTGCACAACATTTACTTTATGTACTACATCTAATTATTCTTGCCAGTCTGTTTATTTGTTCTGCATATGCTAAAGAATTTTTTCAGTGCCTGTGCACTTTATCTGTCAAAAAGTTTGTATATACTTTTCTGATTTGCTACTATGTTTTGTACTCACATTTTGTCTTTGTCTGATATATTTTGTACTTAGTGCGTGTGCACAACATTTACTTTATGTACTACATCTAATTATTCTTGCCAGTCTGTTTATTTGTTCTGCATATGCTAAAGAATTTTTTCAGTGCCTGTGCACTTTATCTGTCAAAAAGTTTGTATATACTTTTCTGATTTGCTACTATGTTTTGTACTCACATTTTGTCTTTGTCTGATATATTTTGTACTTAGTGCGTGTGCACAACATTTACTTTATGTACTACATCTAATTATTCTTGCCAGTCTGTTTATTTGTTCTGCATATGCTAAAGAATTTTTTCAGTGCCTGTGCACTTTATCTGTCAAAAAGTTTGTATATACTTTTTTCTGATTTGCTACTATGTTTAGTATTCACATTTTGTCCTTGTCTGATATATTTTGTACTTAGTGCGTGTGCACAACATTTAAATATTCTGTAAGTTGTAGGATTTTGTTAATTAAAGAAAAATTTTGCCGCGCTTGGCAAGTCCAAATGACTCACCATCGCTGCCAAATTTTTGCCCCCCGAGTGGAGGGTTATGAAACACGTATGTAACGCAGCAGCGATGGCGAGGCATTGTAGCATCTGTGACCAGAGTGTATGCGCTTGACCGCGCGAGTGTTGCGAGCGGTTCTCAGTCAGTAGTAGTCTTTGCGAGTTAGTTGTCGCTATGCAGAGTAGCAGTCAGTCAGTCGTTGCGAGTCTGTAGCTCTGTCTAGTTGAGAGCAGTACTCAGTCTGTAGTCGTCATGCAGAGCGGTCGGTCAGTAGTAGCAGCCCAGTGCGGTTGTGTGATGTACGCGGTCGGCAACAATGGTCAAGATGAGGAATAAGGTATACTGTTAATTAATATAATCATTAGATAATGAAAAATTTTATTTATTGTAATTATTCTCCAACAAGTCTCCCAATAATAATTTTTTATTTCAAAAGCATTTTTTCAAAAGTTTAATTTTTTTTGAACTAAAGATCTCGTTGCACTTCCCATTTCATTCCACTTCTTTTTGAAGAAAAATTTCACTAGAATTACAAAAAAAAAAAGGAGAATATTATTATTTGCAATGTAGTTCCTCCAAGTGGTGCGCAACAACAAGAGCAGATATGTGACATCCATTTATTCTGAGGTAAGACTTTAATTCTGATTGTTTTTACACAGGGCCAAAAACCGATATTTCGGTTTAATTGAATTTTCTTGTCACTGAATGGACTTTAATTTTTTGAAGGATTTATAATTGAGTCAGATTGCGAATTTCACATTTGTTGCCATTGTCAGTACATTTGATTGTGGGCAGGTTACGCATAGAGCCATGTCCATCAGCATTTCTAATTAGTATCGTTATTTTCTTTTAAAATTTTTGTGGGGAGGTTACACTTGGCTCCCATTTCTATTAAGTATTGCTATATTTTCTTTTAAAAATTGCGGTGGGGAGGTTACAAGGTAAAAAAATAAAAATTTTGTGGATGAAAGGTCAGTCTCATTACTTTTCCAACACACCACGAATCCTTTATTCGAGGAGCGACAGCACAACAAATGCACAATGTGCGCTTCCGTAAAGAGAGTTAGTAGGTACAGAAGCCTAGCTGAATATTGTGTTCTCGTCTACCTGACATGCCACGTCCCTTAGCTGCCATTGTCATCCGAAGAACGCCGCTACTGTACAGTAATCAGTATTCAGCGTGCGTTAAATTACGACGTTAATAACTCCCCTGTTCACTGACTGCACACCGATATTAATGTCAAGTAGCCGTGCAGTAATCACAGTCCATAATTTCACAGCCTGCGCTAGACATGTATCTGGACCTGAAATACAGCTCAGCACGTGAGAGCTGTCGGCAGCGCTGTATCTGTAAAGCTGTAATAACTAACGCGTTCCAGCATTCCGTTTCGCTTGACATAAACTGAGATTCAGTGATTGGCATCAAATAGGCGAAGTAATTACCGGAAAAGTTCGACCAGTTTCGCGAAATCCAAGCAGCGCACTTCATATGTTGACCGACGGTAAGTACATTTAACAGCTGATCAACAAAAAAGATGCTATGGAGATGAAGGTGAACATTGTCTACAGTTGACAGTTTGTAGTTCTTGGGGTGCCACAATCATAATATACTTTTTGACAGCTATTGATTACTGGATAATAAACTTCGTAGTAGAAAAGACGAATATCAGTATCAATTCATATTTGGAATGGCTCGTGTTTACCACAGGACTGTGTTGGAACCGATTATCACAGCACAATAGGTTAAAGTGCGTCCGCCGTACTTAATATTAGGTCCTATTTACTTCGCTACCAAATTTTATAATAGGACCACTGGTATGTCCACGTGGGGTTTGTAACCGTTTGCTATATTTCGCTGAGGACATGTCATTCAGATATGTCTGATACTGACTTTGTAAGTAATGCTTCTTAAAGTGTGTATATCAGATGTTATTACTTACTGCCAGCACTGTGATATCCACACGTTTAACTGTTTTCAATTTACATCTTCTATTTGAATGGCTCTAGAGCCACTACCGCGTTAGTGACTTAAGAAAATAATACGTGGGCTTTCTGATGAGCAATGATTGATTTTTTTATGTGAAGGCTCATAAAAGCTTTTTAAATAAAAGAAACGTTAACTTTTTACATCTTTATTCTTCATGTCTACAAGTTTATTTGTTAACATAGTCACTTTGGCGACGAAAAATTCTCCCATCGAGAGACCACGTTGGTGATATCGTGTCTGTAGAATGTTGGTTGACGGAGCCGCAACCAAAACTGAGCTTGCACCTCTTAATCACTTTCAAAGTGAAGTCCTCGAAGATGTTCCTTAAGTTTTGGAAATAGGTGAAACTAGGATGGAGACAAGTCGGGACTGTATGCAGGAAGTTCGACGATACTGGGTCAAACACGTCGGATTGTTGCAGGTCTTCCAGCGCTCGTGTGTGGTCTGGTGTTGTCGTGCTTCAGGCGATGATGATGATGATGCGTGTGTGAACTAACTTCTCGAATTCGAAACTCGATTACGGCACGCTGTTTCTGAAGCGTGTTGTGCTACTACTTTGGGGTAACCTATGCCACTGTCTATTGGAGTTTGTTTTATTTAAAAAGCCTGAAGCGTTTTCACATAAGAAATTCGGAGATACTACTTTCGAGCAAACCCTTGCAGAAACTTACTGTGAAATGGCGGCAATTTCTTTGAAAGTGTTTCAGAAATTAAGTGTGCCGTTCGGCAGTAACATGCGGTACATGAAACCATTTCTTGCACTTTCTGAATCCCTGTTTTTTTGTCATGATGTACGGAGGTCATCCTGAAAATTCGGCTAAATTTAAGTATCACTTTATTTAATATCAGTGTCTTATAGTTTTCGTTTATGTCTATGGACGTACAACAGTTTATGCTGTGTGTGTGTGGTCCCCATGGAAACAGAAAATTTATGATGAAGCATGCAAAAAGAAAGGAAAAAAGATAATTCCGTTAGTAACATAGTAATCAGTTTTTACATCTTCTAAAGATATTTCTTTCAAAATGATGATAAATGTTTCTTTGTTACCAAACCCGAAAATAAAAATTAGACGAAAACGGTAAGTGAACTGAAGACTTAGTTTGTCGAATATTATGACCATGCTAGTGACATTAGGTCTTTAAAAAGTGTTGCAAAATGTCTGAAAGTTTCAAAAAAATACCACTAACAAGTAAATTTCGTCCAGAATACCTATTGATGGAGGTTGCGGGGGAGGGTGGGGAGGGGTAGGGATGCGTGGCTGGGGGAATATGGTTCAAATGGCTCTAAGCACTATGAGAGTTAACATCTGAGGTCATCAGTCCCAGAGACTTAGAACTACTTAAACCTAACTAATCCAAGGACATCACACACATCCATGCCCGAGGTAGGATTCCAACCTGCGAGCATAGCAGCCGCGTGGTTCCGGACTGAAGCGCCTAGAACTGGTCGACCGCAGCGGCCGGCGCGGCTGGAATATAAGAGAAGTAAACAAGTAACTGCACGTCCTTACAAATGATATTTGCCTTCCATGTAGCTGTATTTCAGCCATGAATCTGATCTCAACCATATCTGTTGATAGCGAAACACACTAATCAGGCCAGCCGGAGTGGCCGTTGTGGCGGTTTCTGTGTATCATCAACATGGACAAATGCAATGAATATGGATGATACGATACTCTATGGTATTCTGCGGTTTGAATTCACTCTGTCTTTTTTTTTTTTTTTTTTTTTCTTTTTTTTTAGCAATTGGATTTTGTAAATGACACTGACAATATTATACTCATGTATAATGCATTATTCATACTACAACATCTCCCGGATAATTATTTTGTTCAAATTGGACAAGAATTCCACCTGACGTAGTGTAATAATGTTGACTGTAAGCTGTGTTCATATCACTAAAATTACAGATCGTACGTCAGAGCTTTTATAATTTTTGTCTTCGATGGATTTAATTATTCTTAGCAAATTGATCATGAAAAAGGAACCACAGAATACCACCCGCACACAACACTGACGTATGCTACCAAAAATATTTTTCTCCGTGATTCGTGCGTAGTTTTTAATTTTGGCCTCATACATCAGCAATGAAATCTTGTTCAACAATAAATACCATCAGCGCTGTTCTTAGAAAATGCAGTCTGATTCGATTAATTTTTTTCTTTTATAAATAGAGTTCACTACCACCGGCGCACATTTATTTCTTACACTTCGGAATATTGTTTGCAGTTTCAAGCAATTTAAATTTACCGCTGTTATGAAATTGAAGATGGCGGCCAATAAAAGGTAGAGGACTTCTTTTTTAATTAGGATTTTCCTTTGCTCAATAAATAAATAATCATTTAAATTGATGCTACCAAAAAAAAAATATTAAATTGTTTTGCAAATTAGTTTCACACAAACCTATGCTATTTTCAACTAGAAGTACAGACGAAGTTGCTATATAATCGCAACTAACAACGGCTGCGCTCCTTGCAGCTATGATAAAACAATTAATACAAAATTTTCAATAATTTATCATAAATAGTTTTAACGCATTTGGCTCTATTTGTTTTTATTAGCAAATGGGAATAAAAGTACAATAATTTTACATTAAATGTTTTTCATTCAACAGACCTCAAATCGATTAGCGTCTTGGGTCGGCGACGTGCATCAGAAGACGACGACAAAAGGGTACAAAACAAAAGTAAAGAGCCCGCATCTCGTGGTCGTGCGGTAGCGTTCTCGCTTCCCACGCCCGAGTTCCCGGGTTCGATTCCCGGCGGGGTCAGGGATTTTCTCTGCCTCGTGATGGCTGGGTGTTGTGTGATGTCCTTAGGTTAGTTAGGTTTAAGTAGTTCTAAGTTCTAGGGGACTGATGACCATAGATGTTAAGTCCCATAGTGCTCAGAGCCATTTGAACCAAAAGTAAAGAATGATATAGATTAACAAAGAATGTGAGACAAATATTGTCTCTCTGTTCTACGTAATTATCATCTTTTTAAGAAATAATTACATAATTGAATGGATATTATCCACACGTTCATATTCCACTCGTAATAATATATATATCGTGGATGTTATACCGTGTGGTTCTAGGCGCTACGGTCTTTAACCGAGCGACCGCTACGGTCGCAGGTTCGTATCCTGCCTCGGGCATGGATGTGTCTGATGTCCTTAGGTTAGTTAGGTTTAATTAGTTCTAAGTTCTAGGGGACTTATGACCACAGCAGTTGAGTCCCATAGTGTTCAGAGCCATTTGAACCATTTTTGAAAACATCTTCTGTCTTGCATCTTCCGATTTTTAATTATCCGCTCTTTCTGCCACCGTTTCTCTCACAGACCATTTATAACGTTTTCTCAGTATTGTAATGCTAATATGTCGTTAGTACAATTTTTGTCAGAATTACCACTAATTACAGTTATCTGTGTTTACTAAAGCAGAAAATAAACTGGGAATCTTGATAATTTTGTAATACAAGAAGAAGAATAGACAACAGAGGGAGCTGTCAAAGTTACACATGGTTTTCTAAGATTGTAGCTGAAGAACCAGTAGTTAAATGCTGTAAATAAAGGCGCAGCAAATACGAGGGTGTGCTGAAACGTAGGGCCTCTGACTCTTTATGCAAAAAATGTTAAAACTCTTCATATAAAGCAATCGTTATTTTTTATTTATTTGCAGCGCACTCCATTACAATGTTTGTAATGCTACATGTATCTATTCTGCGTGCGTGTGTGCAGAGTGTACTGCAGTATTTGTGTCGATGATGATGATGACAAGAAAAGGGAGAGGTTGAAATACGGTGCCGACTGATAGCCTACCCCCTTGAATAGCACCAAGGGTGCCGCCAAGGTTAACGTCTCCATCCGATAGTCGGATCACCATCCAAACTGTCTTCTTGAGACATTGCAGAGAGGTCTGGTATCGAAACCTGGACATTTGTCCAAATGCTGGTGTTCAGGAACTTCGCCACCACCTCTCCTACGCTTGCCCCTAAATACTAGCACCGAAAAGTATTCCCACCACCAGGATCCCACCTGTTTAGTACTCCTGGGTCGACTTATGCTGCGTTGCTAATGTCTCAGTGCTCCACCTTCCCAAAAAACATCCAGTTCCTTTCCGTCCTCACTACTTACAATTTAGGTTATTCTCTCTTCGCTCTAGCGACCTCGGCCATGGAGGCATGTTAAACAAACGTACACTATAGGACCAAAATCATCTGGACACCTGGCTGAAAATGACTTTGTGGCGGCCTCCATCGGTAATGCTGGAATTCAGTATGGTGTTGGCCCACCCTAGCCTTGGTGACAGCTTCCACTCTCGCCAGCATACGTTCAGTCAGGTGCTGGAAGGTTTCTTGGGGAATGGCAGCTCATTCTTCACGGAGTTCTGCACTGAGGAGAGGTATCGATACCGGTCGGTGAGGCCTGGCCGGAAGTCGCCGTTCCAAAACATACCAAACATGTTCTATATGATTCAGGTCAGGGATGTTACTGTCGTGTAACCACTCCGCCACACGCCGTGCATCATGTACTGGCGCTCGATCGTATTCAAAGATGCAGTCACCATCCCCGAATTGCTCAACAGTGGGGAGCAAGAAGGTGCTTAAGACATCAATGTAGGCTTATGCTGTGATAGTGCCACACAAAACAACAAGGGGTGCAAGCCCCTCCGTGAAAAACACTACCACACCATGACTGTACCGCCTCACAATTTTACTGCTGGCACTACACACGCTAGCAAATGCCGTTCCCGAGCATTCGCCATACCGACACACCGCCATCGGATCGCCACATTTTGTACCGGATTCCTCAAACCACACCACGTTTTTCCACTCTCCAATCGTCCAATGTTTACGCTCCTTACACCAACCGAGGCGTCGTTTGGTATTTACTGGCGTGATGTGTGGCTTATGAGTAGCCGCCTAGTTTTCTTTCCTACCGCCTAACTGTCATAGTACTTGCAGTGGATCCTGATGCAGTTTGGAATTCCTTTGTGATGGTCTGGATAGATGTCTGCCTATTACACATTACGACCCTCTTCCACTGTCGGCGGTCTCTGTCAGTCAACAGACGAGGTCGGAGTGTAAGCTTTTGTGCTGCACGTGTCCCTTCATGTTTCCACTTCACTATCACATCGGAAACAGTGGACCCAGAGATGTTTAGGAGTGTGTAAATGTCGCGTACAGACGTATGACACAACTGACACCTAATCACCAGACCACATTCGAAGTCCGTTAGTCCCGCCGAGCGCCGCATTCTGCTCTCACACAATCTCTAATGACTATTCTGGTTTCTGATATGGAGCACCTGTCAGTATGTGGCAGCACAATGCACCTAATATGAAAAACGTATGTTGTATGAGGTGTCCGGATACTTTTGAACACACACAGTATTAAAATTCTCCTTGTTTATTTTTCATGCCTACATATTTGCAGCCCTCTGCCGCCACTGTGCTCCGTACTTTAGTGTGTAACTTGGCGGTGTGTACTGTGATCATGCCTACGGTGACAAACGGCGTGCTGGAATCGAGTTTCGAATTCGAAGAGTTCGTCCACACATGGAGAACCGTGTCCTTGAGTGTGACAATGACAGACCGCACACGCGCACCTGCGACATCTGCAGCAGGCAGATGCTTATTGTTCACTGTCACCGATCATTCTCCATATAGTCTCGATTTGGCCTATACGATTTTCGTCCTTTTACAAAACCTACCTTCCACGATTTCACTTTTGTAGTGATGAAGCGATACAAAGAGAGGTGACGTTGTGGGTCCGTCAACAAAGTCACATTCTACAGCGACCGTATCAACAGCTGGTCACTTGTTGTGAGAAATGTGTTTTTCGCCAGAGTATGTAGACTTGAACAGTAAATATGTAGAGTGTTAATTACGTTTGTTTGATTTAAAAATCATTAAGTACTTTCTGACAAATAATGAGGAGCCATTAGTTCCCAGCGCGCCGTCATATCTAAACACGACGTAGAAAGTTCCCAATGAAACTAATAAAGATTTTAGTGCAGCAGCACGTATGCAAGTGTATAGTTGCTGAGACTTTACGCTTTTGTCAGTGACCCTCTCCTGGAGATATCCCTTTGGCGATGCTGGAGTGAGTGGAGAGTGGATTGCAATGGTCACCATTACCTCTGAAACGTTGTATCTCTGACGTCAGAAGAACTTTAACAGCAGTAATCGAACTGTACTCTCAGGATATTCAGCGATATTTCTTGAACACTTTTTATAAGAGGTCCAGGGAAGGTCCAAGATAATGCTTGGAAGTGGATCCATCCTCATTAAATACGGGAGAACATTCAGATGTGGATCCACCATAGTTAAATCCGCGGGAAGGTTTTGGGGCACCCTACGGGAAACCGAAACACACACACACACACACACACACACACACACACACACACACACACGCACACAAAGTAGCACTAATTGGCTGTTTCTGTATTTATAACAGGATAGAGCCAGTTCCTTCAATATTATTATTTTCATATGTTACATATATCAAATATCCTTGATCTGTGGTGCATGTATATAACTATAAATATATAGAAGCTTTGAGATATATACAAAGCTCTGATAGCCGTAGCTGGTCTGCATTCTGCTTTATTAACGTACGAGTAACTATAAAAGGATGTAATTGTTGTTAGTGGTCGTGAAGCGATTATGCAGCTCTTACGGCTAAGTGAAAACGTGCATCTCTTTACTAAATGTGTCTAAATGGAAGTGTTGTTTGTAAAGCTAGACAACTACGCACCATCCCACTGACATTCGTCCCAAAAGAAATCGAATAAAAAGTAATAGATGCTCTGATGGAGAGTAGTATAAGGAAATTGGATATCATTCGAAGGGTCTAATGCGTCGACACATTGATCCTGTCCAAAATGCAGTACGTTGCATAAGTTATTCTCGTTGCGAGAAATTACATAGCACAAATAAAATGAAACACATAGGATCGTTCATTTGGTGTTTATCGTGTAGCCAGAGATCACTGGAGGTGATCTAGAGTTAACAGATGAGATAAATATTCGCTTCTTGCGAAGTAAATAGACTGAAACTGCCAACTAGTCAATCGGATTTATTGAATACTTCATGGAAGTATCGCTACAAATTCCAGGGTCAACAACATCCGACACTTACAGGCCACGATATAATATGTATTAGAGAAGCCTGCCAATGAAACTTGACAAAGAAAATAATAGAAAACACCCAGAATAAAATCCCCATAACAGCTCACACACGAATACTGAAGTGAAAGACTGGACGGACAAATTCAAAAACCCACAGATGCATTCAGCAGCACACATGATTTAATCCCGACAGCATCACATCGCCACAAAACAAAGATGACAAGTCATGCAAATTGCCAGCACTGCGTTATGATTGACACACCAAAACCTTGACGATCGTTAACGAAATAAATGCACAGAAATTCACTGATATGACGTCTATGCGTTTCAGCCCTCCGAGGCAAGATTACTTGTTTGGTCTACACATTCATTTTCAGCGAGGGCTGTAGGATAACACCCTTTCCTACTATTCACCTGGAGGAGTGGTCCATCCTCTAACATTTCTTGCATAATATGGCGTGACATTATTAAATTATATACAGCCACCCACTGTAATCTCAGATTATCTTACCTGTTAAATTACATGAACAATTGCTGCCATTTTTCGGAATATGCCATGATATTATTAATTTATAGTGTCTCTGCTACACACTGCAATGCCAAAGTGTCCTACTTCATAAATTATCGAAATATTTGCCAGCATTTATTAAATAGGATAACTCCTCTGCTGACGATTAATTCACTGTTATGCACAGTCCTCAAATTAAAGTCCCAAGCAGTTGCTCTATAGGAAAATGGTGTTTCAAAATTGTTGTTAATAATCCAGAAATTAATTCGTTATAACAAATAGCCAAACAGAGCTGATCCTCTCACTGTAGTGAACAGACTTGAAACAATGCGGGACACGCTATTGCTCTAGTGATAAAAGGAGGAAGAGGGGTGGCGGGGAAAGCATTTCTAGCCATTCTACTGTGCCCATGGTCCAGAGAGAAACCGGGTAGAGGATCTGGCCACAATGCACAGGCAGAGTTACGTCCAATACCACTTACAGTTGTCTCTTGTACACGAGTGGAATGGGAGTTTACCCAGTGGGAGGGCCTCGGAGTGACCTTGAAGATAACAAGCCCAATTGCCTCAGTTGTAACATGACACCAGAAGTACTCTTGTCTGAAGATCGTTATCGAGGCCAGAAGCCGCTCTGCAAACCTACTGAATATATCCTACATAAGATACAACACAGGACATTCAGCAGATCAATCCACAAAAGGAACAGCTTGTAGTTCGAGTCTGCAATTTGTAGTTTCATAAACAGAGCATTACTGCAGTATTCAGCAAAGCAGTGTTTGTATTCTCTGATTGCCCTATAAATGTGGCGATCTTACGTCGTAAAATATTGGCCCTTGTATGTCAGCCACGCGAGAAGGCGCAGTAAAGTCACCACAGAAAAAAGGCAGTAGGATTACGACGCCAGTGCTGAAACAAACGTATGCGGTATACGTTCCAGATTTCGATATAGTTCTACAGTCGTAAAAATCCCCCAACAAAAGCTCTGAAACTGCAGATGTTCCTGTACGCACTGGTTCAGGAATTTAACAAAACGAGAAAGTTAACTTGGCTCTCTTCTGACCGACACAGTTCGTGAAAACGCTATTTCTACACAAAAGCCATATCTGATGATACTGTAAGACTGTTCCGATGTACTGAAGAAAAAATTAATTTCGCCGCTTGGCTGAGATAACATCTTTCACAAGCACAAATTAATCTTCAAAGTGGATACAGTTTTGACAAGCTTTCACTGATGTCACCAACTCCAGTGCCAGTGTTGATGCTTAGACATAATTCTTCTGAGAGATGACTCTACATTCGTAAAGAGCTCCAAAAAACAGCGCTAAAACGACGGGTGCTAGTGTACATACTACTTCACGAATTTAACGAAACGAAAAGGTTAACTTGGTGCTCTCCTGAACGCCGCAGTCCGTGAACGACGCTGTTTCCACACAAATACCACATACAACAGTATTCCAAGAATTTTCCATTATAGTATTGTGCTTAAGAAAAATCAAATTTCGTAGCTTGGTTGAAGCGATGTCTTTCACAGGCAAAAATTAATAAGCCGGCCGCTGTGGCCGGGCGGTTCTAGGTGCTTCAGTCCGGAGCCGCGCTGCTGTTACGGTCGCAGGTTCGAATCCTGCCTCGGGCATGGATGTGTGTGATGTCCTTAAGTTTAAGTATTTCTAATTCTAGGGGCCTAATGACCTCAGGTGTTAAGTCCCATAGTGCTTAGAGCCATTTGAACCATTTTTGAGCGAAAATAATCTTCAACATACGTATAAGTCTGAAAAAGGGTAGCTGCTGTAATGAGCTGCATGGAGGACTAAGAGTGCAGCTACACTTAATTCCGGTGCTTCGTTCCTCTGTCATCGGATATTTGTACAACAAAAGCAATACAATGAATCGTCACTGACTGCTACTAACAGGAGATACGAAATACTGAAGTGAACTACATTCACGAACAATTAAGTTATGAGAATGAGATTTTCACTCTGCAGCGGAGTGAGCGCTGATATGAAACTTCCTGGCAGATTAAAACTGTGTGTCGGACCGAGACTCGAACTCGGGACTTTTGCCTTTCGCGGGCAAGTGCTCTACAATTTGAGCTACCCTAGCGCGACTCACGCCCCGTCCTCATAGCTTTACTTCTGCCAGTACCTCGTCTCCTTCCTCTCAAACTTTACAGAAGCTCTCCTGCGAATCTTGCCGAACTATCACTCCTGAAAGAAAGGATATTGCGGAGACATGGCTTAGCCACAGCAAAGGTGCCGAGCTCGAGTCTCAGTCTGCAACACAGTTTTAATCTGCCAGGAAGTTTCATATCAGCGCACACTCCGCTGCAGAGTGCAAATCTCATTCTGAAAACATCCTCCAGGCTGTGTCTAAGCCATGTCTCCGCAATATCCTGTCTTTCAGGAGTGCTAGTTGTGCAAGTTTCGCAGGAGAGCTTCTGTAAAGTTTGGAAGGTAGGAGACGAGGTACTGGCAGAAGTAAAGCTGTGAGGACGGGGCGTGAGTCGTGCTTGGGTAGCTCAAATGGTAGAGCACTTGCCCGCGAAAGGCAAAGGTCCCCGTTCGAGTACCGGTCCGGCACGCAGTTTTAATCTGCAAGGAAGTTTCAATTAAGTTATGGTAACTGAGATGTCGAGAGAGCGGTCCTGTCACTGTAGCGAATAGAATATTTTGCCGTGTGGTATGACCTGAAAACATCCTTTACTAGCCTTCGGCATAGCAGCGTACGGCAAGCTGCCAAGATTCATGGTATAAATACACGAAAATATGCCTAAGTCATGAGAGTCTGACGCATTGCTGACTTGACCTTGGTAGTAGTGTACGCACCAGATTTATCACATCCAACACGTGAATGGTGGAAAGTGAGTATCTCAATGCTACCAAAATACAGCAGCTACAGTCGATGTCATGTCACAACGATGTGTTTATGATAGCAGTCGACTTCGACTGCTGCGGAGATGATTTAAGTGCTGAACATATATCAGTACCAGTGAACAACCATGCTCTACGTAAATGTATGTATCTGGGTGGTGTATGTTGTGTCAAGCGCCTCCAACAGAAAAATTACGGTTCTGATGAAACCGCTGGTGCTGACGTTATATCATATAGGGTATGGGTAAAGAAAGGAAAAGACTGAAATTCATGTCTTCCAGTTGCACAGTGAATCGTGCTGATGCAGTGGTGGAAGTTGAAAATTGTGTGGAGCGGGGCTCGAACCAAGATTTACCGCTGTACATGAGCGGTTATCCAAAAACACATCGTCCATCCGGTTGCGGTCACTGAATGACTCTAATTTCCAACTTATCGCACGCTTCAATGTAACGGCCCTCGTCCATTAACCCCATACTCGCAAATTATTGATTCATGTAGGAGTTCGGACGATATTAGTAGACCGAGTGAGGTGGCGCAGTGGTAGCACACTGGACTCGCATTCGGGAGGACGACGGTTCAATCCCGCGTCCGGCCATCCTGATTTAGGTTTTCCGTGATTTTCTTAAATCGCTCCAGGCAAACGCCGGGATGGTTCCTTTGAAAGGGCACGGCCGACTTCTTTCCCTAATCCGATGAGACGGATGACCTCGCTGTTTGGTCTCTTCCCCCAAGCAACCCCCCCCCCCCCCCCCCCAACGATATTAGTGCATCCACATCAACAACAAAAGTCGAGGAGACGTCGCGCCTTTACAGCGTTCCATGCCGTTTATTTCTATGCGGATACTTTAACATCGTCTGAACCCCTACGGGAACCAATACGTTATTGGCGAGTAAAGGGTTAATGGACGAGGGACGCTACATTGCAATCCCGCGTCCGGCCATCCTGATTTAGGTTTTCCGTGATTTCCCTAAATCGCTCCAGGCAAATACCGGAATGGTTCCTTTGAAAGGGCACGGCCGACTTCCTTTCACAAATTTCCCTAATCCGATGAGACGGACGACCTCGCTGTCAGGTCTCCTTCCCCAAAACAACCCAACTCAACCGAGTGCAACTAGAGGTCACGAGTCCCCCCCCCCCCCCCTCACAAATCCCTTCCCTTTCCTTCCCCAATATCTTTGTCATGTATATGGCATATATAACGAACTCATCACTACAGGCTGCAGAAGCCATATTCCAATATGTATAGCGCTCCTCCTTGAACGTTACAGGACACTGAGGGCTAGCATGGACACAGGGTCACCGGACGCCGTCTCTAATACCCTGCTAGTCTATTCGAAATTAAAATGCAATCTCCCTACTTTCCTTCGTTTTTGTCTCTTGACACTCGAAGCGAGGCGAAGGATGATGAGCTGGAACACATTCTGGTAGACGCCAATGCGATATTATGTGTGACCAATTATGTATTCAAGTCAGAAGCATACTGACTGGCTGGGTGAGATTAAGATATGTGAACACAAAATAAGCAGTCTTGCATATGCGGATGACTTAGTTGTGATGGCAGATTCGATTGAATGTTTGCAAAGTAATATTTCAGAGCTAGATCAGAAATGTAAGGACTATGGTATGAAGATTAGCATCTCCAAAACGAAAGTAATGTCAGTGGGAAAGAAATATAAACGGATTGAGTGCCAAATAGGAGGAACAAAGTTAGAACAGGTGGACGGTTTCGAGTACTTAGGATGCATATTCTCACAGGATGGCAACATAGTGAAAGAACTGGAAGCGAGGTGTAGCAAAGCTAATGCAGTGAGCGCTCAGCTACGATCTACTCTCTTCTACAAGAAGGAAGTCAGTACAAAGACTAAGTTATCTGTGCATCGTTCAATCTTTCGACCAACTTTGTTGTACGGGAGCGAAAGCTGGGTGGATTCAGGTTACCTTATCAACAAGGTTGAGGTTACGGATATGAAAGTAGCTGGGATGATTGCAGATACTAGTAGATGGGAACAATGGCAGGAGGGTGTCCACAATGAGGAAATCAAAGAAAAACTGGGAATGAACTCTATAGATGTAGCAGTCAGGGCGAACGGGCTTAGATGGTGGGGTCATGTTACATGCATGGGAGAAGCAAGGTTACCCAAGAGACTCATGGATTCAGCAGTAGAGGGTAGGAGGAGTCGGGGCAGACCGAGGAGAAGGTACCTGGATTCGGTTAAGAATGATTTTGAAGTAATAGGTTTAACATCAGAAGAGGCACCAATGTTAGCACTGAATAGGGGATCATGGAGGAATTTGATAAGGGGGGCTATGCTCCAGACTGAACGCTGAAAGGCATAATCAGTCTTAAATGATGATGATGATGATGATGATGATGTCAGAAGCATACGCATAGGATTCTATACATTTAAAGTTTCAGGAAAGGAAATACAATGAATTTATACGTTAATTGCTGTGTACATAGCTCAAGAGGTACACAGCAGTAGGAAGAGAACCAGCCACCTCACAGGCACAACCAGTCGACATGCAGCTTTTCAGTTGCGAGCATCCCCTTCCAGATGTGTCTCGCTAATAGCGATTATTCTCTGTTTCCGTCCCCAGTCCATCGGCGCATCACATTTATACGCCGATGGTGTTGCCAGCCGCCAGAGAAAGCGCTGCCAATCGTGGACGACTGCTTCCGCCTACAACAGGCACGCCTGTAAATTTGTCCGCCACCAGGCACAAAGGACAACGAACCGCAGACTCTGTCCCACTACCTACGGTTCGTGCATTTCGCTTAGTGCCTATAGTGCCAGCAGATCCTGCAGTTGCTTAGTTCACTCAGTTCGTGGAATTACACTGTCGAGCATGATTACTACCGTTCCATTGAGATGACTTAATCTAGCAAATAAATAATAAAGCATAATTATTAAAATCAAAACCATAAAAACAAAAAAAATTGAATGTTATGAGTCGCTATCTACGCAGCAACAGAAATAGCTAATTACGAGTGTCCACATAAGACTTTCAGTCATATTGCCTAAATTATAGTCTGGCAAGAGACTAAGTTTTTTAGATTTCGTTGTTTTAGACAAAGAACTGCGCATCAAACTAAAAGTGCTGTAGTGTATCATAACTATTAATAAATGTAATCACTTTCTAATTCTTGTTGTGTTGCCACATTTCCGTTGTAGTCACACTCCGTGAAGCAGGTGTATAATTAGATATTACTAGTGTGCGCGATGCCACCATATATATGATCATATTTGAAAGTATATTTTCTAGTACCAAGGCTGTTTCGGTTGAACTGATACGACCATTAAGTAACATCATCCCAACAATAGATATCTACAGATTTGCAACGGAATGGGCTCTGAGACACATAAGTTGATCGAACACGTCGTAAGGAAAGGAACACAGTACGTTGTTCTTGAAGACGAATGGTCCTCAGAGACCACGTTCTCGTCATTAGTACCCCCAGAGAAGTGCGATACGACCGCTGCTACCCTCTATACACATATATGGTCTGACGGCAAGACTGAGCAGAAATCTGCAGCTGCTTGCTGACTATACTGTGGTGTGCGGGAATGTGTCTTCGTTGAGTGACTGTAGGAGGATACGAGATGAGCTGTGATGAATGGCAGTTAGTTGTAAATGTAGAAAAAATGTAAATTAATGCGGATGAATATGAAAAAAAACATTAAGGTTCGAATACAGTATTCGTAGTGTGCTAGTTGGCACAGTCAAAACGATTAAATTGGTTGGTTGGTTGGTTTTTGGGAAAGAGACCAAACAGCGAGGTCATCGGTCTCATCGGATTAGGGAAGGACAGGGAAGGAAGTCGGCCGTGCCCTTTCAGAGGAACCATCCCGGCATTTGCCTGGAGCGATTTAGGGAAATCACGGAAAACCTAAATCAGGATGGCCGGACGCGGGATTGAACCGTCGTCTTCCCGAATGCGAGTCCAGTGTGCTAACCACTGCGCCACCTCGCTCGGTACGATTAAATTCCTAAGCGTAATGTTGAGAAGTAATACGAAAGATTGCGGTAAGGAAGGCGAATGGTTGACTTCAGGTTGTTGGGAGAATTTTGGGAAAGTGTGGTTCATCTGTAAGGGAGACAGGAGCGCGCCCCATTCTTCTGTACTGCTCGAGGGTTTCGGATTCGCATCAACTCCAATTAAAGGAAGACATCGAAGCAATTAAGAGGCAGGCTGCTAGATCTGTTACTGTTCGGTTGGAACAAAATCTAGTTTTAGGGAGATACTTCGGCAAATCAATTGGGAATCCCCGGAAGGAAAGGGACGTTCTTCTCGAGGGACATTATTGACAAAATTTAGTGAACCGGCATTCGCAGCTACATACAGATCGTTTCACTGCCATCAGTATAAATTTCGCGTAGGGATTACGGAGATAAGGGAAACTAAAGCTCTTGCGGAGCAATATAGATAATCCTTTTTCCCTTGCTACATTTGCGATTGGATCAGGAAAGGAGATTTTGTTGTACAGGGTAAACCTCCGGCCACACCCTACGGTGGCTAGCTTAATATATACACCACCACTCACAAGCTGCCTCATGTAGCCTCCGTAGAGCTTCTAATGACCAGGACGAGTCTTGAACCGATGCCACAGTGTAAAATGTTGATTGCGAGGGTGTGGCAGCTTATAACAAATCAAAAGTTCACATGGGAGATGCAGGCGGATATGTACAGATCAAGTACACGTCGCCAAGGTTAAATTTGCTCGCTTGCGTTTACTGAAGTTGTGTCTCTCTTGCAGGTAATCTGACATGGTCGTGGTTTTGTTGATGATTCGGCTCTGAATCTACTATAGAAATACGCTGACTTGCTGTCCAGTGACGAGCGTATATTTTTTTTTTTTTTTTTTTTTAGGAATTCCAGAAAATTATTCTATGTAACAATAACTGTCGTAACACAGTCACTGATACAATCGTACACTTGCAAATTAGTGATAGTAAAATATGGCACAATGCCATACGCACTATTTCACAATACTATACATTCATATAAAATATTTCTTTGTTCAACCCTGTCGTTACGCATTGCAGACTGCATCTTGGTAGTAGTGTAAGCAACAGATTTATCTCATCCAACACATTAATGGTGTGTATTTTTTTTTTTTAGGAATTCCTGAAAATTATTCTACGTTACAATAACTGTCGTAACACAGTCACTGATACAATCACACACTTGCAACTCATAGAAATGTCGCTACTGTTGAATAACACTGTATAAAAACTAAATATCCTGAACGCTGTACATGATTCCGCTCAGGCCACGAACTTCATCCCATTGAGTCTCGCCAGTGACTCGTCACCGAAGTCTGTTAGCGCTGACAGACGCCACAGAACTGTGGTCAAGCTGCAGTCGAGTCCTTAGTTGTGGTCCTACAGAGGTCAGAAAACGCAGCGCTAGCCTATACGGCCACACAACGACCAACCAATGAGGGCGAGAAAATATATTATTGTGTAGTAGGATCTAAGCTATACCAGCCAACTACCCGTATATAACAACTGGTTTGCAAGATGAGACAGTATCCCTGACAAACGCTGAGGCGTCGTAAGGTGTGATTACGAGACAGCGACAACGATCGGTCTCTCTTAGAGGAAGCATTATGAGCGACGACTAGCTCACCACTAACGGTATTACCCGTTTTGGAAAACACTTCTGTCTTATCAAAACACAGTTTTCCTCCTTGTCTTCTATCTATGTTTCGGTGATGTTTGACCATCATCAGTGGTTTCATTTATTTTTCTTAACAGTACTAGCTAGGAAATATCAGTGAAACTGTGAATCCAGTTTCATACAGTCATGACAATATCGAAATTACGAAAGGTTTCAGGTGGAAAACTGTACCAAAATATCGGCTGTACTGACGACTGCAGATACATTATCATCAGTATGCGCGGGTAAGAAAATTAAATGGACCCCACGGTGTATGGTGAAAGTTCACCGAAAAGTTTTGGATGAAATAACCGAAATAAAAGTCGCTGAGGAATGAAATAAATAGGAAGTGCAGGGAAGCTAAGACGAAATGGCGGCATGAAAAATGTGAAGAAATTGAAGAAGAAATGATTTTCGGAAGGACTGACTAAGCATATAGGAAATCCCCAGTGAAATTGAAAAAACAAGAGTGGCAACACTAACAGTGTAACAGGAATTCCACTGTTAAACGCAGAGGAGAGAGCGGATAGGTGAAAAGAGTACATTGAAGGCATCTATGAGGGTCAAGATATATCTGATACGATTGAAAAAGAAACAGGAGTCAGTTTATAAGAGACAGGGATCCAGTATTAGAATCAAAATTTGAGACTTTTTGAGGACGTGACGTCAAATAAGGCAGAAGGTACAGGTTACATTCCATCATAATTTCTAAAATCATTGGAGGAAGTGGCAACAAAGGGTTATTCACGTTGCTGTGTGCAATTAATGAGTCCGACTACATACTGACTTTCGGAAAATACAATATGATCCACATAATTCCGAAAACTGCCAGAGCTAACAAGTGCGATATTATCACACAATCAGACTAACAGCTCATCCATCCTACTACCTTACTAGAATGATATGCAGAAGAATGCAAAAGAAAATTGGCTATGTGTTAGATGATCAGTTTCGCTTTAGGAAAGGTAAAGGCACAAGAGAGGCAATTTTGACGTTGCGGTTGGCAATGGAAGCAAGACTGAAGAAAAATGAAGACACGTTAATAGGATTCGTTGACAAAGGAAAAGTATTCGACAATGACAAATGGTGCAAGATGTTGGAAACTCCGAGAAAAATGTGGGTAAGCTGTAGGGAGAGACGGGTAATATACAATCTGTACAAGAGCCAAGAGGGAATAATAAGAGTGGACGACCAAGAACGAAGAGCTCGGATTAAAAAGGATGTAAAATAGAAGTGTAGTCTTTCGCCATCAGTGTTCAATCTGTACACTGAAGATTTAATGGTGGAAAGAAAAAGTTCAGGAGTAGATTTAAAATTCAAGGCGAAAGGATATCAACGATAAGATTATCTGATGACATTGGTATCCTTAGTGAAAGTGAAGAAGAATGACATGATATGCTGAATCGAATGAACAGTCTAATGAGTGCTGAATATGGGTTGAGAGTAAACCGAAGAAAGACGAAAGTAGTGAGAGGCAGCAGAAATGAGAACAGCGAGAAACTTAAGATTACGATTGATGATAACGATGTAGATGACATTAAGGAATTGTACTACTTAGGCAGCAAAATAACCGATGACGGATGGAAAAAGGACATCAAAAGCAGACTAGCACTGGGAAAAAGAGCATTCGTGGCCAAGAGAGCCTATAGATATTAAGTTCAAATGGTTCAAATGGCTCTGAGCACTATGGGACTCAACTTCTGAGGTCATTAGTCCCCTAGAACTTAGAACTAGTTAAACCTAACTAACCTAAGGACATCACAAACATCCATGCCCGAGGCAGGATTCGAACCTGCGACCGTAGCGGTCTTGCGGTTCCAGACTGCAGCGCCTATAACCGCACGGCTACTTCGGCCGGCTGATATTAAGTGAACACCTTAATTTGAGGAAGAAATTTCTGAGAATGTACGGACTATGGGGTAACCGGAACAGAACAGAATCGAAGCATTTGACATGTGGTGTTAGAGGCGAATGTTGAAAAATTAAGTAGACTGATAAGATGACGAATGAGGAGGTTCTGCATTGTATCACAGAGGAAAGGAGAATATTGAAAACACTGACAAGGAGACGTGACAGAATGATTGGACATCTGTTAAGACGTCACTCTCGTGTAATAGGGGGAGCTGTAGAGGGCAAGAGGGAATAATAAGAGTGAACGACCAAGAACGAACAGCTCGAATTAAAAAGGATGTAAAATAGAAGTGTAGACTTTCGCCATTAGTGTTCAATCTGTACACTGAAGATTTAATGATGGAAAGAAAAAGTTCAGGCCAAAAACTGTAGAGGAAGGCAGAGACTGGAGAACATCCAGCTAATACTTGAGGACGTAGATTGCAAATGCTATTCAGGGATGAAGTGGTTGGCACAGGAGAGGAATTCGTGGCGGGGCGCATGAAAGCGCTCAGAAGACTTATGACAAAAAAAAACATCTCTTTCAAATCTGGCAATGTTTATCGATGTGAAAATTACTGAGTTTCACTGTCGATCTGAATCCATGTTAATTGTACGTCCCCCACTGCTGGGTGAGTCAGTTCAAAGTTCGGCGGAAGACGACGACAGACCACCTCCTACCGGATCATACCTAGTATAGCGCTGTGGTGTTTAAAACAGTCTTCTGGTTAATGACTGCATTACTTTATTTACTGTTTCATATAGCTAATCATTTCGCTTACAGCCAATAATAAATAATAATAATAAATAATAAATAATAATCACGTCTGTTATTTAACTTAGTTCTGGATAGAGTCATGGCAGAATGGGAAAAAGAACTCAAAAAAGAAAATACTGGAAACCAATATCAATGGGAACCAAAAAAGATGACCTACAAATCCCCTACTTAGCCTACGCAGACGATCTTGCAATAATGGCAGATTCTAGTGAAATGGCAGTCAAACAGATAGAAACCTTAAAAGAGTGTGCAGGAAAAGTTGGCCTACAAATATCTTTTGAGAAAACGGTGTTTACAACAACAAATCTAGAAATTTCTAAGTTACAAACCAAATATGGAGAAATTAAGAGGGTACCATACTTTAAATATTTAGGAGAGATAATTTCTGAAAAATACTCACAACAAGAAAGAATATTAAAAGCTCGTAGGGGTCTAGGGCTGGTCCAAAACATTTACAATAAAAAATGTCTATCTATAAATACAAAAATTAAACATTATAAGTCGGTAATTAAACCAATAATGCTATATGCCAGCGAAACCTTGACACTTAAAAGGAAAACAGATATGGAAAACCTGAAGAAAGAGGAAAGGAAAATCATTAGGAAAATTCTGGGACCAAGATGGACCAAAGAGGGGTATAGATTACAGAAAAATTCTAAAATTGAAGAATATTCTAACATAGAGATAGACATGAGGAAGAGGCGTCTAAAATTCTATGGCCACATAATGAGACTTCCCGATCACAGACTTACAAAAAAAAAAATAGTAAGATACGTACCATCCCTTGTTAATGGAGGAGAATGGATCAAAAATGTAAAGAAAGATCTGGAATTAGCCAACATTACTACTGAAGACATGAACAAAAGAAACAATTTCCAACTTAAAGTTGACAAATGGGAGGTCAAACCAGAGACAAAAGCGCCGAGAACTGGAACAAAATGGAGCGAAGAAAGAAAAGCTGAATTCTCGCAAAGAATGAAGACCTGGTGGGCAAACAAGAAGAATAAGAAGCCCCAGAAGTGAACCATCTTTACTTAGCGTCTTCCATGTTGGGAGCTTTACGACTAATAATAATAATAAATAAAGTACAACAGTCTACATCGTACCTGATGTCTCTGTCTGGCACCTGGTAGACTGATTACTCAAAAAAGAAATCATCAAGGCAGAATGCTGTTACCAAAATACACTGACTGAAAACAAAATCGCAACACCAGGAAGGAGTTGTGTGACACAAACGAAAGCTGGTAGACTCGTTTCTACATCCGAAAGATGTTGTCTGTTCATATTTCGCGCACAGTTGCGAAAAAGTGTCGCCAGTAGCGCCACAATGAGGATCCGTATCAAAATTGCTCTAATTACACGCTGTAATGGTCGTGGGCATTATTTAGTTTTGAGATTGGACCTGGTCAGTTGATGTGATTCAAAAATGTCTTTAAGGTGACGAAAATACCATTCCCAGCACCTCATTGTGTTTATACGAGAAGCTGTAGGTTCCTTCTGCGATATTTCAGAAAGACTTGGTAGGAATGTTGTCTCTGTAAATGACAGCTGGCAGCGGTGGTCACGGGTATTTACCATCGTAGTGTACGTGGCTCTTTACGGCCAAGTGACACAACCGAGAGAGAAGACCTTAGTGTTTGGCATCTGGGTCTTGCGCATCGTACTCCATTAACAGCAGCAGTATGGGCAGCAGTTGGCACTACAGTAACACGACGAAGTATTACAAAATGGATTACTTTAAATACAGCTCCGAGCCAGACGGTCTGTCGCGTGACCGCAAACAACCGCCATTGGAGACTTCAGTGGTGTCAACGAGAGCTCCTTGGAAGACAGGGTGGAGGTCTGTTGCCTTTTCCGATGAAAACTGCCTCTGTGTCAGTAGCGTGCTGGTTGGAAGGAGGCCAGTTGGCGGGCTGCAACCTGATTGTCTGCATGCTAGAGAAAATGTGCCTAAACCTGGAGCTATGACCTGGGGGGCGTCTTCTTTATGACAGCAGGAGCACTCTCGTTTGATATCCCGGACTCCCTGTCTGCAAATCTGTACGTCTGTCTGGTGTCTCGAACTTAACTGCTGTCATTCATGAACGGCATTCCATGGGGTGTTTTACAACAGGATAGCGCTCGCCTACATGGCACTGTTTTAGCGCAACGTGCTCTACAGAGTGTAGACATTGTGTCTTGGCCTGCTCGATCACGTCCGCAGCTCGTGGTCGTGCGGTAGCGTTCTCGCTTCCCGCGCCCGGGCTCCCGGGTTCGATTCCCGGCGGGGTCAGGGATTTTCTCTGCCTCGTGTTGACTGGGTGATGTGTGATGTCCTTAGGTTAGTTACGTTTAAGTAGTTCTAAGTTCTAGGGACTGATGACCATAGATGTTAAGTCCCATAGTGCTCAGAGCCATTTGAACCATTTTTTTTGCTCGATCACCAGATCTACCTGTCATTCGAACGTATGTGGGGCATTATCGGACGATAGCTCCAACGTCATCCACTACTAGCATTAACCGTCCCTGTATTGAGCGACCAAGTGCAACGAGCGTGGAGCTCCATTCCGGGAACCAACATCCGGCACTCATACAGCACAACGCTTGAACGTTTGCGTGTGTGCATTCAACATTTTGATGGTTTCACCGGTTATTAATGCACCAGCCTTTCATATTTACAATGGATTTTCTCGCTCTTACATTAACGTGTGATCTTGCAATGACAATCACTTAAATGTGTTACTCAGACACATACGTTCAGAAAATACAGTACATTAATAACTTTTTTGCTGTTAGATATTTTTTCCCGTCAGTGTATACTTAGCTGAATAAGAACGGAAAAAATTGGCTTTTAACCACAAGGTGAGAGATGGCCTGCGATTTTTCGCAGTCTTTCCAGCCCGACTACATTGGTTCGCAGCCACGGCACTGTCACTGCAACGAATGTGGGCCAGCGGACGGGCTTCGTAATAACGTGGGCGGTGTTCGATATCCACGGACTCGCTGCCTCTCGACTTCCACCGCTGTGAAGGAAGGCTGGAGGGATGGGGGTGACAGCAATGCTGCGGTCACACTGGGGTCACCAACGGGCGAGCTAGGACCATCGCTTTTGTCGGAGTCAGTACTTGAGAACTGGCCTGACGAGGATTTTGTAAGTGCCCTTATTTGTGGGTGAATTACACTTTCTTATGATCCTTCGGTATAATTTTAAGACACTTATCTGCCTCACTTATGGTTCGATTCACGTCATAGTTCCACCTGATATCATACTGGACAATTCCCTAAATCCATTGACCAACAACAGTGACTCATCGATGATCGCACAGTATTTATCAGTGGGATTCCCGTTGCGCTCCTAATCTTACCACTCTTTCTTTTCATTTTACCGAATGTTATCTTGACTTCCCTGTGTGCTGAGTTAGTCCTTCGGACAGTCATTTCTTTGTCGATTTCCTCACGTTTCTCCTGGAATCATTTTGTCTTAGCTTCCCTTTACTTCCTATTTATTTCCTTACTCAGCGAGTAGCATTTCTGTATTCGTAAATTTCCCTGGACATTATTGTACTTCCTCCTATCATCAATCAACTGAAGGGTTTCCTCTGTTACCCATGGTTTCTTCCAGTTACCTTCTATGTATCTATGTTTCTCTTTCTTACTTCTCTGATTGCCCTTTTTAGAAACGTCAATCTTCTTCAACAATACTGCCTACTGAGCTATTCCTTAGTGCTGTATCCATAGCCTTAGAGAACTTCACGTGAATCTCGTAGCCACTTAGCTCTTCCGAATCCTACTGCTTTGCGTATTGATTCTGTCTGACTAATCTCTTACACTTCAGCCTACTCGTCATCACTACTACTTTGTGATCTGAGTACACATCTGCTCCTGCTAGCCCTTAGATTAGGCCATGGTCAGACAGAGATTCCGAAATCAGATAATGGAACCTAAGTGAAGTCTTCCCATATATCCGGCCTTTTCCAAGTATAGATCTTCCTCTTGTAATTTATGAACAGAGTATTCGCTATTACTAGCTGAAATTTAATACAGAACTCAATTAGTACTTCTTTCCTCTCATTCCTTTTCCCAAGCCAATATTCTCCTGTAACCTTTTCTTCCACACGTTCACCTATAACTGCATTCCAGTTCTCCATTTACCTACTGTATTATCCTTTGAATATCCTCATGTACTTTCCCTTTCTCTTCATTCTTGGCTTGTACTATTGTTGTCGGTGTTGGTTTGCTTTCGATTCTGATAAGAACAACCCTATCATAAAAGTGTTCACAATAACACACTCTCTGCTCTACCTTCCTATTCAGAACGAATCCTACGCCCATTATACCGTTTTCTGGTGCTGTTGGTATTACCCTATACTAATTCGATCAGAAATCCTTCTCTGCATTTCACTTCACTGACCAATACTGTATCTAGATTGAGCTTTTCGCGTTTACCTTTGCCGATTTTCTAGCTTCTCTTCCACGTTCAAGCTTCTGACATTTCTCGGCCCGACTCGTAGAACGTCATCCTTTCGTTAATTATTCAATATTTACCTCTTGGTCACCACCCCTTTGCCAGTCCTCCTCCAGAGATTTGAATGGGGGACTATTCTTTAATCATTCACCAATGGAGAGATCATCATGATGATCGGTTCCGGACCACATGTCCTCTGGACACATGCTATGTGTCTTTAATGCAGTGATTTCACTTGCCTTCTGCATTTCCAACCCCAAGTCGAGAGTGTGCCCTGAACTGCTATCCAGTTTTCCATCCTCTTTGATAAGGCCGTTGGCAGAATGAGGGTGACTTCTAATTCTAGATTAGGAATGAGCAAATTAGAGAGAATCTGACTGGTAAAGAAATAAACAGTGCAATTGCAATACATAAAGTGGAAAGTAGGTCTCTGGTATGAGGATGATACTCTATACTATAATTAAAACGGTAGATAAACGAACTGAATTAAGTACGAGTATGATTGTAATAGAAAGTCCACCAGGCACTGGAACCTTGTTTAATTTCAGCGGTTTGAGTTATTTCTTAGTGCCACTGAAGCTATTGTCCAGACCACTCATTTTTACAGTGGTGCAAGTTTTGACGCGAAATAGTACTTATTTATCTTATTTTATAAAGAAACATTTGAAAACATTCGTTTTCAGTTCGTCTCTCATCTGTAAGTGCCTGCACACTATCAGTGGTGTCACAACCTTTACATGTGACATTATTGCTTTGGGTCTTGCGAGATCTCTCGATAAGATTCTGCAGTGCGAGTCTTTGCTCTTCTGGCATTACAAGGCTTTGCTCTCTCAATTTCATAACTGATGATACCTGATTGGTACGTTGAACACAAATATGGATAGTTCATTAATAGTAGGTAAGTGACAGTTTATCAAGACGCCACAGAAAGAATCGAGGTTATCATAATGTAGCTTGCCACTGATAAAACTTAAAGTGATCCTCCTCCTCAATATGGTGCAGCCAAAAGTCTGTCTTGACATGGGTCCTGACGATGTCTTGACGCTGGTCCATCGTGATAGCGGTCGTGATTGTAACAGCGGTGGCTGCTGAGGTACCGAATCCGGGAAAGGGTGACGTAGGATGGACGAAATATATGAAAGGCGGATCGGCATGGCGTGCCAGGTGAGGGCTCCTTGTGAAAGGCAGTGAGGCTTTCAGTCAAGATGCGGCTTTACAGCTAGAGGAAGGACATCGCGTGGCGCTCAGCGAGTACGTAACGGCAGTTGTGACGTAGTCGCTAAGATAGCAGTGCAACTATCGCCGATGTGCGCTGCTGGAAAACTAGACTGGCGCCTCTGGTGGCACCTGGTAGAGATCGACGTGTGTACAGGCTTGTTTCGGTTGGTCTGCAGCAATGTCTCCACAACACACCGTGTTGTAGCGATGCTCGGTGCGTGATTGTCTCCGGTGAAGGAACCCCTGCGCCACCGCAGCAGAATACCCGCTGGTCGCGGTCGATGTGCCGGAAGCAGAAGTAGGCTGCATATGGCTGGTTGTATGGCAATAACGTTTGTCTAGGTCAGTGGTAGTCATATTCATTCGTCAACAGAGCCAAATATCAGTAGGACAAAGATTGAATGTAGTTGGGTCTGTTGTTATTAACGTAATTAGGAAAGTCCTAAGCTGCCCCTTTCAAATTTCCTGTATGCTTGCTTCGTCTCACTTTGTTCATGGTCTCTGTACGTTCAGCCCGTATCAACCTACTTCACTCAGTATCCAATACTACACCATCGGCCACTACATGCTCCCTGAAATTAACTTAATAAGGTTTACTAAATGTTTTAATTCTTACTCAAACTATAGGTACATTGAATATAACTTGATGTACTTAATAGTGATATTATATATTATAGAAGTAAGTTGCAGGGTATTCTTTCTTTCTTTCTTTCTTTTGCTACTGCCTTCATCCCACATTTGCACAGGGTCGTCAGGGTTAAGTACGGATGTGGAATGGTTAAGTTTAAGGGGTGGCCGGATGCCCTTCCTGCCGCCACCCCATACCCCCGGGACAGAATTATTGTACCCCAGCTGTCTGCAGCTAGTGTAAATCGTGAAATAGTGGGAATGTGTTTCAATTGTCTACGAGTCATGGAACTGAGGAGGGACGTGGGGACCAGCCCAGTATTCACCTAGTAGGATGTGGAAAACCGCCTAAAAACCACATCCAGGCTAGCTGGCGCACCGGCCGTCGTCGTTAATCCGCCGGGCGGATTGGATCCGGCGCCGGCGTGCCTACCCGAGTCCAGGAAGCAGCGCGTTAGCGCTCTCGGCTACCCTGGCGGGTAAGTAAGTTGCAGGCTATCTATAAAATTAAATCATGACAGACAAACAGTAATATAAACAGTGGCCTTGTATCTTCGGGAAAGTTTGTGTAAGTCAAGTTTGTATGTGGTTTTTAATTTTATGCACAATGGCAGATACTCATGATTAAAACGAGTGCCCGATTTATTCAGGATAAGGTTTATCCTCGAATATGTGTAGCTGAATAAAGGAAAGAGCACAGCAAGTGACAGTGCTCTTCAGTTCATTTTGTGTCACAGGTGCTGCTACAGATGTTAATAATCGGCATATCTGCCTTCTCCAAATTTCTCAGAGTAGACCACTTATGCAATGAACTACCTTTACATTTACTTTTCTCCTACACTTCAAAAACAGCACAAAGAAGTTTAAATTCTGAGCTTACCATTTGTTTTAATCGACGAATTTTATTTCAAAGTTGTCAATGTAGTAACTAAAGGAAAAAAATTTAATTTTGTTACAGCACCTTTATGATAATTGTTTTAAATTCAGGCTAATGTTGCTTTGTTTTATGTGAATTCCTGAAACCTGTTGAGAAATGTTTCCCTTACATTTAAAAGTGCTGTTTTGAAATAACAGATATCGTTATCAGAATTGTTTCCTTTGAAATGTTCAAAAGTTTCAGCAAAGATATTTAGTTTTCTAAATGAGTAACTTCTAAGCAAATAACTTCTAAAGAAATAATTTCTTCTAACATCGAAGAAATTGTGTTTACTGTCGCTTATAGTTTTAGACTGATTTAGATAAAACATGACGTCTAATATGAAACAAAACTTTTGGATCCACTGATCGTTTGTCCGTTCTGGATAGATCTCTGGCAATAAGGAAGCGAAATGTTTCAAAGAGTTTCCTTTTCACGACCAACGTATCTTGTTACGCAGCAGAAGATGTGCGCAATTATTCTACATTTCGAAAAAATACTCTATATACTGGCGATGAGGCGAAAATGGAAGGGCCATACTCAGAGGCCAAGCAGTGACTCACGAGCTGCGGTTTGCCGATCACTGATTAAGCTGCTGCGAACCCTCCGAAGTTACGATGACGTAGCAGCATATTCTTCCTTACACGGAGTGGACTTTATTAACTGTGGCCACGTGAATTTATTATTTACAGCAAAAAATGGCTCTGAGCACTATGGGACTTAACTGCTGAGGTCATCAGTCCCCTAGAACTTAGAACTACTTAAACCTAACTAACCTAAGGACATCACACACATCCATGCCCGAGGCAGGATTCGAACCTGCGACCGTAGCGGTCACGCGGTTCCAAACTGACGCGCTTAGAACCGCACGGCCACACCGGCCGGCCTATTTACAGCAAACTTCACGAATAAAGAATAAACCACAGTACATTCGACAGTATCTGAGTGACTCATAGGCTCTATCCGACATTACATATTACTGAGCTGTAATCACTACAAAGTTCAGACCTGAAGCAGTCAGATCCTACGTAAGAAAGACGTACAAAAGTGACACCCTCTAACATTCCACCTACACAAGCAACAGCCGTAGCTGTCCCAGTATCTGTTGCATTATAATTTGCTTTACACCGATTATGCGGTAGTTACGGTTTCTTCAGAAATGTTTTTACATTTAATATGTAACATGAATTGTTCTACAAGATTCACGTCAATCAAATGCTTTGGCCATCATTCTTTCATATCGAATCAACACTTACTCCACATGCTGCTGCTCAGGGTCGAATGATAGTGTACAAATATCTAGCTTGTTGGACATATAAATCTTCTTATTTGTTTTCATTTCTCCATTGCGCTTTAGTAACCATTGTTGCTACTTCCTCATGGTTACTGATACCACTTTCACTAAGGACATCCTAAGAGAAATCAGTACAGTTTATGGCCACAAGATCGAATACACAGCGAAGAAACTATTTATCCAGAAGAGAAGACGTATAGAATTAAAATAAATGAACATAGCGTTGTTTCTATTTCGCATTTTACACTACCTGATAAACAACACTCCCTAAACAAGGCGGAAATGGCCACTATATTACAATTGACGTACATGTCAGAATAAAGTGAGGAGTATTGTGTTGCCAGTAGAGACACAGTAGCAGTATAATGGATCGGTCAGTAGTGCTGAATTCATTGGAATGTGGACTAGTCACTTGTTGGCACCTGTGACACAGATCCATCAGGGACATTTCAACCCATCTAAAACTGCCCAAGTCGACTGTTGGTGACGTTAGCGCCCAGTGCAAATTCGAAGGAACACCTACAGCTCACTAGACGACGTGTACTGACGGACAGGTACCGTCGAGCGTTACATAAGGTGGTTCTAAAATATTACATGACGTCAGCGAAAGGAATCACTCGTGAGTTCTGAGGTGCTACCAGCAGTCCACTTAGCACATCACTGTGCGTAAAAGAGAATGGGATAACTGGTCGATCAGCTCCTCACAAGCCATACACTTGACAGACAGCAGACAATGCCGAGCAGCAGGCCGATGTGGCCGAGCGGTTCTAGGCGCTTCAGTCCGGAACTGCTACTATCGCAGGTTCGAATCCTGCCTCTGGCATGGATGTGAGTGATATCCTTAGGTTAGTTAGGTTTGAGTAGTTTCAGGTCTAGGTGACTGATAACCTCAAATGTTAAGTCCCATAGTGCTTAGAACCATTTGAAACATTTTTGAATGCGTCAAGAGAGACGCCACTGGACAGTGGAAGACGGGAAACGAGTGATTTAGAGTGTTGACTCACATTGCAGCCTGTGTCAATCAGATGGCCGTGTTTGTATTTATCGAATGTCTGAAGTACGTTACCTGCCATCATTTTTAGCACTAACATTGAATTATAGGTTTTACGTTATGGTGATGTTTCTCGTGGTTAGTGCGTTGTCAACTTATTGCGCTTAAGCAAACGCTAATGGCGGAAGGATATGAACACATTTTACAGCAAGTTTGTTGGTAATGTCAACCAGGAAATATCTATTTTGAATGTTAGAGATTGAAGACACACGAGATCAGTACAGCAGACGAAAATGAAACGCCTGGTTAAATCTGCAGGACAGAACTGTTAGTTGGAATTGTGGAAAAGGTCCAGAAATGAGTGGCTGTCACTTACACTCGAACACATATAACTTTATTTAGTTACCCAAGCATTACAGCGCAAATTTCAGAGCTTAACTATCGACTGAATATGTCACACAATCTTATGACTTAAGGGCACAACTTCTTTAATTTTTAAAACCACTGAAAGCCCATGATTTGAAAAACAACTACATTTTCAAAAGGCAAAAGACCCAAAGCTTTATCAAAAAAAAAAATTATATGAGGCTGAAGGCCCAAACAATGCAAGACTTGACAAGTAAGGAACTTTCAATTTTAAAACGGCTGAAGGCCTATTATTTAAAACCCAGATAAACGCATGCAAATTCAAACCATCGGCTAAGAGTCATTAACATACACAATAAAACACCAATAAAAAAGGCAGTACAGCAAGCGGCGCTCAGAAGTTTCCGGGTGTCGGTCTGCACTTGAAATATTAACGTGTGCTCAGGGAGACAGGTAGTCGGCCCAACTATATGCAATCCATCGGCAAACCAACCAACACAGTCAACGGACCCACCGACAAGACGACTTGCTTTCCACCCGACCAGTACGCAGGGAAATCTAAAGCCAAAACGTAAAAGGAGTAGGCGCCCACAACCACACACAAGTGTTGGATAGCGACAACACGTTGAGGAAAGGACGCTGCCTGAATTTTACGTCAGCGGGCAGGGCAGATAACCGGAACGCTAACGGCCAGAAGGCATAAAATTACGCTGGAGCACTGGGACTTCAAATAACCAAAATACATTTAAAATCCACCGGATGGTGGCCAAACCTTCGCCAACTCAAACACTAGCTGTTGCTCAAGGGGATACCCTCAACAGCCAACCATGAGAGCAAACGGCACAATGTGAACAGACTGGCTTCGGTAATTAAATCACCACTCAACTTTGATGTCCTGGGTCGTTGAACTACGAACCTCATAGCAATCGGAACAGCTCCCAAACACCCAGACACTGCGTAGAGACCGCCAGCGTTCCCGGCCCACTACGCCGTGCCGAGATTTCCTGGCTGATCCACACCAACCGACCGACTCCGCACACTGGCTAGCCGGAAAGTATAAGCACCAGACCAAAGATAGATGATGCGAATATCGGTACACACCGCTGCTGCCACACGTAGAAAGGGGAAGAGCCACGGTACAACCGCTATGACCGCGGGAAACCAAACGCAGAGCAACAGTCAAGGTTTAAACCAACGGATAACCCAGGACCAGCACGCCTCAATGTGACAGTCTTCGAAGCATGAAACATTCCGGATTAGTGTGGGTATCATTATGGCTACACATCGTTAACATCTTCCTTATAACGACAACATCCATACATGACAATAAAAATGGCATTTCGTCGTTCGTGGCTAGTGTAATTAAACGATGGTCATAAAACAGAGGCACCGAGCGAGCTGGCGCAGTGGTTAGTACTTATGGACTCGGATTCGGGAGGACAAAGGTTCAATCCCGCGTCCGGCCATCCTGATTTAGGTTTTCCGTGATTTCCCTAAATCGCTCCAGGCAAATGCCGGGATGAAACCTTTGAAAGGGCACGGCCGACTTCCTTCCCTGATCCCATGAGACCAATGACCTCGCTGCTTGGTCTCTTCCCCCAAACAACCCAACCCAAAAACAGAGGTGTTATGACGTCAAAACTTAGTAACTGACACTATCAGTATTTACCTCATTTCGGAATAGAGATCATTTGTTACTAAGCTGTAACGGCATGACGCCTTCGTTTTAAGATTATCTTTCAGTTGCAACGGCCACGAACGGTGAAATGCTGTTTTTAATGTCATTTATGTAATTGTCATTTTAAAAAATGGTTCAAATGGCTCTGAGCACTATGCGAATTAACTTCTGAGGTCATCAGTCGCCTAGAACTGAAAACTAATTAAACCTAACTAACCTAAGGACATCACACACATCCATGTCCGAGGCAGGATTCGAACCTGCGAGCGTAGCGGTCGCCCGGCTCCAGACTGTAGCGCCTAGAACCGCACGGCCACTCCGGCCAGCTGCCATTTTAAGAAAGATTTGAAAGATTTGTGGTTTAAATGGTTCAAATGGTTCTGAGCACTATGTGACTTAACTTCTGTGGTCATCAGCCCTCAGAACTTAGAACTACTTATACCTAACTAACCTAATGACGTCACACACATCCATACCCAAGGCAGGATTCGAACCTGCGACCGTAGCGGTCGCACGAAAAGTTTTTGAAGCCGTAACAGCACCAACACTAATGCAGCAAGTTTTATGACCGTAAGATGGGTACATTGTTATCCGAAAGTAGTAATCAGTCCAAAGAAAGACGAATTTCTGTGCGATCTTGACTTTGAGTTTCATTGCCTAACATTTTACACCACTATGCACTGTGTACAGTGAAGGAAGTATTAGGAGAGGATGATGGTATTTTCATGAAAAAGCGTCCTGTCACGGAGCGTCTTTAACTCAAATGGACTAGCCTGCCCAGAGCCCCGACTTGAATCCAGGAGAACTACTTTGGTATCAGTTAGAACGTCGATTTCGCACCACATGAGGAGATCAAACATCGCTACGTTCTTTGTTTTCGTCTCTTGAGGAAGAATTGTCTGGCATGCCTCTGCAAACTTTCAGACACTTCATTGCGTCCCTAGGGGAAGTTTCTCATGTTAATTTCCTCTTGCAGGGGATCGTATGGCGTAAATGAAACTGTCGTTGGCCGCTGCGTGCGGCCCGGTCACCGCTGTCGCACCCCTTGCGCTGGGAGGATGAAGAGAGTCGGCTAGGGCGGTGTAACGTGACCCGCCACCTGATCCAGTCCCGTGTTGTCCGGAGGGCCCTCGCCCGCCGTCCGCCGCACTTGTTTTCCCCGGGAGGGCTCTCGTGTCCTGGAGTGGATTCGAGCGCCTCCGGCGGGTCGATTCCTGTCGCCGGAGACTCCGGATAATAAATAGCCGGCTGATCGCCAGAGAAGAAAAGAGCCGAGTATCCCCTTACTTGGCGCCGGAGAATCCCTCTCCCTGCGCTCCGTCCTGTCCGCCTCTCGGACTACCAATTATTGAGCTGTCTCTCGGCGCGAGTCCCGCTAATAAATTACGACCGCGGAAGGATCGCTGGAAGTGGTGTCCTCGTAATGGTACGGACGATGCGGTGCGGTCACGCCGGCGCGCCTGGGCGGAGATGGATGTCGCCGTGGTGACACCTGTCGCTTTCCTGTCTCGCCTGCGTTCCGTTCTGGTAAGTCTCCCTCTCAGAAGTAAAATAATGTCGTCTCAAAGGCTCGTGTATTTGTCTCGACAATCCATCTCTGCACCGCGAAAGAAATTCCACTTCTTAACCTCTCCTCTTTTCTTTTGTTTATCATGTGAATTTAAAAAAAAATGGTTCAAATGGCTCTGAGCACTATGGGACTTAACATCTATGGTCATCAGTCCCCTAGAACTTAGAACTACTTAAACCTATCTAACCTAAGGACAGCACACAACACCCAGTCATCACGAGGCAGAGAAACTGTGAATTTAATACGTGTCGAGCCGGCCGCTGTGGCCGAGCGGTTCTAGGCGCTTCAGTCCGGAACCGCGCTGCTGGTACTGTTGCAGGTTCGCATACTGCCTCGGCCATGGATGTGTGTGATGTCCTTAGGTAAATTAGGTTTAAGTAGTTCTAAGTCTGGGGGACTGATGACCTCAGATGTTAAGTCCCATTGTGCCCAGAGCCATTTGAACCCTTTAATACCTCATGTCCTGCACAGCCCAGACCACCCGTGCAATTAGACGTTAACAGAATGAGCACTTGCCATGTTAATATGTTTACGCAATTCTTTTTTTTTCTGTGTGTGCCGCAATCTATATCTTTTGGATGTTTCATTTTTGTTTTACATACACTTTACTAGCATCCCAAAGGTAAATTTAATCAGAGAAACCTGGAAGTAAAAAAGCTGAGTAATTTTCTGCGTTATCCTACTGTGCTGAATATGCTTTCTCTGTAGAAATCCAAAGCTAGTATATTAGAGGATGCACGTATTACTAGAAGGGGTGGATAGAAAGTGGGAATCTGAGAGTGAAAGTGCTGGACTAACAAAAATTTATACCAAGGGAATAACTTGTGTAATATTTAAATCTGTACTTCAGAAAAATACCAAATTACACTTTTTCTGTTCGTCAGGGTTTATAATAAAATACTGAATTAATTTTCTGGTATCAGTCTAACATGTGAGTCATTCCTTGTTTTTAATTTACAGCTGATCCATGGCTCAAGAATAATGAAAAACGATTTCTTACGAGAGATGTATGTATCCGCCCCACAGTTGATATGAAAGTCAAAACGAAACTCTCTCCAAGTACACATTGATTGTTTTCTTATAAGGCGTGTTTTGAGGACCGAAGTCCGATTATTAAATGTATAACTAATCACGTACTTTCTCTTAAATGACTTCTTGCCTTAGATATATCCCCAAGCTGCAATTTCCGGAAACTATGGCATTTCTGGACGGGTTTCGGTCTATTTACCTTCATCCAGTAGACACACCTTTCCTGTAGAAGGTCGGTCAGCTCCGATGGAGCTATCGTCTTTGTACGTGCCGACCATCATACCGTGAATGAAGTAGCAGTTTTTGTTCGTGTTACCATCAAGAAGAGTCCAACGTGTCTATAGAGAATGATTAACCATTTACTGCCATACAACACACAGTGAAAGCAGTAGACACAAAAACGTTCTGACTGACAGGAATCAGAGACCAGTGTGACGCCTTGTCCATGACAATCGCTTTCGGACCCAATAAGAATTGCTGCTGTTAGTAAATGAAGATCGACCTGAAGCAGTTTCCGATGTTACTTGGGAAGAGGACTGCATGCTGTTGAGTCAGGTACCTGGTAAAAGCCTATTGCTCACACCTGCACCTCACCAGTAGGCCAAACAACACACAAACTGGAGAGTAACAGATTGGAGGCGTCTAGTGTGAGCCGATCGGTCTGAGGCGCTGTGGTCATGGACTGTGTGGCTGGTCCCGGCGGAGGTTCGAGTCCTCCCCCGGGCATGGGTGTGTGTGTTTGTCCTTTGTAGTGTGCAAGCTTAGGGACTGATGACCTTAGAAGTTTCACACACATTTGAACATTTTTGTCTAGCGTGGTCCAGTGACTCGTGATCTTGCAGCTTTTCAAATGACTCCAGGCGTCGAGTACACTGACGCTCAAAGAAGCTGAAATCTTGCAGTGCGTAGAGTATGTGGTTCATGCGGGAAGTAATTCTGCGATATTTTGTGGGCGTTTCTGTACCTTGATTTGGACACCCATACTCTGGTTACTGTGAACACGAGCCAACAAGTTCATTTCAACACTCTCGTTGATAAAGTGTATCCCACTCTTCTAGACCTTCATGATCAGTATTCTGAGGTCACTCTTGCCTGCCAAGACGACAACCGCATTCACAGGGCTACACACATATGTTTCAGATCTGGTGAACACTCAGGCGCCCGAGCACATTTGGCCTGGGCCACACCATATCATCCTGCATTAATCTTATATAAAATGGGTGGACTCTGGAACAGCGGCTGAAGTGCTGCGATCAACCTTATCGCAGTTTGGTAGCTCTGTAGATCCTAATCATGACTAGTTTACTATCAATATATCATATGCGGTGAAAAGATACTACTACACCTGTATGTTTAGTTTATTTAAAAAGCACGATCGGTTTCGTAACGTTAGTTACATCATTAAATAGAGTTCTGAATAGAAAGAAACCGTGAAATAATACCAGGATGCGAAAACGATAGACAAAACGAGTGTCAGATCTTTGCCAAAAGTGGCTGAACGCAATTAATGTAAAATATGGCAATGACCAATACTTAGAACATGATGCTGCTGTATATTGGATATTATACGAGTCCTGGAATTTTATTGCATTTTAAAAATAATGTCGCACGCCATTGATAACACTAATGTAGGAGGAGAATAAGGGAAGTTAACTAAAAAAATATAAATAAAGCGATAAAATGTTGTGCAATGGGGAAACAAAGAAAATACAGAAAAGAACAAACAGGAGAAAACAATACCATGTCAAAGTGAATCCGACGTCCGGAGTGCACGGTGGCACCACCCTCCCATAACGCGGAAACATATGATGGGCCGAATGGCAGGTCGCGCATGAGGAGGAGCGCTGGGCCGATTCTGAATGAGAGATAATTATTAGGAAGCGGATCAAGACTAGATTACAAACTCAAATACGAGGTGCATTCAAGTTCTAAGGCCTCCGATTTTTTTTCTCCGGACTGGAAAGAGATAGAAACATGTGCATTGTTTTAAAATGAGGCCGCGTTCATTGTCAATACGTCCCACAGATGGCAGCACCGTACGGCAGATGGAATTTTACCGCCAGCGGCGAGAATGAGAACTGTTTTAAATACTTAAAATGCTGACGTTTTCCTTACTTGAACAGCGTGCAATCATTCGTTTTCTGAATTTGCGTGGTGTGAAACCAACTGAAATTCATCGACAGTTGAAGGAGATGTGGTGATGAAGTTATGGATGTGTCGAAAGTGCGTTCGTGGGTGCGACAGTTTAATGAAGGCAGAACATCGTGTGACAGCAAACCGCAACAACCTCGGGCTCGCACAAGCCGGTCTGACGACATGATTGAAAAAGTGGAGAGAATTGTTTTGGGGGATCGCCGAATGACTGTTGAACAGATCGCCTCCAGAGTTGGCATTTCTGTGGGTTCTGTGCACAAAATCCTGCATGACGACCTGAAAATGCGAAAAGTGTCATCCAGGTAGGTACCATGAATGCTGACGGACGACCACATGGCTCCCCGTGTGGCACCTTGCCAAGCAATGTTGACGCGCAACGACAGCATGAATGGGACTTTCTTTTCGTCGGTTGTGACAATGCATGAGACGTGGATGCCATTTTTCAATCCAGAAACAAAGCGCCTGTCAGCTCAATGGAAGCACACAGATTTACCGCCGCCAAGAAAAGTTCGGGTAACCGCCAGTGCTGATAAAATGATGGTGTCCATGTTCTGGGACAGCGAGGGCGTAATCCTTACCCATTGCGTTCCAAAGGGCACTACGGTAACAGGTTCATCCTACGAAAATGTTTTGAAGAACAAATTCCTTCCAGCACTGCAACAAAAACGTCCGGGAAGGGCTGCGCATGTGCTGTTTCACCAAGACAACGCACCCGCACATCGAGCTAACGTTACGCAACAGTTTCTTCGTGATAACAACTTTGAAGTAATTCCTCATGCTCCCTACTCACCTGACCTGGCTCCTAGTGACTTTTGGCTTTTTCCAACAATGAAAGACACTCTCCGTGGCCGCACATTCACCAGCCGTGCTGCTATTGCCTCAGCGATTTTCCAGTGGTCAAAACAGACTGCTAAAGAAGCCATGGAATTATGGCGTCAGCGTTTTGAAAAATGTGTACGTCTGCAGGGCGATTACGTCCAGAAGTAACGCCAGTTTCATCGATTTCGGGTGAGTAGTTAATTAGAAAAAAAAATCGGAGGCCTTAGAACTTGAATGCACCTCGTACTACAATGGGAATATAGAGTGGATGTTATTGGAGATCCCGAATGGTGTCTTATGGTAAACTGTGAGTAAACTGAACTCAGTCCGTATACGCCACAGAAGGCTCAATGGCATCGACCGATCGCCGTGTCATCCTCAGCCTTTAGGCGTCAGTGGATGACCGCGCGGGGTAGCCGCGCTCTCTGAGGCGCCTTGTCACGGTCCGCTCGGCTCCCCCCGTCGGAGGTTCGAGTCCTTCGGGCATGAGTGTACGTGTTGTCCTTAGCGTAAGTTAGCGTAAGTTACGTTAAGTAGTGGGTAAGCTCAGGGACCGATGACCTCAGCAGTTTGGTCCCATGAGATCTTACCACAAATTTCCGTCATTGGATTCAGATATGCAGGGTCATGTGGTCAGCACGCCGGTCCCCCGGCCATTCTCACCTTTCGTGGCCAGAGTCGCTACTTCAGACATAAATAACTCCTTAATCCGCCTTACGAGGGCTGAGTTCACTCGGACGGTTACGCATCCAAGTGTTAGCCAGGACCGATTGCACTTAACTTCAGTGATGCGGCGGTACTCCGTATTAACACGTGGCATGGACGTGGGTTTGGGTAACTGTTAAAACTGTTCGAAAACTAAGAGGAGTGGAAGGCATAAAATATCAAACCATAAGACGACCCAAAAGAGGAAGGGGGGAGGGGGCGAGAAATAGACAGACAGGGCCAAACTGGCTGAGTTGCCCATGGAGATTACCCTATTAGCTAAAATCGATTTTTGTTGTAGTTCAGCTTGGGTGCTCACAGAATGAACATGAGACAGCTGTAAGGCGTCATTCATCTCTAGTTCCTCTAAAACATTAATAAGGTTACCCTTATGTTCCTTCGGCAACACTGAAATACTGGTAACAGAACGACGTGCCTTAGAAAAATGGCTACTCAAATGTAAGACAGAGGCCCAGCCAAAGGAATGGTTCCTAACCATGACGTCTTGGCCGATACATCTGTGCAGCAGTCATTACACGTCACTCTGCCAATTCTTGAGACTTGAAAGGCCCACGCTTCATTTCTTCTCTATTAATCTCACCTCGTTATTTCTAGGAATGAAATATGCCAGAATGATCTCGCGAGTCGAAATTTGTTTGCCAATACTGCATGAAATCCTACTATAGTACGGACCGCTATAATACGATTGTTTGGATCTATCCTTAGAGCAGTAAGAGAGCGTCACTACATCAGTTCCAGCAGGTAATAGCAGCCTTACTTAGGTGTCCTATCATAAGAGTTTCGTAATATGGTAGGATTTCCTGCCCTGTTGGTAAACAACTTTGACTGTGCATGTCCATTAAATAAACTTTGGTGTTCGATACATTATTCCTGAAGAGGCTTGTGGAATCTCTTCCACGTTCAGCTGGGGCCATTATCACGGCCAGAACTTGTATTACATGCTAAGAGACTGATTTTACGTGGAGGTGACTAGCGTTTATCTACTGTATTTTTACGACGTACATATGCACACATGTACATAATCTATGTGATCAAAACTATACGGACACCCCAGAAGCAAACGTTAAGTGCATAGCGCTGCCACGTACTGCCATGTACTCCATATCAGCGACATCAATAGTCATTAGACACCGTGAGAGAGAGAGAGAGAGAGAGAGATAATGGCGTACTCCGCGGAACTCAGGGACTTCGAAGGTAGTCAGGTGATTGGGTGTCACTTTTGTCATACGTCAGTACACTATATTTCCACACTCCTATATATCCATAGGAACACTGTTTCCAATGTCATAGTGAAATGTAAACGTGACGCGACACATACAGCACAAAAGCTATCACACCGACCTCGTCTATTGACTGCCAGAGACCGCCGACAGTTGATCGTAATGTGTAGTAGGCAGACATCTATCCAGACCATCATACAGGAATTACAAACTGCATCAGGAGCCACTGCAAGTATTATCACAGTTAGGCGGGATGTGAGAAAACTTGGATTTCATGGTCGAGCGGCTCCTCATAAGCCACACATCACACCGGAAAAAGCCAAACGACGCCTCGTATGGTGTAAGGAGCGCAAACGTTGGACGATTGAACAGTGGAAAAACGTTGCGTGGAGTGACGAATCACGGTACACAATGTGGCGATCCGATGGCAGGGTGAAGATTTGGCGTATGCCCGGTGAACGTAATCTGTAAAATTCGTAGGCGGTGATGTTATGGTGTGGGCTTGCACCCCTTGTTGTTTCAATAAAGTGAGATAATGTAAAATATAATATTTTATTTATTAATATTTACATAGAAAGCATTACAAGGAAAGGAAAAGGAAACCTTGGTGGATGAATATGCGGCAAAATATACGAATGTCGTCGTTACTTCATCAAAATCTAAGAAGCTTAGAGCAATTTTATGAAATACTTTTTTGGCTGATGTGGTGACGCCTCACGTGGAGCACAACAAACTTCTGTTAATTAACTCATGGAGAGGACAAACAAATCTAAAACTCTACGGCAGGATTTTTCAAGATGAAGAAGACATGCAATGCTAAAGTGATTCCCAATAACACTACTCGCTAGAGCAACTCTGCGATGACTAATTTATCGTAAGGTAAGGAATTCGATCGAAAAGCTCCAATGTCGCTTATATTTCATCGGGAGGAAAAACGAAATCACGTCCTCAACTAACTACGACAGAACACAGTCAGTCACCACTATTTTCTGAAATGATGCGTTGTGCGTCGTTTGCCGCCACACTGTGCTGTGAGAGAGACCCTCTTACGAATGTAAACCAAGTGCGCTCTTCTACTGAAGCGTTAAAAGCATCATATAATTGTAAAAATGCGGCGTTCGTGACGTCTTCAAGATGAGGAGAAAATTAGTGTTTGCCTTGTATTTAATATGAATATCATCCCAACGTGTGTAAATCATAAACTGTAAATTAATAAACGTTTCTAAGTTCTCATGTACACTTTACAATCCCTTCCTGGAAGGTTATTTGCAATGCCAGAATTTAGTTATCTTTTTTCTCATGTCTTTTATGGAAGTATTAGTAAATACAAAATATTGAGCATTATTTCGTTTTATTTGCAATTTTATTTTCTAATTGAAAACAAAGAAAAGTACTCGCATAGAGACTCGACCCCATGACCGTCGGATTATCGTCCTGTACTTATCCCGCTGCACCAACCTATGGTTGCAAGCGACGCTAACTGGGTCATGCGTCCCCCAACCCCCGTCAAAAATGCAATTTTTTTCTAAACTCTTTGCCATCTGGAGCTCCCACCTCTCTCACTTTCATTTGTTATCAAACCCTGCCTACGTGCAGTGGCTATAAAATACGGAACTACTGCTGCAAAATATTTTATTTCAATATCATTGATATTCAGTTACTGTCACTCATGGTACACTCGCCTCGTCTATCCTTTCAAAGCTCCAAGCCAATTTTCCATTGATGAAGACAGCGCTGGAAGCCTTCTTCTGTGAGCTCGTTAATGACGTGCGCCGTTTTATCTTTCGCTGTTTCTAGGGACTGAAACCTTGTTCCTCTTTGTGCCGATTAACCTTTGAGAGCAGGTAAAAGTCCAGTCTGTTAGGTTCGGCGAATAAACTGTATGACCTAATAAGGGTAGGCTCTACTTTGCCAAGATTTCTTAACAATGTCGTATGAGTCGGGTGTTGTCTTGATGCAGAAGCCATGACTAGTTTTTCCACAATTTGAGTCGTTGTTTTCCTTATTTTGTAATGGTGTTGGAAGAGAACTTCAAGATAGACTTGTTTATTAATAGTTTGACCTTCAGGAACTCAGTGAATATACACATCAATAGCGAAAAATTCAGTCATTACGCTTAGAATCTTCTTTTGCTCTTTGGAGCTTTTTTTGCTCTCGGTGAAGTTGAGCTCTTCCACTGCATTGCTTTTCTGTACCGCAAGGGAAAAACAGAGATTCGTGACATATTGCCACTTATCCAGGAAATTAAGATGATTTTTTTTTTTTGTGGACTAGCAAGACATCCAATCCACAAGGACGGGAGGCCGAAGGGCACACGCTAAGCTCACGCAGGCTGGCGTGAGTTCTGGAACAGGTCAAGGTCTTATAGTAGCAAAAATAGTACGTAGATTCTGGGATACTTAACTTTAATCCATAATTGGTGAACATCGGTCTGACGGTACATGCATAACAAGATAAATAGCAATTGATAATGGCTCCTTGCTAGGTCGTAGCAAATGACGTAGCTGAAAGCTATGCTATCGTCTCGGCAAATGAGAGCGTAATTTGTCAGTGAACCATCGCTAGCAAAGTCGGCTGTACAACTGGGGCGAGTGCTAGGACGTCTCTCTAGACCTGCCGTGTGGCGGCGCTCGGTCTGCAATCACTGATAGTGGCGACACGCGGGTCCGACGTATACTAACGGACCGCGGCCGATTTAAAGGCTACCACCTAGCAAGTGTGGTGTCTGGCGGTGACACCACAATTTTAAGTGGTATTCAAAGCGAGAGTACGAACGTTTTCACGAGTGTCATTTTGTTCTATCGAAAGACTTTTCGACATGAATTTCGCACACACCTTTAGCGGGGCAGTTTGGTAATGCAAAACAGACTATGTCATCAAAAGTATTCGGACACCACCAAAAACATACCTTTTTCAAATTAGGTGCATTGTGCTGCTACCTGCTGCCAGGTACGCTGTATCAGCGACCTCAGTAGTCATTAGACACCGTGAGAGAGCACAATGGAGCGCTCCGAGGAACTCACAAACTTCATACAGGTTTAGGTGATTGAGTGTCACTTGTGTCATACGTCTATACGCGAGATTTCCACACTCCTAAACATCCCTAGGTCCACTGTGTCCGATGTGATAGTGAAGTGGAAACGTGAAGGGAGCATGTACAGCACAAAGGGTACACGCCGAACTCGTCTGTTGACTGACAAAGACCACTGTTGAAGAGGGTCGTAATGTGTAATAGGCTGACCTATCCAGAAAATCACACAGGTATTCCAAACTGCATCAGCATCCATTGCAAGTACTATGGCAGTTAGGCGGGAGGTGAGAAAAGTTGGATTTCATGGTCGAGCGACTGCTCACAAACCACACATAACGCCGGTAAATGACAAACGACGCCTCGCTTGGTGTAAGGTGCACAAACATTGGACGAGTGAACAGTGGAAAAACGTTGTGTGGAGTGACGAATCACGGTACACAATATGGCGATCCGATGGCAGCGTCTATATATGATGAATGCCCGGTGTACGTCATCTGCCAGTGTGTGTAGTGCCAACAGCAAAATTCGGAGTCGGTGGTGTTATGGTGTGGTCATGTTTTTCATGGAGGGGTCTTGCACCCCTTGTTCTTTTGCCTGGTACTACCACAGCACAAGCCTACATTGATATCTTAAGCACTTTCTTGCTTCCCACTGTTGAAGAGCAATTCGGGGATGGCGACTGCATTCCCGAAACCTGTGGGATGTTTTGGAACGCCGACTTTATGCCTGGTCTCACCGACCGACATCGATCTCTCCTCAGTGCAGCACTCCGTAAAGAATGGGCTGCCATTCCCTAAGAAACCTACCAGCACCTAACGGAACGCAATCCTGCGAGAATGGAAGTAGTCATCAAGGCTAAGTGTGGGCCAACAGCCTATTTAATTCTAGCATTACCGAAAGCGGGCAAGACGAACTGTAAGTCTTTTTTTCAGCCAGGTGTCCGGATACTTTTGATCACAAACTGTATTCCTGGTCAATGTCTATAGTTTCAGTAATGGCTAAGGTACTCAGCCAACTTTCAGATTGAATTAGATTACCAACTTTTTCGATATTTCCATCCCTTTCTGTTATTGAAAGGTGTCCCAGGCCTTCTCGGCCATCTTGGAAACGCTGGAATCACTGAGAAACTCTTGTAAATGATCAAAATTGTTTGCCCTACACTTATTTTAGTAAAAACGGGTTTCATAATATTTGTTCCAAGTTTCGCGTAGAACTTCAATGAACTTGGCCGATTTACTACTACACTTACCATTTTTCCTGCAAAACGAAATAATAGCTGTTACACAAGTGAAGGTCACGGCCACACTGATTCGTCTAGACATCAGAAATCCGCATTTCACTGAGAAGGTCGTGCACCTTTGACACATGTTTACCAACTCGCGTTATTTTATAGCCATACTTCGTAAACAATAAGCCTGGAAAAATCGTAGGTGACGAGTGGGCGCGGTCCCTTCGTAAAAGTTGTATTGCTACATGCCACAGTGCTCAAGTGGCGTGCTTTATCAACGTAAGTGAACGACTGTTACTGCTTCAAAACGGCTCAATACCTTGAAGAACGTAGCCGCTCGAACTTGCGGTACAAGCACGTCTCCAGTGAATTCAGTACTACTCAAAACGTAGACCCAAAGTGAAACAAGAGGCGGCATGAATGTACGGGCGTATGCGGTTGTCGGCGAGGAATGTCCCGTTGTAAATGTGACTCGGAGAGAACCCCCAGCAGCGGCTGCGAAGTTTCCGTCGCTCATTTAGCTAACCGGAGCAGAAAGCTATTCACGACCCGGCGCCGCCTCGTGAAGAAACGCGTCCATTCCGTTACTCCCCCATCAGTAGCTCCCCCACCCCCACCCCCCACTTTAAGAGCGTGCTTTGTTGCTCGCCGATGCGGATTTCCGTGAATGCCTTCCGGGGCGGTGTTCCCACTTTGAAGAGTGTTCATTGAAACGGCACTTGCCGGGGCCCGGAACCAAAGCGCGTGCCCCGGCGAACGCAATCCGGCGCCTCTGCGCCGACGTAAATTCCCTCCGAGCAGCTCTCCGGCATCCGCGCGCCGCGACCCTCCCGCTCGTATCGCAGCACAAAAGGTGGCGCTGTAGGAGCGGGCTCCTCATTAGCTTTGTGTGCGGTCGTGTCTCTGGTTACATTTACAGCGGGGTGAGCCGTCGTTCTTTGTGCTGCCTCTAATAAATGTCTCGCTTTTACGTGTTGTCGAACAGCTTCTTAGGCTCCCATTAGGAGTAAGACTTGACTTACCAGTCAGACGACTTCTGTTTCATTTATTTCACATTTCCATCTACCCTGAGGAGTAATGTCTTCACGTTCCCTTTAGAGTTACTATACAATGAACAGTCGTCGTCAGTAACATAAATAAGCCATATTTTTGAGTGGGAAATATTCTTTGTCGAGTTCTCCTCAGCTACTACGTACAAGAGGGTCGGACAGAAACATGGAAAAACCGAAAGTGAAACACATTATCACGCCTGATACGGTGTAGGGGACCCACTGACATTCAGATCACCTTCCAGTCGTTTCGGAATGGATAAATACAGGTCCTATATGGTTACCAAGGGAATCTTATACGGCTAATCCTGCAAAGTAATGGCAAGTTTAGGTAACGATGATGCAAATGTTTCCAGAATGAGATATTCCCTCTGCAGCGCAGTGTGCGCTGATACGAAACTTCCTGGCAGATTAAAACTGTGGGCCCTGCCGAGACTCGAACTCGGGGCCTTTGCCTTCCGAGGGCAAGTGCTCTACCAACTGAGCTACCCAAGCATGACTCACGACCCGTCGAGTTCGAGTCTCGGTCCGGCACACAGTTTTAATCTGCCTGGAAGTTTTATGATGCAAATGGCTAGAGATCAGGCAGCTTTACAAAGTAGACAAAATGACTAAGTAACACAGAGGTCAGGGGACTCGTGGCAAGTGAAGTAGCAAACATTGACTCTCGTGCTCGCAAAACTAGTCTTGGACCATGCGAGCAGTCTTCTCGGAACACAGAGTTACTATAGGGGAACAAATACTATACCATAGGATAGACCTGATCGGCCAAAATGGTCACATAATTCTTGGTACTTACGTGACTCTGCAGAGTAGCACTGAGGCTCAAGGAATATCACTATATGGGTGCCCAAATCGTCACCAAACCCCCACCATGTTTCACGCTTAGGACATAAACTCGACCAAAAGTTGGAAGCAGTGTGCAACAAGACTAACCTGATCTGATAACTTTCTCCCATGCACCATAGTCCAGGTTTTAAAGCTTTAGCAGCACGTTTCCTTGCTGCGGGAATTTCCATCACTGACAGCCGTTTTTGGAATTCCAGTTCACGTTGTAATTCCCTGCTTATGTAGCTGTCTTCGTGTTGTTTTAACGCTCACAGGTTTCGCAATAGCGACATTCTGTTCTGCAGTGACTTTTGCAGCTCTCTTCCTCTCATTTTTCGTCACAATCATCTTCAGTGACCGTCCGTCAGTATCACTCAACATACATACATTCATCCGCATTTTGACTTAGCGGAACACGTTCTGCTTTCGGCCACGCGGGCTAGCCGCGCGGGATAGGGCGTCTTGTCACGGTCCACGTAGCTCTCCCCCCCCCCCACCACCGTCGGAGGTTAGAGTCCTCCCTCGGGCATGGGTGGGTGTGTCGTCCATAGCGTACGTTAGTTTAACTCAGATTAAGTAATGTGTAATCTTAGGGACCGATGGCCTAAGCAGTTTGGTCCCATAAGATCTACATGCGAATAAATCTTTGATTCGGTGCCACCTGAAATATACTCTTAGTTGCGAAAGCACCGACGACCACAGCACTAACAAATTGCCCATGTTTGGGTTCAATTACACCCAAACCTCCAGATTTCAGAAACTCTGATCGGTACCAAACGTATGTCGAAAGAGCATCAACCAAAACAGCCATTTAGTTCGTGCTACGCCCTGTCGACCAACAGAACGTCGAGAAACGGTAATTAAAATTAACACCCGAAGTATGAATACAGGAAAAGCTTATCTGTGAGTAATAGGTCTGTAGATGTTGCGTGTGCTAGTTGGTAGCGCGAGATGTCGTCGTGCCAGTTGTCCCACGTTCAAACCCCACAGAAGAGAATTTGTTTTAACTGTTTAAGGGTGAAACGCTTTTATTGTATTGTATTATATGTTAACCGGGGGCCTAGAAACGACGAAGAGGCTCCGTCCCCGCTGCGGCCGCAGTGGTCCACAACCCCACAACCACTACCGCAGTCCACTTCATCCCATCGCCGCCCCACACCGAACCACTCTTTCAGGTTTATTGCGCGGTTCGGCCCCCGGTGGACCCCCCAAGGGAACGTCCCACACCAGACGAGTGTAACCCCTATGTTTGCGTGGTAGAGTAATGGTGGTGTACGCGTACGTGGGGAACTTGTTTGCGCAGCAATCCCCCACATAGTGTACCGGAGGCGGAATAGGGGGAACCAGCCCTTATGCGCCGAGGCATATGGAAAATCGCCTAAAAGCCATCCACAGACTGGCCGGCTCACCGGATTTCGACACAAGTCCGCCGGATGGATTCTTGCCGGGGACCAGGCGCTCCTTCCCAATCCGGAAAGCCGTGCGTTAGACCGCACGGCTAACCGGGCGGGAAAACTGTTATATGGGATAACATATTCCCGACATGTGAAAATTCGGAGTTCGTAGTAGTGTTCGTTTGGCGATCTGCTTTCGCTTCATTAGTTGAAAGTAGCAAACCTAAGAGTATATTTGTATAGGTGGGTGTGATGAAGCAGCTGGTGCATCTGTAGCTCCACAGAATAACGTAAACAATCGAAACAGTGGGATAAAGAAACATTTACATCACACGTGCGGAAGTATTAATAGTCCCATTAATACTTTCAAGCATAATATATTAAAAAAAGGTCACCATTTGAGGTATGAACCCAGGACCCTTTGTACGAGATTGCAACGCTATACCAACTTCCTCACGGAAGCTATACGTGTCCCTTATAGTTATGGTTTTCCTGTGCTCCGTAGTTCTGGTGTTACTTTAAATTACGGTTTACGCATCTTCTACGGGACGACAGCACATAGCACGAACTAAACCAGTGTTCTGGTTGATACTCTATCGGCATACAACGTTTGGCACCGATCTGAGTTTCTGACATCTGGTGGTTTCTATGTTAGCTTCGAAATACTGCACTCCCAGCTACGTGGAGCGCTGTTCTGACCTCGACTGACGATTTCAAAGTATTGAGGAGGATACTGCAAACATGCCACTCTTGGTCAAATACACTCTTAAGACAAAAAAAAAAAGAAAAACCGACGCACCACGAAGGAATTATCCCTATGGGACGGAGATTGGTAGATGTGATGTACATGTACAGACACACAAATGATCACAATTTCAGAAAAGAAATTGATGATTTATTCAAGATAAAGAGCTTCACAACTAGAGCAAGTCAGTAACATTTTGGTCCACATTTTGTCGTTATGCAACCAGGCGTTCCGCCTGGAATAACAGGATTGTTGGATATACTCCAAAGGAATATGGTAACAAGTTCTGTCCAATTGGGTCGTTACATTGTCAAAATCCCACGCTGATTCAAGGGCCCTGCACATTATGATACCAACGTTGGAAACTGGGGAGAGATCCGGCCGAGGTAGGGTTTGGAAGACAAGCTGCAGAAACTCTCGCGTGTGGGGCGTAGGTTATCTTGTTAAAATGTTGGACCAGAATGGTTTGTCATGAGGGGTAAGAACACGAGGTTAGAATATCTTAGACGTACCACGGTGCTTTAATGTTACCACGGATGACAACCAAAGGAGTCTTGCTATGAAAAAAATGGCACAACAGACCGTCACTCCTGGTTGTCGGGCTGCCTTGTGGGCGACTGTCACATTGATATCCCACCGCCATGTTGGGCTACTCCAGACACGTAATGCCAAAATTTCTCGTGGGGAACGAAATTTCAGGAACTTACAAGATATGCAGGGAGATCCAGATGAAAAGAATACTCCAAAAGCGAAGAATAAGGTAAGATGGAAATTTGTGAGAAGGAGTATAGCTGATTAGTAAAACAGATTGAGCGAACTACTATAGTGAATTCTGAAAATAGACATCAGTTTGAAAGAATATGCCAGGAGATCTGAGAAGTACCAACCGCAGTAGGGGAAGTCAAAACAATGAAAATTACACGTTCCACATCCATGGAACACACAAAGTTGAAATATGACACAAGAACGCAAAACTCTGTTTAAATTACCGATGCAACTATTTAAAATGTGTGATATAGATAACCAACTTATACGCGATGAGAGGAAGGTCATATGAATATCTTCTTCAGGAAAGCCCACAGAAGGAGATGTTATAGCTATAAAAGTATAAGTTTCTAGGCAGCAGTGGAAATAACATTTGGAAAATTTCTCAAAAACAAAATAGATAACCCGTTTCTAGACCAGAGTGGCTTCCAGGATAGAAAATCATGTGTATGATACGGGCTTTGTCTGAATCATGTAGTGTCTTCCACATCGTTAAAGGCATTTGAGACACCGCATTATTTCGTTGGTAGCACTATGACGAGCGAAATTTTTGGTGTTATGTAGTACACCGTAGAGCCTTCATGCATGAGCTCATTTATATGGCTATCGATTTTTATACTACACAGCTTGAAAGGTAAATTATCATTTTCATTAATTATAACTAGTGGGCATCAGTGTGGTATTTACATTCAGTAATAAATACACCTATCAGATGTGCCAGCACGATTTTAATTAAAATACATCACGACTGATATAATTTTCACAAAATTAATCTATGATTGACACATGTAAAGTGATTGTGTAGTTACTTCGAAACCTATTTTGAGTGAGTTAATTTGCAATGTGTAACACAGTTAAGGGATGACTTTTCAGAACGACGTACATGCCTCCCATTGCGATGCAGGAGTTCTAAACTTGGCTCAACGGTGTTTATAACCTTCTTCTGTGACGGCGTAGAATCATGGCACCCTGCGACGTTACTCTCGCGCACGGCAACGCTTTAAACAGCAAAGGTGTCGACACATGCGTAAGGAGGCCAGACCACAGAAGTTTATGAGTGTGTAAGGTAGGTTAATGACGTCACACTGACACCAAATTTCACTGCTATTACGCCTGACTCCGCCGTGAATGTGTCACACAGTCTCTCATCCACATTTCATCCCGTCTTCTGACAGCTTTACGGTGGTCAGAAGGGCCACGCCCAGTACTGGAATCACACGGTTCTCTCACAGGAAGCCGAACGGAACATTTCAGACGTCGCAGGCTGCCGCGGTTTTGCGTCATTACGGAGGGAGGTTGTAGCCATCTTTTATCCCAACGTAAAACCTCTACATTACAATGGGAGGCAATTGTGATGTTCGGAGTTACTAAAAAGTGACCCGTTAATGTGTTACGCAGTGCGTTTCTATATGAAATATTAGTAATAATCCCGGTGTCACTTTCTTAGATATTAGTTTGTTTTCAGACATACAGACCATTGTCATGCTTTCTTTCTAAAGTACTTTTCGTTACCAGGAAGTGTACGGCTGTTGGACTGTGGTCCAGAACACATGGTACCTTATATGGCAGGCATCTGTTATATTATAACGGCAAACTGGCAAGGCTGGTCCAAGCAGTTGTAGTAACGACATCCAGCAATTAGCATCATCTATGCGCACAAGCAAAGGTTAAACTGACTACGAAAGCTGAATGCCTCACATCACGCCTCGGTCGAATTGGACAATAGGAGTATCATTTTCTCCTAGCATTTTGTAAAATATCCCTATGCCTGACCTTACATGTAGTTGGATAGTTCCTATTCTTCATCTAGGCAATAAAACTATGTAACGCCCGCCTTTCTCCAGCTAGAAAATACACATCTGCCGGCAAATGGTAACTCTGGATCCATTCTTGGAACTGAAGATTGCTGATGACTATCAAAGTATTAACCATTAACTTTGAAATGACATTTTGATCTTGTTCTGACCTACCTATTGTTTGCTGTCATTGTAATTTGCTGCCTACCATATTGTGGTGCATCTAACATTTACAGTGGCATGATAGTGTTTTGTGTCCAAGCCTTACTCTGAAAACGCACTACTACCACCGTACCAGTAGGTTCCGGAATTCAGTGACAATAAGAGGCATTATCTTCAGCTTATAAAATTTCTGCGATTATCTACCGTTGCCTGTGAGCTAGTGGAGTAGGTAAGAGGTTTAATGAAGGTATTCTGTACGTCCCCAACACTCTTTAAAATCGACGCAGTGCATCTCCAGTCCAACAATGGAGGCAATGCCATGGGTTGGGAGTATTCGTTGGAAGAACTAGGTGTACACTACAGATGACCAATGATTAAATACTAACTAACAACAGATGAAAGCAGTTGACATTATATGAGACATATTTTATGAGAGGAGGCCGGGATTTGCTTGGTAATCAATGTAACCTTTGCGAAACAAGCTGCAGTTGCATGTAGTACAGGTGTATTGCAGATAGATCAACGAGTAATGATAAGCAGTAAATTATGAAAATTCCTGGCAGATTAAAACTATGTGCCGGACCGAGACTCAAACTCGGGACCTTTGCTTTCGGCAGAGGAGTACTTTTTTTTTTTTTTTTAGTGTTCTTATCCACTTACGCCAACAATCTCATAGTTATCTTACGTAGAAAGATACAAAATGCAAAAGCAAATACGAAGTACAAATGATTCAGTCATCTGACAAATAATTACGGGCCACCATTTTTGTCTCAACTGTTGCTTGCAAGTCACAAAAACTTCTATTGTTTCTCTGTCTTCCTCTACAGTTTTTGCCCTCTACAGCTCCCTCTAGTACCATGGAAGTCATTCCCTCATGTCTTAGCAGATGGCCTATCATCCTGTCCCTTCTCCTAATCAGTGTTTTCCACATATTCCTTTCCTCTCCGATTCTGCGTAGAACCTTCTCATTCCTTACCTTATCAGTCCACCTAATTTTCAACAGTCGTCTATAGCACAACATCTCAAATGCTTCGATTCTCTTCTGTTCCGGTTTTCCCACAGTCCATGTTTCACAACCATACAATGCTGTACTCCAGACGTACATCCTCAGAAATTTCTTCCTCAAATTAATGCCGCTATTTGATGTTAGTAGACTTCTCTTGGCCAGAAATGCCTTTTTTGCCATAGCGAGTATGCTTTTGATGTCCTCCTTGCTCCGCCCGTCATTGGTTGGCTAATGGTTCAAATGGCTCTGAGCACTATGGGACTTAACATCTGTGGTCATCAGTCCCCTAGAACTTAGAACTACTTAAACCTAACTAACCTAAGGACAGCACACAACACCCAGCCATCACGAGGCAGAGAAAATCCCTGACCCCGCCGGGAATCGAACCCGGGAACCCGGGCGTGGGAAGCGAAAACGCTACCGCACGACCACGAGATGCGGGCGTCATTGGTTATTTTACTGCCTAGGTAGCAGAATTCCTTAACTTCATTGACTTAGTGACCATCAATCCTGATAAGTTTCTCGCTGTTCTCATTTCTACTACTTCTCATTACCTTCGTCTTTCTCCGATTTACTCTCAAACCATACTGTGTACTCATTAGACTGTTCATTCCGTTCAGCAGATCATTTAATTTTTCTTCACTTTCACTCAGGATAGCAATGTCATCAGCGAATCGCATCATTGATATCCTTTCACCTTGTATTTTTATTCCACTCCTGAATCTTTCTTTTATTTCCATCATTGCTTCCTCGATGTACAGATTGAAGAGTAGGGGCGAAAGGCTAAAGCCTTGTCTTACACCTTTCTTCATACGAGCACTTCGTTCTTGATCGTACACTCTTATTATTCCCTCTTGGTTGTTGTACATATTGTATGTGACCCGTCTCTCCCTATAGCTTACCCCTACTTTTTCAGAATCTCGAACAGCTTGCACCATTTTATATTGTCGAAAGCTTTTTCCAGGTCGACGAATCCTATGAAAGTGTCTTGATTTTTCTTTAGCCCTGTTTCCATTATTAGCCGTAACGTCATAATTGCCTCTCTCGTCCCTTTACTTTTCCTAAAGCCAAACTGATCGTCACATAGCGCATCCTCAATTTTCTTTTCCATTCTTCTGTATATTATTCTTGTAAGCAGCTTCGATGCATGAGCTTTTAAATTGATTGTGCGATAATTCTCGCACTTGTCAGCTCTTGCCGTCTTCGGAATTGTGTGGATGATGCTTTTCCGAAAGTCAGATGGTATGTCGCCAGACTCATATATTCTACACACCAACGTGAATAGTCGTTTTGTTGCCACTTGCCCCAATGATTTTAGAAATTCTGATGGAATTTTATCTATCCCTTCTGCCTTATTTGACCGTAAGTCCTCCAAAGCTCTTTTAAATTCCGATTCTAATACGGGATCCCCTATCTCTTCTAAATCGACTCCTGTTTCTTCTTCTATCACATCAGACAAATCTTCACCCTCATAGAGGCTTTCAATGTATTGTTTCCACCTATCTGCTCTCTCTCCTCTGCATTTAACAGTGGAATTCCGGTTGCACTCTTAATGTTACCACCATTGGTTTTAACGTCACCAAAGTTCGTTTTGACTTACCTGTATGCTTAGTCTGTCCTTCCGGCAATCATATATTTTTCGATGTCTTTACATTTATCTGATTTCGGAATCTCTGTCTGACCATGATGTAATCTGATCGAAATCTTCCCTTATCTCCCGGCCTTTTCCAAGTATACCTCCTCCTTTTGTGATTCTTGAACAGGGTATTCGCTATTACTAGCTGAAACTTGTTACAGAACTCAATTAGTCTTTCTCCTCTTTCATTCTTTGTCCCAAGCCCATATTCTCCTGTAACCTTTTCTTCTACTCCTTCCCCTACAACTGCATTCCAGTCGCCCATGACTATTAGATTTTCGTCCCCCTTTACATACTGCATTACCCTTTCAATAGCCTCATACACTTTCTCTATCTATTCATCTTCAGCTTGCGACGTCGGCACGTATACCTGAACTATCGTTGTCGGTGTTGGTCTGCTGTCGATTCTGATTAGAACAACCCGGTGACTGAACTGTTCACAGTAACACACTCTCTGCCCTACCTTCCTATTCATATCGAATCCTAGACCTGTTATACCATTTTCTGCTGCTGTTGATATTACCCGATACTCATCTGACCAGAGATCCTTGTCTTCCTTCCACTTCACTTCACTGACTTCTACTATATCTAGATTGAGCCTTTGCATTTCCCTTTTCAGATTTTCTAGTTTCCCTACCACGTTCAAGCCTCTGACATTCCACGCCCCGACTCGTAAAACGTTATCATTTCGTTGATTATTCTATCTTTTCCTCATGGTAACCTCCCCCTTGGCAGTCCCCTTCCGGAGATCCGAATGGGGGACTATTCCGGAATCTTTTGCCAATGGAGAGATCATCATGACACTTCTTCAATTACAGGCCACATGTCCTGTGGATACACGTTACGAGTCTTTAATGCAGTGGTTTCCATTGCCTTCTGCATACTCATGTCGTTGATCATTGCTGATTCTTCTGCCTTTAGGGGCAATTTCCCATCCCTAGGACAAGCGAGTGCCCTGAACCTCTATCCGCTCCTCCGCCCTCTTTGACAAGGCCGTTGGCAGAATGGAGCTGACTTCCTATGCCGGAAATCTTCGGCCACCAATGCTGATTATTTATCAAAATTTAGGTAGTGGCGGGGATAGAACCCGGGACCGAAGACGCTTTGATTATGAATCAAAGACCCTACCCCTAGATCACGGGTACGGTCTATAATTCCGTATAATGCGCCATATCTGTCACCAGTTCGTGTCTGGGTACTTCTTTTCCGGGATATTCCTGGGGCACCGGCGCAATAGTATTTGGTACACATATCGCGTCGTCGGCAGTCGTGTTGTTGGGAAGGCTTCCATGACATAGTTAAGCTAAAAAAAAAAAGAAAACTTTAAATGTGACATCTTCGGTGAAATATGGCCCACGTTGACTGGGGGCATCATTGAAGTGGGCGCCAGTGCATCGGCCAACGCACCAGAAATACTACCAAATTGACTGCGCCACTGTCGAAAAACCGTACTGACGAATAGCACCTGTGCCTTTTCATATAGGTTCATCAGACCAAGTCCACACTCTCCAGCTGGTAGCGTAAGCGTTGTGGATTGGATTAAACAGGTGTCCCAAACTCACGTATGCCCCGAAAGCTGCTTGTATCCGCGTGCCACGCGGGATTAGCCGAGCGGTATTAGGTGCTACAGACTGTGCGGCTGGTTTCAGCGGAGGTTCGAGTCCTCCCTCGTGCATGGATGTGTGTGTTTGTCCTCAGGATGATTTAGGTTAAGCAGAGTGTAAGCTTAGGGACTGATGACCCTAGCAGGAAAGTCCCACAAGATTTAACACACATTTTTTGTATCCGCGTTGCCAATGTGCGCGTTAAAGGCAGGACATGCGCTACGTGAGTCTCGGTGCTAGGTACACGTTAACATAGGCCACCCTCTGAATCGCATCTAACGCTCGTAATTTCTGTAACAGCACCATTGTCCGCATCAGCTTCAATATGCGTCGGTAGTTATCCGCTGCTGCCCGCTGCACATCTGAGTGGAACGTGGCATCTCAACATTTAAAGGCGTTAACTAACATGAGTGGGCCTTCCTCACCCGGTCGTAATCCTTGACCGACATTCATGCAGCGTGACTTCTGTAGATTAAGCACGCTCCCCGCCGCCATCCAGTATCGCTGTATCCATGCGAACGCCGTACGTAATTCGGCACCTGTCCGTGCAAGCAGCATCACATCGTCAGCATAAGCGCGGCAATGAAAGGTCACATGTGGCAACTGCAGTATCTCCAGGCGTCTTCGTAGACCATATAGGCAGGGTTTCAACGCCATCACATACAAAAATATCGAAAGGGGCCAACCTTGACGAACTGACCGTGAAATGACATTGTATTCAGTGCCACGCCCACTCACTGAGACCTTGGATCACACACCGTGTAAAAGTCGCATGATCACTAGAGTGAAGGCCTGTGGGATTCACAAACTGCCCATCACGGCGAGCAAAAAGATATGATCCACCCTGTCGAACTCATGATCGAAGTCAATAGAGACTAGTGCCCTGCATGTTTGATCTGTGAGGAGTCTATCAGAAATTAAAGGCTTCTGGCGAGCCCCAAGGATGTGCGAGAAAATCTTGTAGTCGCAGCTCAGGAGAGTTCGTATTCTACAATCTCCTGGCCTTCTGCTACCGCGTTGTCCGGGTATTGGGATGATGATACCCTCCGTGTATTCGACAGGTGTCTCGGTCTGCCGTAATAGGACTTCGTTATACGTCTGAATCCACTGCGATGAAAGTCTCCGCATCCAGTGGTGGCATTTCGGGCATGACAGCATTTAGTGTCTCGTGGTTCACTTGTACTGACGGAAGTAGTCGGTAAACACCTGCGCAAGTTTCAGAGATTATTTCCCAGATCAATGTCCTTCGTCGTCGTAGGCGTTCATGTACTACGTGGTGCATTGAGGGGGCTTTGGCAGCAACCGCGTCCGCCAATCTCGCCAGGACCATTATCCCTTCCATTCTTATTCTCGTCAGCTGTAATAACTTGGCTTTCATGCTGTACATGGCCGTGTGCCTTTCCGGCGATGGTTGTTTGGTCATCAGCTCCCTCAGAACTGTAAAATAAAAATCCGCCGTCACGCGGTTCCACTGAAAATTGTCCTGTCCGTACCGTACCAACTTTCTCCGTAACGTTGGTTTTGGGCATTTGATCCACCGCTGGAGAACCGGGGTGTATGTCCGTTGGCGGCGAACGCAGGTCTCCCAGACTTCCTCTATCGACCGGCGACACGCAGCGTCATGGAAAGTGCTCTGTTCAGTTTCCAGTGACCCTTACTGTGGCATATCTTCTGCCACGTTAGTGAAATCGTTCAGACGTACGCCATTTGATCAGTAAAAGCCGCTGGACAGATTTAGGCATCCAGTATTGCCGTCCGTAATGCGCGCGTCACATACGCTCTGTCAAGTCTACTCGCCGAGGGCCCCGTAACATACTTGTAACCCTTTATATCACCATGCTGCAACTCCCAGTTATCCAGAAGCTCTATTTCGGTAATCAAAGCGCGCTATTGCATGCAGGGCACACAACGAGGTACATGGTCCTTTTGGGAGACGACACAATTAAAGTCGCCGCCCACTAAATAATTGTCATATCGGCAGGCGAAGAAGAATGCTATCTCTTCGGTGTAAAAGGTCGCCCTTTCAGTTCTTTTTGTGGAGCCACAAGGCGCGTATACATTGATGAAACGAACGCCGTCGACAGTGATCGCAATTCCACGTGCCGAAGAAAGAGACATTACTTCCTCTACTGCTATGCCAACCCTGGTAAGGATCGCCACGCCGCATCCACACTCATCGTGCAATGAATAATGTACGTCGTAGCCATAAAACTCCGCACTTCTTGCAGGAGTAAAATATCCACGTCTGTAGCGTGTAGCATATTTTTCAGCATTTGAAGTTTAAGTTGTGTCCGAATTCCATTAATGTTGATCGTCGCAGTGCGGTACTCTTGAGGTGTGATCATCAGTCGGAGGGGGGATTCATCAAGCGATGGTGATGAAAACCGAACTGTTGTCGGTCATCGGTGCCCCCGTCGCTCCTCATCACACTAACAAGGGAACCTCCACATCGCACCCCCCCTCAGATTTAGTTATAAGTTGGCACAGTGGATCGGCCTTGAAAAACTGAACACAGATCAATTGCGAAAACAGGAAGAAGTTGTGTGGAACTATGAAAAAAAAAAAGCAAAATATACAAACTGAGTAGTTCAAGCGAAGATAGGCAACATTAAGGATGCGGGAAAAAGCAGGAGCGCCGTGGTCTCTTGGTAACGTGAGCAGCTGCGGAACGAAAGGTCCGTGGTTCAAATCTTCCATCGAGTGAAAAATTTAATTTTTTTCTTTTCAGTTTATGTGACAAACTCTTATGTTTTCATCACTTTTTTGGGAGTGATTATCACATCCACAAAAAAACCTAAATCGGGCAAGGTAGAAGAATCTTTTTACCCATTCGCCAAGTGTACAAGTTAAGTGGGTCGACAACATATTCCTGTCATTTGACGCACATGCCGTCACCAGTGTCGTATAGAATATATCGGATGTGTTTTCCTGTGGAGGAATCGGTTGGCCTATGACCTTGCGATCAAATGTTTTCTGTTCCCATTGGAGAGGCACGTTCTTTCGTCTACTAATCGCACGGTTTTGCGATGCGGTCGCAAAATTCAGACACTAAACTTATTACAGTGAACAGAGATGTCAATGAACGAAAGGACAGATAATAACTATGCAAAAATAAAGAAAGTAAAATTTTCTGTCGAGGGTAGACTTGAACCAAGGACCTCTCATTCTGCAGCTGCTCACGCTACCACGGGACCACGACGCTCCTGATCTCACAATATCCATTATGTTGCTTTTGTGGCCCACGGACTACTCATTTTGTATATTTTGCTTATTTTTTCACAGTTCCACACAACTTCTTCCTGTTTTCTCAATTGATCCGTGTTCGGTTTATCAAGGCCTATCCACTGTGCCAACTTATAACAAAATCTGAGGGGGGTGCGATGGGGAGGTTCCCTTGTAAGTTGTTGAACAACCCACGTCACCTCCCGGCGCATGTCCTGGACTATCTTCGATCGCCGCGCCAGTGTCTTCATCCTGCTCCTCTTGGTCCATTTCCTGCACCCAGTCCCCCAGCATACTTCCAGAGCCGACCGAAGGATGACAGACAGCGGTGTCATCTCCACTGCTGCGTTCCGGTCACGAGAAGGAGAAGTCAAGCTATCGTCGCTGTGCAACTCCTGCACCGTCATCTCGGTATCTGTTGAATCCACTGGTCGCAGGACGATACTGTCGTTGTCGCCCACTGTCCCCTCGGGACTATGGCTATCGTCAGCAGAAGTCAGTCGTCGCTTCTTTCTTCTCTTCGACGAACGCTGTTTCCGTTGTCTTGCTGCCGCGTCGGCTGTTTGGATGACGCATCCTCCGTCTTGAGCCTGGTCCATCACGCTCACGGTTGAGCCTGGAATGACCTTCAGCTGCCTCTCTTGTAAGGGGTCTGGTGACTGCTGCGGCTGAACCTGTGGTCGGAGTTCCCTTCCGTTGGTGTTCATGTTCTCTGTAGTGTGTAGCTGCTGGCGTTCGTAGGAAATCTCACTCACTTCATCTCTCAGGAACTCCACCAAGGTCATCGGTATTCCAGTCATCTGTTGTGGCACCTCAACGTCGTCCAGCGGGGTTTGTACTAAAACGACGATGGCGGCATTACGAGCGGACGTGGCCTTCTTTTCCGCGCCCTGAACAAGTTCGAGGTTGTCCATCACATATTAAAATCGCGCGACAACCCCCTATATACGAGGTGAATTCAAGTTCTAAGGCCTCAGATTTATTTTCTCCGGACTGGAAAGAGATAGAAACATGCGCATTGTTTTAAAATGAGGCCGCGTTCATTGTCAATACGTCCCAGAGATGGCAGCACCGTACGGCAAATGGAATTTTACCGCCAGTGGCGAGAATGAGAACTGTTTTAAATACTTAAAATGCTGACGTTTTCCTTACTTGAACAGCGTGCAATCATTCGTTTTCTGAATTTGCGTGCTGTGAAAACAATTTAAATTCATTGACAGTTGAAGGTGACATGTGGTGATGGAGTTATGGATGTGTCGAAAGTGCGTTCGTGGGTGCGACAGTTTAATGAAGGCAGAACATCGTGTGACAACAAACCGAAACAACCTCGGGCTCGCACAAGCCGGTTTGACGACATGATCGAGAAAGTGGAGAGAATTGTTTTGGGGGATCGCCGAATGACTGTTGAACAGATCGCCTCCAGAGTTGGCATTTCTGTGCACACAATCCTGCATGACGACCTGAAAATGCGAAAGGTGTCATCCAGGTGGGTGCCACGAATGCTGCCTGTGTGGCATGTTGCCAAGCAATGTTGACGAGCAACGACAGCATGAATGGGACTTTCTTTTCGTCGGTTGTGACAATGGATGAGACGTGGATGCCATTTTTCAATCCAGAAACAAAGCGCCAGTCAGTTCAATGGAAGCACACAGATTCACCGCCACCAAAAATATTTCGGGTAACCGCCAGTGCTGACAGAATGATGGTGTCCATGTTCTGGGACAGCGAGGGAGTAATCCTTACACATTGCGTTCCAAAGGGCACTACGGTAACAGGTGCATCCTACGAAAATGTTTTGAAGAACAAATTCCTTCCTGCATTGCAACAAAAACGTCCGGGAAGGGCTGCGCGTGTGCTGTTTCACCAAGACAACGCACCCGCACATCGAGCTAACGTTACGCAACAGTTTCTTCGTGATAACAACTTTGAAGTGATTCCTCCTGCTCCCTACTCACCTGACCTCGCTCATAGTGACTTTTGGCTTTTTCCAACAATGAAAGACACTCTCCGTGGCCGCACATTCACCAGCCATGCTGCTATTGCCTCAGCGATTTTCCAGTGGTAAAAACAGACTCCTAAAGAAGCCTTCGCCGCTGCCATGGAATCATGGCGTCATCGTTGTGAAAAATGTGTACGTCTGCAGGGCGATTACGTCGAGAAGTAACGCCAGTTTCATCGATTTTGGGTGAGTAGTTAATTAGAAAAAAAATCGGAGACCTTAGAACTTGAATGCACCTCGTACAATTAAGAGGGAACGTGCTTTCTCTGTTCTATCCGCATTTGACTTACCCCATTTACGACGTAGTATGTGGTAAAACTCGCCCATTTTTCGGCCACATGTGATAGAACTGTGCCGTAAGGTCGAAAGGCGTCGATCACAAGTTCAAACGGGACCTCAAACGGAAGCTCGAAGACCCGTACGGTGCGTATCCCCATTCGCGCATGTGCGACTGTAACCGCACACACATTCCCGTCGGTATGACAGAAACGATATCCGTTCGGCGATCGATGGAGAAGTCTTTCAGAAAGTGCCTCGTCGATAAACTTGACATAGACGACGCTTGAAACGATCGATAAATTGATTCCCACCATTTCCAGTGGATCGATTATAAGCTCTTCTCTTGAAAAATGTTCAGTCTCGTGTGCCTTTGGTTGTGTATTCTCGTTCACAAAATTCAACTTGAAAGTCATTTTTCTGTACGAGTGTGCCATCTCGTTCTAGGGGCAAAACATCGCCGACGCGAAGCTGCTCCGGCGTGAACAAACAGCGCGCGTACCGCAGCGTGGCCGGAGGGCAACACGGTCCGCACTGTGTCACTGCCGAAGGCAGACTGTCTCTCAGCTACCCAAGCACGACTCACGTCCCGTCTTCACAATTTCACTTCCGCCAGTACCTCGTCTCCTACCTTCCAAACTTCACAAAAGTTCTCCTGCGAAACTTGAAGGGCTAAGACTAACAGGAGAAAGGATATTGCAGAGACATGACTTAGCCACAGATTGCAGGATGTTTCCAGAATGAAATTTTCACCCTGTAGGTGACAGCCATTGAAAGATAAAGGTCCCGAGTTCCAGTCTCAGTCCGGCACACAGTTTTAATCTTCCAGAAACTTTCAAACCAGCGCACACTACGCTGCAGAGTGAAAATTTCATTCTAGTAAACTGTGCTGACGTGAGAGAGCGTCATTAACGATGGGAGCAGAAAACAGATATTGTGTACAGTGTTTTCCAAGATTTGGCCACATCTAAAAATGTTTCTAGCGTGCTGTGGAGTAAAGCTAGAGCCAAGAATAGTAGGAGGCGATTATAAATATATGAAGAGGGATTTGGACACCATGTGGTAAAAGAAATTAACCAAATAGTTAAGGGAGACGAAAATTTAATGGTCATTGGGGACTGGAATCCGATAGTAGGGAAAGGGAGAGAAGAAAAATCTCTCTCTCTCTCTCTCTCTCTCTCTCTCTCTCTCTCTCTCTATCTATCTATCTATCTATGTCTATCTCTATCTCTGATACTAAAGTGTTTCGATTGAAACGTAAGATGTGGTCGTGATTGTTTGTAAAGACGTAATTGACAATTTGCTCACTGCTGGCGTCGTCTATATTTTGCGCACTCGTAAAAGTAGGTTGCGAACGGCTTTGCCGCAGTGATAACACCGATTTCCGTCAGATCACCGGAGTTACGCGCTGTCCGGCTGGGCTAGCACTTGGATGGATGACCATCCGGTTTGCCGAGCGCTGTTAGCAAGCGCGATACGCTCAGCCCTTGTGAGGCCAACTGAGGAGCTACTTGATTGAGAAGTAGCGGCTCCGGTCTCGGAAACTGACATATGACCGGGAGAGCGATATGCTGACCACATGCCCCTCGATATCCGCATCCAGTGACGCCTGTGGGCTGAGGTTGACACTGTGGCCGGTCGGTACAGTTGGGCCTTCCAATGCCCGTTTGGACGGAGAGTTTTAAATGTACGTTACATATACCCCGACGAGAATCAATGTGGATATGGGGGCAAAAATATTAGTAAAAATCGGTACAGGTTTGCTTGCAATTATTTAATTGCGGTACCCATACTCGCGACTACTGTAAGTAGGCTGGTTAGGTCTTTTTATTGGTAACGCTACGTAGCGCTCTGTGTGAAAATCTTTGGCTGTGCTGTGAGCAGTCTGTGGCTGGTTGGCATTGTTGTAATATTCGCTATTGTAGTGTTGGGCAGCTGGATGTTAACAGCGCGTAGCGTTACGCAGTTGGAGGTGAGCCACCAGCAGTGGTGGATGTGGGGAGAGAGATGGCAGAATTTTGAGAGCGGACGATCTGGACGTGTGTCCATCAGAAAGAGTAAATTTGTAATATTGGATATCATGGCCTGATTATATATGTTATGACTTTTGAAAACTATTAAGGTAAATACATAGTTTGTTGTCTATCAAAATCTCTCATTTGCTAACTATGCCTATTAGTAGTTGGTCCCTTCAGTTGTTTGAATCTTTTATTTAGCTGGCAGTATTGGCGCTATCTGTATTGCAGTAGTTCGAGTAATGAGGATTTTTGTGAGGTAAGTGATTCATGAAAGTTATAGGTTATTGTTAGTCAAGGCCATTCTTTTGTAGGGATTTTTGAAAGTCAGATTGCGTTGCGCCAAAAATATTGTGCGTCAGTTTAAGCACATTCATTTATAATTTTTCTAAGGGGACATTTCATATGGCGATCCTGCCAGGATACGAACCTGGAATCTTGTGATAAGTAAAACATGTTTTAGTAGTAACTTTTGTGGTCTAGCTACAATGAGACAGCCTTTTTCGTAGCACAACAATACGTTACAGTACTTTCTTCATCACGGCAATAAGCATAATAACTAAGATATCTATACGCAAAGCATTTCACTTTTGTTTATGAGGAGGTGAGTACATTGACTTCAGCAGAACTTTGCTTACAGAGGACGATAACTTCGACACTGCCACAGAATTATCTTACAGCAAGACGCACATTTAGTGCTACAGGACACGCATTTGAGTGATTGTGTACTTGTAACATTTATTTTTAAAGATATTTGAGTTGCAATGATACAAAGGTTTTCTGTGATACATTTCATTTTATTGCTGTAATCTGTAACACCTGAGGGTATAATTACATTATGTGAAGAAGGATGTTGGACATCAAGAATCGTTCTTTAAGAGTTATTACTTGTGTGTCCATGTGTGAATGTATCACAACACTGCTATTCATAAGATGTCGTTTCTATGCATTCCTATTGTAATTTTTCCATCTGTGAAATTTTTTTATATCAGACTGTCACTGTAGTGGAAACTGCTGTCATAAATATTTGGGTAAGAAAGCTAAGTGACCTTGACATAATGCATTGTTAGGCGCCAGCTGTGGCAGCAGCCTGAAAAAAGAAAGCCATTAGGTAGAAAAAAAGAGGCCATTATCCTCGCTATTGACATTTCTTTGTAGAAAGCATCGCAAATACGACATGCTCAAATTTGAAAACATATGATTACACTGTGGAGCTCTTAATTTATGATATTTACTGAAATGCCTAATGAAATGATGAAACATTTTACATCTATTGTTTTTCTAGTTGAGAGATTGCTCATTTTGTTTAATATCTAGTTTCTAGCTGCACTGCAGCATTGGTTAAAATAAAATTTAATAGATGTACTAATATAGTTATTTTATGCCTACAGATCTAGTAAATAATAATTTTATGATCTATTTCCAAACAAACAAGGGAGCACAAAAAGACATTTCCACTTCACAGGACTTGCATATATAATTTTTGTCAACAATTTGATAACTTTTTGCAGAGTAAATTTTTGTGATGCATCACTCTAGTGTTAAGATGTGACATAGGTATTAGACATGGCCATCTTTATTGTACTATTTTTTCTGCTTGTGGGTTTGTCATGTTTAGGTATAAGTTATTGCATTTTCTGCTAATGTTGGCCATGCGTAGTTCTACTGAATTTTATATTGTATTAAGCTAGTTTTACTACTGATTTATTTTTCTTGTTGCTGCCCATTGCCTCAAATTAGTTGTATTTGCTTTGCTAATTTCTATAATGCTGCTTGCTTTGCCAATTTGCATTTTTTCTCATTGCTGTTCGCGTTAATTGTTTTGTGCTGCTGCATTGCCTCATCCCTTAATTTATGCATCTGAGCTCAGTAGATTTAATTTAGCTTAAGATGGGTTAGGCTATATAAGACAATGAGTTGTGATCAATCGGAAGAAATGCATTGAGAAGCTACAAGAAAATGGTGTGGCCAAGAAAGTATTTTGAAAGAGGATATGAACAAAAAAGTAGGGTTTAGGGACAACAGGTTTAGATAGGATTTTCTTGGAAATAAATGATGAGGTAAGACAATGGAAAATAAATAATGAGGTAAGAAATATGTGAACATGTAAATACAGAAAGCATGCTTGGATAGGATTTTTTCGATGGAAACAAATATTGAAATAAGAGGAAAGATCTATGGAATGAAGATTTGTGTTGGACTGCAGTACAAAATGTTACACTGAAAACGAACCCTGTCTTTCAAATTGTATTATTCCGATATGTGTTTATGTACCCTTGTGTATTTGTCTATTTCCTGTCTGTATGTGTGTAGCTAATAAGATTTATGTTGTAGAATTTTTCAAATAATACGTTATGTTCTTTGTAAAGATGTTTAGTCGTTATTTATTCTGTTTTGTTTCAATGCTTATGTGTGAAATTAATGTATCGAAAACTATTCTCATTATTTTATTTTATTACTTATGTCATAATTCCTGTAACACAGATGTATATGTTTATTTCTATTCTTTTGTAAAGCTTGTATTTCTACAAATGTTATCTGTATTGTTATGTTCTTTAATGATGTATTTTTGTACCTTTGTAATTGTATTCTCATGTCGTAAATTTAAAATTGTAATTGACACCACTTCATGAAATTAAGTAACTTGTAAGTTACATTTCACTGCACACGTTTCTGTTGGTCATAGTATATGCACAGTATGTGAGAAGTTGGGACTCTCAGTGTTTGCACATGTGTCAATAATTCAGCAAGGGACTGGTTAACAGCATTGCTGGTTCTAAGTACATTCAAAAAAAAAATTGTGAGTGCACAAGTGGTGGTTCAAGGACTTGCTATATCGTCCGCAAGACTCTTTGATGGTGATTGTGCACCTGCACAGTCGCAATAGATGGCTGCTGGCCGTCTCTAAAAGGACTGCAGTGGGTCTGCACTTTTGGTAACCCACCAATACCATTATTTCTACAAGGACTGCAGTGGGTCTGCACCTTTGATGGCCGACCAATACCATAATGTCTACCAGGAGTACAGTGGGTCTACTCTGTGATTACCGATCTACCAACCAGTATTCTTCAAAACTTCGACTGACTCTGCTGTGGGTTTGCCCTGTTGTGGCCCATTACCTGTCTGCATGACAAGAGACAGCACTGTCTTTCTGTTGGAAGGACAACACTAGTTCTTCAAGACTGAATGGAAATCCACTACTTCCGAATGCATTTTCTTTTACTGCTCGGACTTTGTGCATAAAATTGTAATTAATACTGTGATCAATGATCAGGACTGTCTTTATGAACTGTGAGAAAATCTTTGCTTTTGACCGACAGTGTATCAATAAGTGTGTGCATTGGACATCATTGTTATTGTAATTACGAAAATTTTTTTCAAATCTGTATTGGCCACTGCCCAAAACAATTTCTAAAATTTTTTGTGGTGAGCATGGGGGCTAGGTAAGTAGGCTGTTTAGGTTTTTTTATTGGTAACGCCACGTAGCACTATGTATGAAAATCACTGGCTGTGCTGTGAGCAGTCTGTAGCTGGTTGGCATTGTTGTAATGTTCGCTATTGTAGAGTTGAGCAGCTGTATGTTAATAGCACGTAGCGTTGCGCAGTTGGAGGTGAGCCACCAGCAGTGGTGGATGTGGGGAGAGAGATGGCAGAATTTTGAGAGCGGACGATCTGGACGTGTGTCCATCAGAAAGAGTAAATTTGTAATATGGATATCATGGACTGATTATATATGTTATGACTTTTGAACACTATTAAGGTAAATACATTGTTCTTTCACCATGAAAATCTTTCATTTGCTAACTATGCCTATCAGTAGTTGGTCCCTTCAGTAGTTTGAATCTTTTATTTAGCTGGTAGTATTGGCGATCTCTGTATCGAATTAGTTCGAGTAATGAGGATTTTTGTGAGGTAAGTGATTCATGAAAGGTATAGGTTATTGTTAGTCAGGGCCATTCTTTTGTAGGGATTATTGAAATTCAGATTGCGTTGGCCCAAAAAATATTGTGTCAGTTTAAGCACAGCCCTTTATAATTTTTCTAAGGGGACGTTTCACTACCTCAAAGAGAATCAAAAGTAGCCATAAACTCTTTCTTTTATTGCCCAATAAATTAATTGTTGCGAAGAGAGAGGCGATATAGCCCACTACATAGCTTAAGAATTTGTACTCGCTATAAATAATTTCATTTAAATCACATTGGTGTCGGTTTGGTTAAGCATTTACTTGACAGAAATAAAAGTAATTGTAGATTCAAAGATATCATGAAGCAAACCTAAGACTTCGTGCCTACTGCAGTTAAATTTACCCATGCAATACCGTAAAAGTTTCAATAAAATGAACTTTGTAGATATAAATCGAAAATTATTATCAATATTCATATTAAATTGAGGAAGGACCTCAATATTTGATATTTCAATTAAATTCCACTTATAGGCCACCTGTGAGCCATTACGACAAAAGAAAGTCAGGTGGGTAATGTTTTACAAAACTGATATAATTAATTATTTGACTTAAATATGTTAACAGCGAAGGAGAGGTTTTGAATAAGAACAGGACAAGTTAACTTTTTACCATATATTGTAACAGAAATTACGTATAGCAAATACCTAGTGTGTCGGAACAGCCGAGCAAATTAATTCTTCAACAGCAGAGACCAAAGTAGGGTTAGATCTTTGAAACAAGTCTTTTTAACATTAATGAGATAGGATTTCAATGGTTACGAAGAATGTATTTATATTGAGTAGTTATTCTCTGATACTAAATTACATGATTTATTCACATTTTTAGTTCAAAAAGTCTCATATTAACGAGTTGTAGGTTTTACAATTATCTGTCGAATTGGCTATTGTTTTGATCGATATAAATAATTTTGTGTCTTAAATGAAAAAAAAGTGTGTGAAATCTTATGGGACTTAACTGCTAAGGTCATCAGTCCGTAAGCCTACACACTATTTAACCGAAATTATTCTAAGGAGAAACACACACACCCATGCCCGAGGGAGGACTCGAACCTCCGCCGGAACCAGCCGTACAGTCCATGACTGCAGCGCCCAAGACCGCTTGGCTAATCCCGCGCAGCTTTTGCGTCTTATTTACACTTCACATTTACATGTTTGGTATAGGTTTACTTTTATTCTTGTAGGGCTTTCCAGGAGAGGTTACACCACCTGGTAGAATTTTGCACAGAGCATAATTTAATCATAGCTAACACTTGGTTTGAGAATCACGAAAAAAAGGTTTTATACGTGAAAGACGCATGGAGACACCTGAAGATTTCGAGTTAATTATCTAATGACAACACAGAGGTTTAGGAACCGCATTTTAAATTTTAAAACATATACTGGGGCAGATGTGTACTCTGTCCATAATTTATTGGTTATGAACTGTAGACTAAAACTGAAGAAACTTCGAAAATGTAGGAATTTGAGGAGATGGGACTCGGATAAACTGAAAGGACCAGAGGTTATAGACAATTTCAGAGAGAGGACTGTGGAGCGATTGACAAAAACAGATGAAAGAAAAAAAATAGAAGTATGGTTAGCTTTGAAAGATGAAATAGTGAAGTTAGCAGAGAATCAAGTAGGTAAAAAGGCGAAGGCTAGTAGAAATCGCTGGGCAACATAAGAAATATTTAATTTAATTGATGAAAGGAAAAATGTCTAAATTCAGTAAATGAAGCAGGTGAAAGGGAATGCAAACGTCTAGAGTCCGACATGAACTGTAAAATGGCTAACCAGGAGTGGCTAGAGGACAAATTAAGGATTTAGAAGCATACATCACTAGAAAAAAAGCTGCTGCCTATACTAAAACTGAATTATCTTTGTAAAGAAGAGGAACATCTGTATGAATATAACGACCTCAGATAGAAAACCAGTCCTAAGTAAAGCAGGGAAGTCATAAAGGTCGAAGGGGTTTTCAGACGGCCTATGGAAAGGAGACGTACTTGAGGACCATGTTATAGAAATTGGATTGGATTAATAGACCCGTGATCTAGGGGGAGCGTCTTTGGTTAGTAATGAAATGGTCTTCGTAAAATTTTGATTAGTGTTCAGCATTAGCGGCCGAAGATTTCCGGCTTTAGATGTCACCCTTATTCTGCCAACGGCCGTGTAAAGATAGCGGAAGAGCGGACAGAGATTCAGTGCACTCTCTTGCCCTTAGGGTGGGAAACCGGCCTTAAATGCAGAAGAATCAGCATGATCGACGGCGTGAGGATGCAGAAGGTAACGGAAACCACTGCATTAAAGACACATAACGTGTATCCACAGGACATGTGGACTGTAATTCAAAAAATATCATAACCATCTCCCCTCTGGCAAAAGATTGCGAAATACTCGGCCATTCGGGTCACTAGGAGGGGACTGCCAAGAGGAAGGTGACGACGAGATAGAGATTCAATAATGAACGAAAGGATAACGTCCGACGAGACGGGGCTTGGAATGTCAGAACCTTGAGCGTGGTAGGGACGCTAGAAAATCTGAAAAGTTCAATGCAGAAAAGGCTCAATCTGGATATAGTATGGGTCAGTGAAGTGAAATAGAAGGAAGACAAGGATTTCTGGTCAGAAGAGTGTCGGTTAATATCAACACAGCAGAAAATGGTATAACGGGAGTAGGATTCGTTATGAATAGAAAGGGGGACAAAGAGTGTGTTATAGTGAACAGCTCAGTGATAGGGTTGTTCGTTTCAGAATCGACAGCAAACTATCATCGAGAGCAATAGTTCAGGTATACATGCCGACCCGGCAAGCTGAACCTGAAGAGGAAGAGGTAGAAGTAGTATTTGAGGATATTGAAAGGATAATATAGTACATGAAGGGAGATGAAAAACTAATTTTCATGGGAGACTGAAATACAGTTGTAAGTGAAGGAGTAGATGGAAAATTTTGCAGGAGAATATGGAGTGTAGCCATGTACGGAAGTGAAACATGGACGACGAACAGTTTAGACAAGAAGAGAATAGAAGGTTTTGAAATGTGGTGCTACGGAGGAATTCTGAAGATTAGATTAGTGGATCACATAACTAAAGATGAGGTACTGAATAGAAGTGGGGAGAAGAAGAGTTTGTGGCACAACTTGACAAAGAGAAGGGTCCGGTTGGTAGGACATGTTCTGAGACATCAAGGGATCACAAATTGAGCATTGGAGGGAAGCGTGGAGGATACAAATCGTACAGGGAGACCAAAAGATGAATATAGTAAGCAGATTCAAAGGGATGTAGGTTGCTGTAGTTACTCAAAGATTAAGATGCTTGCACAGGATAGAGTACCATGGAGAGCTGCATCAAACCAGTCCTTGAACTGAAGACCACAACAACAACAACAACTGAAAATTTACCTACTTTTAGAGTAAAAATATAAGAGCTTACTGATAAGAATAAAAAGAAAATAAGAGCAATGGCATTGGAGTATTAGAGGCACTGTTGTGTAGTACCAAGAAGGTATTAGCTAAGATATCAAAGGAATGAGAGTGGGAAACTGATTTGGTTTAAAGTTTTCTAATGTGTCACATTAGTTATCTGCATTATTAGCGTCTTTCTGTGAGGAAACATTCGAGCAGGAATGTTTCTCATTTAACCAGTTAATAAGTTACTTGAGTCAGGAGCATTAACTTTACCAGTACTTCACTTTGGTAGTAAATGACAGTAGTTCGTAGAAACTGTAGGACTATCGGTGGTATTGGTAGCAGAGCTGAGGAAAGAAGCATGAATAAATGTATGAGGGAAAAACTGGGAGGCAACGACTTCTTTGTTCTTTGTTCTTTGTGTATTTTGTTTTGCATTTAATTAGAATAGCATATTATTCAATAATTGTCTGTTGAGTATTTTATATTCTTAAAAATATTTGTTAGGTACAACTTCGTACATAATGGTAAAGAGAGGTGTGTTACAGAGTGACGTGTCTACTATCATCATAGGAAAGCAAGAAAGGGGCAAAAATGATTAGCGAAGAAGTTAATACAGTACATGGAAGATTTACTTAACTTGTATTTCTCCGAGTGTACGAAGACTCATTACAAATAATGAGCAAGAAATGGAGTCTACCTATCTCAATGTCAACAAACATGAACCACTCTGTGCTAAAGCAGGAATAATGAAGACGGAGCCGTTACTAGGCGGCGTGAGCGTTGCGTTCCATAGCAAAGAGGCCCCAAGTGGTGTGTGGGGCTGCCACCGGCCGACCTAGGGTACTCATGGTACCGAGCAGCCGGAGACGTGGCTCAGCAGACGTGTACCATTGGTTCTGTTCAATCCCACGCGACCGCTTTCGCCATCTGAAGGATACTTAGAATGCTGTTGCCAACTTAATGCTGCCCGTGGGGTGGTATCGATACGTAATAACACAGTATTAATTCCGCTTTATGCGTAATAAAACTTAGTTGGTCACGTAACTTCTGCACTTATACGTAACCAAGCCAATTACGTTGAAGCAATTACTGTTTACATATACAAAAATTAGAGCAAATATAATTATTTTTGTAATTTTCTACTCGATAGAACATTCTTCACCATGATCACAGACAAGAGATTCCTCCTATCATTGATAAGTGTGTAATGTGTTTATTAATAACAGATACATGTTAGAAACTTCCTGGCAGATAAAACTCGAACTCGGGACCTTTCCCTTTCGCGGGCAAGTGCTCTACCATCTGAGCAACCGAAGCACGACTCACGCCCGGTACTCAGTCTCGCTCGGGCACACAGTTTTAATCTGCCAGGAAGTTTCATATTAGCGCACACTCCGCTGCAGAGTGAAAATCTCATTCTGCAAACATCCCCCAGGCTGTGGCTAAGCCATGTCTCCGCAATATCCTTTCTTTCAGGAGCGCTAGTTCTGCAAGGTTCGCAGGAGAGCTTCTGTAAAGTTTGGAAGGTAGGAGACGAGATACTGGCAGAAGTAAAGCTGTGAGTACCGGGCATGAGTCGTGCTTCGGTAGCTCAGATGGTGGAGCACTTGAACGCGAAAGGCGAAGGTCCCGAGTTCGATTCTCGGTCGGGCACACAGTTTTAATCTACCAGGAAGTTTCATATGAGCACACGCTCCGCTGCAGAGTGAAAATCTCATTCTGGAAACATCCCCCAGGCTGTGGCTAAGCCTTGTCTCCGCAATATCCTTTCTTTCAGGAGTGCTAGTTCTGTAAGGTTCGCAGGAGAGCTTCTGTAAATTTTGGAAGGTAGGAGACGAGGTACTGGCAGAAGTAGAACTGTGAGTACCGGGCGTGAGTCGTGCTTCGGTAGCTCAGATGGTCCCGAGTTCGAGTCTCGGTCGGGCACACAGTTTTAATCTGCCAGGAAGTTTCATATCAGCGCACACTCCGCTGGAGAGTGAAAATCTCATTCTGGAAACATCCCCCAGGCTGTGGCTAAGCCATGTCTCCGCAATATCCTTTCTTTCAGGATTGCTAGTTCTGCAAGTTTCGCAGGAGAGCTTCTGTAAAGTTTGGAAGGTAGGAGACGAGATACTGGCAGAAGTAAAGCTGTGAGTACCGGGCGTGAGTCGTGCTTCGGTAGCTCAGATGGTGGAGCACTTGCCCGCGAAAGGCGAAGGTCCCGAGTTCGATTCTCGGTCGGGCACACAGTTTTAATCTACCAGGAAGTTTCATATCAGCACACGCTCCGCTGCAGAGTGAAAATCTCATTCTGGAAACATCCCCCAGGCTGTGGCTAAGCCATGTCTCCGCAATATCCTTTCTTTCAGGAGTGCTAGTTCTGCAAGGTTCGCAGGAGAGCTTCTGTAAAGTTTGGAAGGTAGGAGACGAGGTACTGGCAGAAGTAGAACTGTGAGTACCGGGCGTGAGTCGTGCTTCGGTAGCTCAGATGGTAGAGCTCTTGCCCGCGAAAGGCAAAGGTCCCGAGTTCGAGTCTCACATTCTAGATACATGTTTTCAATAAGTCGATGAAATTATGCAGCGATGTTTAGTGTGTTCTTGCTTTGTGTTTTTTTAAACTTTACCTTTTTTGAGAAAACTACATTTTCTAGCGCCATATGATAATTGGCATTTCGTTATTTTTGGTATATCCTTCTGCTTGATGTTGCAGATCAACAATTTTCGAGTAAGACCAGATTCAAACACTGACAGTTTCAGTATTGGTGCCAATGTTATTTAATTGTATGTAATAAACAGGAGGGTAAGTATATAGAACAAAAATTTTCTTTAGCTTACACGACTCGTTATCTATCCTCATTCAGTTGCTAAATGGCCTACTACTAAATGGTTCAAATAGCTCTGAGCACTATGGGACTTAACATCTATGGTCATCAGTCCCCTAGAACTTAGAACTAGTTAAACCTAACTAACCTAAAGACATCACACAACACCCAGTCATCACGAGTCAGAGAAAATCCCTGACCCCGCCGGGAATCTAACCCGGAAACCCGAGAACGCTACCGCACGATCACGAGCTGCGGACTGGCCTACTACTGCTGGTGTCTAGTGGAACCTAGACCTGTTGCTTACGTAGAAAAATAAGATTGATGTGAGGTAAGATAACTATGCAACACACCTAACGTACAGATAGTGTGGTTACGTTATCAACTTCCCACAGCTGCTAGTAAAAATACTGTAGTGCACAATGACTTCCTTTAGTCTACAGTAGCCTACGTAGATTTACAACTCTGCTCGCGACTTTTCTCGAACCTTGCTATTGGTGTGGCGGTGGCTATGGATAGCGCTCCATTCGTTTCTTCAAGATGAAGATGGATTCTTCGCTCTTATTGCACAGGTTTGTTCCAGTTTTCTTAATAATGCGCTTTTCATCAGGAATAGAAACAAGTTGGCGTTGCCGTTCCACGACAGTTTCCCAGTTGGCTTAACTGGGTGACACTTACGACTGGCCATTTCGAACAATATAGTAGAGCACACTGGGGAAACTTCTTGACTCACGTCCCTCAGAACATTAAGATTCATCCTTCTTCAACCCCTCGGGTCTTAATGACCGGCTGATTTAGCTTTATGATTTCTGTGCGATCATAGTTAATTGTTCAACTTTTAGGCCTTCTGGCCAGTCTACGCCGCAGTACATCTTTCTCAGCTCTCCTTTTGGGTTTTGATTGGGAATGTGACGTCATGCAGCGCTGCTGCATGACGTCATATTCATTGCACAATAATTTTTTACTTGTGATAATTTGTAAGTATAATAACCTTCCTATCATGATGTTGTACTATGAAGTTGTTGTAGTATACTGAAAAGGGCAACATTTGGTGAATTTTGAGAAAGATGAAGTTATTAATTTATTATGTTTTTCATGTGACGTTATGCAGCGCTGCTGCATGACGTCATATTCATTGTACAATAATTTTTTAGTTGAGATAATTTTGAAGTATAATAACCTTCCTATCATTATGTTGTATTATGGCGTTGTTGTAGTATACTGAAAAGGGCAACATCTGGTGAATTTTGAGAAGGATGAAGTTATTAATTTATTATGTTTTTCATGTTTCCGGGTGCTTTTACGTGCAGCAAAGAATGGTAGAGCAAGAAAACAATTAAATATTACATTCTTTCCACTTCGGCCACCCTCACACTGGAAAAAACCAGAAAATTTTTTTGGAAATGAACAATTTATTAACATCGAATATAAATTTAAGTGCTCGGAAGATTCTTTTCTGAAGATATTTGTATGGAGTATTTTCTTGTACTCATTTGATAAGCAGATAATTCAGAGAAAAATAGAATAGAGGGAAACACGGTGCTGCAAAAGAATTCTAAAGATTATGCAGGTAGGTTTAGAAGAAAAGAGGCGGTAGTGGAACGAACTGTGAACAAAAGAAGTATACGAAGGAATCGATTGATGGAACGCGAATCTTTAATTTAATAATAGATGGATGGAGGGTAAAAACTGGAGATAAAGGTGTGAATGCAGTAACCGCGTTCAAATGGGTGGAGGTTGCAATATCTATGCAGAGATGGGTAGACCTACACAGGCGAGACTACAGTGCAGAGCTGGGTCAAACTAGTCCTCCAATATAATACTGCGACACAATAGGTCGACGCTAGTTGCAGATCTTTCCTAAGTGTATTCGTTCAGTTTTCTGGACACTACACGCTTCATTCTGCTGCGTCATTAAAGGCGTGTCTACCGATTCCCGTAATTAATTGTAAATGAGAACAAACACTCAAGCGGAAGCATGGTTTTTTTCTAGGTAGTACCAAACACATCTGTGTGGTTGGCAGTTCTTTCGTATAAAAAGTAATTTTACGAAAACGTATCTCCGAAGCCTTGTTCATTCAAAATCTCATACCATCCGAATATCATTTCCACCTATGTATGTTCAGTTTTGACACTACGCATTTCAAAAACCCTGCAGATCACACGTGATAAAATTATAGCTACGTGAATAAGACCGATATTCGTAGCTCTTTCCAGATAATAAACGCTTAAGGTGTACCCGAGTGTCGGAAGCTTTGGCTTCCTTATTCGTTAGCCGAAAAACTCGCTGCCAGACTCTCTCAGCTTCGTCTGACGAGAAAGGCAAGAGAGGCGGGTTGCGCATTCTGCCGTGCAGCCATAGCTATTCATTCCCGGAAGGGCCGACGTTCCCCCACGAGCCGTAGAGAGCTTCAGATGACCCCTGGGTGCCCCGCCTCGGCCACTTTGGCAACGCAGCCAGCCATACGCTGCGGACGAGGCATCTCGCCTCTAAGAGCTCATCTGCGTTCAGCCCACTGAGGCCTCGGCGGCTCGCTGCCCGTGTGGAATGGGCGGCTCTCGTACGAAACTGCGGAGTCTGCCACCGGCATCAATAGATACTTCTCTTCACCGTCCCACCCCGACGCCTCCCATTGAAACAATTTCTGAGAATACGATGACACAGCCTATACATGCCTCTGCGCGAGCGCGTTTGCGCTCTCTCTCGCTCTCTCTCTCTCTCTCGCTCTCTCGCTCTCTCTCTCTCTCTCTCTCTCTCTCTCTCTCTCTCACTCTCACTCTCACTCTCACTCTCTCTCTCTCTCACACACCCACACACACACACACACACACAGGGAAAGCCTCAGCCAAAGAAAGAGAATGAGAGAGCTAGATATTGAAATGAGTGATGCAGTATGAAAGGGATTAGCAATGTGAGACGGATTTTTCTTTTCTTTAAGTCATCGGTCTTTCACTGCTCCCAATCTCCATCTTTTATCAACTTGAAATATTCGTCTCTTTCTTTATAAGCTGTTTTGCATAATCTAGTCCTTCTGTAGTACAACTATTTCTCCCACTTTACCATTCCTTCCGATGCCAAGTTAGATGCCATAGCAGTTGGTCTTCTGTCCCGTCATTCCGATGAAAGTTTTTCACAGACTGCAGACCGGGCAAATTTAAACCGTTTCATTTCGTATGTGGTCGCGTCATGCCACTACGTTTTAAACACTCCCCTAGAGCGCCACATCTGCACTGCTTCAGTGGCATGGCTGGTTTATTCCTGTAGTCTCCTACATTTAATACAGATTACCGTTCGGTCTGAAAGCCCGAGTTCGTAATCCGCCCCGTTCGATCTGTGTTGATAGATGCTAGTCCATCCGATGGCCGCGCGGGATTAGCCTAGTGGTCTGAGGCGCTGCAGTCATGGACTGTGCTGCTGACCCCCGGCGGAGGTTCGAGTCTTCCCTCGGGCATGGGTGTGTGTTTGTCCTTAGGATAATTTAGGTTAAGTAGTGTAAGCTTAGGGATTGATGACCTTAGCAGTTAAGTCTCATAAGAATTCACACACTTTTGAATATTTGAACATCCATGTGATGAAAAGGAGGATTGAAGTAGCACCGACTAACTCTCTAGCAGTCAAAGGCAATGTAACTCAAGCTTGGTAGCAATATCTGTACATTCGTAACAAATATCGGGCAGTTGGGATGTTAATTACTTGCTTAAAATGTTAAAGTTCATTTAATTAGGATTTATTGCTTCTGAAACAAATATTAAATGTCCATCAAGTCCTCATTTACGGCAGAAAACAATCATCATTCCAAGTTCGCTACTGTTTTAATACACGTCTTCGCACGAAAAACTACCAGAATTTTATTTCCCATTTTTCTCGAAATATATTTGCTGAATGTGTATTATTTTAGCTTCAGCTTTATTGGATGTAGCTATATTATGTGAAAATTTGTGCTGGACCGGAGATCCAATCTGCATTTCCCGCATACCGCGAGCAGTGGCCTTATCACTTATGCTCCCTGAACCAACCCAAACTTGCGTACGTAACATCCCAGTGTCATAATCTAATCATTTCATCCCTTAGTGCTCTCTACTTTATTTGTATTCCCACACCGGGAAGAATTAAACTAAGAGGAAACGAGACTATTATTATTATTATCATCGTATGGGCACAAAATGATGATAATAATAACAATGTTCTCGATTGTACTTTAATTCTTCCTGGTGCGAGAATATAAATAAGGCTGTGAGCATTACAGGACGAACAGGTTAGACTGTGACATGTAAGGATGCAGACAGCGTGAGATACGGAGCTTTGGGCTGGTCTGGGGAGCGTGCCCGGATAGTCTGAGCGATAAGGCAATTACTCGAGATAGGTGGGAATTCTGGGTCCGAGCGCCGGTCCGGCAATAATTTTCACTTGTCGCTGATGAGTAGTGCAGCTATACCCAATATACAGCTGATGATAAAAGAATTCGTCGTTCAGCGAATACATTTCGAAAAAATATTTCGATGGTTGTGGAATTGTCAAGTAAATTGAGGACTTTCATTAGCCCAACCCGAATAAACAAACTGTCACTGACCCGCAGATTTTCGCGAGTTTACATCAGATCGCTCAATGGCCTTCTTGAAAAGAAGTGCTTGCCATAATATTCCATAAAAGTTCACAAAACGCGCCACTCGGAGTTGTTAATGCAGCAGGAATTACACACGCAAAAACTTCCACACAAATTGGCCTAAAAATTTCAAACTTTCATTAAACGGCTTAAAACTGTAGTCGCTTCACATTTATTGCAGAAGAACCAAAAGAATGAATGCTTTTTTGTAGCACCGTTCCACATGAGTTCCTAAGGCTGTTACCGAGCGACTCTCCAAGGCCCAGAATGCAGCACATCGCAGTAAACTGTATGAGAAATTCTCAATTCTCGTTGGCTGACGATCTGGGCAGCCAATGAGAAAATCGCGCAGTAGTTCCCAAGTCCCACAATCGGATTACAGAAGGTAACTGTAAATGAATTCTGAATTCAGGAAACCAGATGTAAATAAAAACAAACGTAGTCCGAATGATATGAATTCATTTACCAACGAACTTTCCATCTGACAGTTTTTATACAAAAGCATGCACACTGGAAACATGTTACATGACTCACGACCGAACAGGTAATCGCACGCAAACTTTTACATAATTTATGTAAAATAAAACATCTACACTTTATGTACGCCCTCCAAACACACTATTAACACGAACTTATCTTTGTAGTTATGGTTTCAGATGAGATTGTAAGCAAATATGTAATAATCCCTAACTCTGTTTTACTGTACGAGATTATAATAGATATCAGAAAAAAATTTTATATCTCCTAAAATACGGAATTTAATGGGCTGAGGGTGTTAAAAGTTAAGTCCAAGTAACAATATAACACCATAACGTATATCGGATACGAAAAAGATCAAATAAAAATTAACATTTCTTTACATTCATAAGCAGTGTGAATATACGTTACGATTTTACCCCAAGCCGGGTACTGCCCAAGTGCACACCGTTAGCTGTGTGAATGAGATGGCAAAAATGACTATTTCGCCTACAGAACACGACACACAACAAGTTCGGTACTTTACTGCAATTTACTACGTCAGAGAATTCCATGCTCTAGATTCAAACTTTCGGGAACTACTTCATCTTCCACTTGTTTCAATGACTTCCCGTTGTCAGTTTTTGTGTTACGATGCCGATATTCTTCTTTCCATTATTCTGCATCGACACTTTGTCTCTGGCTTGTTTATTCTTATGTTATGGTCTGCGCTAAGTATGATAGGTGTAAGTTTTTTAAAAAAAAGTAAAAAAAGAAAAGTCATCTGATACCTCCTTAGGATCTGAATTTGTATCCATTCCCCTTAAACTTTCATTCCTCCTCCGAAATATTGTTTCACTTTCCCCATTGCTTCTTCGACCTGTAAGTTGAACAACACAAGAAGTAAGTAGCAACCATTCCTTTACGTTCGTCACACTGACTTTTCTCTTGATGTTCCACGTTTATTACTGTCACTTGTCTTTTCGGCAGATATTGTACATCATTTGTTCGTCTGTGTGCTATACACGCAATTTAACTGTGGATACGTTAGTTCACTTTTTCACAGGCAGTCAGATTGTACATAATTACTTACTGCTATTGCTTACGTGGTTCTTAGTGAAACAATGACAGGTCATAGAATTTATAACAGCTAAAACATCTCAAATAGTAATGAATTTCGTCCACAGGGTGGAAACATATGATGTGGATACCTAAAGATTTTCGTGCTTCCAGAATAATGCAGATGGTAGTAGTAACAACTGCCATCGCATTATGGATCAAAAAATTTAGAAACCTGTTCTGAATTTTTTTTTTTTTTCAGTCTTGTTTCTACTTATAGCCATGTTGTAGAAATTGCTTCTCTAATATCGTTGCCCTACCGAAATCCAGCTGATCTTCGTACACTTCATCTATAATTTCTTTTTATATTCTTCCAGACAGTAGCTCACATACGTGACTTGTCAGACTGTTCGCCTGATTTTTTTACATTTACTCCTACGTGACTTCTTTGGTAACGCTTATCAGAAAATCAGATGTTAACCATCAGTATCACAGAATTTCACTAGAGTTCAAAGAGTAATTTAGTTTATACACTTCCCAAAGATATAATCTACGAATAAAAGACTACTCTGCAGTTCAGTGTTAAGCGCTTGGCTGAGGGTTCATAGAACCACTCTGAGACTATATCTCGAAGGTTCGACTCTCAAACAACATGTGAGAAAAATAAACACCCAGATTTGTCTGTGTGAACTCTGACTTCTCTTACTTTATCATGATGGGCATTTTCCTCCTCGTGGATGAGAGTGAACAAAATATTTTCACATTCAGACGAGAAAGTTACTGAATGAAATTTCATCAAGAGATCTTGCCGCAAAGTAAAACACCTGTGTTTTACCATGTCGTACATATTAATTTCTTTCTCTTCTTCCATAAAAAGTCAGGACAGTGACTCTCTGTCATATAGCCCTTCGACGTCGTGTTATTGTCTGCCTTCTCCTTCTGCATAACACAGATACCAAAGCAAAATTATACTACCTCAAAATACTTCTAAAATATGCTTTTCTTTGTGTACACAGGGGCAGATAAAACGAGAAGCACAGCCTAGTCTGGAGAATGCCTGGCTGAAAAGAATTGGTCCTGACATTGTCAGCCGAAAGCATTGTGTATACGTTGGGTACTCACGCAGTATATACTACCAGAATCACGAGTAGAGAATACCAACAAATCACCCCTTCGGTTTCAGAAAGCAAAAGCTAATAGGTATTTGCTGGAGATTTCGTTGACACGTAAGACTGACATGATTCTTTTCTACAAATCATCACAAGGGATGAGATCTGGGTGAGTTTAGCCAAACATAGTGGTCTCAATGTACGGCAGCTTGCCTCACAGGTCAATGGAGATTGCAGCATTATGGCGGAATTGTCCTGTAATATCTCTTGATAAGGAACCCACTAACCACGTGGCAATCGGATTGCGCATAATCGTGTAACTGACAGCTATTGGTTACGTGGTGGTCAGTGGAACACTGCAAGACCATAGACTGTTTAATAAATAAAGTGGCTGAAGTAATAGTGAATTTCGTTCCGAGAATGAAGACGCATAGTGTGGTTAGTCAAAGATTTTCATGCTTACAGAGGAATGCAGAGTGTAGTAGCAACAACTGAGATAGCATTTAGCGTAAGGAGAACCTCACATTGTATATCTATACAGAATCATACTAGCAGTCATAAATAGAAGTGTGCGTCAAACAGTTTACCAAAGGCAATGTAATACTTGATAAGCACACTCTGAAACTGATTATACACTTATATGATTTGCAGTACTCAGTCAGGCATGATCTACCACCTATGACATACCAGGAGAGTAGCAAGTTACATGTATAGCTTTTGCCGTAAGCTTGCATAGTTAAATTTTTAAATTCCTTGCGTGTATTTGTGCTATAAGCGATATTGCCTCACGTTTTAATAACTGCAAATAAAAGGTCTGCGCAGACTGTAGCGCAGTTGTCATTTCTTTTGAACCGCCAGCTACGCAGCTGAGTAAATCGTCAGCCTCTGTTGCTAATATACGAGGAGAGTAGCAAGTTAAACTTCCTATAGTACGGGAGGAATATAACGTGTGTATGTGTGGACACAGGAGGAGCCGGCCGCAGTTCGCGAACAACTGAAGACTCTTTTAGCCACGGTCAGCCGTCTTCAGACTGCTACATCGAGCCGGCCGAAGTGGCCGTGCGGTTAAAGGCGCTGCAGTCTGGAACCGCAAGGCCGCTACGGTCGCAGGTTCGAATCCTGCCTCGGGCATGGATGTTTGTGATGTCCTTAGGTTAGTTAGGTTTAACTAGTTCTAAGTTCTAGGGGACTAATGACCTCAGCAGTTGAGTCCCATAGTGCTCAGAGCCATTTGAACCATTTTTTTGCTACATCGAGGTGTAGCGCTGGTGGAGAATCTGGCGCGTCGCGTGAGACGTTTCAAGAGTCGCTTATTTTGACCACTAGCTCCGTTGCTGTGGCACCTTGCAATGTACACGCTGCATGAACTCCGGTCGTACCACTGGGTGAGTGGCAAGTGGTTAGGCGTTCTCATCACTCAGGCGGGGACTCAGTGTGAAGGCTGGCCATCTCGCCTCACCCATTCATACTGACACGGGAATCTCCCCATCGCACCCCCCTCAGATTTAGTTATAAGCTGGCACAGTGGTTAATCCTTAAGAAACTGAACACAGATCAATCGAGAAAACAGGAAGAAGTTGTGTGGAACTATGAAAAAAATAAGCAAAATATACAAACTGAGTAGTCCATGCGCAAGATAGGCAACATCAAGTATGTTGTGGGCTTAGTAGCGCCGTGGTCCCGTGGTTAGCGTGAGCAGCTGCGGAACGAAAGGTCCTTGGTTCAAGTCTTCCCTCGAGTGAAAAGTTTTTTTATTTTGAGACAATTATCAAAGTTCAGGTACTCACACATAATCAACTTCGCTCTCCAAAATTCCAGTTCATGTTCAGATTTGCTTGGACATATGCAGGATTTGACGGTCTACACACGGAAGAATTTGAAAACGTTAAAAACATATGTTTTGACAGAGCACAGGGAAAACTGTGCTACTGTGAAACTGTTGCATTCATTTGTTGCAGTTTCTGTGACAAACTCTTATGTTTTCATCACTTTTTTGGGAGTGATTATGACATCCACAAGAAAACCTAAATCGGGCAAGGTAGAAGAATCTTTTCACCCATTAGCCAAGTGTACAAGTTAGGTGGGTCGACAACATCTTCCTGTCATGTGGCGCACATGCCGTCACCAGTGTGAGCCGACAATATACTTGATGTTGCATATCTTACGCATGGACTACTCAGTTTGTATATTTTGCTTATTTTTTTCATAGTTCCACACAACTTCTTCCTGTTTTCTCAATTGATCTGTGTTCAGTTTTTCAAGGCCTATCCACTGTGCCAACTTATAACTAAATCTGAGGGGGGTGCGATGGGGAGGTTCCCTTGTGTAAGTGGACCGGTAACCGCTCATTCAGCAAGTCCGAGCTAGCACTCAGGGTCAGTGATTTTCTAATTATCTGGAGCTCCAAAGTTATGCATGCTAAGGAGCCCCGTAGAGAAACAGCGTCCAAGGCTGAAAAGAAATCCGATGTGCACTTGGTATGTCAGCACGGGGGACTCATCCGGTATGTTGACGAGGCTCTGCCTGCGGCTATCGAGCGTTCATCGTTCAGTCATCTGCAAGTTGCGGCTAATGCCGGCACCAATGACGTCTGTCGTTTGTGTTCTGAAGCAACCCTCAGTTTGTAAGTGTGATCGAAAAATGGTGCAGCTTGCTGCCCTCACTCTCGGTATGCAAGCAGAGCTCCGAATTCGCCGTAGCAGTCGGAGAGATGTACTAGAGCGAAATATGAAATGAAGCTGGAAGCTTAAGATATATGCGTGAAAATACCCACTCTTGAAATTGACCAGTTGAATGGAAAATAAAAAGAATACAGCATACCTGAACCATGTTTCCAGTCCCAATAAACGTTCAGGAAGCGGGTCCCCGCAAAAAAGAAAAAGAAATATGTGTTAAATCGATCCGAGAGTTGATCGGGCACCTTTGATTTGGAGCCGAGCGCAGAGTCTCAACGAAAAGCTCCATGGACTATGTCATTCTTGGCTGCAGATGACCTGCGTCTATGATAGGGGGATTGTAGGACTCCCCTTGATAAGTCAGGATCGCACTGCACAAGGAAAACAGCAGTTAGAAGAGTACTTGTGGAGAGCACACAGAGGTTTCCTACCCTATAAGATAGTTTAATATCTATTTCATAGGAAGTGCAGGGACGCTAACACGATATGGATTGATGAAAAATGTGAAGAAACCGAAAAAGAAATGATGTCGGAACGACAGACTCGGCACCCAGGAAAGTTAAAACAACCTTCGGTGACATTAAAAGCACGGGTGGCAACAGTAAGAGTCCAACGGGAATTCCTCTGCTAAATGCAGAGCAGAGAGCGGATAGGTGGAAAAAATACATTCAAAACCTCTATCGTGGGTAACATTTGTATGATGCGATAGAAGAGGAAACTATTCACGTTAGGGTGTAGAATGCATGAGTCTGGTGACATATCACCGGACTTTGGGAAAAAATATCATCCACACATTTCGGAAGATTGTGAGAACTCACAAGTGCGAGAATTATCGCTTAATCAGATTAACAGCTTAGACACCCAAGTTGCTGACAAGAATAATATACAGAGGAATGAAAAGTAAAGTTGATGATGTGCTAGATGACCATACCATAACTTCGCTTTAGAAAAGGTAAAGGAACGAGAGATACAATTCTGACGTTACAGTTGATAATGGAAGCAAGAGTAAAGAAAAATCAAGACACGTTCAAAGGATTTGTCGGCCTGGAAAAAGCCTTCAACAGTGTAAAATGGTGCAAGATGTTCGAAACTCTGAGAAAAGTAGGTGTAAGCTATAGGGACAGAATGCTAATATACAGTATGTACAACAGCCAAGAGATAATACTAAGAGTGGACGACCAAGAACGCAGTATTCGGATTAAGAAAGGGTGTAAGACAGAGATGTAGTCTTTCGCCACTACTGTTCAATCTCTACATAAAATGAGCAGTGATAGACATAAAGGAAAGTTTCAGGAGTGGAATTAAAAAGTAAGGTGAAAGGATATAAATGACACGATTCGCTGACGACATTGCTATCCTGAGTGAAACTGAAGAAGAATGACATGATCTCTTAAACGGAATGATCATGCTAATGGATACAGTCAATGGATTGATAGTAAATCGAAGAAAGACGAAAGTAATAAGAAGTAGTAGAAATGACAACTGCGAGAAACTTAACATCACTACTTATGGTCACAAAGTAGATGAAGTTAAGGAATTCAACTACCTACACAGTAAAATAATCAATGACTAACGGAGCAAGGAGGACATCAAAAGCAGACTAGCAATGGCAAAAAGGTCGTTCCTGACCAGGAGAAGTCTGCTGCGTACAAATATAGGCCTTAATTTGAGGAACAAATTTCTGCGAATGTACGTCTTGAGTACAGCATTGTAGGGCAGTGCAACATCGACTGTGAGAAAACAGGAACAGAAGATTATCGAAGAATTTGAGATATGGTGCTACAGACGAATGTTGAAAATTAGTTGGGCTGATAAGGTAAGGAATGAGGAGGTTCTGCGTGGAGCTGGAGAAGGTACCAATGTGAGGAAAACACTGACAAGGAGAAGGGACAGGATGACAGAGCACCTGTTAAGACATGAGAGAATGAAGTCCATGGTACTAGGGGGAACTGTAAAGGACATCAACTGTAGAGGAAGACAGAGATTGGAATACATCCAGCAAATAATTGAGGACGTATGTTGCAAGTGCTACTCTGAGATGAAGAGGCTGGCACAGGAGAGGAGTCAGAACACTGATGGCACAAAAAAAAGTTAGTTTCATGTTGTCTGACGAATGTTCGTTTGTCTAATCTCAGTCTCTGCATATGGACTAAGTACTATGTAAAGACACTTCGCTTACCGAAAATTTAACATTTAATGGTTGAAGTATTTGTAACATTGTTGCTGAATATACTGCCCTCCAGGAAAGTTGGCGCTCTCTGATTATTCTGGGAAACGAGAGCAGCCTGAAACCTGAAGTAGAAAGCTCAGAAATACACACATAAAAAAAGTTTTTGGAACACCTCGGTTCCGAGAGTTCCGGAACCTGTACAGAAAATTAGAATAGAGATCAACATAAACACCATTTCTGCGCTTTTTATTGCTCATGCAAACCACACATCGTTGTAAGACCATACAACGGGACCTTCGCAGGTGGTGGTCCAGATTGCTGTACACGCTGGTACCTCTAATACCTAGTAGCACGTCCTCTTGGATTGATGCATGCCTGTGTTCGTCGTGGCCTACTGTCCATAAGTTCATCAAGGCACTGTTGGTCCAGATTGTCCCACCCCTCAACGGCGATTCGGCGTAAATCCCTGAGAGTGTTTGGTGGGTCATGTCTTCCATAAACAGTCCTTTCCAATCTATCCCAGGCAATTTCGATAGGGTTCTTGTCTGGAGAATATGCGAGCCACTCTAGTCGAGCAATGTCGTTATCGTGAAGGCAGTCATTCGCAAGAAGTGCACAATGGTGGCACGAATTGCCCATGAAGACGAATGGTTCGCCAATATGCTGACGATATGGTTGCACTATCTGTCGGAGGATGGCATTCACTTATCGTAGAGCTGTGACGGGGCCTTTCATGACCACCAGCGGCGTACGTCGGCCCCACTTAATGCCACCACAAAAAAACAGGGAACCTCCAACTTGCAGCACTCGCTGGACAGTGTCTCTGACGATTGTCTGGTTAAAGGCATATACGACACTCACCGGTGAAGAGGACGTGATGCCAGTCCTGAGTGGTCCATTCAGCATGCTGTTGGGCCCATCAGTACCGCCCTGCATGGTGTCACGGTTGAAGAGATGCACCTCGCCATGGGCGTCGTGAATGACGTTGCGCATCATGCAACCTATTGTGCACAGTTTGAGTCGTAACACTACGTCCTGCTGCTGCACGAAAAGCATTATTCAACATGGTGGCGTTGCTGTCAGCGACCCTCCGAGCCAGCATCCGCAGGTAGCAGTCATCCACTGCAGTAGTACCCCAGGGTGGCCTGAGAGATGCAAGTATTGACCCTGTCTTTCTGTATCTCGTCCATGTCCGAACAACATCCCTTTGGCTCACTCAGAGACGCCTAGGCACTACCCCTGTTGAGAGCTCATCCTGGCCCAATGTAACAATGCGGACGCGATAACAGCGGTATTGACCATCTAGGCATGGTTCAATTACAGACACCTGCCTCGTGGAATGACTGGAACTGATCAGCTATCGGAGCCCCTCCGTGTAACAGGCGCTGCTCATGCTTGGTTGTTTACATCTTTGGGAGGGTTTAGTGACATCCCTGAACAGTCAAAGGGGCTGTGTCTGAGATACAATGTCCACAAACAACGTCTGTCTTCAGGAGCAGTGGGAACCAGGATGATGCAAAAAAATTTTAATGTGTCTATTTAGCGGGGCATACAACGTATATCTAAAAGTCAGATTAGTCGTCATAGGAAGAGGAGTGCTCACTTAGTCGACAAGTTGGGTCTAACTGCGAAGTTATCCGAACGCGAGTAGCAGACCTAGGTGAACTCGAGTTAATTACGGATGTTCGTAGTGGCCACCCGATTCTGCCATAGAATGCTTCGGTCGCAGGTTCGTATCCGGCCTCGGGCATGGATGTGTGTGATGTAATTAGGTTAGTTAGGTTTACGTGGTTCTACGTTCTAGGGGACTGATGACCTCAGAAGTTAAGTCCCACAGTGCTCAGAGCCATTTGAACCATTTTTGATTTCGCCATAACAGTCTATGCTGAGGACCCCTGAAATACCCAGAGCATGTAATATCAGTTGAAGGCGACTTTAACTCAGGCAGTATAGGTTGGTACGTATATGGATCCCTTGTAGGTGGTAAGGACCGATGGCCTTCTGGACTAGTTTTGAACACGCTTTCCGAAAAATTAATGCAGCTAATTCGACACCCAACACGCAATGGAAATGTTTTGGATCATACACCTACAAACAGGTCCCTGTAACAGTACACAGACGGTGATTAGTAATCATGTCACGTAGCGACCGCCACTTGGAGCAGCCGCGTCGTCTATGGCGCATTGCCACGGCTCGCGCGGCTACCCCCGTCGGAAGTTCGAATCCTCCTCAGGAATGGGTGTGTGCGTTGTCCTTAGTGTGTGTTAGTTTAATGTAGATTAAGCAGTGTGTAAGCCTAGGGACCGATGACCTCAGCAGTTTGGTCCCATAGGAACTTAACACGTAGCGACGATGGCTACTAAAAATAAATCCGCCAGGAAGGATCACCGAATATTTTTGCTAGAAAGAGATAGAAAATTAAAGGGCAGCAGTTAGTTTTAATATGGAGGAAATAGAGGAATACTGGGCAAAGCTAACAATGTACGAACTTTCGCAATCTGGAATAGCTGAGTCAGCAACTTCTGTTAATCATTACAGCGAAAAACCAATCCATTGCAAATTTCACTTTATTTTATTCTCTCGATGACTAGTCTCCGGCAGAGACACGTTTTTAAAATCATCGTAACATAATCAAATGTGGTATTCCCGAAAATGCAAAAACATGTTGACATTTGGCAACAATTACAGAGCAGACAGACAAAGTTGGATCTGATTGTAAATCGTGCTCTGGAAGAGTAGGTACCTAGTAAGTGGATTAAGGACGGAAAAGAAGCGCCGTGGATCAGTAACAGTGTACGGAAAATGCTGAGGAAATAGAGACCGTTGTACTGTCTGTTCAGAAAGAGAATATGCGAATGACCTCAGGGAATAGTTAGTAAAAATTCCGTTTCTGAAAAAAGATCAGTGCTCGAAGCCTGCAATTATTTCGACTGGTATACCTCAGCAAAGGCTGTTACCGAGACGAAGACTTCTTAAGTAAAACTGTAGAACACATAATATCCTCCTCGACGGCGAGTGTTCATCAGAGACAACGGCATCGTCAGCAGGCCCAAGGATGTTGTGATATTCTCTGCATAGATAAATGATGCAACGGGCAGGTTGAGTTGCTATCTATGGTTGTTTGCTGATGGCGCTGTTGTGTACGAGACGGTATCATCGTTGAGTGACTGTAGGAGGATACAAGATGACCCAGAGAAAACTTGAATTTTGTGTGATGAATGGCAGTTTGCTGCAAATGTTGAAATATATACGTTAATGCAGGTGAGGAAAACCAATCCCTTCGACATCTACATCTACATGAATACTCTGAAAATCACATTTAAGTGCCTGGCTGAGCGTTCATCGAACCAGCTTCACAATTATCTATTATTGCAATCTCGTACAGCGTGCGGAAAGAACGCACACCTGTATCTTACCGTGTGAGCTCTGATTTCCCTTATTTTATCGTGGTGATTATTTCTCCCTATGTAGGTCGGTGTGAACAAAGTATTTTCGCAACCGGAGGAGAAAGATGGTAATTTGAATTTCGTGAGAAGGCAAGGAAAAACGCCTTTCTTTTAATGATTTCCAGCACAACTCCTATATCATTTCTGTGACACTTTCTCCCATATTTCGCGATAATACAAAACGTGTTGCCTTTCTTTGAACTTTTTCGATGTACTCCGTCAGTCCTGTCTGGTAAAGATTGCCCACCGCGCAGCAGTATTTAAAAAAAGGACGGACAAGAGTAGTGTAGGCTGTCTTCTTAGTATTTCTATTACATTTTCTGAGTGTCCTTCGAATAAAACACAGTCTTTGGTTAGCCACCCCCACAATATTTTTTGTCTGTTCCGTAAAATTTAAGTTGTTCGTAACTGTAATTCCGGGGTATTTAGCTGAATTTACCGCCTTTAAATTTGACTGATTTATCGTGCAACCAAATATTAACGAATTCCTTTAAGCACTCATGTGGATGACCTCACACTTTTCGTTATTTAGGGTCAACTGCTAATTTTCGCACTGTACAGATATCTTTTCTGAATCGTTTTACAATATGGTTTGGTCTTCTGATGACTTTATTAGTCGATAAACGACAGCGTCACCTGCGAACAACCTAAGACAACTGCTCAGATTGTCTCTCTAATAGTTTATATAGATAATGAACAGCAAGGGGCCATAACACTACCTTCGGAAAGGCTAGGAATCGCTTCTTGTTTACTCGATGACTTTCCGTCAATTGCTATGAAATGTGACCTCTCTGACAGGTTGTCTCATACCCAGTCACATTACTGAGATGGTATTCCATAAGCACGCAATTTCACTACAAGCTGCTTGTGTGGTACAGTGTCTAAGGCCTTCCAGAAGTCATGAAATCCGGAATCGATCTGAAAACCCTCTTCAATAGCACTCAAAACTTAATGCGAATAAAGAGCTAGTTGTGTTTCACAAGCATGATGTTTTCTAAACCCATGTTGACAGTATGTGAATAGACCCTTTTCATTGAGGTAATTCATAATGTTCGAACACAATATATGTTCCAGAATCCTGCTGCATATCGACGTTAATGAAATCCACCTGTAATTAAGTGGATTACTCCTACTACCTTGCTTGAAAATTGGTGTGACCAGTGCAACTTTCCAGTTTTTGGGTACTGATCTTCCGTCGAGCGAATGGTTGTATATGATTACGTATGAAGCTATTGTATCAGCATGCTCCGAAAGAAACTTAATCGTTATACAGTCTGGACTGGAAGACTTGCTTTTGGTAAGTGATTAAAGTTGCTTCATTATTCCGATGATATCTATTTCTACGTTACTCATGTAGGCAGCTGTTCTTGATTTGAATTCTGAAACATTTACTTCTTCTTTTGTGAAAGCATTTCAGAAGGCTGTGTGTTAGTAACTCTGCTTTGGCAGCACTGTCTTCGATAGTATCTCCATTGCTACCGCTCAGAGAAAGCATTGACTGTTTCTTGTCGCTAACATACTACACATACGATCAGAATCTCCTTGGATTACCAGCCAGGTCTCGAGACAAAGTTTTTTTGTGGAAACTGTTACAAGCGTCTCGCATTGAAGCCAGCGCTAAATTTCGACCTTCTGTAAAGAAAGCCAATCTTGGGGATTTAGCATCTGTTTACATGTGGCATGCTCGTTTCGTTGTTTCTACAACAGTGTTCTGACCCGCTTTGTGTACCAAGAAGGATCAGCTCCGTCGTTTGTTAATTTATTTGCTATAAATCTGTCATTTGCTGCCGATACTATTTCTCTGAATTCAAGCCACATCTGGTCTACACTTTTATTATTAATTAGGAATAAGTGAGGATTGCCTCTCAGGAAGACTTCAAGTGAATTTTTATCAGCTTTTTTGAACAGGTATGTTCTTAGTTTATTTTTGGAGGATTTGTGGATTACAATATTCAGTCTCGCTGCGACAACCCTGTGTCCATTTTGATGCTGGTTATTAACTCAGGATAATTTGTTGCTAAGTGGTCAAGTGTGTTTTCACAACCGTTTACTATTCGCGTGTGCACCTTAACTAACTGTTTGAAATAATTTTCAGAGAATGCGTTTAGTACAATTTCTGATGATGCTTTATGCGTACATCCGAAATTATACATGTATTTTCACCAACATATGGAGTGTATATTTAAGTAACCACCAAGTATATTCGCATAAGTCAGGTAAGTGTTTCAAATCAAACTCAAGTTTTCTTTGAATCTTTCGGCAACTGTATCATCTGATTAGGGAGGTCGGTAAAAAGATCAAATTACTATTTTATTCCAGTTGCCCACAATGATTTCTGCCCATACTAACTTACAGGAACTATCTATTTCAATTTCGCGGCAAATAGACTACTTCTAACAGCACCAAACCCGCCACCGCCAACCGTGTTTAGCCAATCCTTTCTGAACGCCGTTAGGTTGTTCGCAAAAAATTTCGCCTAAGCTTATCTCCGGCTTTAGCCAGCTTTAAGTGCCTATAACGATTTGAGCATCAGTGCTTTCTATAGCACTTGGAGCTATGGTACTTTTCCAACACAGCTACGACTATTTAAAACTGTTATACCGAAGGTTCCTGTCTGTACGTTCTTCCTGTGTTCGGCCTACAGTCTTTGTGACTGAAGCCATTCTTGTGGTTTCACGAAATCTTCTAGCCTAAACAACCGCCCAGTCCACGCCACTTAGCCCCTGCTACCCGTGTAGCCGCTTCCTGCTTATAGTGGACACGTTAATATATAGTGGACACCTTCATATACAGGGTGGTCCATTGATCGTGACCGAGTCAAATATCTCACGAAATAAGCGTCAAAAGAAAAAAACTACAAAGAACGAAACATGTCTAGCCTGAAGGGGAAGCCAGATGGCGCTATGGTTGGCCCGCTAGATGGCACTGGCATAACTCAAACGGATATCACCTGCGTTTCTTTAAATAGGAACATTTAATAGTCACGAGGGACTGTAATGCGATTGTAGGAAAAGGAAGAGAATGAAATGTAGTAGTTGAATATGGTCTGGGGGTAAGGAACGAAAGGGGAAGCCGCCAGGTAGAATCTTGCACAGAGCGTAACTTAATCCTAGCTAACACTTGGTTTAAGAAACATGAAAGAATGTTGTATGCGTGGATGAGGCCTAGAGGCTCTGGAAGGTTTCAGATAGGTTATATAATGGTAAGACAGAGATTTAGGAACCACATTTTAAATTGTAAGACATTTCCAGGGGCAGATGTGGACACTGACTACAATTTATTGATTATGAACTGTAGATTGAAAATGACGAAAATGCAAAAGGTAGGAATGGAAGGAGATCGGTCCTGGATAAACTGGAAGAATCAGAGATTATACAGAGTTTAAGACAGAGTATTAGGGAATGATTGACACGAACAGGTGTAAGAAATACAGTAGAAGAGGAGTGGCTAGCTCTGAGACATGAAATAGTGAAGGCATTAGAGGATCAAGTATGTAAAAACAGGAGGGTTGGTATAAAATTTTTGGGTAACGGAAGAAATATTGAATTTAATTGATGAAAGAGAAGATACAAAAATGCTGTAAATGAAGCAGTCAAACAGGAATACAAATGTATCAAAAATGAAATCGACAGGAAGTGCAAATTGGCTAAGCAGGGGTGGGTAGAGGACAAATGTATGGATGCAGAAGTATGTGTCTCTAGGGGTAAGATAGATACTGCCTACAGGAAAGTTAAAGAGACCTTCGGAGAAAAGAGAAACACCTCTATCAATATCAAGAGGTCAGATCGAAAACCTGTCCTAAGCAAAGAAGGGAAAGTCTAAAGATGGAAGGAGTATACAGTAGGTCTATATAAGGGCGATGTACTTGAGGGCAGTATTATGAAAATGGAAGAGGACATAGATTAAGATGAAATGGGAGATATAATACTGCGTGAACAGTTTGACAGAGCACTGAAAAACCTAAGTCGAAACTTGGCTCCTGGAGTAGACAACATTCCATTAGAATTGCTGATAACCTTGGTGAGACAAGATGTTATGAGATAGGCGAAATACCGTCAGACTTCAAGAAGAATATAATAATTCTAATCCCAAAGAAAGGAGGTGTTGACAGGTGTGAAAATTACCCAACTATCAATTTAAATAGTCCCGGTGAATTACCACTAATTCTTTACATCCTAATGGAAAATCTGGTAGAAGCCGACCTCGGGGAAGATCAGTTTGTATTCTGTAGACATGTTGATACCCTCGAGGCAATACTGACCGTACGACATGTCTTAAAAGTTAGTTTAAAGAAATGCAAACCTACGTTTCTACCATTTGCAGCCTTAGAGAAAGCTTTTGACAATATTGACTGGAACAATTTTTCTCAAATTTTAAAGGTGGCATAGGTAAAATACAGGAAGAGAAAGGCTATTTACAATTTGTGCCGAAACCAAATGGCAGTCATAAGAGTCGAGAGGAATGAATGGGAAGCAGTGGTTGAGAAGGGAATGAGACAGGGTTGTAGCCTCTCCACAATGTTATTCAATCTGTGTATTGAGCAAGCAGTAAAGCAAACAACAGTAAAATTTGGAATAGGAATTAAATCCATGGAAAAGAAATAAAACTGTGACGTTTACCGACGACATTGTAATTCTGTCAGGGACAGCAAAGGCCCTGGATGAACATCTGAACGGAATGGACAGTGCCTTGAAAGGAGGATATAAGATAAACCTCAACAAAAGCCAAACGAGGACAATGGAATGTAGTCAAACTAAATAAGGTCATGTTGAAGGTAATACATCAAAAAAATGGCTCTGAGCACTATGGGACTTAACATCTTAGGTCATCAGTCCCCTAGAACTTAGAACTACTTAAACCTAACTAACCTAAGGACACCACACACATCCATGCCCGAGGCAGGATTCGAATCTGCGACCGTAGTAGTCCCGCGGTTCCGGACTGTAGTGCCTAGAACCGCACAGCCACCGCGGCCGGCGGTAATAGATTAGGAAATCAGGTACTTAAAGTAGTAAATGTGTTTTGTTATTTGGGGAACAACACAACTGATGATGTTCGGAGTAGAGAGGGTATAAAATGTAGACTGGCTATGGAAAGGAAAGCGTTTCTGACAAAAAGAGATTTGTTAACATGGAGTATAAATTTAAGAGTCAGCTAGTCTTTTCTGAAACTGTTAGTGTGATGTGTAGCCATGTATCGAAGTGAAACATGGAAAATAAACAGTTTCGGCAAGAAGAGAATAGTAACTTTAGAAATAATGGTGCTGCAGAAGAGTGCTCATAATTACTTGGGTAGATCACGTAACTAATGAAAAAGTTCTGAATAGAACTACGTAGTACAGGCATTTGTGGCACAACTTGAGAAGAAGAACAGATCGTATGAGACGTTCTGAGGCCTCAAGGTATCGCCAGTTTAGTACAGAAGGGACGCGTGGAGGGTAAAAACCGTAGAGGGAGACCAAGAGAGGAATACGATAATCATATTCAGAAGGACTTAAGCTGCGGTAGTTATTCGGAGATGAAGAGGATTGCACGAGATGGAGTAGCATGAAGAGTTACATTAAACTAGTCTCTGGACTGAATACCACAACAACACATTCCTATGGGGAGAGAAATTCCATCCGAAAGCTACAGTTTAAGGGAAAAAGTGGCCTATTAGAACTATAAATATTGGATTGAACGTTAGTGCTTCACGAGATGTGAACCCATTGTAGTACATTGCGTATCCAAGAACCTACTAGAACTATCAGTAAAGCGGCAAATGCAAGGTAACTTGGTATTGTGATCGGTTTCTGTTTCATTTCTTTAGGTACATCTAGGGATTCCACGGTTGTAAGTTTCGCACAGTGGCAAAAAGTAATTTTCGTCCAATGAACGATTGAGGCTCTTTGGGATTTGGAATTTGACATTTGTCTCTTGTAGCTACAGTGCACCATTTGTTATGGGCTTAAGGAACACCAATGTATTTCCGTAATACTATATCCGTAATACTACATAGCTTGTACGCACACTTGCCACACAACATCTCATTGATGATTTGAAAAACGAACTTTAAGTAGGATCTTGTCCTTCATGGTCTTCTTTTGGTTGTTTCAGGTAAGATAACCCGGATGATCGACGTGACATCGTGCTCCACCAAGTAGGAGGGACAGAGTTCCGGAAATTAAGCAGCAACATTATTCAATGGGAAATTCTGCCCGTCATTGGAGACACAATTTGGAGGCGGAGCAATTCTTATCATTGGCTTCGAGCTTCGCAGCGTGCAGGATCAGCCTCGTTCCAGGTAAATCATCACCTGTCCTAACCGATGGATGTCCAATAATCACTGAAGAACTCCATCAACTGCGTGACTATGACACAAAAGGAAGTAGGGCGCAAATACAATTGTTCACACTAATCTGCGGTTTGCGATTCAGAAACATTTGTGACTATAGGCTCTTCTGATTCCTGACGAAGGATACGTTGCTGATCAGAAGGACTGTCTGCTGTATTCAACTCCTAGGTTCGCGTGAGGATAGTCAGTGACGAATTTGATTTATCGTACGTTATGAATGCCTTGCATTTAGACTGCGGTTGAAAAAAGGCAGTCAATATAATGAAGGAATTTAGTATCTTGGCAACGAAAGAAACTGAGACTTGTGATCTATCCCATATTAAATAAAGTGAGGAAATGATATGCTAATGCTTGTACTTAGTTTTTCCGAAAGCAAATTGTTACGAAGTATGATACATCAGAGTATTCACAGCTGGTACGTTACAGAGAAAGGTGTATCGTCAGTAGTTCAACTTTAATTAAATTCAAACCTCCCGCTTCTACAAAATAAAACTCCTGCGTTACCTTATTTTTTAGTATTCAGGTGCACAGTCCTGGTTGGCGGAGCAGGAATGGTTGGTGACGGCGGACCGTTATAATATGAAGAATAACGCAACGAAATAACGCGCGTTGCACAAATAAAACCTGTAACCGCACTTCTGACACGAAATTTAGATTGCAAGATTCGACATATGAAAAATGTAAACATGCATGTAACGGCGCATGGAGGGCTCGCAATCGTGAAGTCACCAAACCAGTCACTCTCCAACGTTACCAAAAAACGAAACAGACACACATTCTGAACTGAACATTAGTAACAGGATTTTCACATGATTACTATGAAATATTAAGAAGTAAGTATCAACGAATTTAAATATTATAATTGTTATTCGTAAAATTGTAACAGACAAAGAAACGCGACCTTAAATAAAGGTACGCGGAAGAAGAAAGGTGATACGGAGGAACCTACAGGTGCCTCACTTAGTTTTTAAGCTGAAGAACGAAATTATATCAAAGATCTCCCTAGGGGGCTCACGGCTTTTTCGTGAGTTCGTGCTTAGGACACACGGGGCCCCGAGCTATCACTGCCTTTCTTCCTCCCCGGGCTGCATTCCTTTTCCCTTGCCCCCACCCAAGCCTGTCCTCTCTCCTTCTCCCCTAACCAATCCTTCTCCTCTCTCGGTGTCCTTGTTTACGATGACCCAGCTGGTTTCTGCTATCACTCAGGGTTTTGTTCCTGTTTTACTATTATTTTTCACATTTCCTTTTCAACATTTCTGGTCCCCCCCTTTGGGGTTTGACCTGCTCTTCCAAACTTTGTCTCGACAGTGTGAGCCTTACTTAACGTCTTCCACATGTAGCTTCCCTGCCTTTCCCATCTTTTCTTCGATACTGTTGTTCTTTAACAGTAAATAGTCAGTACAGTAGTCAGCCCATGTGGTAGGGTTGTTACATACTCTTCTGATTGATTTCGCTGACAACACGGGTAGCGCATTTCTGACACCTTCATCGTGGAATACAGAAACTCACCGCGTTGGCTGCTGTGCTAGGCAACACTGGCAGTGGCTGATAGTGCCCCATGAATGGGACCCCTGATCGGAGTGCGATGGATACTTTGCATGTGAGTCGTATTAAGCTCCACAAAATTGAATGTTCTTCTATGGCCGTCTCTGTAGTTGGGAATGGATCCTTTAATGGTACTTATGACACTGCTGCCTTCCCTTTTCTGGCAACCCCTTGGATGGAGGGCCAGGTTCCCCACCGTGGTATGAAATTGTTTACGCCGTAACTAGTCAGCACAAGGACTGGCAGGGAGACGCTCATTGTCACCAAGCCATTATTTTTTGTGGAAAACTAATGCAAACATGTTTGGTGAAGTAGACTCTGAGTATGATGCAGCCAGATTCACTGTTGATTGAAACTTCTGATGCTGTCCAGTCTGCAGCCCTTCATTCCTGGCACCACCTCGGTGACATCATGGTGTCCATTACTCCTCACCAGTTAATAATTGGCAACCAAAAAAATTGTTCAAATGGCTCTGTGCACTATGGGACTCAACATCTGTGGTCATAAGTCCCCTAGAACTTAGAACTACTTAAACCTAACTAACCTAAGGACATCACACAACACCCAGTCATCACGAGGCAGAGAAAATCCCTGACCCCGCCAGGAATCGAACCCGGGCGTGGGAAGCGAGAACGCTACCGCACGACCACGAGCTGCGGACAATTTGCAATGAGTGCTGTACAAACGCAATAAAGTCCTGGGATGTTCAATTGACTCTTTTATTAGGATATGTTCCGCGTTTCGGGTTTACACCCATCTTCAGACATCTATTACAAAAAACTACGAAACATAAGTGAACAGGACATTCAACAGGTCTCAACGTCACAGAAAATGAGATCGGGTGATATGAGTTACATATCACAAACTTATACTCCTTCCTAACCGACCAGCGGGACAGCCTTGACAACTGAAAGAGAGTGACCAATAGCATATGACTAAACTGCGACACAAGCAGTGTGGAAGCGGAGCGCATACTGACGCTAAACAAGTCAATTAGCAGCGAAGCGTTCTCGGTACGGGGCGCTGCATGGTCATGTGCTCCATGAGATCACATCTAATGTAATAATAATATACTCAGCATGTAACATCTAACAGGGTGTAATTACGACTAGGAACTGGAATGATACTTCTGTACAGGTTAACACTACAGAATTGGATTTCTTTTTAAACTACAAAATTGTAACATCATCATACTATACCTATAGCCAGTAGTGAAACTAAGCACAACTCAAACCGTATGTGAAGATAAAATAAATTAAATAATAGAAGGGGAGGGGAGTTCCTTCATGAATAAACCTTTCATCCTCGCAAATCTCTAAAAGAATACCACCAAATTAAATACAACCAACAGTATCCATCATAAACTGAAACTTTGTAATCAGCTCGCATACCCAAATTTCTTAGGCGCCATCTGTTAAAGCCAACGGCAACCACGTCGGCTGGAGCCATCCGCCTATCTAATTACAGCCAAGTGATATTCATGGGCCATGATAGCCCAAACAGAAGCCTTCAAACAATAACTTACACCCCTCTACCACATGGAAAAAAGTTTATTGGTGAGAGGAAGAACATTTTCATAAAATCCCAAGACATACACATGGGTTATACCTCATACATGCCTTATACAGGGTGTTACAAAAAGGTACGGCCAAACCTTCAGGAAACATTCCTCACACACAAAGAAAGAAAATATGTTATGTGGACATGTGTCCGGAAACGCTTCCTTTCCATGTTAGAGCTTATTTAATTACTTCTCTTCAAATCACATTAATCATGGAATGGAAACACACAGCAACAGAACGTACCAACGTGACTTCAAACACTTTGTTAGAGGGAATGTTCAAAATGTCCTCCGTTATGGAGGATACATGCATCCACCCTCCGTCGCATGGAATCCCTGATGTGCTGATGCAGCCCTGGAGAATGGCGCATTGTATCACAGCCGTCAACAATACGAGCACGAAGAGTCTCTGCATTTGGTACCGGGGTTGCGTAGACAAGAGCTTTCAAATGCCCCCATAAATGAAAATCAGGAGGGTTGAGGTCAGGAGAGCGTCGAGGCCAAGGAATTGGTCTGTCTCTACCAATCCGTCGGTCACCGAATCTGTTGTTGAGAAGCGTACGAAAACTTCGACTGAAATGTGCAGGAGCTCCATCGTGCATGAACCACATGTTGTGTCGTACTTGTACAGGCACATGTTCTAGCAGCACAGGTAGAGTATCCCGTATGAAATCATGATAACGTGCACCATTGAGCGTAGGTGGAAGAACATACTGACGAAACTAAAATGAGCTCTAAAATGGAAATTAAGCGTTTCCGGACACATGTCCACATAACATCTTTTCTTTATTTGTGTGTGAGGAATGTTTCCTGAAAATTTGACCGTACCTTTTTGTAACATCCTGTATAAACAGTGGCACGACAATTGCCCGAATCCTACATATGGTATCTGGATACTGGACAGCTGTAGATTAAAAAAAATATATTAAAAGTGTTAAAACTTTAAAGTCTACAATCATTAAAATAAACCATTGTCACCAAGGACCACCGAAAGGGTACGGTGGTCAACAAATGTGTACGTGCCAACAAATCTACCCGTCCCACTTTAGCCATCCACTGAGCAAAAAAAAAAACTACCGTATCATAATGGTATGTACACAGAATACCGCCAGCTCCTTTAAGATACACTATCATAACTTCTTGTGAGGGGCTAACAGACACCAAACTCAAAATAGTCACACAACCCACCGCCCATGAAATATCTTTAGTGTTTGCGTTTTGGCCACGTCTTCCCACTGAAAAGTGGACCAACTATATGATGAATATGGATGCCCACTCCATGAGCGGAACTCCTGTGTTCCACAACCCATATCTGTTAAGTGTCACAAACATCACTCTCAACACTCACTGGATTGTTCACTTTATAATAAGATAAAAAATATGGCAGAGTAGAGGTCCGTTGATCATTTATCCTATACTGGCTCTCATGAGAAGTCTTCACCCATGTCTATGACATCTAACCCTCCCCCCCCCCCCCCTCTGGGCCCGGGGGTTAGAATAGGCCCAAGGTATTCCTGCCTGTCGTAAGAGGCGACTAAAAGGAGTTTCCCACATTTCAGCCTTTCTGTGATGGTCCCCAGTAGGGTTTGACCTCCATTCTTATAAATTTTCCCAAAGAGCGAGCCAATTGGGAAAGGAGGCCTTACATGGTGTCACATGTCCATCGTGCATTGAGATCTTTAGTCCACTTTTTCGTCATCGCATTGCTGTCACGCCCATTCTCTACCTCTTGGGCGAGGACACCTTCCTGGGTGCGTTTTCCACCTTGCACTACGCAGTGTCGCTTTCTGCATCGGCAGTGACCACAGACTTCTTAGCACCTGATGGATATCACGGTAGCCAGTCAGTTGGGGTGGACCCACCATGTACCCTGTTGGTTGTAGCCCCTGACAACATAGGGTCGCTCTGCTGATGCCTGGGCTGTTAACACCCCACATAAGCCAAGGGGTAGCTGCCCATCCCCCTGGGGCAGCAGGACTCCCGGCAATGGCCATCCTGCCAGGTGGCCTTTGCTGCAGCTGGGTGAAGCCCGTGGGGAGGGCCTCTGGTCAGAGTGTGTGGCATCAGGGCGGATGACACGCAATGAATCGTAGTCAACCATCTCTTGGTGTTCGTGAACCACCAGAAGTCTCTAAGTGTTCACGAGTTCAATTCAACGCACTGAAGTATGATCCCAAATCTTTCCCCTCCATTGCCACACCATGGGAGGAATGTCAGACTAAGGATGGTGGAGGATCATACTCACCCCAGTACCTAGTATGTTCGAGAGCTGATGGGGAATCTTTCATGACGATGAAACCTTATTTTTTTGTTGAGCATTTAGAGGACACGTTTGGGGAGGTGGAGGGTTTGTCCAAAATGAGATTTGGGTCACTTCTGATCACAACAGCATCCTCTGCCCAGTCGCAGAAGTTACTCGCTTATGACGAGCTGAGAAATGTTTCTGTAACCATCACTCCCATTAAGCGCTTAAATATGGTCAGGGGTTTCATATTTCACAGGGACCTTCTTTCGTAGTCCGACAATGAGCTGTGCGCCAATTTAGAGTGGTGAAGTGTACATTTTATCCGGCGTGTCCACCGGGGTCCGAGGGATAATCATGTTGCTACCGGTGCCTTCATCTTGGCCATTGAGGGCGATAAGTTGCCCGAGAAGGTGATGTAGATCCCTATATCCCTCCCATGATGTGGTGCGAAGTGTTGGAAGTTCAGCCATATATCTTCCCACTGTACTTCCAGCGTCATATGTCGAGACTGCAGTTGCCCATTACATCCCAATACTCCAAGTGCCCCGCCTCCCATCTGTGTCAACTACAGAGAGCACCATTCGCCCTAGTCGCCAGACTGCATGATTCTCCAGAAAGAAAGGAAAATCATGGAGTACAAGACCTTGCACCAACACTGAGGCTGCATCCTGTGTGTATGGCATTTTCTTACGCCACCGCTACAACAGTTCCGGCATTTACCTCCATGTTGCTCCTGCACCAACTACTTCAGGAGCAACGCTCCCCGAACCGTTGGGGGCGTCCATCATCACCTCTAAGCTTGACAAGTGTAAGTCTTCTTCGGCTTCTCTGGCTAGGAAGGGATACCTTGGGTCACTCCATTCCCAGGTTTCTACCAGTGGGAAATACAACCACCAGTGGTTGAAGAGCCCGAAAGCAGCTGGTCGTAGGGTTTCACAGTCATCTTCCAGCCCGGAGACTGAGCCAGTGAAGTTCTTCCAGCTGGGAAATCCCAAGGAGGAGCGAGAGAAATCCAAAAAGAAAACCCCTAAGACGGACGAAATTGCTATGTCACCCATACCACCGTTACCTACAATCTCTGCGTTTGAGGATGGGGTGGAGATTTTGGCGTCTACTGTGGACCTAGATCTTGCCAGATCCTCATACGCAATGGATATAGTATGGTGACAGAAATGCACCATCTGCGATTTAAGAGGAAAGAACTGAAACCCATGTGAGAGTCCTCATGAAAGCACGCCAGAGGGCACCCTGGACCTCCTAGCATGCAGTGTCACGAACCTCATTGAATGTTCTATACCTTCCCAGTCTCACGATGTCATCCTCCAGTGGAATTGTGGTGTTTTTTTTTTTTCCACCGCCTGACTGAGGTACAGCAGCTGTTAAGCTTTACACCTGTTATCTGCATTGCCCTCCAGGAAACCTGGTTCCTGGAAATGCAGTCCCCTACCCTCTGTGGCTGTAAGGGATACTAAAACAACAGTAGCGACTATAATCGAGTGTCAGGTGGAGTTTGTGTTTATGTCCTAAACTCAATCTATAGTGAAACTTTGCCCTCTCAAATCCCTCTTGAAGCTGTGGCCGTCAGAATAAAGAATACATAGGAAATAACTGACTGCAATGTATATCTTCCTCCAGATGGTTCAGTACCCCGGAATGTATTAATTGCACTGATTGATCAACTCCCTAAACCTTTCCTTTAATGCCCATAGCCCCATGCCTACTGGCCGAGGCAGAGATGTCGAAATTTTAAGGTCTTAGTTCGACCTCTGTCTCTTAAACACTGGGGCCACCACACATTTCAGTGTGGCTCATGGTAATTACTTGGCTATTGATGTATCAATTTGCAGCCCAGGACTTCTCCGATCTATCCAGTTGAGAGTACATGATGATCTGTGTGGTAGTGACCACTTCCCCATCATCCTGTTGCTGGCCCAGCGTCAGGTCCACGGACGCCTGCACAGATGGGCTTTGCCGGCCGCGGTGGTCTAGCGGTTCTAGGCACTCAGTCCGGAACCGCGCGACTGCTACGGTCGCAGGTTCGAATCCTGCCTCGGGCATGGATTTTTGTGATGTCCTTAGGTTGGTTACGTTTAAGTAGTTCTAAGTTCTAGGGTACTAATGAGCACAGATGTTAAGTCCCATAGTGCTCAGAGCCATTTCAACCAATTTCAGCAGATGGGCTTTAATGAAGGTGGACTGAGAAACTTTCACTTCTGCTGTCACCGTTGGATCTCCCCCACACTGTAACCTAGATGTGATGGTTTAGCAGGTGACTACAATAATTGTTTCTGCCGCAGAATGCGCGATCCCTCGCTCGTTAGAGTGCCCAAGGCATAAGGCAGTCCCTTGGTGGTCTCTGGAAGTCGCTGAAGCAATTAAGGAGAATCGGCGGCATAAGCGGCTCTGTGTCCGCGTTCGCCAGCTTATAAAACGACAGAAGCAGGACTGTTGGTAGAGATACGTCTCGACCATTGGGCGCCATACGTCACCTTCCCAGGTCTGGGCAAAGATAAAACGTCTTTTCGGGTACCAGGTTCCATCAGGTGTCCCCAGTGTTACCATAAATGCTGTGTTATCTACCGACGCAAACGCGATTGCCAAGCACTTTTTGAGCTCTTTTCTCTAGCCTCTGTGTCGGAGAATTACCTCTCATTCACTACACGCCGCATTGAATCCTGTAACGCCCCAGTTACAGAATGGGAGCTCCTCAGTGCCCTTGCACATTGCCCACACAGGGTCTTTGGGGACCTTCCTGATTTTTAATCGCCAGTTCCTGTCTCACTGAATATTCAGAGTTTGAGTTCAAACAGTTCACAGCTCCATGGGCCCAGGACAATGGCATCCCACAGGGTTCCATAATAAATGTCCTTTTCTTATCACCGTTAATGGAATTGTGTCCTCTGTCAGATCATTGTCCTCCCCTGCTCTCTAAATTGATGATTTCTGTATCTGAGCCACTCTTCACTTGGTGACACTGCAGGCTAGGAGGTCTTGTGTGCCCCCTGGCGTGCTTTCATGAGGGCTCTCAAATGGGTTTCAGTTCTTTCCTCTAAAATCGCAGATGGTGCTTTTCAGTCACCAAACTATAGACCATCTTTATCTGAAGCCTACCTACATGCCCAGTGCCTGGCCATTGACTCCCAGTTGCATTTCTTGGATCCTGTTTTTGACAACAAATGTAGACGCCCCTTATCCACCTTCCAAAGGATGGATATCCTGTAAAATCAATGTCCATCGCTGGCTTGCCAGTTCCTATTCGGTAGAAATCATTCGACTCTTTTCCACTTTAATGAAGCCTTAGTTTTGTGTCCTGTATGGACTATGGTTGTCAACTTTGTGGCTCAGTTGCCCCCTTTTCTACAGCTCCTCTTCGTCCCAGTCCATCATTCTCGTATTGTCGATAGTCTTCTTGTTCATGCTCCTTTCACTCTGACAGTTCCAGGTCCTGGTATCTTACAACATCGCTATCCACTGTTTCCCTGCCCACCCCTCCTACTTGTGGTTTACCATTTGGCCTCTACCTTCCACCATGTTTTCCCTCTTGGTTCTGTTCCCCATTTTACCTACAAATTCCCTGCCCCTCCCCCCCCCCCTCCCGCCCTCCCCACCCCCACCTACGCCCAATTTGGATATTGGGATTCGATGTGAATATGTGAATTGTTTTTTACCCCAGTGACTCGAAATCTAAAACTCATGCAGGACGTAACTTCAACTCTTATGTTGGCATTGGACACCATCTCTTGCCTTGTGTGGGGCGTTTACTGGGGAACTGATGGCCATTAAGTGGGTTCTCCCTCACCCAAGTAATGTTAGGTATGGACTCGATGAAAGTTTTTCCTGCCACCCCCTCATCTCTGTCATTCGTTACATTCTGCTTCATTGGTTGATATCCTTTGAGTTGGGTAATGAGATTAACTTTCATTCAGCAGGTGGGAGCAACCATCCACCTGCCATTCTCAGCAACCCTTCTGGGGTGGTTTTATGGATTCATGTCACATCCCTTTTTGTTCAGTGTTTGGCAACTCTTGGGGTAGGAGGCACACACCATGTGTAACAAAATTCGTTTGATTAATGGGATCATGCCATGTGGCGCTCATCCTTCTGCCTTTGCTGGAGGATATCTACCATTTTCTGCCATCATCATAATGGCCATACTAGGTTGTCCATGTCATTTACTCCATAGTAAACTTCCTCCCCCGCTCCCTATGTAGTTGTGTGGTCCCACCACAGTGATCAGTATTCATCTGGACCCCCCTCCCCCCCCCCCCCCGTCCACCCCTCCCATGTTTTATTTATTTCGAGTCAAAAACATTACAACAATATTTACAATATATACAATATAACAAATCAGGTCAAATCATAAAAGAACAAACTAAACGGTATTAGCCCAAAATTGTGCAACGGCAGCAGCATTGTCTGAAACATCAACAAGCTCTTGTGTGGAACATGATACAGGACATCTAGGACAGTTAATTAAATGTTTGGTTGTCTGTTCTTCTCCGCAGTCACACAAGGTGGAAGATTCCTTCATGAAGCCCCATTTAAACAGATTGTCCTTAGTTCTTCCGACGCCACTCCTGAGCCGATTTAGAGACTTCCACACTGTCCAGACTTGATTTCCACCAGGAGGAAGGGTCTCAGAAGGAGTCATCCAATCGTTACTGTCAGATTTTGCTGTCCACTGAGATAGTCTGGCTGCTCCAGTCCGACCGGTGAGGGGTGTAGTAGTTCTCATGAAGCTCCTCCTAGATTTGAGTCTACTAATTGGTAGCTGGTATCCATGTAGCAGGTGATCGGTGTTATGATCTGCTTTATGTCTCTCAAGTTTGGCTGCGACTTCACGCCTTATGTCTGGAGGAGCAATACCTGCTAGTTTATGGAGTTTATCAATAGGTGTAGCTTTGAGGCATCCCGTTACTGTCCTGCAGGTTTCGTTCAGGGCCACATCAACCTGCTTTGCATGAGATGACTTGTACCATACAGGACATGCGTATTCAGCTGCGGAATAACACAAGGCCAAGGCTGATGTTCTTAGTAGTTTGGGATCTGCACCCCAAACGCTGCCAGTGAGCTTCCGCAGGATGTTGTTACGAGCAGCAACTTTCTGCTTGGTGTTAGTGCAGTGTTTTCTGTAGGTCAACGTTCGATCTAAGGTGACACCCAGATATTTGGGGTAGAAACAATGTTCAAGCTCTTGATCTTCCCAAAACACTATAAGTTTTCTATAGGCCTCTCGATTGCGTAGGTGGAAAGCACAAACTTGAGTTTTAGCAGGGTTCGGTCTTAAGTTATTGACTCTGTAGTACTCAGATAGGTCCTTGAGAGCAACAGTAAGCTGGTTTTCTACTGTGTCAAAATCTCTGGCTTGTGTGACTAAGGCAAGATCATCTGCATAGATGAAACTCTTTGTAAGAGAAGGTTGAGGCTGGTCATTTGTAAATATGTTGAACAATATGGGGGAAAGGACACTACCCTGAGGCAAGCCATTCCTTTGACTTCTCCATCTACTCTTTCTTCCTTGGAACTCCACATAGAATCGCCGGTTTTCCAAAAGTGTCTGCACAGTTCTGGTGAAATTAATGTCTCTAGTGATGTAGTAGACTTTGTGCAATAATTGTCGATGTTGAATGGTGTCATATGCTGCTGTGAGATCCACGAAGACAGCCCCGGAAATGTATCCTTTTTCATATCCCTCTTCAATATGTTCAGTCAGATTAAGGACTTGTGCTGTACAATTCTTTCCAGGTCGGAAACCTGCTTGTTGAGGTATGAGTTGTTTTTCAACAATGGGAGTGAGTCTATTTAGCAACATTCTTTCATAGATTTTATACAAATGGCAAAGGAGCGAAATCGGTCGGTAGTTCTTGGGATCAGCTGCACCCTTTCCAGGTTTTAGTAAGGGAATAACTTTAGTTTTCCTCCAGATGGCAGGGATCTGTTTCCGCTTCAGACAACCATTATAGAATTGCAGAAGCCATCTTTCCGTGATGGGACCAAAATGTTTAATTTGCTCAATCATTAGGTCGTCTAGACCAGGCGCTTTACCATTTTTGCATTTCTGAATTGCGGTTCTGAGTTCTTGTAAGATGAAGTCATTTGATATATGGTTGTTTTCACGTTCAGGTTCTCTTTTGAGTTTTGTTCTATCTTTAGAACAATTGACCCTTCCATTCTGAACTAGATGATGAGCAATTTGATCTGGTGCAATGTTTGCATGGCCATAATTGTGGACAGGGTCGTTGTTCAGGCGTCGCAGCAACTGCCAGGCTTTCTGACTGCTTTTAGACATATCAAGGTTCTCGAGTAGCTCTATCCATCGTTCTTTTTTGGATTTGGCTAAGGCTGAGGATAAATTTTGGCCAGCAGTTAAGGTTTCAATGCTGTAAGGATTATCATTGAAAAGTTGGATATAGTTATGTAGATGCTTCACGGATTCTTCTGTCAAGCCAGGTATGTAGTTAACTCGACAGCCTCTGGGAGTTGAGAGTCTTGAGCATCTTTTCACGGCTTCTACAAACTCATCATAGTTGGAAACTGAGGGTTCTATGCGTGAAACTTCTGAGTCAAGGAGATCAGCAAACTTCTGCCAGTCTGCTTTCTTGAAATTGTATCGCCTTCGGAATGATGTGATTCTAGGAGTAATGGCTGCAAACACTTGGCAGCCTATGGGGCGGTGTTGAGTATTTGGTATCGGATTTAGAACAGTTTTTCTGCATTGGTGAGCTATGTTCTCGCTAACAAAAATTAAGTCGGGGTTATACCCACGTTTCCAACGCCCACTGTTAAAAGATGGTGGGAGTTTATTATCATGGACAAGATTAAGATGGTTGGTATCAGCCCAAGTCAAAACTGCTTCACCATTACTGTCGTCCTCAGCATAACCCCAAACACTGCTATGACTATTGAAATCTCCAACAATAAAGTGAGCTTGTTGATTGGTGTAGTTGTCTGTAGGTGAAAATTGGAAATCTGCTCCTGGGGGTTTGTAAATTGACGACACAATACAACCATTCAGTTCTACAGACAGTATTTCAATATTGTTGAATTCTGTAAGTGAGGTAGAGAGAACAGCTATATCGTTCCTCACAAAGATAGCACTGCCATATTGTCTATGGGGTCGCTCAACTGCCAGTTTCATCCCAAGGATTTTTGGTCTTCTCATGGTGTCATCTCGATGGGTTTCTTGTATACATAAAATATCACACCTAGGTTCCTTGGCAATATGTTGCAGGAGTTCTTCTTTGGCAACAGACAATCCTTCTATGTTGATTGATACAATCACAAGGTGAGGTCTTGATAAAGACCTTTGGTTTCCATTCATAGTGAAACCTATAATGCAATGCTTTTGGAATGCTGACGTTCAGTTCAGTACTGGAGAATCTAGTCCAGTACCTATGCAGGGGCACCACGTGCAGGAGTCAGCTTCACCCCCACCCTCCCATGTTCCCATGTTTGGTCTTTGAAGCTAAATCCGCCCTTCCACTTCCCTTCTCTCCTTTTCATTAATGTCAGTGGATGACCCTAGCATGGTTACGTCTATCCTCGGTTGTGTTCATGGATGTACCTTATTTTCCTTCTGGAATTGGAGTCACTCAGTATTGGGATTGGTTTGGGAGGATTTTGGACTTGCCCTCATGTGCTAGCTAGGTTGCCTCTCACTTTTCCCTAGGTTTTGGTCTGGTCTTTGGTGCAGTTCTGTTTCCCCTTTCTTTGTGTCTTCTTCTCCTGGTGGTGTCCCCGCTGTGTCACTGAGGGGATCAATATTGGTCAGTGGCGGTGCAGGGACCCAGTCACATGTAGTTCCTCCGGGGGATCTACCTGCTCTCGCCTCTACACTTCACCGCTCCTGTTACACTTTCTGGCGTTCCTTCAGCATCTGTCTGGGCCTGTTTAGCGTTCCCACCGACTGTTGTTGTTCCTCCCTTACGTTCCGCCACCTTGGATCGTGGAACTGATGACTTCACTGTTTTGTCCCATCTTCTCCCTCTCCCCAAATCACCCAACCAACATACAAGATTTTTACCACAATAACAGAGATTCAGGGTACAATTGAATCTTTGAGGAATTTGTAACATATTAATGTATTACACACCTTCGAGGCTTTTCAACACATTGATGGAAATGGAATCATAGTTCACTGATCTAGGCTTACTGCTTCAATCGTGGAAAACGCACTACAAAAGTATTATATTGTTCGACAAGTTGCCGCATGTATTACTGTGGTAGATGTCAGAGAAAGATGCAAGGAACAGCTTGCATCACAAGAGGGAAAGACTGTGAGACGGCTTTTCTTAAAAACGAAATGGTAATGATTGAGAGGGATGCCACAACCCAAATGCTGTTCCAGCCTTAAACCATCTATTTGCAGTCTGAAATATTCACACACAAAATGACTCCTCAACTACTCTAGCAAAGTTCAATACACTACTTTTTCATGACAAGCTTTTTGTCTCATTGAGTTTCACGAAAGGGTATTGATTTTGTGAAAGGATGACGGCTTTATTTCAGGGAATCATATGCAGCTTGTACTTAGATACGTTTACAAGGTACCTGAAGACAAATTCTTTCCCAACAACGTATCGTTTCCCATCATTTAACATAACGGAGCTTTTGTGGATTGTGTGTTACTTTCTGGTCAGTGTCTGTGTACTTTGGTAAAGTGCATTTTGAATTTTAAAAAAGAACAAAAGATACTGTCATCTTTCCATTCAAATAGAAAGCTTATGTGGCTGAAGTCAGGCATAATTTTTGGTTGATGGGACACGTAAGTAAGTTGTGGGATTCTAAGTAACGCGTTACGTTTGTATTGCTGCATGTATCTGATGCCACGAAAACTGCGCAGAACATTGGAGTAGTATGTTAATTCCTGTATTCAGTGCTTCTGTATGCGCTCTGTTTCTTCCTTTTTGTGGAGCCAGAAGATTGCGCTGTTTTACTAACATCGTTGAAATCGTCCAGTTAGTGTGTGACGCACAGTCAGGTCCGTGAATAATTTCTTCAAAACAATAATAAGTCGAAATACTGTTTTTACATCTATATTCAAGAGGTTTTTTTTTAATGGGTTCACTTTCTGATATTTATGTCTTTCTCGGCGAGCTGAACTAATAAAAAGGTCTTTGGTCTTCAACTGCGTGAGTTCATTGAGTTCTTCTGGTGAAAATATAAGAGAGACACTGAAACATCGTACATTTCGACCAAGTTACTCCGCTGGAAATGCGAGAGCTTTATATTGGGCATCACAACGTGTTTCGGTCCTTTAAATTAAAATAACGCGAAACCACAAACAACCACTATGTACCAGAAGCGCTGAATGAGATGGTTGTCTGTATACCGCATTGTTGCTCAGTGTAAGTACAATAGACTATCCCTACGCATTCACAAATTTTGTGACAGATTTGTAATTTAATGTTTTCAGGCATAGTATGCATCATTATAAGGCATCTTAAGAGATCTTAAAACAACGGCCTAAGTAACTGTAACTCCTATTAATTTCAGTTTAAAATGAGTTTGACTTATTGTAGGTAAAGATGGGCATAATTTTTTAATCGATTCCTTACCCAAGTGGGCAGAGCTACTGAGATTTATAAGCTACTGAGCTATAGAAGGGGAAAACATTGCGTATATTTTAGAGCGAAGTGGTGTTGTTGTTTCTAAGGCTAGCATAATGGATTCTGCGACAGAACACAGACCTGACAGTCTTCAACACCTGCAGTCAATATTTGTGCAGAGGAAGCAGTAGTTCGGTACATTTATGTCTTTGACCCTGTATTGATGTGTATCAGTGAAATAATTTTATTGCGAAATTTCATGAAGAATTCAAACGGCAAACGAAATTCCGCCGTTGGTTCAAGTATCAACATCAGGAAAGTTGAAAATGACATCTAGAAGAGTCTGAAAGTGTGTCAAAAAAGATTTGTGCGTCAGAGATATTGAGGATTCTACATTTTCTTGGTTCTTAAAAGAAAAAAAAGTGCATTTTAGGATAGTGTTGTTTGTGGGAAGAGACCAAACTGCGAGGTCATAGATCTCGTCGGATCAGGGAAGGACGGGGAAGAAAGTCGGCCGTGCCAGAGGAACCATCCCGGCATTTGCCAGGAGCGATTTAGGGAAATCACGAAAACCTAAATCAGGATGGCCGGACGCGGGATTGAACCGTCGTCCTCCCGAATGCGAGTCCAGTGTGCTAACCACTGCACCACCTTGCTCCGTGTAAGTGCTTTTTTATTATTATTTTAGATTGAAGTAAACATGTATGATTTTTCAAATAATTTCAAAAAAATAAATTCCATGTACGAGTGCATAGTTTCGCGACCATATACAGGGTGATCAAAAAGTCGGTACAAATTTGAAAAGTGAATAAATCACGGAATAATGTAGATAGAGAGGTACAAATTAACACACATGCTTGGAATGACATGGGGCTTTATCACAACCAAAAAAATACAAAAGTTCAAAAAATATTCGACAGATGGCGCTTCTTCTGATCAGAATAGCAATAATTAGCATAACAAAGTAAGACAAAACAAAGACGATGTTCTTTACAGGAAATGCTCAATATGTCCACCATCATTCCTCAACAACAGCTGTAATCGAGAAATAATGTTGTGAACAGCACTGTAAAGCATGTCCAGAGTTATGGTCAGGCATTGGCGTCGGTTTTTGTCTTTCAGGATCCCTAAAGATGTCGGTCGATCACGATACACTTGCGACTTCAGGTAATCCCAAAGCCAATAATCGCACGGACTCAGGTCTGAGGACCTGGCAGGCCAAGCATGACGAAAGTGGCGGCTGAGCACACGATCATCACCAAACGACGCGCGCAAGAGATCTTTCACGCGTCTAGAAATATGGGGTGGGTTTTTTTTTTTTTTTTTTTTTTTTTTTTTTTTTTTTTTTTTTTTCTAAGAAAACCCCATGTCATTCCAAGCATGTGTCAATTTTTACCCCTCTATCTACATTATTCTGTGGTCTATTAAGTTTTGAAATTTATACTGACTTATTGATCATCCGGTATACTGATAAAATTTTCTCCGGTTTTTCTGCCATGTCAAGTGGCTAACCTCGAGGTATTTTTATCAAACAAATTCCACTATTATCTCAACACCGATTTAGCGATACATTTCTTACATATATTACCACTTGAAACTATTCTCGAACTCTTGTTTGTTACAGTGTGCTAAGTACGTCAGTTATGGTCCCATTTAAACTCTTTGAAATTCGTACAGCGTCTCCATTACTACGTACATTTCTTCTCACATATGCGTACATGTCGATGTAGTCCGGAATAAAACTGAAAACTCCTCATACTCTTATGTTTTAGAATGTGCAGCAGTCTATTACTGTACATTGGCTCAGAGATTAATTCCATTATGAAGTGTAAATTTTTAACGTAGAGTTTCAGATGATTGCAACAATTTATCACTATAATAACTAGAGAAGTTAGTAAGAACCTTTATCATGTGCAAATACGGTGAATTACAGAAGAATCACTCGCTCGTCTCGGAACAGAATCAAAACCGTACCATCCTGCTGCATTGCTTGCCAAGCAACTTCGACCCAATAAATAGTTAATAGGTATTGACCCACAGAGGATGTTGATTGGTCAGTTGCCGAGCGACCATTACCTTCCATTATTCATTCGGCAACATGTAGCGTGGGCGAACAAGTCAGGCAGGAAGAAATAATTTCTGATTTGTACATGAAATTTATGCTGGACTGAGATGAGAGATAGCTTCGATCGCTAAGTTTCCTTGAGATAGACACAATGTAAAGAAGTTCGGATGGCGAGTAATAACCAATGGTATTAAAACGTGTGCCATTAGGAAAACTACACGCCGTGTATACAAGAATCTCGTGGTTAGTAAGCTATTGTCCTGTCGGTATTCATCCTCAGCAGTTGCAAAATGTAGATCAATTTCATTTTACATTAGAGTACAGCAGCTCACCAGAACCTTCGGATGCAACAGCTCACAAATGTATAGAAGCCACTACTGTAACATCAGGCAAGGATCTTATAGTATAGCACTCTATAAAAGTAGTTCAAGAAAAAATGGCTGCGTCAAATTGTTGAAAGCAGAAAATATTCCGCCAAATAGCCTACCCGTTAAAGCAAACGACTTATAGGCCTCCCTTTTAAGTCTCCTCCTATCAGCAGTAATGGGTGGTCAGAAAAAAAAATTGTGTCCAACACGTTATTCATTGTAGCCTTACCGTCGAAAAATGTGAGGAGGATCTCAGATGGTATGGGTCCTACGCACCAAGGCGCGAAGTAATGGATACTTTCGGCATGGACGCATAAATCTAAAATCCTATAAACATGGCGCAGTGGTTAGACACTGGACTCGCATTCGGGAGGACGACAGTTCAATCCCGCGTCCGGCCATCCTGATTTAGGTTTTCCGTGATTTCCCTAAATCGCTCCAGGTAAATGCCGGGATGGTTCCTTTCAATGGGCACGGCCGACTTCCTTCCCCATCCTTCCCTAATCCGATGAGACCGATGACCTCGCTGTCTGGTCTCCTTCCCCACAACAACCAACCAACCATCCTATAAACATCTTGCGATAACGTGCCGTCGCTCATACTTGTAAACAGCACATCAAGCCGTTCACATATTGACATTGTTGTGAGGAGAGACAGCATTGATATGTTCCACATACTAAATGAACTGAGGCTAATCCAATTCCATTTACTCGAGGACTTGTTCCTCAAAATCCTCCATCAAAAGTTTACCGTCAAGAGGAGATAACGTACTGCTCCAGAACGCACCATTAGTTTGTTCAAAGAACTGCAGTAAGACTTACGTATGCTATATGGAGGTTAACTCCGATGACATCCAGGAATAATGTTTCGCTTTCAGGGGCTGAAGAAGAAAAATAGTAAGGGGAGACAAAGACTAGAATACGCAAAACTGATAGCATGACTTCCTGGGGGTAGCAATTACTCTGAGATGAAAAGAGACGAGAAAGTTTAAGAATTCGATCTATTGGAATGATAGCTTGTAAATGAAAGTGTCCAGTTATCAGATTTTCGATAGCCAAGGTTTCTAGGAGCTCTTCAGCTCTTTATATAGTTAAGCAGAGATGTTCCTTATTATTCCAGCTTGACGTTGCTCAAAATCAGTGAAACAATTGTTCTTTTTGAATTTCGTAGTACAATCGATAAATGTCAGTCCATAGCTATGTAGCTGACTCCCGTTCCGTCTCAGGATATTTGTCTTTAGTGTTTGGCTAAGATTTGTTAAAGTGAGAAATGTCAAGTCGCACATGCAAAACATCAGTGTACACATTTAGGATTGCCTGAAACCAGTTGGGTAAGGTAGTTCAAAAACCAAAGTAAGGGCAGGGCATACGACCTTCAATGGGATATTGCCTACTATAGCACTATAATGTTCAAACCTATCTCGATTTGATAATAGTGTTACTTATTGAATAGAACTTAATTTCGTCATGATTTCAGTGTTTTGTCACCAAGTGATATTGTTGTATTTTGTGCCATTATTTGGTACTCATTTTATTAAGAATACTGGACGTGTTGGCTTTGGAGGAAGCTTTTGCGTTTTTTTCACACTGCAAAGGTGCACAGCACATATTGTCTGAGGCTCCTGTTCTCGGTAGGAGGCAGTCAGTTTATCTCGTTAGGACTGGCGAACCTTCCCAGGAAGACGTACTTTTCGCGAACATGAGGCTGTGGCCTGTTCAAGGCTTTCGTGAGCAGAGCCGGCGCTTAACCTAACTGAGGGGAGGTGGAGCTGTGCGACCACGCTGTCCACAGGGAGCAACTGACATACGGAGGCCACAACGTTGGGATCAAGGACTTACTTCGAACTTTGTACACTTTTAGTAGGCCATTAGTAGAACAGAATGTGCAAGTTGTAACGTGCACTACTCTGGCAATTCCGAGAAAATCGCGTCTATTATTTAACTGATCTGTCTGTGCAAAGCTGTATCAGGAAGAAGACATTGTGGTCACGTGGCTTGCGTTCGCGCCTAATGGTGGGACTGTCGACGAGGGGACTGTTCTAATCCTGCGAACTCTTCTTTGTTATTACGCATTTTTTTCATCAGTAGTCATATTGTTTAATTTATATGACATTTGAGAGTTAATATAAAGAAAGAAGCCTACGTGCAGTTTCATGAAGTCGTTGTGAATTTCGTATATTATTTGTCTGTCTACTATTTTTAGTTAAACTTTCAAGGACGAGGGACAGGCTTGGAAATCTCAAGTCAAACCTTGATAAATAATGATGCGAAGAACGTTATTCAGTAACATAGTAAGTCACAATGTGCCAGGCAACAAGAGTAATGTACAATTACTCGTCGGATGTGCTTTCGACATCACGCTTTGAATGATGGTATTTGTCGTAAAGACATAGAAAACATAAACTGAAACGGAATCTACTACACCGAGTGAAAGCAGTTTTCCCCGCATTTACAGGGAATGTTCAGAGCGTCTAAGGGAAAACACACCTAGATGACATTTTGAAAAATTTTTCTTTCTTCCGGTAGGACAGTCAAAAAAAATATGTGCGCCAGTCGAACCATCGCCTGGTACACGTCCGTTTTAGAAGTTCGAACGCTAACCTCTTGACCACCATCAATTCTCACGTCTACTTGCAGGTACATAAGCGTGAAACTTTTATTGCGATTTTCTCGTAACTGCCAGAACGGTGCACCTCACTACTTGCAGATTACTCTCTTCTAACACTTTGCCGTCCAGCCACATGAAATTGGTGTCGTTAGCGAAATAGCGGTCAACAGTGGTGTCGAGAGCATAGTATCGCTCAGTGGCCGGCGACAGCACTTTAGTATCTTTGTCATTCTGATGGTGTTTTGTTTAGGTAACAATAAGCTACACACGTCAACAAGATTTTTGTTTTTATAAGTGCTTGTGCACTTTCATCATGATAGACGAAAAAGACGATACGATTATTTACGATAAATGAGCGGACGTCTTGTCTGACGTGCCGGACGAATTCGCCGATTCTGAAGAAGACATTGGATATATATAAAAAAATGAAAGTAAAGCAGAATCGTCGGAAGATAGTGAAGTACGTCCATGAAGAATTCGGCCAACTGATTCTGATGAATCGGACGAAGAAGACAGACCATGATTTACTGAGGACCAATAAAAAATCTGCAGGATCCCCGGGTCCACATATATTTTTCAAAGGTACATAGAGCGTTGTGGATATCGTAGTATTATATATTGGGAACGATCTATTTGAATATCTTACCAACGAAACCAACAACTATTACAGTCGAAATTTCAATAGAAAGAAACTGGGTACAAAAACGACAAATTTGCTGACGTTACGGGACCCGAACGGCGAAAATTGTTTGGGCTTGCTATCCTTATTGGAATTGTAAAAATAAAAAAGCAAGGATCGATGATTACTGGTTAACGAATCCGTTGACAGACCCACAGATATTTCGCAAAACAATGTCCCGCAACCGATTCAGACAAATATTATCATTTTTGCATTTTTCCGGCAACAACAATAAACCGGATAATGCCGGCTTTTCGAAGTGCAATTCGTAATTATTTCTCCAGAAAGTTTAAAGAAACGTTTAATCGAAGTCAAAACATCTCAACTGATAAAGGAATGATACCGTGGCGTGGACAGTTAAAGTTTAAAGTTCCGTCGAAAATTACAAAATATGGCGTACTCATTCGGATGGTGAGTGATTCGAGTACGGGATACATTTCCTCATTCAAGATGTATTTCGGCGCTGGACAACCTTTAACGATAACACTGATGGAACTATTGACACCTTCTTATGGAAAGTGGTGTCACCTCTACATGGATAATTATTGTAACAGCGTAGAACTTGCCACGAAGTTACTTGAAAAGAAAATTCAAGTTTGTGGAACGATACGGCAAAATAGAGGATTTCCGGAAAAAATAAAACGTGCGAAAGTCAATGCGTTTGAAGCTTGTCATCAACGGAAAGGTGACCAGTGGCGGGCGACAAGCCAAGTAATCCGAATTAGCGCTGCCGGCGCCAAGCGAATACATTTGTATGAGACGTGCGGACGGCAAAGTGTTAATAGCCTACTAAAGGAGCACAAACTTTGAAGTAAATCCGTAATCCCAACGTCATGTCCTCCCCATGTGACTTTGACATTTTTGCCTTTTCTCTACGAACTTAAAGACGACACACTGCGGAGCAGCCCAGACAACATGAGAAAAACTGCAGCTTTCCCTCTAGAAGTTTTGTCATCCAACGAAACTGCTACCCTTAGCGCCAAGTAGCTGGCCAGTCGGGGAGACAGACACTCCTCTAGCCTGGTACCAACCCTACATTTGTTAGTATTAGGCAAATCAAAAGTGGGAAGTTTATGCTGCTTTCCTCCATTTTGTCATGGAACCAACGATATTCTCATATGTCACATTAGCAATATCAATGGGCCACCCTCTCCCAATACTAAATTTTAAAGAGATGGGCTGCTGAGGCTCATGAACAAAAGTTCTGGGCTATTCTGCTGCCGGCCACTGCTCTGGACCTTTGTCATTAGAGCAAATGAATGTGTGTTAATCTCCGTCTTGTCTTTTGTTAGTTTTTAAGATCAAATAAATTTTTGTACAACTCCCATGACAAGGCGACCTGTTGTTGTTGGTCTTCAGTCCTGAGACTGGTTTGATGCAGCTCTCCATGCTACTCTAACCTGAGCAAGCTTCTTCATCTCCCAGTACCTACTGCAACCTACATCCTTCTGAATCTGTTTAGTGTAATCATCTCTTAGTCTCCCTCTACGATTTTTACCCTCCACGCTGCCCTCCAATACTAAATTGGTGATCCCTTGATGCCTCAGAATATGCCGCACCAACCGATCTCTTCTCCTAGTCAAGTTGTACCACAAATTTCTCTTCTCTCCAATTCTATTCAATACCTCCTCATTAGTTATGTGATCTACCCATCTAATCTTCAGCATTCTTCTGTAGCACCACATTTCGAAAGCTTCTATTCCCTTCTTGTCTAAACTATTTATCGTCCACGTTTCACTTCCATACATGGCTACACTCCATACAAATACTTTCAGAAATGACTTCCTGACACTTAAAGCTGTACTCGATGTTAAAAAATTTATCTTCTTCAGAAACGCTTTCCTTGCCATTGACAGTCTACATTTATATCCTCTCTACTTCGACCATCATCAGTTATTTTGCTCCCCAAATAGCAAAACTCATTTACTACTTTTAGCCTCTCATTTCCTAATCCCCGCAGCATCACCCGATTTAACTCGACTACATTCCATTATCCTCGTTTTGCTTCTGTTGATGTTTATCTTATACCCTCCTTCCAAGAGACTGTCCATTCCGTTCAGCTGCTCTTGCAAGTCCTTTGCTGTCTCTGACAGAATTACGTCATCGGCGAACCTCAAAATTTTTATTTCTTCTCCATGGATTTTAATTCCTACTCAGAATTTTTCTTTTGTTTCCTTTACTGCTTTCTCAATATACAGATAGAATAACATTGGGGGATAGGCTACAACCCTTTCTCACTCCCTTCCCAACCACTGCATCCCTTTCATGTCCCTCGACTCTTATAACTGTGATCTGGTTTCTGTACAATTTGTAAATAGCCTTTCGCGACCTATGAGACATAATACACTCTCGTACACAGCCGAAGTGGTTGTAGTCCGCCTCGGTAGCTGCGGGGTCTGTGTGGCAGTTTGCTAACCGAAAGGGCTGTGGGTTCGGTTTCCGGCCAGGTCAGACATTTTCTCGATTCTGTGACGGGGTTTTGTGTTGTCCTTACCTTCGTGTCTCCATAAGTGACACCGAAGTCGCCTTAAACGCACTATCATATTGCCTTTCCAATACTGAGCTGCCTGTAAGGGCACGCACGGTGGCCAAACTAAACTATCATTATTTTACTATTTAGTGAAGGTACCGAGCATTCTTCTCACTCGCTTGTCTGATTATAAACGTTTTTATTGACTTGACAGAGCTGTATCGGTTTTCCCTAGGATTATAAGTTTTCTGTATGCTGCTTCATGTATGGTTAGTAAGCAACTTTGCAGAATTCAAATATTATAAAAAACAACATTACATACAAAGGTCACTCAACAATAAACTTCCAACTGATACTTAATTTTACTAGTCCTGTTTTGAACACTGTAATCCGCTGCAGGAACTTATTTCTAGAGTAGAGGACTGAGAAATTGCATTGAGCTACATTCAGACCCGGTTTTGTTGTTCTGCGATGGACTTTTGTAACGTCCGAATACAGATATGAGGAATGAGTCGTGATTTGACTGAAATCGTTGTCTCGGCCAGACGGTGAAGTACCGCTCAAAACATCGTATACAATAGTAGGCTGAGTGTCCAGCGGTGATCCCGCGCCAAACTTGATCCAATAAAGTTTACAGTGTTATACTGCGGTGCCCGTAACTCTAGCCACCCCATCCTTCCATTCCTCCCCAACCCCTTTCCCCTCAAAACCACCCATCTTCTGCGTGCTGCTGGGACCGGAGGGCTGCACGCACGTTTTATTTATCTCCTCTTTTGCCGCTGAATCTGTGGGGACCGTGTTGCGTACTTTTTAGTGCGGAAGCATAAAATTGTAAAATATAGCCGATAATAAATGGTGAAACAGTAATGGCTGTGCTGTGTGTGTGTGTGTGTGTGTGTGTGTGTGTGTGTGTGTGTGTGTGTGCTGGTTCCAGGAAATCGTTTGAAAACAGCCTCACGGATCACAAAAAAAGGAAAGAAAAGCAGCAATTGTCTCTGTGTTTTCAGGAAGGTCGTCAACCATCGAGCCTGCCCTAGTTAGAGCAGTAACGGTGACGGCGGCGTTGTACATGCCTTGCACTACGATGCTGGGAAGTACTGCAGTCCATAGCAAAACAGCCGGTGGCCATGTTTACGAGCCACATAAACAGACGCTAGCATTTATTCCATGCGCCGATAAAGCACAGTCACTAGCTCGGTACAGCAAAGCATAAATCGGGAAAGATATTACACTGCTTTCGCGCGACAGGCAGTAGTGTACAAAACATTATTTTTTATGTCTACATCACATATGGTTTTATGAGAAATCAGTCCAGCCGTGAAACTTAACGCACACACATGTATCAGGCTTCCCCGCAAAGTGCTCTTTTAAAAAGGGAGGTTAAATAACAAGTCATTTTGTTTAGTGTTACACTTTGAAACAATACGAGAGGAAAACGACTGTCTATACGTCTCAGTACGAACATAATTTCTTTCCTTTTATCATTATTGTTATTACGCGTACGTTGGCGGCACTAGCATCGTTCCACACTCAGTTTCAGATGAAGAGTCTCTAAAATATGTCAAATGTTCTCGAAAAGAACGTTGATTTTCCTTCATGGACACCCATCTGAGTTGCCAAAGTACCTTAGTGCTGATCGAATTTACTTGTAAAAAATCTAGCAGCCGGTCTATGAACATCTTCCATGTCTTGGCTCAGTCCAACCTGGCGGGGACCCAAAACACTTGAGCCGAAGTCAAGAATGGGTCACGCTAGTGTTCTATTGTTTTGCATATGTCCCACACATTCATTGAATTCTTCAGTAATCCGTAGTCGGTTTTAGTCTCCTACTACTGTGCTGAAATGCTCATACATTTCACATCGGCTTGAAACGTTACGCCTAGATATTGAATCGGGGTGGATGTGTCAAGCATCACATTACTAATACAGTTTTCGAACATTATGGCATACGTTCAACAACCCCGCAAGAAAAGAATATGTCAAAGAATGCTGCGGCAAACCGATATTAGGGATGTAGTTGTTACGGATTTCAGTCCGACGCAGCTCTCCATGCCACTGTGTCCTGTGCGAACCTCTTTATTTCACAATAACTACTGCAACCTACGCCCTTGTGACTCTTCCTGTATTCGCTTCTCTCCAATACTAAACTCGTGATAGCTTGATGTTTCTGAAAGTGTCTTATCACCCTGCCCCTTCTTTTGGTCAAGTTGTGCTACAAATTTCTTGTCTCTTCAATTTTATTCAGCACCTTCTTATTAGTTCCGTGTCTGGTCAGCAGCACAAGGTCGACGATATAAAGTCCGTTCGTAGTAAGAATATTTCTCTTACTGATAAATCAGATATATGTACAGTATTTAACAATCATTTTCTGAGCATTGCTGGTGAATTAAATAAAATTTATTTTCTTCAGGAAATCTTATACCACCCCTGGCAAATGCCTTTCCGGGACTGATCTCTGAAATACTCCTCTGTAATGCAGACAATGGGGAGATTGCATCAATAATTAAATCACTGAAGACTAAGGACCTTCACTGATGTGGCGGAGTGCCTAGTAGAATAGTAAAGTACTATGCTGCACATGTTAGCCTGTTTTTAGCCATATTTGTAATTTTTCTTTTAGGAATGGGCAGTTTCTTGAACGATTAAAATGCTCAGTATTAAAGGCGCTTTATAAAAAGGAGAAAGGGATAACGTAGACAATTTTAGACCTTTTTCTATGCCATCAGTGCTTGCTAAAGTTATTGAAGAGGCTGTGTATGTAAGGATAATAGATCATTTTATATCACACGATTTGATACTAAATGTACAGTTCGGCTTTAGATGTCGTTTGACAACTGACAATGCTATATTCTCTTTTCTCCCTGGGGTACTGGATGGGTTAAACCAAAGGTTTCGAATGCTAGGAATATTTTTTTGATTTAACTATGGCGTTTGGTTTTGTTAATCACGACATATTGCTCCAGAAGTTGTACCATTACGGAAAACGGGGTGTAGCTCACAATTGGTTCACTTCTTACTTTAGCAACAGACAGCATTGTTGATAATGGCTGTGATGTGGGGTCTGAGTGGGGTACGGTCAAGTGGGGGGTGCCCCAGAGGTCAGTGTAGGGGTCACTCCTGTTCCTTATTTATACAAATGGTATGCCATCTAGCACTACGGGTAACTCTTTTATGATGGCACTATCTTGGTAGTAAAGGATGTTGTGTGCAACATTGTCTCGATTTCAATTAGCGCAGTTCTTGACATAACTTCATGGCTTGTAGAGAATAAACTAACGCTAAATCACAGTAAGACTCAGTTTTTACAGTTTCTAACACACAATTCATCAAAACCTTGTGTTTTAATTTCACAGAATGGGCATATGATTAGTGAAACTGAACAATTCAAATTTCTGGGTGTTAATATGGATAGTAAACCAAAACCCAAGTTCAGGATGTTGTTCAGAGACTTAATGCTGCCATTTTCACGATTCGAATGGTATCTGATGTGAGTGATCGTTCGACACGAATATTAGTCTACTTTGCTTATTTTTGTTCGCTTATGTCGTATGGTATTATATTTTGGGGTAAGTCTTTCTAGGTGTGGCCAGGTTCTGGGCTCTTCAGCCTGGAACCGAGCGACCGCTTCGGTCGCAGGTTTGAATCCTGCCTCGGGCATGGATGTGTGTGATGTCCTTAGGTTTGTTAGGTTTAAGTAGTTCTAGGTTCTAGGGGACTGATGACCTCAAATGTTAAGTCCCACAGTGCTCAGAGAAATTTGAACTCTTCCCATTCTAAAAGGATATTTTTGGCTCAGAAACGGGCGGAACCTGTAGTCGACCTCTTTTCACTAGTCTGGGTATTTTGACATTGGCCACTTATATATATGTTCCTTACTGTCATTACTTGTTAACAATATTGCCTTATTCCCAAGAATACACAGCTTTCACTTAGTTAATAGTTGGCTGAAATCAAACCTGCATTTGGATCGGACTTGTGCAGAAAGGTGTGCAGTATACTGCTGCATCCATTTTCAAAAAGTTCCACCACAAATAAAAAATAGTAGCAGTAATTCACGCTGAAGTGTTTTGTTATGGGTCATTCCTCCTATTCTGTCGAGGTGTTCCTTGAAAAATTAAGTTGATTCGTATTGCATTGTTGGTTGCGTTTACTTAAACTTATGGCTTGACTTTTCGGGTTCATAAAGATTTTATTTCTATCTATTGTTAGTTGTATTTTGTAATATCATGTACTGATACTCTCCATGTCGTTGGAGATTTGCTCCTCAATTTGGTCCTATGGAACTTGACGCATTTCTGAAGCTTCTGTACTCTACTTGTCTAAACCTTTTATCGTCCGTTTTTAACTTCCATACATAGCTACACTCCAGTCACATACTTTCAGAAGTCTTCGTAACACTTAAATCTAAATTATATCTTAATAAATTTCTCTTCCTCAGAAATGCTTGTCTTGCTATTGCCAGTCTACATTTTATGTCCTCTCTACTTTAGTCATCAGCAGTTATTTTGGAGCTCAAATAGCAAAACTCATCTACTATCATGACGGTCTCATTTCTTTATCTAATTCCCTGAGCATCACAAGATTTGATTCAACTACATTCTCTTATCCTAGTTCTGCCTTTGCTGATATCCGTCTTATATCCTACATTCAAGACACTGTCCATTCCATTGAACTGCTCTTCGAAGTTCTGTGCTCTCTCTGACAAAACTATAATGTCATCGGCAAACCTAAAACTTTTTATTTCTTTTCCCCGATCTTTAATCCGTATTCAAAAGTTTTCTTTCTTGCTCTACTGCTTCTTCAGTGTACAGATTGAATTGCATATGGGACAGGCTACAAAACTGTCTCACCACCCTCTCTTTTTCTGTAAAGCTATAAACAACTTTTCGCTCCCTCTATTTTATCCCTGCTGCCTTCAGAATTTCAAAGAGAATATTCCAGTCAAAGTTGTCAAAAGCATTCTCTAAGTCAACAAATGCAATAAACATAGGTTTACCTGTATTCAACCTATCTTCTAACGTTAGCCATAGTGTCAGTACTGCCTCACATGTTCCTACATTTCTCCGGAATCCAAGTAGGTTATCCCCAAGTTCGGCTTCTACGAGCTTTTCCAATCTTCTGTAAGAAATTCATGTTAGTATTTTGCAACCACGACTTACAAAAATGATATTTCGGTAATTTTCACACCAATTAGCAACTGCTTTCTTTGGAATTGCAATTAATACATTATTTTTAAGTCTGAGGCTATTTGCTCCTAACTCATACGTCTAGCTAAACAGACGGAAAGGTTTTTAATGGCTACAGGTAGAATTTGTCGTTGTATCATTTCTCCCAACTCCTCTTCATCTATGTCAACTTCCCTTTCAACAATATTGCCTCCAATAACATCTGCGTTGTGTAAACTCTCCATATTCTCCTTCCACCTCTCAGCTTTCCCTTCTTTGCTTAAGATTAATGTGGCCGTGCGGTTCTAGGCGCTTCAGTCCGGAACCGAGGGACTGCTACGGTCGCAGGTTCGAATCCTGCTTCGGGCATGGATGTGTGTGATGTCTTTAGGCTAGTTAGGTTTAAGTAGTTCTAAGTTCTAGGGGACTGATGACCTAAGATGTTAAGTCCCATAGTGTTCAGAGCCATTTGATTTGAGATCTTGATATTCACACAGCCGCTTCTATTTCCTCCAATGGCCTGTTTAATTTTCCTGTAAGCGATATTTATCTCTCCCCTAGTTTAATATGTTTCTAAATTTTTTAATTTGTCTTCTAGCCATTCCCGCTTAGCCATTTTGTACTTCCTGACGATCTCATGTTTTAAACGTCTGTATTCTTTTTTTGCCTGCTTTATTCACAGAATTTTTATGTTTTCTCCTTTCACCAATGAAATTCAGTATTTCTGGTGTTAAATAATTGTTTCTACTTCCCATCAATGAATTTCAGTATCTCTTGTGTTACATAATTATTTCTACTAGGTCTTGTCTTTATACGTGTTTGAACCTGTAGCCTTCAGTATTTCATCTGTTAAAGCTACCAATTCGTCTTCCACTGTATTCCTTTATTATGTTTTAGTCAACCGTTGCCTAATGCTTCCTCTGAAACTCTCTGTAACCCCCATCACTATCGCTCACCCCACTCTCGCCGACTGCGTATCTACTGGCCACGTTATTCTCCATACGCGCTATCACTGTTGCTCTTGAAATGACGTAGGAGACATGACATTACATAGTAGGTTGAGAAAGATGCTGGATTGGTTGTCCTACATGTAATTTGATGCATATTACTTCAGGAAAGGAGGAATACGAATCTAAAATATTCTATTAAAATATCACCTGTCTGGAAAATTCATGCACTGTAAAGTAATCGAACATCTTAAATCTCTTACACGCTACCGATTTAAAGGATGGACTCTGCCACTTCATGGAGATGCAGAATTTGAGTTTGGAGATGGTACAATACTGAGACATAGTTATCTCACTCCTGCACATATGTTAATTAAAATTATAGCACGATGTAGTCAAGAAGACAAATTTTATCCAAAGACTTTCGTTTTATCTAATATACTGTGTAGTACAAAGTATACAAGGTTAAATTTGATGGGTGTACAGATGGCGAAATTTTTTTCCAGAGAGCTGCCACTTCCGACAGCAAAACTGGCTCAGGCCTGGCTGGCCATCGAATCGAACCAACGTATTCGTAGTATCAAAAGTACGAAAAATATCGTTGCAGGATGACAGTCGGAAACCCTCTGTGCTGCCACTGATCTTAACATGTAAGAAACATAACGGCTGCTGTTCAAAATATCTGCTGTGCGTACCAGAAACGATCGTGTTTGTACCTGATAGCACAACCCATGCAATCATGTCAGGTACTGGACCCACATGACGATGATAAATGCAATCTGGAAAATCTCGTTTTCTCAGAACCTCGACACAAGTACTGTACTCAGAAATGAGACTCAGCTCAAAAGACGAAATACGAGCTTTGTTCAGAATGTACCGGGATTTTCTTTAAAATATTTTTTTTATTCGTGTACATTAACATTTTCGTAGTTCCCATTAGATGTTACGCACTTTTGCCAGAACATTTTCCAATCTCTGAAATAGTTCTGGAACTCGATCTTTGGGACGGCACTTAACTCTTTCAGAAATTCGTTCTTAATCTCATCTAAGCTTGTAAAACGACTGTACTTTGAGATGCTCTTTATGTTTGGAATAAAGAGAAAGTCAGAACTACCGTCTCTGGTGAATATAGAGGCTGAGACGTCGTAACATTACTGTTATCCGCCAAAAATTCACGAACGAGCGTTGAAGTGTAAGCAGGTTCATTATTGCTATGAAAAAGCCGTGAACTGTTTCGCCCCAAATTCAGCTTTTTTTCGGATTGCATCCTGCAAACGGTGTTGAGCTTGTAGGTTGTACTCTATCTTTGATCATCTGTTCTTTTGACACTATGCCGTTAAAGTCGAAGAAATTAGTGAGCAGAACCTTCACATTCGACAGCACTTGCCGAAATATTTCGATGTTACCGATCCGGGATGTTTCCACTGCGACGATTGAACGATAGTATCGACGTCATAACCGTATACTCAAGTTTCGTCATCTGTTATGACATGTTTCAGCAATTCTGTATCGTTGTTAACTTCATTTAGCAACAAACGCTCAACTTTCATTCACCGCTATCCTTACTCGAAATTCAGCACCTTTGGCAAAGATTCTGGGATCACGTGTATACCCAAAGCATCCAAAAAGTTTTCAGGGGCTGAGAGAATTGATAGGCGACAATCTTCAGCAACTTCTCTGATTGTGATTCGACGATCGTTCATAATCGTTTCTTTCAATTTTTCGACGTTTTCATCGGCTTTTAGTGTGCTGGGGCGTCCAGAACGTTCGTCATCTTCAGCTTCAGGGCCACCTTGGAAACGCGTATGCCACTCATAAACCCTTGTTTTATTCATAGCAACTTACCAAAACCAATGATCATCATTTCTAAAACTTTGATATATGTTATTCAATTTTTATAGCAAAATTTATGCTAATTCTGTGATCCTTTTTAAAACAAATCGATAATCGTCATTCGTGAGCAAAGACACGTAACCATCCTGACAGCTGACTACAGCTAAACATCGAGTATAGTTAAAGCGGGAATGAAACGTTTCAAACATGTTCACCACTACACACCGCTTGAATCATACTAACGTCACCCGCAAAATTACAAAATTTCCGTTACTTTTTGAACACACATCGTATGTCGGCGCGGCTCTGCACCCGCATCACGGGAAACCGCAATAATGGTCGCCTTAGTAACTGTGCGTTCTGCCGCAGACTTCGTTGCACTGTCGGTACGGATATTTACCTTGCCAAAAAAGCCCATTTCCTGACATTGTACGTCCCATGGCTATGCAATCCTGCACGGCTGAGTGAACAGATCTGGGTCTTCTCAGGTGCTATTTATGTAGGATTTGAATGCGAATTTCTTCAACCTATGATTCCATCTTCACATGACAGTCATGGCATTCCGACCAACGGCAGCAGGAATACTGCGTAATGAGAAACTACACTCTCCACATAATACAATCCTGCCGTTGCCCTGTTCCGACACACGCTGTTAGGAAATTCATCTTACACGAGACGTAAGTCTATCCTCCCATAAATGACTAACATTTAAAAGCGATTTCTGAATGAGAACGCCGCTGGCTAATCTTTCTTTTCTGACGTAATGTAGATGGCGATATTCTTACACACTTTTAGCGGTTTCGGTGAATTACTGATCATTTGTATATCAAGCACATAGTTTAGTTCATTCCCAGCTGGAGTTCGTTGCATGCAGCCTTGGTAGTGTTGTATTTTTAATGGCAAGAAATATATACAGGATGTTCGGAAACTACTCGTTCAAATTGATACATGAGGTAGAGAACATAAAAACAAAACACGAATATCGAAGGGAAAGCCGAAGAGAGCCGGAGCCGCAATGTGGCATCGAAACAATAGCGAAAATTTGTGCCATATCGGTACTAAACCCCGGATCTCGCGCTTGACGTTGGCGGTTGCCTTAACTGCCTTTTTTTTGTCCTTCTTTTTCTTAAAGCTGATCACTGAATCCTTCATTCAATTTTTATCTTTATTAAGAAGGGCAGCCAGCTCTCTGACAGAGCACCCTGAGCTGCAGTGCCAACGACAACCCCTACGGCTCTGAGCACTATGGGACTCAACTGCTGTGGTCATAAGTCCCCTAGAACTTAGAACTACTTAAACCTAACTAACCTAAGGACAGCACACAACACCCAGCCATCACGAGGCAGAGAAAATCCCTGGCCGCGCCAGGAATCGAACCCGGGAACCCGGGCGTGGGAAGCGAGAACGCTACCGCACGACCACGAGATACGGGCTGACAACCTCTACCATCTGCACATGCTTCCCATATGACTCAAATTCTCAACTTGTCACACGATTGTAGAGCCCACTGTCCATGCACCTTCTTGCTCACAGCGAGTCTTGGGTCTTGTATTCCCACAACAGGTTGGGTAGCTGTTGTACACTCGCACTGGAGTTATTAATGTAGGCACACACACACACACACACACACACACACACACACACACACACACACATTCTTCACGCGCCGATGGAGTGCGTTGGTTTATTTTCCATTACAAACAAAATGATTTTTGAAGTGGAATTTTACAGGACCATTCGACACAGCGGTCCCAAAATAGTCCATTGCGGTATTCGTTTTATCACTGTATGTTAACAGAGACGAATAATATACACTGTCCGCAGCTCGTGGTCGTGCGGTAGCGTTCTCGCTTCCACGCCCGAGTTGCCGGGTTCGATTCAGGGCGGGGTCAGGAATTTTCTCTACCTCGTGATGACTGGGTGTTGTGTGCTGTCCTTAGGTTAGTTAGGTTTAAGTAGTTCTAAGTTCTAGGGGACTGATGACCATAGATGTTAAGTCCCATAGTGCTCAGAGCCATTTGAACCATTTAATATACACTACCCAGTAGGCAAAAAGGTGGGAATTTAAGGAGATGGGACCTGGATAAACTAAAAGAACCAGAGGTTGTACAGAGATTCAGGGAGAGCATAAGGGAGCAATTGACAGGAATGGGGGAAATAAATACAGTAGAAGAAGAATGGGTAGCTTTGAGGGATGAAGTAGTGAAGGCAGCAGAGGATCAAGTAGGTAAAAAGACGAGGGCTAGTAGAAATCCTTGGGTAACAGAAGAAATATTGAATTTAATTGATGAAAGGAGAAAATATAAAAATGCAGTAAGTGAAACAGGCAAAAAGGAATACAAACGTCTCAAAAATGAGATCGACAGGAAGTGCAAAATGGCTAAGCAGGAATGGCTAGAGCACAAATGTAAGGATGTAGAGGCCTATCTCACTAGGGGTAAGATAGATACCGCCTACAAGAAAATTAAAGAGACCTTTGGAGATAAGAGAACAACTTGTATGAATATCAAGAGCTCAGATGGAAACCCAGTTCTAAGCAAAGAAGGGAAAGCAGAAAGGTGGAAGGAGTATATAGAGGTTCTATACAAGGGTGATGTAATTGAGGACAATATTATGGAAATGGAAGAGGATGGAGATGAAGATGAAATGGGAGATACTACACTGCATGAAGAGTTTGACAGAGCACTGAAAGACCTGAGTCAAAACAAGGCCCCCGGAGTAGACAATATTCCATTGGAACTACTGACGGCCGTGGGAGAGCCAGTTCTGACAAAACTCTACCATCTGGTGAGCAAGATGTATGAAACAGGCGAAATACCCTCAGACTTCAAGAAGAATATAATAATTCCAATCCCAAAGAAAGCAGGTGTTGACAGATGTGAAAATTACCGAACTATCAGCTTAATAAGTCACAGCTGCAAAATACTAACACGAATTCTTTACAGACGAATGGAAAAACTAGTAGATGCCAACCTCGGGGAAGATCAGTTTGGATTCCGTAGAAACACTGGAACACGTGAGGCAATACTGACCTTACGACTTATCTTAGAAGAAAGATTAAGGAAAGGCAAACCTACGTTTCTAGCGTTTGTAGACTTAGAGAAAGCTTTTGACAATGTTGACTGGAATACTCTCTTTCAAATTCTAAAGGTGGCAGGGATAAAATACAGGGAGCGAAAGGCTATTTTCAATTTGTACAGAAACCAGATGGCAGTTATAAGAGTCGAGGGACATGAAAGGGAAGCAGTGGTTGGGAAGGGAGTAAGACAGGGTTGTAGCCTCTCCCCGATGTTGTTCAATCTGTATATTGAGCAAGCAGTAAAGGAAACAAAAGAAAAATTCGGAGTAGGTATTAAAAATCATGGAGAAGAAATAAAAACTTTGAGGTTCGCCGATGACATTGTAATTCTGTCAGAGACAGCAAAGGACTTGAAAGAGCAGTTGAATGAAATGGACAGTGTCTTGAAAGGAGGATATAAGATGAACATCAACAAAAGCAAAACAAGGATAATGGAATGTAGTCTTATTAAGTCGGGTGATGCTGAGGGAATTAGATTGGGAAATGAGGCACTTAAAGTAGTAAAGGAGTTTTGCTATTTGGGGAGCAAAATAACTGATGATGGTCGAAGTAGAGAGGATATAAAATGTAGGCTGGCAATGGCAAGGAAAGCGTTTCTGAAGAAGAGAAATTTGTTAACATCCAGTATTGATTTAAGTGTCAGGAAGTCATTTCTGAAAGTATTCGTATGGAGTGTAGCCATGTATGGAAGTGAAACATGGACGATAAATAGTTTGGACAAGAAGAGAATAGAAGCTTTCGAAATGTGGTGCTACAGAAGAATGCTGAAGATTAGATGGGTAGATCACATAACTAATGAGGAAGTATTGAATAGGATAGGGGAGAAGAGAAGTTTGTGGCACAACTTGACCAGAAGAAGGGATCGGTTGGTAGGACATGTTCTGAGGCATCAAGGGATCACCAATTTAGTATTGGAGGGCAGCGTGGAGGGTAAAAATCGTAGAGGGAGACCGAGAGATGAATACACTAAGCAGATTCAGAAGGATGTAGGTTGCAGTAGGTACTGGGAGATGAAAAAGCTTGCACAGGATAGAGTAGCATGGAGAGCTGCATCAAACCAGTCTCAGGACGGAAGACCACAACAACAACAACACCCAGTAGGCGACAGCACGGCCTTGAGCCACGCTGAGTCCTACCTCCACGAAGGAGCGCTGGTCAGTCGCTGCTGGATTACTGATTATTCTTTTCGTTTTACTGTTCCTGCCAAGACACATCGACAAAACGAAAAATGTACCAGAGTAATTTGGGACTACTCTATCGAGGGGGCACATAACGTTCTCCTTTAAGATTCATGACCTCTGAAGTCAACCGGTAATGTCAGGGAGCATTTTTCTAGCGGTACTGATGTAAACTGTGGTGTCGGTGTCGCTGACTGAGACTGTGTGCTAATGTTCAAATATGCACAGTTCGTATCATAGGGCACATGTGAGTCCTCGTGATGTGTGTATTGTATATTGAAATGGGGACCTAGAAACGACAGAGAGGCTTCGTCCTGCCGTAGCCATCAGTGGTTCACAACCCCATAACAGGCCACAGCAGTCCACCCACCCCACCGCCCCCCCCTCCCTCCCCCACATCGAATCCAGGGTTATTGTAAGGTTTGGCACCCAGTGGAGTCCACCCCCCCCTCCCCACCGAATCTAGGGTTATTGTGCGGTTCTGCCCCCAGTGGAACCTACCCCCCCCCCCCCCTTCCCCCCTCCCCAACACCCGCCACCCGCTAACTCTTCATACCAGACGAGTGTAACTCCAAATGTTTGCATGGTAGAGTAATTATGGAGTACACGTAAGTGGAGAGTGTTTGCGCATCAATCGCTGACATTGTGTAGCTGAGGTGCAGTAAGGGAAACCAGCTCGCATTCGCCGAGGCACATGGAAAACCGCAGGGGCCGGTTTGGCTATCCACGAGGTATTGTAACTCTTGCTAACCAACAACGATTCGATGTTAATGGGTGGGCCAGCATTGTCGGTGGTAGGCGCTCTGAATCAAACATTCTTCCAGTCCACCTCAGTGGACAGAGATATTTCCGTGGAACGTGTGTTTCCAGAACTGCTTGAACAAGTACATCTGAATTTTAGGCAAAGGATGTAGTTCCAGTACGATACGACGCTTTCCCAGTTCAGTATTGCTATGAGGAATCATCTTAGAGCCACTTTTGGGTATTAATGGATCAGCGGAAGCTGCCCTGTGGCCTGGCCACCTTGCTCACCTGACCTCATCTAACAGGATTTATTCCTCTTTGGGCATACGAAGCAGCTGGTATAAAAAACTGTTGTCGAAACAGGAGAAGACTTCGTCGCTAGAAGCGTAGTCGTTGGTGGTACAACTGTGGACAGGCCAGGAATCTTCGAATGGACAGGACAGTCAATGGTCAGACAATGTATTGCGTGCATACAGGCTAATGGTACGCGTTCGAACAACTCCTGTGAATGACAGTGCTGTAATTAAATTATGAGCTACGTTCTGTGTAAATCGTCCGTATCATCAGAAATTGCTCTCGGGAACTATATGTACCACAGATAAATAATTCTGTATTGATATTCTCTATCAGCATTATTACTTTCATCGAATAGCTTCGGAATAATCTGTATACTGACAAGATAATTTCGAAATATAAACTACAAGCACAACATGTTGAATATCATGGCTCTTTCATGTCTCTTTGTATTCGTGACTGATATCAGTAAACACGTTTTTGCAATATGCCAGTTTGTAAGAAAAAATTTACAAATATATGATTTTGTATTGTTGTAGCCTGTAATTTTGCTTGATTACATGAACGAAGGCGTAAAATGTAAACACATAATGAATGCGCATTGCATGTCCTGTCTCCTGCTTCTACAGTTCGCCATATGTGTTATCACACTTACTTTTCATAACGACTGCAAATAGCATCTACATTCATGAATATTCGTGTAAGTGTTCAGATGCATAACTTGATGTACTCTATATTTCGAATTCATAGAATGAAATCTTTATTCTATTAATACAGGGTGTTTCAAAACTGACCAGTATATTTGAAACGGCAATAAAAACTAAACGAGCAGCGATAGAAATACACCGTTTGTTGCAATATGCTTGGGACAACAGTACATTTTCAGGCAGACAAACTTTCGAAATTACAGTAGTTACAATTTTCAACAACAGATGGCGCTGCGGTCTGGGAAACTCTATAGTACGATATTTTCCACATATCCACCATGCGTAGCAATAATATGGCGTAGTCTCTGAATGAAATTACACGAAAACTTTGACAACGTGTCTGGCGGAATCGCTTCACATGCATGAGATGTACTGCTTCAGCTGTTCAATTGTTTCTGGATTCTGGCGGTACACCTGGTCTTTCAAGTGTCCCCACAGAGAGAAGTCACAGGGGTTCATGTCTGGCGAATAGGGAAGCCAATCCACGCCGCCTCCTGTATGTTTCGGATAGCCCAAAGCAATCACACGATCATCGAAATATTCATTCAGGAAATTAAAGACGTTGGCCGTGCGGTGTGGCCGGGCACCATCTTGCATAAACCACGAGGTGTTCGCAGTGTCGTCTAAGGCAGTTTGTACCGCCACAAATTCACGAAGAATGTCCAGATAGCGTGATGCAGTAATCGTTTCGGATCTGAAAAATGGGCCAATGATTCCTTTGGAAGAAATGGCGACCCAGACCAGTACTTTTTGAGGATGCAGGGACGATGGGACTGCAACATGGGGCTTTTCGGTTCCCCATATGCGCCAGTTCTGTTTATTGACGAAACCGTCCAGGTAAAAATAAGCTTCGTCAGTAAACCAAATGCTGCCCACATGCGTATCGCCGTCATCAATCCTGTGCACTATATCGTTACCGAATGTCTCTCGTGCAGCAATGGTAGCGGCGCTGAGGGGTTGCCGCGTTTGAATTTTGTATGGATAGAGGTGTAAACTCTGGCGCATGAGACGATACGTGGACGTTGGCGTCATTTGGACCGCAGCTGCAACACGGCGAACGGAAACCCGAGGCCGCTGTTGGATCACCTGCTGCACTAGCTGCCTGTTTCCTCTGTGGTTGCCGTACACGGTCGCCCTACCTTTCCAGCACGTTCATCCGTCACGTTCCCAGTCCGTTGAAATTTTTCAAACAGATCCTTTATTGTATCGCTTTTCGGTCCTTTGGTTACATTAAACCTCCGTTGAAAACTTCGTCTTGTTGCAACAACACTGTGTTCTAGGCGGTGGAATTCCAACACCAGAAAAATCCTCTGTTCTAAGGAATAAACCATGTTGTCCACAGCACACTTGCACGTTGTGAACAGCACACGCTTACAGCAGAAAGACGACGTACAGAATGGCGCACCCACAGACTGCGTTGTCTTCTATATCTTTCACATAACTTGCAGCACCATCTGTTGTTGAAAATTGTAACTACTGTAATTTCGAAAGTTTGTCCGCCTGAAAATGTACTGTTGTCCCAAGCATATTGCAACAAACGGTGTATTTCTATCGCTGCTCGTTTAGTTTTTATTGCCGTTTCAAATATACAGGTCATTTTTGAAACACCCTGTATGTATAAACATGTTGCAGAGATTTTCTGCACAACGTTGTCTCGTGCTTGTTGAGAAAAAACAGAAAAACCCACTATACAGATTTGTTAGCTTTTATTTTATTACATTAGAAGTGAGCAATTTCATAACTTTGTCCAATCACTCCATCGATAGATTTCTTGCTTACTTCATCCGTAGTGGTATTTCTTATTGACGTTGTTGCATCAACACTCAATTGACGCTGAGCTCTGCGTGAGTTCAAAGGCTTCGGAAGTGAGTGCCGGTCTGGCTTTAAGTGTTAAGTAGAGAATGTTAGGCTTATGGGACTGTATATAGTCTTTATCTGATTTTCGCATCATAACAGGACATGAGCCGAAAGATGCATCGAATCGACAGTGATCAATTTATTTTGCTATTACTGACTCGTAAAACGATTTTTCTTCACTTCAATATTAATCTAGAGTTTGTATATAAATCGCTGGATCCATCTTCACCAACGCTTAATAAATTGATGGCTCTCTTCATACATCACACATCTGTCAATGTCAAGAACGTCCTTAAAAAACCAGCCACAAACGAAAACAACGAAAATAATAAAATGATACAAACCACTTGGCTCGCCTAACATAACTGCGCTGCATCATTACAGAAGAATGTGTGTTGGGTAAATTATAAATAGAAATGCTTGTGAGAAACCTTCGTCCCAGACGGATGTTGCATTCGTTGATTGCTACTCGGGAACTAAAATGGAAAAGAATTTGTCAGCCACGTTTAAACTGTTTTAAGGGAATGTTAATTGTTTTCTGTAGATAGCACGTGTGTTGACGGTGTAAAAAAAAAATCAAAGCTCTAGCGGAAATTACCTATGATTCATACTAGTAGATTTATTTTGGCAGGAATGCCCTCCTCGCCTGTGCTAGTCAGTTTCTTCCGTCAGGTGTGTTTTGATTCGTTAATTTTCTCTACTTTGTGAAAGTTTTACGCTGTTCTCATTCCAGCTACTTATCATTTCTCTCGTCTTTTTTCGGATAACTTTCGATCCGTATTCTGTGCTCAGTAGACTTTTCGTTGATTACGCATATCTGTAAGATCTGTAATTTCTCTTTGAGATTACCAATACCATCAGTGAATCTTACCAATTATATCTTTCAGTCCTGAAGCACTGTATGTTACCCATCATTCTCTAGAACTTACCCCTATTTCTTAAAGAATTTCGAATATTTTCCGCAATTTTAGATTTTTAACGCTTTTTCTAGGTCGACAAATCCTGTGTAAGTTTTCGGTCTTCAGTCTTGCTTCCATTACCAAGCGCAATGTCGTAACTGCCTCTCTGGTGCCAGGTAAACTGATAGGCTTATAAGTGATTCTCAGCTATCTTTTCTATGCTTCTGTACATTATACTTGACAGTAACTTTGATGCCTGAGATGCTGAGTTGATTGCGCGATTTTTTTCACTCTTATCCGCGCTTGTTATCTTCGGGATTGTGTAGGTGATCTTTTCCCGAAAGTGTGGTTTTGTGACTCCAGTCTTGTAGGTTCCATAAAAAAACTTGAATCGTCTTATGGTTGTCACTTCACCCAAAGATTTTGCAGTTTCTGATGAAATATTATCTATGACGTCCACCTAATTTGACCTCAAGTCTTCCAAAGGTCTCTTAAACACTTGACTCTAATACTGGATCGTCTGTTCCTCCATATTGGATCCCATTTCTTTATCTGTCTCGTCATCAGACAGCTGCTACTTATTGGAAGTGAGGAAGAAAGGAAGAAAGGAAGATTAGAGGTTGTCCAGTCGTTTACGCCGTCATTGTAGTAGGAGCTCGGATTACGAAAGGATGATAAAGAAATTCGGTCGTGCCATTTTCGAAGGAAATACCACAGCATTTTCTTGGAGCTGTTTAGAAAAACCACGTAATACCTAGATCCAGATGTCAGGACGGTGATTTGAACCTACAACTTCCTGGTTACGAATCCACTGTTATACTTCATCTCTCATAGAGGCCTTGACTGTACCCTTTCTACCTATCTGCTCTTCCCTCTGCGTCTAAGAATGGGATTCCTCCTGCACTGTGATGTGGACACCTTTGCTATTAAATTGACCGAAGTCTGTCTTGATTTTTCTATGCACTGAGTCTTTCCGTCCGACGACCGTTTCTTTTTCCAGTTGTCCTTTCGCTTCAGCTTCCCTGAACACAGTTAACATGTTTAAATGGATTGGCCTGTAGGATCTTGCACAGATGAACAGACTTTCACGGGATAGAGTAACGTATTGAGGTTCATCAAACTATTCGTCGGATTGAAGTCCATAGTAGCAACACAATGTACTGTAACAATTTTCTCATAATGTGGGGCCACAATCATAATGTATTTCCTTAATTTCAGTACCGCCATTTGACTGTTTTTTATTAGCAGTGTTACATTTACACAATCATGATTTCGGCTTCAAAGTGTCATTATCAAGTGTATTAGGCACTGTATAACGCTTAATATACTTGATAATGGCACTTTGAAGCCGAAATCATCATCGTGTAAATGTAACACTGCAAATAAAAAACAGTCTAATGACGATACTGACCTTAAAGAGACAATCTACTGTACTTTGGCAATAGAAAGACCCGAGGTACGAGTTGAGTATGAATGTCTGAAACATCCCTACTGGTCTCAGCACTCTGTAATGTTCACCTATTCTGAAAACCAACATACAGGGTGGAAGAAGTATTAAACCCGTTGATAGGTAGGTTTCGCATGTTCCAGAATCGAATATCATGGAAGGAACCTTTTACTTCTAGGAATACTGGATAACATGCACTAATCTAAAAGAGAGTTAAGTAGATTATTTTCATGTCTACTATACTTCACCGAAAAACATTGCAATTTATTATCGCATGGCAGCTTGGAACTGTATTGAAAGAATTAAATTGGTTTTTGCCACAATATAATAAATTACATGAGAAACCTAAGAGATGCGGCCCATTCGATGCATTTGTGCCTCACTTCTTGAGAGAACGTACAATGTACGTTAGACATTGTACCATGGAATTTCGTACCACGCATGATAGAACACAAAATCCTATACACCTGTAAAAGTACTGTTGAGATATTTCGAAATTAGTCATGAATCACGTGAAGTATCGATCGTTCCAGCTGTGCTGATTGCATTTAGGGTACCGTTGGGAGACTAGAGAAATGCTGCAGCAACATTTCACCATTTCGCTGGCTCTCGATTCAGGGCTTATCGATGTGAAGCGACACCTGTTTCCGTTTCAAATCAGCGCCCTGCTGATTTATGTGACAGCCGCCCAGTCTCCGAAATTGAAACAAAGTAGTAAACGCATGTCACACATCTGTCTGGACTGAAATTATTACTCAATCATGAAATCCTGTTGGTCTGGAATGAGAAAAAACCGATGCAGTGTTGCTTGTTTGAGCGTAGTATTGAAAGTAACGGGGGATTAAACTAAATTTACTGCAGCATGACGGGTTTTAGGTTACAGATTTCTCTTCCAAATATTTACCATGGTAGATGACACGACAGTGAGGTATTACTTGTGTTAAATAGAGACGTGATTAACGAAATGAAGATGCAGATGGCAGTGAAAACCATTTCATTGGAGACACATAAAGTGTATCCACAGATCATATAGTCTGTAAATGAGCAAGTGTTGTTATGATTTCTCCATTGGCAAAAGTTTCGAGATTAGCCTCCGATTCGGATCTCCTGGAGGCGCTTGACAACTGGGAGGAAAACAAGACAAGACTGAATCACCAACGGAAGGGTAGCATTCCAGGAGTCCGAGCATGGAACGTCAGCATTCTCCGTATAATAGAGAAGCTATCAAATCTGAAAATGGAAATTCAGAGGATCAATCTAAATACAGTGGGGGCCAGTAAAGTTAAATGAAAAGAACAGTAGGTTTTCTGGACAAGAGAATGTAGCCTAATATCAACAGCAGCAGAAATGGTATGACTGGAGTAGGATTCATTATAATAGAAAAATCTGTGAACAGTTAAATGATTGGTCTCATCACATGCAGAAGATGAAAAGTTAGAGAGTACGTATGTCGATATTGAACGGGTAATTCAGTGAGTAAAGAGGGATGAGACTCTAATGATCCTGGGGAATTGGAACGCGGTAGTAGGGGAAGGAAAGAAGAAACATTTACAAGAAGTCATGAACTTGATATCAGAAGTGAAGAAAGAGGACGATAAACAGAGTTCTGCGCCATGTTTTAGCTAGTATGAACGAAAAACACTTTCAGGATTCCAAGAGCAGTTAGTACACCTAAAACCGACCCGGAGACACAGGAATATTTCAGCTGGATTACAACATGATCAGAGATTCCGAAATCAGATATTGGATTGTAATGCGTACCCAACAGCAGATAGAGACTCAGATCACAATTCAGTAATGATGAAAAGTAAAATGAAGTTTAAGAGACGAGAGCGTAACGATCAGTGTGGAAACGAGTGGTATACTAAAGCACTGAGAAAATATGACATTCGTTTGAAATTCTCTAAGGCTGAAGATACTGCGATAATTAATACCACTGTAGTCAATTCAGCTGAAGAAGGATGTAAGTCTCTGAAGACGGAAATCACGTAAGTTGGGCAAATTAACACAAGTAAAAGGAAAATAACTGCGAATAAACCTCGGATATCAGAAGAAATCTATTGGCCAAAGAAAGTAAAAAATGTTGAGGGACTTAGGAATGAAATAAGTAGGAGTTGTAAGGAATACAAGGCGAAATAGTTACGGGAAAATGGGAAATACCGGAAACGATAAAAAAGTGAAATCAGCCTTCTGTCAAATTGAAAGCAGGGGTTGCAACATTAGGAAATACAATGGAAATTGCACTTATAAGCGCAGAAAAGACAGAGATTAGGTGGGAAATGTATGTAGAGAGTTTCCAAGAACGGACGACTACTGTGATGACGTGATTCAAAAAGAAATTGGTATCGAAATGGTAACATATAGAGGATCAAGTGTTACAGTCAGTCCGACAGAAATTTCGCAGACTCATAACACTATTCAGTTCGGTGTGCAATATCTATGAGACTGGCGACATACCATTAGACATTCGGATAAGTTTTACCTACACAAATCCCGACAGAAAGAGCACACTTCTGCGAAAACTTTCGCGCAGTGAGATAACATCTAACGAATCCCAATTGCTGATATGAATAATAAAGAGAAGAATAGTAAAGGAAACAAGTTCTATCAGTTTGACTTTGGGAAAGGTTGAGGCACAAGAGAGGCATTTATTACGTTCCGGATGATAATGAAAGCTAAAGTTAAGAAAAATCGACATACGTTTTTAGTATTTACAAACCTATGAACCAATTTGCGACAGTGTAAAACTGCGCGAGATGTAGGAAATTTTGAGAAAAATATTTGTGAGATATAGGAAAAGACAGGTAATGTACAATTTGTACAACATCCAAGATGGAACTATAATATTATAAGGATAAAAAAAGTGTCAGATGGATATGGATGTAAGGCAGGGATGTCCCTACTATTCTATCTATACGTCGAAGCTACAACTACTGAAATAACAGAGTCAAGAGTGGTGTAAAAATCAGGGAGAAAGTTTATCAAAGATTCGCTGAGGATGTTATACTCAGTGAAACGGAAAATGAAATGCAAGGCCCTTTGAATGGAATGAAGAACCTATTGAGTACAGAATATGGACTGGAAGTAAAGCGAAGAGAGACGGAAGTAAGATAAAGAGGTAGGCACAGGAAAGGAACTCTTGGCGGGCCGCTTTAAGCCACTCAGAGGACTGACTGCTTGATATATGATAGATGAAGGACAATGTGTGTGTGTGTGTGTGTGTGTGTGTGTGTGTGTGTGTGTGTGTGTGTGTGTGTGTTTGACCGGAATTTCCTCCATCAGTTCACAGGCGTTGCTGTGGTAAGGGATTCGAGGGGTATTCGTGAGGACGGCGGGGCAAATGGACATTTGGCCACAAAATTAACATATATACGGAATGATTCTTTCAAAAACGTCGTCGACGGAACGTTAAAGCAAAATTTCCGGCTACTATCTTGGACCAATCGTAAAACTGTCTGTGAAAGTGATAGCACCAACATTATTATATACGTAAATCTTCCATTCTACCGCATTCACCTTAACAATTTCCTTTATCACTGCGTCAGTCCATAACAGTAAAATCACGCTCACTGACGTGGAATTCTGCTTTCATGTTACAATAAACTCATAGTCATGTTTTAATTACGTAAAAATTTTTATTTGAAAGACTTGTAACTTGCAGTGAGCATTGAATCGATTGTGAGACTGACAGATCATCTGGTAAAACATTATCAATGTGAAAGATCTCTTGCGCAACACTAGGTTACGATTTTCCGATATACACGTCACATGTAAAATAAAAACTTGTTTCCAAAAATGGGACGTGTGGTAAAATAACAACCTCACAATTTCTGTGTACTCTGAAATCAACTCTGAAACGTATTCCCCTGATTCCGTGGTAATCCCATATCGTAAGACTTACGTCGTAGAAACTCATTCCATGTAGACCTGTGTAGCCGGTCTGTGTGGCCGTGCGGTTGTAGGCGCTTCAGTCTGGAACCGCGCGACCGCTACGGTCACAGGTTCGAATCCTGCTTCGGGCATGGGTGTGTGTGATGTCCTTAGGTAAGTTCTAGGGGACTGATGACCTCAGACTTTAAGTCCCATAGTGCTCAGAGCCATTTGAACCATTCAGACCTGTATATGTATAATACAAACCGCGGCAGAGAAGTAGTATGAAGGAGAATGACTGTGAGCACTGGAGAGAATAGCGTAGACTACTGAAATTACACCACCCAACAGAAACAGTGTTGTACCCAGAAGGAGAAGAAGAAACACAATGAGACTTTTCTGGTTGAGAAGATACGTGACACTACGGAAATTATTATACAATATAGTCAGATGGAGAGGTTGTGTGATTGTACTTCAAGTATTACACAGTCTAGTCAAATTACAAAGAAATTGGCTTGCAAGTATGAAGCTTCACCATCTCTGCCCTAGCCCTATTCACTAATTCAGTCTTAAAGAGTGTCATAAATCCGGTTCATACTCTCGTGATGCTAGCAATAACACAACTGTTGTAATTCGTACTTGATATTCTGGATATTCGCAGTGGGACGGGGTGCACGTCCGAGCTGGTTATTCACATTTTCCATCGGGGCCAAATATGAGGATCTTGCTGCCCAAGGAAGTACCTCAACATCAAGCTGACAGTTTATAAAGACATGTGCCACGGAACTCTCACGTGGAAGGTACCACATGAGCTCACAGAATGTCCGTGACGCACTACCAGCCGTGACTAGTAGTCATGTACGATGATTGCCCACACCTAGACGCCAGAAGTGATACCATTGTGGCTCACCAAAACATTGGAGGAATGTGATTCTTCCTCAGGTCGCCACCATATCCACCTGCAATAGTCATCCAGGGTAGTACAGAATCGCTGTTCATCACTGAAAGTAGTCGATGCCTTGCGTAAGCAGGCCATGCGTGTCGGTCATGACACTACTCCAAATGCAGCCTACATGTGGGAAGGTAATTACTTAGGCCGGCTGCTGCTGGTCCCTGACGCATGGTACGTGATGACACAGATTGCTACAGGGAGTGCATTACTCATTCTCAGACGCAGATGTGAAGTGATTAGAATGTGCTTAGAACACAATAAGGTGATCCGCCATTGTGGTCGTCAGATGTGATCGGTCAGAACGTCTGCCCTCAGTTTTTCAGTCAGTGCAACATTGGACGCCTGTCACAACCAAAAGCCGCACAAACCTGAATATAGCAAGATTCGAACAGCCAGACAAGTGGAGATTCACAATGAGGCCCCTTTCATACTCTGTCTATCGCCGATGATGCTATCTCATACACGTGCGCGGAATCTCCGTGTCATTCGCAGTGATCGCTTATCATCTGGTACCGTTCACGCCGCTTACATACCCTACCATGCCTCTTAACAACACCAAACTTGATCAGCAGTTCAAATGGTTCAAATGGCTCTGAGCAGTATGGGATTTAACATCTGAGGTCACCAGTCCCCTAGAACGTATAACTATTTAAACTAACCTATTCCCGGGATCGATTCCCGGCGGGGTCAGGGGTTTTCTCTGCCTCGTGATGACTGGGTGTTGTGTGATGATCTTAGGTTAGTTAGGTTAGTTAGGTTTAAGTAGTTCTAAGTTCCAGGGGACTGATGACCATAGACGTTAAATCCCATAGTGCTCAGAGCCATTTGAACCATTTGATTTAACTAACCTAAGAATATCACACACACCCATGCCCGAGCCAGAATTCGAACCATCGGCCTTAGCGGTCGCGCGGTTCCAGACTGAAGCGCCTAGAACCGTTCGGCCACACCTGCCGGCTCGAACAACAGTAATGCACGCTGGTTGTCGTTGTACTTGTCTCAGAGAATTGTTCTCATCGTTTACACAGCAGCCGATGATGTGTACGTTTTCGAAGTCACAATACAATCCCACCATTCTTCTGGGTCCTCCGTTTTTTTTTTTTTTTTTTTTTTTTGGTTTTTTTTTTTTGAGGCGGTACAGATGGCGAGTGTCTCTCCATTTCAGAGAAAGGGTTCATAATCCGACGTAGTTTATTACGAGGGATGTGGCAAACAAAACCAAATCCGTACTATCCTGAAGGGCTGCAGTGAGGTCACATCATTTAGATGCTGCAGACTACTGCATATTTGGGAATACTGCGAAGACACTATTGTTCAGATGTCTGTGAAGCTTCATGTACCCCGTCAACTGTGAGGGAGCAGGAGACGAGATGGCTGAATGACATTCAAAGACCGTGGAAAACTTTTATATCTAATTTACAGAAACCACAAGGCCAATGTCGGCCGTGAATTACGATGCACTCAGGCGGCCGACATCTGTTTTTACGATTTCAGAGCAGGTGGAGCATTAACTCATCCTGAGTGTGACGGAGTAAGGCTTCACGAAAGAAGTGCAACAACAGATCACGTGGGAACTGTTCACCACTCGTGACAAGCAAACGTATTTGTAGTTGCCATTCCAACATGTAAACAAACCCGTCAGGTTAGCGGAGAGCGCTAATGCGTTGCTTCGGGTAGGCACGCCGGCCCTGGATCGAATCCACCCGGCAGATTAACGCGTGGACAGGTGTGCTGGATAGCCTGGATGTGGTTTTTAGGCGGTTTCTCCACATCCCACTTGGTGAACACCGGGCTTGTCCCCACATCCCGCCTCAGTAACACGAGGGCAGGAAGGGCATCCGGCCTCCCCTTTCCACTAACCATGCCGAATCCGACTGTAACAATGCCGACCCTGCGAAAGCTGTGGGACTAGGCACAAGCGATATACAGGGTGTTACAAAATGGTACGGCCAAACTTTCAGGAAACATTCCTCACACACAAAGAAAGAAAATACGTTATGTGGACATGTGTCCGAAAACGCTTACTTTCCATGTTAGAGCTCATTTTATTACTTCTCTTCAAATCACATTAATCATTGAATGGAAACACACAGCAACAGAACGTACCAGCGTCACTTCAAACACTTTGTTACAGGAAATTTTCAAAATGACCTCCGTCAGAGAGGATACATGCATCCACCCTCCGTCGCATGGAATCCCTGATGTGCGCTGATGCAGCGCTGGAGAATGGATGGCGTATTGTATCACAGCCGTCCACAATACGAGCACGAAGAGTCTCTACATTTGGTACCGGGGTTGCGTAGACAAGAGCTTTCAAATGCCCCCATAAATGAAAGTCAAGAGGGTTGAGGTCAGGAGAGCGTAGAGGCCATGGAATTGGTAGCCTCTACCAATCCATCTGTCACCGAATCTGTTGTTGAGAAGCGTACGAGCACTTCGACTGAAATGTGCAGGAGCTCCATCGTGCATGAACCACATGTTGTGTCGTAAAGGCACATGTTCTAGCAGCAAAAATAGAGTATCCCGTATGAAATCATGAGAAAGTGCTCCATTGAGCGTAGTTGGGTTCAAATGGCTCTGAGCACTATGGGACTCAACATCTTAGGTCATAAGTCCCCTAGAACTTAGAACTACTTAAACCTAACTAACCTAAGGACATCACACACACCCATGCCCGAGGCAGGATTCGAACCTGCGACCGTAGCAGTCCCGCGGTTCCGGACTGCAGCGCCAGAACCGCTAGACCACTGCGACCGGCAGCGTAGTTGGGAGAACATGGGGCCCAATCAAGACATCACTAACAATGCCTGCCCAAACGTTCACAGAAAATCTGTGTTGATGACGTGATTGCACAATTGCATGTCAACACAAGCACCGAAGTCGCTATTACCTTCCTTCAATTGGGGCAACTGGCGGTGAATCGAGGAAGTACAGTACGTACTGACGAAACTAAAATGAGCTCTAACATGGAAATTAAGCGTTTCTGTACACATGTCCACATAACATCTTTTCCTTATTTGTGTGTGAGGAATGTTTCCTGAAACTTTGGCCGTACCTTTTTGTAACACCCTGTATAGAATACCAACTGAGCCGTGCGTAGCTCGTGTCCGTAACATATCTCACTAGACGTCATCTTTTTACTGCACTACCACCTCGTTATATTAATTTCAATTACTGGTGTCACTGGTTGCCACCTTGCCTGCCCGTGAGCGGCAGCAGTGACGCTTATCGATATAAGCCCTGGCGTATTATCTTGGCTCACCGCTGTTACTTCTGAGTTGTCGTGTGTGCGGAGTTAGTTCGGATCTGTCAGTGAGTTGGAACACGCCAGCAGTAGAGTTCGGACCTCGCAGTCGGACAGTTGGGACGCGGCAGAAGTTCGGTCGGGTTGGAGCGGCAGTGAGGTTCGGTTAGCCGTGACACACGTGCCTGGGGACGGTATTGGTTCATCGTCGGTTGGTCGTCTTACCGGACGACGCGAATTTGCTCGCCGATCGCTTATGGGTTGGCGGTGAGTGTCTCAACTCGTGGTTTTTACTGGTGATTGAACAGTCACTGCCTTTAGCATTGGTCGCGTTCTTCGTCCTAGTGTTTGTGAATTTGTGTGTGGCTTGTGGTGATGACTACTCAGTTATTTTAGCGCTGTCTCCGTGCTCGTGTGCGAGGAGCCGGTCGGTTGGTGTGGATCAGCCAGGATATCTCCGCGCGGCGCAGTGGGCCGGGCCCACTGGCGGTCTCTACGCAGGTGTCGGAGTGTGTGGCAGCTGTTCCGATTGCTACGGGGTTCGTGGCTCGCCGACCCAGGACATCAAAGTTGAGTGGTGGTTTCATTACCGAGGCCAGACTACATTGAGGCGTTGATTTTCTTGGTTGGCTGTTGTGGATTATCCCGTGAGCAACAGCGAGTGTTCGAGTTGGCGAAAGGTTGGCAACCACCCGGTGGAGTCTAACTGTATTTTGGTTATTTGAAGTCCAAGTGCCCGAGCAGAATTTTCTGCCTCGTGGACGTTAGCGTTTCGGTTACCTGCCATGGCAGCTGACGTAAAATTCAGGCAGTGTCCTTTCCTGACTGTGTTGCCGCTGGCCAACACGTGTGTGTAGTTTTGACAACTTTTGCATACTTGGTTGTGGGCGGTTACACCTTCTACGTTTGGGCCTTGGAGTTCCTTGTGCACTGATCGGGTGGAAAGCAAGTCATCCTGTTGGTCTGTCCGTTAACTGTCTCTTGGTTGGTTTCCTAGCGGATCGGATATCGTTGGGCTGACTACCTGTTTCCCCTAAGCGAACGTTAATATTTCAAGTGCAGACCGACCCCATCCCCCGAAATTTCTCAGCGCCGCTGGCTGTACCGCCTATTCTTATTGGTGTTTAATTATGTATTTTAATGGCTTACAGCCGATGGTTTGGATTTGTATGCTTTTAGTTGGGTTTTTAAATAATGGGCCTTCATCTGCTTTAAAATTTAAATTCATTACTTGTTAAACCTTAGATTGCTTGGGCCTTCAGACTGTGTAAAATATTGTTTAAGGATAAAGCTTTGGGCCTTCTGCCCACTAAAAATTATTTTAGTTGTTTTACGTAATCGGCCTTCAGCCGTTTTTAAATTAAAGTTCTTGTGTTTCAAGTATCAGACTGTGGGGGCTTTAGCCTAATTGAAGAGAAGGCCTTCTGCACCGAGTATGTTTTAATTATAATTTCCTGCAGTCATAAATCATGGGCCTTCAGCTGACTTTAAATGAAATTGGTTTGTTTTGAAGTGTTAGATTTGTTGGGCCTTCAGCCAAGTTATAGAACTTACGTGAGGCCATCTGCCTTCTAAATATTCTGTTTTTAGTCTGATTTTTAAGTTAATAGCTTTCAGCCGCCTTTTAAATTTAAGTGGTTGTGCCCTTAAGGCATGAGATAGTGTGGCCTATTCATCCGATAACTAAGTTCAAAGATTTTTACTGTATAGTTTGAACTACTAAATAAAGTTATATGTGTTTGAGTGTAACTGACAGCCCTCTTTTGGCCGCTTTCCATAATTTCAACTACGTGTTCTGTCCTGCGGATTTAAGCAGGACGTTTCAACAACATGTAAACGTGGCATACACCTAAATGGAGGTCTGTTTTCTTAACCGACGTCACACACCACGTAAAGTGAAACTAGTTGTGTAATTGGCTTCAAGACAGAACTCCGTATCAGGTATACATTAGGGGACTTCAAAAAGTGAGTTACACGTTATTGTGGTAGGGCACGAACTTTTTATTGACTGCTGTACTGATTTTCAAAATGTTGTCGGTACATGACATTAATTTTCAGTAACGTTACCAAGTCACTGTAGAATTCAGCTACCTGATCACGGAACCATTAGGAAACCACTATGGCAAATCTGTGATTGCTGAGTATCATATCCCCGATTGCTTGGTCAAGGCTGTCTATGGTCGATACCGATGTCTTCCGATCCCAACCAACTTCATCCACTTGTGCAGTCTTGTTCACAATGTTGACATTATTTCACTGCATTTGGTCCATACACCGCCAGAATTTCATGGTCGGTCTGTGTACAATTTAGACTTTGCCCACAAGATTATTATTGTTTCTCGTATTTCAAAAAATGGTTCAAATGGCTCTGAGCACTATGGGACTTAACATCTGTGGTCATCAGTCCCCTAGAACTTAGAACTACTTAAACCTAACTAACCTAAGGACATCACACAACACCCAGTCATCTCCCGTATTTCAACTTCGAACTAAGTTTCCAGTTGTAATTCGCACATTGTGATGCTAATTTGGTCTGTACCGCAGCGAAACTATGTTTGTAGCAGACCGGCAACATGTTGACTCTACTGACAGTGTGCCATTCTTGTTTCAAAATGGTCTTAGCGTGGGATGACGTGTATAATTTAATTTTTGTTGTCCCCTAGCAGTATCTGGGCAGGGGAGGTGCTCACAGGAACTTGCGTCAGTGTATGTGGTGGTGCATCTAACTTACATCTCCTTGTGGGGGGGAGGGCGGGGGGGGGGGGGGAGATAAAATTGTGTAGGTCTACAAAACAAACTTAACGGAAGCATTTTTCACGTATAACAGTTTCGGCTCACCATACAACACGACAACTTTCGAACATACAGCTCTTGTCTCGTGGGAGATTGTGTTCAAGAGTAAACTATCCAAGACGAGGAGAGTAATGTCGGTGTACTCATTCAAGCGCTATTTTCAAAGCTATGATGGTATCTGGCATCACATCAGGTGTCAAGGTAACCTCTTACTCCCTTCCAACGTAGCCTCAAGGCAAATTGTATGACATAAAAGTTACAAGAAATTAAGGTCGCCCAACATACAATAACATTTTAAGCGCCAATTTTAACGTCACCCGGTCGCCCATTGATCTAGGCCAATTTAATTACTTTAAAATGGCGAAAAAATAGTGCTGCCTCGCGCTCTCTACCTCTCATTGTGTGTGTCTCGTCATTGGTGCTCTGTACACTGTAGTGAAAGGATCATCAAGAAGCGCCAGCAGCTGAAATCAGCCACCACATTCAGACGGAAAAGGAAACTGCGGATAAGTGGTTCATTCCACGCACCCCTTTAGGCTAATTGTGTGACAGCGTGCTATCCTATTTAAAACTATGGCAAATAATATAATGCTTAGTAAGAAAGCTTTCACGACCGGATGACATATCTTCTGGTAAACCTTCCGAGATGCAAGGTCGTGGTCCATGAAACTCTTCAGCTCCTAACGTTTCGTCCAGAGCTGCACTGGACATCTTTAGAGGGGTGTTTCTCCTCCGGTGAAGTCGGCAAGACTCACCGGAGGAGAAACACCACTCTGAAGATATCCAGCGCAGCTCTGGACGAAACGTTAGGAGCTGAAGAGTTTCATGGACCACAACCTTGCATCCCGGAAGGTTTATCAGAAAATACACTCCTGGAAATGGAAAAAAGAACACATTGACGCCGGTGGGTCAGACACACCATACTTGCTCCGGACACTGCGAGAGCGCTGTACAAGCAATGATCACACGCACGGCACAGCGGACACACCAGGAACCGCGGTGTTGGCCGTCGAATGGCGCTAGCTGCGCAGCATTTGTGCACCGCCGCCGTCAGTGTCAGCCAGTTTGCCGTGGCATACGGAGCTCCATCGCAGTCTTTAACACTGGTAGCATGCCGCGACAGCGTGGACGTGAACCGTATGTGCAGTTGACGGACTTTGAGCGAGGGCGTATAGTGGGCATGCGGGAGGCCGGGTGGACGTACCGCCGAATTGCTCAACACGTGGGGCGTGAGGTCTCCACAGTACATCGATGTTGTCGCCAGTGGTCGGCGGAAGGTGCACGTGCCCGTCGACCTGGGACCGGACCGCAGCGACGCACAGATGCACGCCAAGACCATAGGATCCTACGCAGTGCCGTAGGGGACCACACCGCCACTTCCCAGCAAATTAGGGACACTGTTGCTCCTGGAGTATCGGCGAGGACCATTCGCAACCGTCTCCATGAAGCTGGGCTACGGTCCCGCACACCATTAGGCCGTCTTCCGCTCACGCCCCAAGATCGTGCAGCCCACCTCCAGTGGTGTCGCGACAGGCGTGAATGGAGGGACGAATGGAGACGTGTCGTCTTCAGCGATGAGAGTCGCTTCTGACTTGGTGCCAATGATGGTCGTATGCGTGTTTGGCGCCGTGCAGGTGAGCGCCACAATCAGGACTGCATACGACCGAGGCACACAGGGCCAACACCCGGCATCATGGTGTGGGGAGCGATCTCCTACACTGGCCGTACACCACTGGTGATCGTCGAGGGGACACTGAATAGTGCACGGTACATCCAAACCGTCATCGAACCCATCGTTCTACCATTCCTAGACCGGCAAGGGAACTTGCTGTTCCAACAGGACAATGCACGCCCACATGTATCCCGTGCCACCCAACGTGCTCTAGAAGGTGTAAGTCAACTACCCTGGCCAGCAAGATCTCCGGATCTGTCCCCCATTGTGCATGTTTGGGACTGGATGATGCGTCGTCTCACGTGGTCTGCACGTCCAGCACGAACGCTGGTCCAACTGAGGCGCCAGGTGGAAATGGCATGGCAAGCCGTTCCACAGGACTACATCCAGCATCTCTACGATCGTGTCCATGGGAGAATAGCAGCCTGCATTGCTGCGAAAGGTGGATATACACTGTACTAGTGCCGACATTGTGCATGCTCTGTTGCCTGTGTCTATGTGCCTGTGGTTCTGTCAGTGTGATCATGTGATGTATCTGACCCCAGGAATGTGTCTATAAAGTTTCCCCTTCCTGGGACAATGAAATACACGGTGTTCTTATTTCAATTTCCAGGAGTGTATAATGCTTACTGTAATTAATGATAACAAATGGTTGCCTTCAAGTTTCAAATCATAATTATCAAAATTAGCGGTAGAGTAATGGGCATTTTCTATGAGAACTCCAATGCATTATCACCTCCCATTTTTATATAAAATTCAGTGGTAATTCGTTACATTTAAATTGTCTTAGAGGAGTCTGACACTATAGCATTATAGTAGAATTGTTATCTGTACCTATTACAGTTAACTGGATTCTTCTTCTTAAGTTGCCAATCCTAAGACTGATTTGCAGCAGCTCTCCATTCAGTGCGATTGTCGGCCAGCCTCTTCAATTCCGTGAAACTTCCGCATCCTAGGTCCTGCATTATCTGGCTTATGTACTTTCTTCTAGGTCTGCCTCTTGCCCTTTTGCCCTCCACAAGGCCTTCCGTTATAGTGTGGAGAAGACTTTCATGTCTCAGAATGTGTCCCATCCATATATCTCTCCTCTTCTTGACCGACTTCCAAAGAACTGGAACTTCCTCCGCTCTCTGCAGGACTTCTTCATTTGTCATCCTGGCCGTCCATGGAATTTTTAACATCCTTCGCAGACACCACATTTCGAATCCTTCAATCCTTCTTCTTTCGTCCTCTCCAAGTGTCCAGGTTTCGCTGCCGTAGAGAAGCACACTCCCAACAAAGGTCTTTATTAACCGCTTCCTTAGCGACAGACTTATCATATTTGATGTGAGGAGTCCTTTCCTTTTATAGAATGCAATCTTTGCCTGATTTATTCTACTTATTACATCTTTCCTACTACGACCATCTGATGTTATTCTGCTTCCCAAGTAGACAAAGTCTTGTATTTCTTTCAGCTTCTCTCCATTCAGCCTTATATTCGTAATTGCTTGATTATTTTGTTTGCTTGCAACTAAGATTTTTGTTTTTGACTTATTAATTTTCATGTTGTACCGTGTAGCAAGAGTGTTTTCCATTTCCTCCAACACTACTTGTAATTCTTCCTCATTTTCCGCTAGGACAGCAATGTAATCCGCAAAACGCAGAATATCAACTATTTTTCCCTGGATCCTGATTCCATTAGCTTGTCCTAACTTTCCTCTGACCTCGTCCATTGCTTTCTGTATGTACATATTAAAGAGGACAGTGGAGAGTGCACATCCCTGTCTCACACCCTGTTTAATTTTTGCTTGTTGTTGATGTTCCCCACATCTCACTATTGCCACCTCTTCTTTGTATATGTTCCATATCGTTCTCCTGTCCTTGTACTTAGCTCCAGTTTCCCCTCAATATCTGGAATAGTTTTTTCCATTCAACCTTATCAAAGGCTTTTTCAAGGTCAATAAATGCTATGCAGGTGTCCTTTCCTTTTTCCATTCTTTTTTCTATTATGAGCCTTAGGGCCATAATGGCTTCTCGCGTACCTCTCCCTCTTCTAAAGCCAAACTGGTCTTCTGTGAGCATGCATTCCACGTTCCCTTCAATTCTTCTGAGGAGGATGGTCGTCAAAATTTCTGATGCATGTGATGTTAGGCTGAGGGTTCTGTATTGTGCACACGATTTTGCTGGCATTTTCTTTGGTAATGGAACAATAATACACTTTTTGAAGTCTGGGTTACAGAAGTAAATTTCATTGCGTAGTTGTCATTGGCAATATTGATGAATGTTCCTTAGTACAATCGATTTGAAAATGTTTGTAGTGTATAGGAAAACCGTACTAGCGGCAGTAGTATGTCATTATTATATTATTATCTGTTGCTATAACTCAATCCAAGAAATGTCCTGGAATACTAGAGAGACATGTAAGTTAACAAAAAAATGGTTCAAATGGCTCTGAGCACTATGGGACTTAACATCTGAGGTCATCAGTCCCCTAGAACTTAGAACTACATAAACCTAACTAACCTAAGGACATCACACACATCCATGCCCGAGGCAGGATTCGAACCTGCGACCGTAGCGGTCGCGCGGTTCCAGACTGAAGTGCCTAGAACCACTCGGCCATGTAAGTTAACAAATAAATGTTACAGCTGTACAAGACCATCTGACAGTATGTCAACATTAATCGCTACCTTCTTCTCTGCTGAGTTCTTAATTTCTCACAAGGCCTGTCATTTAGCTGTCATTAAACTTTAATCTCGCTTTCTTTCTTTCTTTCCTTCCTTCCTTCCTTCTTTCTTTCTTTCTTTCTTTCTGCTTTCATTCTATGTTTTCTCCTTCGTTCCTTGTCATGTGGAGAGTAGAATTTCTTCGAGATTGATGTAACTTTCAATGAACACCATCAGAAATAAAGTCAAAAATAGCTCCATTTGCTTTTGCTTGTAACTGCAATTTCACTCAGTACCTTAGTACCTATACTACTCTTACAGACGCATACATTTTGTTCATATCAACATTTGAATATTGATTCATTGTCTCGATGCAGTGAGTCATTGCTTAATCAAGCCATGTCATGTGTGTCTTTTTCTTCATTTTTCTTATATATCATCTACCTATCGCATTGGACATCTACGGACCTCGCTGTTTCCTTTTTCTTGTATCTGTGGACTTCCTTTCCTATGCTGTTCTTCGTCAGTCGACATTTTTCCAGATTTTAGTTTTTACTTTTCTTGGAAACCAGAATAGGTTTATGATTCTTGAGCGGAAAGCATTTGTGTGTATCCTCCATGTTATCCCCACTTCATGCAGATCTGTTTATAGCTGGGTAGATGATGCCCCCTAAGTATTATTGTTGAGAAAGTCATGGGAGATCCGACAGTTCAACATTCTAGGTCTGAAAGGGTCAATGTGGTTACTGAACACAAAAACCGTAATCCTACTGTGTGCGAATCCAGTGTGCTAACCGCTGCGCCACCTCGCTCTGGGAGAATACCGTATAGAGATTATCAGGAGACGGCATTTTCTTTTGATGATTACGAACTAACAAACAATTTTTCTTAAGAATACTTTCACTAACATGACATAAGATTTCATATCAAGCTAGGGCTAGGGAAGTGCGATCAAAAACTCCCAAAGAAATTGATCTGGCTAGTGCATGCCGCGCAAATCCGATTTGTGCTTCTGCTAACACAAAGGGAGAAGCTACCTTCATCAGAACATTTAAGAACGAACATAAAACGCTGACTGTATAGTCTGAGATAATGTTTCATTGCGGCAAACAGCCATTTAGTTTGCAATAATCAAAATAACGAATAGTGTCATGAACTTGTATTAATTGAGATGCAATCGGCGATACTACTTTGTCAGTAAAAGCGGGATGCACCTGATGAATAGCTGTGACCACATGCAGTGCTTCTCGGTCAGAGGGAAACTTAAATATGAGTAAGAGGTCCATAAATATGAGTGTGGGTGAAACTTATACGCAGCACTTCGCAATTCGCTATATTTGCTTTAGAATAAGTTCTTGTTTTTCATACTAGCGAAGCATCTACGTTATCAGAAACTTCACACAAAAATTAACACAGTGTAATTGCCAAGGCAGACTACTACGTTAAATAGCACTCTACTTGTGTGTCAATATGACTCCGTCGGTGAATCTACTTTTAATTTCATGGAGAACGAAGGTTGTGGAAACTCACAGTGTTGTATCGGATGAAAATCAAAACTGTTTGCAGTCGTGCGCCAAACTCTTCATTGCTGTACGGGATCATCTCTTCTTAGCATCTTATTGCTTACAGTCGTAATCCGTAGCTCGCTACAGTAGCTGTGTTAATTATAAGGATGCTACAGTTATTGTGTTAATTCCAGGGCCGATTCGATAAATATTGGCCAAACAAGAACCTCCCCTCTCCCGCCCCCCTTTACCCTTGTGCTTTCTGACCCTTGCCAATTTTCCGTACCAGTTGCGATACGCAAAGAATATGTCTTACATTTGGGCGTCAGTAGCGCCCCAAGTGTGTGCTACTGATTGTGACGGTCCGAACAGCTTGGCACCGCTTGTAGTGTTGTAGAAAATTTTCATAACAAATCTCGTCTTGTAATACACAACCGAAATGACGGTCACAGCACGTGCGCTATGTGTTGCGGTTTGATAAATTTTCAGTTCACTGCCACCTGCTTTTCTGTGTTCAGAATTTTACTGGAAGTTAACATGTCCCCAGTAAAAGTATTTTTATAGACCCATTTCCGTCTACGTCTTACTTTCGATCTACTGCTTCGACTTTTCAAGTTAGCGCCTCTTTACAGAAGCTCAGAACAGCTGCCGAAAGACGATATACTGGCTGCTCCTCAACGTTCTATCATATTAGACTAATCCCTAGTGTATTCTATTGGAAGCGCTTGTTCCAAAAGTTTCCACTAGAATTTTCGCCTTGACAGTTTTTGTGACAGAATCATATCTTCATTTGAAAACCGTAAATGAAGTAGGACGTGCTGCGTCTATTGTGCAACTATGCAGATATCAGTGGTTACGTGAAGATTCTCTCACACGTAGTGGAGGTCAATGCACCACGGATGCCGGCCAGGAGCGTCCAATTGTAAGGGTACCTATGGCAGATCGTACAGCTACCGCAGCACAAATAAGAAGGCTTGTGAGCCCATAGGTTTCAACATCAACTATTGCGAACCAGTTATGACTATTAAGACCACACGCATGCATTTCTCTAGTCCCTCTTCCTCTCACGTTGCAGCATTGAAGCGTACGGCTTAACTGGTGCCGTCAGATGGTCAGTTTGAAGGTAGAATGGGCCTCCGTGTTCTTCAGGGATGATAGGAGATTCTGCTTGAACGCAGGTGGTGGTAGCTTGTGCGTACGACGTCGGTCTGCCGAGTGCTGTCTCGCAGAGTGCATTCATTTAAGACACACATCTCCCAGGCCTTATGGTCAGGGGTGCTATAACACTCCTTCATCTTTGGTGTTTCTGGAGGGGACGTTAACCACGCTCGGTACATGCAGATTGTTGTTGGACCCATAGTTTTACCGTTCTTGCAACAAGAAGGTAATGTATTGTTCCAACAGGATAATGCAAGCCCACACACTGCTCGTGTAACTGAACGTGCTCTGCAAGACGTGCAGCAGCTTACCTGGCCAGCACAATCTCCAGACGTGTCTCCATTCACGCACACGGATGTTAACATGGGACGAGAAATGATACGTGTGACTCGTCAGCCAACTACTCTAACAGAATTACGTGAACAAGTCGAGTAGGCGTGACTTAATGAATCCCAGGACTATATTCGCCATCTGTGCGATTTGCTGGATATTACAGTCAGTGCCTGAACTTCCGTCCGTGGACGCTCCACCACGTACTATTATCGGTGTTTCTGCATAGGTCGATACTTGGTACCTCAGAACTGGCTCTGTTTTTGATCTGTAAATGTAATCATTTCATGTACTTCACATGCATTGTTGCAACAGTAAATCTTCAGTGAACTGGAAACCTCTAAAAGGGTGTGCTAATTCTTTTCTCCGGCAGTATATAACTGAAAATCTCTAGTACAAAGAGAGAGGTTGGCACAGGAGTCATGGCGAGCTACATAAGATCATTTAGAAGCCTGAGTAAAAAACAACCTTCATTAGAGAATTATGTGTATGTTATTGCTGTTGTTGCAGTCGTTGTTTTCAATCCGAGGACTGTTTTCGTGCAGTTATCTACGTTAATGGAGCAAGTGAATTATATCCTTACAACTGCTACAACCTGCTGGCAGTTAAAACTTGTTACCATATTCTAATTGTGGTCATTCTTAACTGTTCTTCCCTCACCCACTCTCTCTAGAACCACATGCATCCATTACCAAAAAACGGTTTCTTGATGTCCCAGGACGTGTCCTTTCAAACGATCGCTACTTTTAGTCAGTTTCAAAATGTAAATATCGTTCCTTCCAAAATCGATTCAGTATTTCCTCACTGTCTGCTCTACCCTTCTAATCTTCAGCGTTATTCTGAAGTACCACATTTCAAAAGCTACTATTTTCTTCTTCCCTGAACCACGTTTAATTCCGATTTAAGGTTAAACGCCAGACAAACACCTTTCCAAAAGAACTTCCATTATTTAAATTTGTGGTTGATGTAAACTATTTTCAAATTTCGGAAATCTTTTTCTTGCTATAGCACCTTTCTTTTTCTATCGTCTCTTCTTCAGCGTCAGCACTTATTTTGCTGCCTAAATAACAAAATGCATGAAAATGATGCTGCTTAAACATATTAGGTCCATCTATAACACGGTAGAGATACCGACAGACTTCCAGAAGTGTATCATTGTTCCTGTACCAAACAAGGCAGCAGCTACAAAGTGTGAACAGTACCGAATTCTAATCCTAATATCACATGCATCAAAATTTCTCATAAAAATAGTTCTGAAGAGATTTGAAGAGAAGGTGGAGGATATGCTGAGCGAAGATCAGTTTGGTTCCAGAAGGGAATTGGGAACAAGAGAGGCGATTCTGGCACTGAGACGCGTTATCGAAAAGCAATTACAGAAAAAGAAACCAACTTAAATTGCCTTTGTAGACATGGAAAAGGCATTTTATAACGTTATCTGGCAAGAGATGTTCAGAGTGCTGTGGAAAAGTGGAATAAAGTACAAAGACATCCATGTTATAGTTTCTATAAGAATGATGTGGCAGTGATTAGAAACTGTCACCAGGAACAAGAAGCAAATATTAGAAAAGGGGTAAGACAAGGATGTGGTCTCTCTTCTCTTATATTCAATGCTTACATCCAGGAAGCTATGGGCAAAGTTCGAAAACTATTGAGGTGGGGATCAAAATTAATTGGGCATAAGATAGACATGCTACGTTATGCAGATGATATTGCTATAGCCACGGAGACAAAAGATGATCTACAGGAAAACCTCAGAACAATGGAAAAAATTCTATGCAATCAATATGGAATGAAAATAAACAAGAAAAAGACCAAAGTGATGGTATGCAGTACAGGAGCAGAATATTAACCTCTGAGAATGAGAATTGGAAGAGGAGAGCTGGAAGTGATAGATGAATTTACTTACCTGGGAAGCAAAATCACAAGGGATGGTAGAAGCCGGAAAGCAGTTGCGACCAGAATACAAAAGGCCAAAATTGCATTTAATCGGAGAAGGAACTTACTCACCAGCAACATCAGTCTGAAAATAAGGAAGCGTATCATGAAAGGTTTCGTTTGGAGTGTGGACCTATACGGGTGTGAAACTTGGATAATTGGAAGAGAAGAGAGAAGACGGCTAGAAGCCCTGGAGATGTGGTGCTATAGAAGGATGATGAAGATCAGCTGGAGAGACAAAGTAAGTAATGAAGAGGTGCTTACAAGAGTACAGGAAACCAGATCTCTGTGGAGGCGCATCCAAACAAGAAGAGACAAATTTGTAGGGCACATCCTACAACACAACATCATCATTGGAACAATAGCAGTAGGAGCTATTGAGGAAAGGAATCGGCGGGGACGACCAAGGATATAATACATGCAGTAGGTCATGAATGATGTTGGATATAACACATACGTGGAAATGAAGAGGAAGGCAGACAGAAGAGAGGAATGGCGCTCTTCTGCAAACCAACCTCATGTTTGAACACTAAAAGAAAGAAATGACAAATCTTACCAACTACTTTTGGAGTCTCATTTCCTAATGTAATTCCCTAAGCATCACCTTGTGTAAGTCGGGTACCTTTCATTATACTTGTTGTACTTCTGTTGATATTTATCATATCATCTATTGTAACGACACGTTTTTCCGTTAGCGACAGAATTACAATACCATCGACAGAAGTGAAAGCCATTTTTGTTTTCGCTGAAATTTATAAAGGAATTTAAATTTCTCAAAACAAAAATGGCTCTGAGCACTATGGGACTTAACATGTGTGGTCATCAGTCCCCTAGAACATAGAACTACTTAAACCTAACTAACCTAAGGACATCACACACATGCCCGAGGCAGGATTCGAACATGCGACCGTAGCAGTCGCGCGGTTCCGGATTGAGTTGAATTTCTCCTTGGTATCCTTGACAGGTTGCTTAGTACACAGACTGAATAACATCGGGACCAGAATACAACTCTCTCTCTCTCTCTCTCCCTCTCTCTCTGCCTGTTCAACAACTGTACCCTTCATGTCCTTCAAGCACAGTCTGATTTTCATACAAGTTGTAAATAACCTTTCGAGTCTTGCATTTTGTCCCTGAAAGGTCAGTATTGCCTCGCGTGTTCCTACATTTCTTTGGAATCCAAACTGATATTTTCTGGTTTTTTTCTAAGCTACATCTGAAAGTAGTTTGTCAGTATTTTTCAACCATGATTTATTAGACCGACAGTTCAGTACTAGCAGTGTCTGTCAGCAACTGTCACTTCTGGCACTAGAGTTATTACGTCCTTCTTGACATCCGAAGGTATTTTTCCGATATCATATATATTGCATACCCGAATAGTTTGGTCATGATATTTTCTCCAGTGGATCTCAGTAATTGTGGAGGAACATCGTCTATTCAAAACGCCTTGTTCCGACTTATCTGATTCGGTACTCTGTCAGTTCATTGCAATACCTCATGTTTATCCAAGCACTTCATCTATCGCTGAATCTGTTGTTGGTATAAGGCGTCCGGCAATAATTATTAACCAGAGAGATTTAGTTCCAATAGGAACTTTCAGGTGACGGAGCAACAGGCAATGTGAATAATTTATTTATCAACCATGGTGGAGTGCATGTGTTGTGTTTGGGGTCATGGGGTGTTGATTCGCGTAACATTAAGTTCAAAAACTTTTATTCTGTGAAAGAGTAAGTATGATTTATAATGGCGAAAAAGCAACTGCTATTGTATTGTGTCCACCAAATTAGCTTTCCATTTGCAGTACACACAAGACAGCTAACATTAATTACAAGAGCTACTGAAGAGCTAGGCCATCCCAAATACAGTAACTCCCCCAATCTTAATTTGTGGTGTTTCAGGTGCAGACAGTGAACTTTAAAATTATTCAAAATTACAATATAGCTTCAACCTCTGGTTCCAGAAATGCAAATAAAATTTATTGTCCTATTCATCTGGTGAACTATGCAACTGCCTGCTCCATGTTTTTAAAAGCAAGTGGAAGAAGGATAAAATACAGTGTAACTGCCAGTAGCTAGGGACATGACATCCATAAATATATTTGGCAACAATGTGACTGCTTATTCCTTGGAGGGGCAGAGAATTGTCCTTCTATATTTGCTGGAAATTTTCTTGTCATTTTGATTAAATATTCTGAATGTTTCTCAATTACAGGAGGACATAGAATTAGAAACGTTACGTTTCTGACTCCAGGAAGCTCGTTCCAAGCTTAAACTACACTCACTCTCAAACATGCTTCAAATGGCTCTGAGCACTATGGGACTTAACTTCTGAGGTCATCAGTGCCCTAGAACTTAGAACTACTTAAACCTAACTAACCTAAGGGCGTCATACACATCCATGCCCGAGGCAGGAATCGAACCTGCGACCGATGCGGTTGCGCGGTTCCAGACTGAAGCGCCTAGAACCGCTCGGCCACATCGGCCGGCCACTCACTCTCGTCTTTTATATAGCGAACTATCCATCTTCTGCATCACTAGGGCAAAGGGAGAGCTGCATGGGACATTTCTCTGGCGGTTCAGAGGTTACGCGTTCACCTGCAAAGGGATAACTGTGGTAGCTGTTGGTTGAAATCTCGCTGGAGACAAGATTTTTAGTTCTTCTGTGATAAAATTACTTTCGGACTGAAATCTTTAGAAAGCATCTCCCTCATAAGTTTTTTGCTGCCTAAATTGAATACCTTGTGGATGTAAAAGTGAAAAACTTGCGGTTTGACACTATTGTTATTTCTGCTTTTTCTGATTCTGCTGGGTTAAAGACACAATTGTAATGATTTGATTGGAGCGTTGCATATTTTCTTGGCTTGATAACGTTTTGAGTGCACGGCTACATTTCCATACTTCCATTGTAGTCCTGTAACGCTGCTTCGGTATGGCTATGGGCTGCACGTAATCACAGACATTTTTTATGCTGAAAGTGCATCATATCTTGCTAATTCGTGACAATTTTGGAACGTTTGTGTTATCGGTACTTTGTTTTATTACAGAAGATTTCTGTTACAGGAGTTAACTTGTTCAGTTGCAAATTCATTGCTATTAGTGCAACAAACACTTTAAAGCGTTTTTTCGTCTGTTTATTTACCACAGCAGATAAAAATATGAAGTACGTTTATCATCAGCAATGTAGTCTCCGACATTATCTAATCTTATCGAACTTGTACTGCATTCATTCAGTTGTTTCATTTTCTTCACAGCTTTTTAAGTCCTGTGTTTTTCGTAATTGCGAAAGATTTCGTTGCACATTTCGCTTTTCTGCTTTGAAACTGTGCGTTATTTGCTGCTTATCTAATACCTTTGTGGATGTTCGTTTTTTTAATGAGTATTACGTTACCTTTCCCTTTGTGTTATTACATGTTACAGGTGGTGCCAATGAAAGCATTCTTAATAAAACTACTTTAATTGAATAATATTAAAAAGAATGTTGTTTCCTTATAATGTTAATTGTGTCAAGCGATATTAAAAAAGCGAACCAGTTCTACTAATTGAGCTTCAAGTTTGCATTCCACGTAAGATACAGAAAACGAAAATAGCTACAGCAGCTACTAAAGTTTAGAGCCATCCAGATAATTATTTCAAACTATGCTTTAGGTAAAAATCATAGTCACAGAAATGCATATAAAACTCATTGAGTTACGCTTCAGGTATTTTGGCTGCCAGTCAGTGCGGTAGCAGCAGGCTTCGTTGCGTCTTTGAAAAATCGAGATTCCCAACTGCTACCCACCTAGGCACATTGACTGAGGGAACGTATCATTCCTATCACGAGTCTAATGGAGAACTGGCAACATTGTAGAATAGTAACTATCGATTTACTTCCTGCTGTGGTTCAGAATTACCTTCTCATTGTATTTCCTTGTCATTTCCGATACATAATCTGAATGATTCTTGCTTAGAATGTAACACTGGGGTGTCATGTTCTATTTGATTCCAGGAAGCTTATTCCACATATAGTCTGTAACTAACTTCATATTTAACACTACTAATTATCTCTGTTAGTCACCAGTACCACAGTGGGAGCATACTCTTCGCGTGGCCGACTCGCTGGATACGTGGTTATGTGGTTGCTATATTCAGGGAACGCTGCATTAATTCTTGGTTCTTACCTTGCTAGAGTCCTAAAGACTTCGCCCGCTTTCTTCTCTTACTGAGCCATTAGAATTCACATCGAAACCGTAAAGGAAATATTAACTTCATCATCTTAAGTCTCATCACACGATTTAGAACGCCCTAGACTTAAAGGTGAAAATTAAAGAAATTGTAACCTTTCGTCCTTCTTAAAACTTATTTTTTTTTTTGCTTATGCTGACACACATCTTAGTTTTTTTTATGAATACACACTTCAGTAGATTGTGTGCCACTGAATAATTTCTTGAATGGGTTACTTTCAGGTTTATATAATTTCGTGGTAATCCCGAAATGCTTCTTGGGTAACACATAGGACTTCACTAGACACATATCGCATTAGGCTCAAAAGTGTCTAACGTATTGCTAACGCGTTATGGGTTTGGCAGAAGTGTACTACCGATAGTAATGGTTCAGCTAAATTAGACCTCTGCAATCCATTTGTATTATAAGGGCTCACATTTTGTAGTGTTTCTCGTTGATTTATTCAATATAACAAAAACACAATGAAGATATCAATCATCAAGAATATATCCTCCAGTCTCCACCTATTAACTAACAGTCTGACGATGGTCAGGCTGTTTTCTATTCAACGTACACTCCTGGAAATGGAAAAAAGAACACATTGACACCGGTGTGTCAGACCCACCATACTTGCTCTGGACACTGCGAGAGGGCTGTACAATCAATGATCACACACACGGCACAGCGACACACCAGGAACCGCGGTGTTGGCCGTCGAATGGCGCTAGCTGCGCAGCATTTGTGCACCGCCGCCGTCAGTGTCAGCCAGTTTGCCGTGGCATACGGAGCTCCATCACAGTCTTTAACACTGGTAGCATGCCGCGACAGCGTGGACGTGAACCGTATGTGCAGTTGACGGACTTTGAGCGAGGGCGTACAGTGGGGATGCGGGAGGCCGGATGGACGTACCGCCGAATTGCTCAACACGTGGGGCGTGAGGTCTCCACAGTACATCGATGTTGTCGCCAGTGGTCGGCGGAAGGTGCACGTGCCCGTCGACCTGGGACCGGACCGCAGCGACGCACGGATTCACGCCAAGACCGAAGGATCCTACGCAGTGCCGTAGGGGACCGCACCGCCACTTCCCAGCAAATTAGGGACACTGTTGCTCCTGGGGTATCGGCGAGGACCATTCGCAACCGTCTCCATGAAGCTGGGCTACGGTCCCGCACACCGTTAGGCCGTCTTCCGCTGACGCCCCAACATCGTGCAGCCCGCCTCCAGTGGTGTCGCGACAGGCGTGAATGGAGGGACGAATGGAGACGTGTCGTCTTCAGCGATGAGAGTCGCTTCTGCCTTGGTGCCAATGATGGTCGTATGCGTGTTTGGCGCCGTGCAGGTGAGCGCCACAATCAGGACTGCATACGACCGAGGCACACAGGGCCAACACCCGGCAACATGGTGTGGGGAGCGATCTCCTACACTGGCCGTACACCACTGGTGATGGTCGAGGGGACACTGAATAGTGCACGGTACATCCAAACCGTCATCGAACCCATCGTTCTACCATTCCTAGACCGGCAAGGGAACTTGCTGTTCCAACAGGACAATGCACGTCCGCATGTATCCCGTGCCACCCAACGTGCTCTAGAAGGTGTAAGTCAACTACCCTGGCCAGCAAGATCTCCGGATCTGTCCCCCATTGGCATGTTTGGGACTGGATGAAGCGTCGTCTCACGCGGTCTGCACGTCCAGCACGAACGCTGGTCCAACTGAGGCGCCAGGTGGAAATGGCATGGCAAGCCGTTCCACAGGACTACATCCAGCATCTCTACGATCGTCTCCATGGGAGAATAGCAGCCTGCATTGCTGCGAAAGGTGGATATACACTGTACTAGTGCCGACATTGTGCATGCTCTGTTGCCTTTGTGTATGTACCTGTGGTTCTGTCAGTGTGATCATGTGATGTATCTGACCCCAGGAATGTGTCAATAAAGTTTCCCCTTCCTGGGACAATGAATTGACGGTGTTCTTATTTCAATTTCCAGGAGTGTATTTGGAAACCTATGGCCTTAGCGATAAAGATGTCGTCAGCTCAAGTTAAAAGTGGATTTTATTGATAGTTATACGGTAAGGAGAGAAAAGGATAAACGATTGAAGGCGCTAAATCAGAAGGAGTACAATAGGGATTGCTTTCCAGCCAAGTTCCTCGACAGGCTCTTTCGTGAAGTCAGTAGAATGTAGACGAGCGTCAAGTGCAGTAACAGTGCTACTTGCAGTTTTCTTGTTCGCTTTTTGTACGTTGCGACGGAAAGGCTCCTCAGTTGTTGAAACAGATGCCAGCTGCGATGGACACACCTCTGGAGGGCATCTTCTTTGTGTCACTAGATGCGTACAGCTATATGTTGAGGACACACTGGCATGCGCTACTGTTTCTCTTTATTAGGGCCAATAATGGGTGGAGGTATCGAATTAAAATTTATGTCAACTATTAACGTCTTAGCGTATGTTCCCTTGGCGGCGAAAAAAAATTAAAGTTCTAATTCCGAGCATCAAAAGATAGGGCTGACTGCAAATATCTCTTTCTCTGGATAACAGGTGGAAGTATGAAGTTCAAATTTTTGTTAAATATTTGTGTCTATGTTCCCTTGGGGGTGTAATAAATTGAAGCTTCTAGCCAAGGTCAATGTATTCACAAGATACGGCCATACATGTCACATTTTTTGACACTCGCAAATTCGCGCATCAAACCTTATAGATGAATAACGTATAACCATGTTGGTCCTGGTGGTTCAGTGTCGGCGGCACCGTGTCTCAGCGTGTTCGACAGGACGCTTGGTTGATCTCTGCAATCGAAATAAAATAAAATAAAAATAAAAAACTGAGTGAAGTATTCAGCGATAAACTTATAGGGGTGTCATGTGACGCCCACCCAAACCAAATACCGAAAATAATAACGAACAAAATGGACGAAAAGGATTGGTGAAGTGCATTCCTGGACACCGACAGTCGATTCTCCGTCAGATCACCGGTTTTGAGACTTAGTTTTAACCTACCCTTTACCTCTTAACGATGTCAGGAGTCCCCTTTTCCCGGATGGATACCTAGGCTAGGTTAGGGATTCGCAAGTCACCGAACTGGCATTGAAAATGTATACTTACTTACATGTTCAAGAAACGTTTTTATTTTATGATGGACAATGTCTTGTACTTCCAAAAAAAAAGAGATATTTTTATTTGCTTTGGCATTATGCCAGCAACTTGTTACTCGTGTAGTAGGCGTTTACTTTTCGTTACATACTTCTTTCACGAAGAGATCACTTGATTACTTTATGTAACACTTCTTTTACAGGAATAATAATGACGCAGAAGCCACCCCCACGAAGACGCTTATGTCGACCGTAAAGAGGGGGTGAAGTGGAGGAAGTTTATATATAAAAATTAGGAAAAAGAACAAGTGACGTCCGGAAGAAAGACTTGCACAAGGACACTGACCCACCAAGATAATAATAATAATTATTATTATTATTGATATTATTATCCATAAACGTAATTAAATTTGCACGGAAACCTCAGAGCGCGAATGGTACTTGCACTTGTCCAGGTTTCCAGGTGAACGTTTTACTGGTGGGTTATATATGTCGATAATCTTCTCGTAATATCCTGCATGAGGAAATATCATCATGCCCTTACCTACTTAATCACATCAGACGAATTGCGGTTAAACGGGATTCTGCGCTGACACTGCTGTGTATTTATGAGTAAATCATAAATACTAAGTCAGCATAGAATCACAAGTGGAAAGCAATACTTTCAGCAGAAATTTCCGCATTCTACAGTGTTACCAGTTTGTGCAACTGGATGCTACGTGACTTTTTTCAGTGATAAAAAAAAAAAATAAAGTCAACTGAAAGCGCAACTCATCTGACCAGGCCACCGCCCTTCAGTCGTCTACAGTCCAACCGACGTCGTTCTGTTAGCAAAGGCACTAACTTCGGTCGTCTGTTGCTATAACTTACGAGGGGAGTTCAATAAATAATGCAACACATTTTTTTCTGAAACAGGGGTTGTTTTATTCAGCATTGAAATACACCAGGTTATTCCCCAATCTTTTAGCTACACAACACTATTTTTCAACGTAATCTCCATTCAATGCTACGGCCTTACGCCACCTTGAAATGAGGGCCTGTATGCCTGCACGGTACCATTCCACTGGTCGATGTCGGAGCCAACGTCGTACTGCATCAATAACTTCTTCATCATCCGCGTAGTGCCTCCCACGGATTGCGTCCTTCATTGGGCCAAACATATGGAAATCCGACAGTGCGAGATCGGGGCTGTGAGGAAGAACAGTCCACTGAAGTTTTGTGAGCTCCTCTCGGGTGCGAAGACTTGTGTGAGGTCTTGCGTTATCATGAAGAAGGAGAAGTTCGTTCAGATTTTTGTGCCTACGAACACGCTGAAGTCGTTTCTTCAATTTCTGAAGAGTAGCACAATACACTTCAGAGTTGATCGTTTGACCATGGGGAAGGACATCGAACAGAATAACCCCTTCAGCGTCCCAGAAGACTGTAACCATGACTTTACCGGCTGAGGGTATGGCTTTAAACTTTTTCTTGGTAGGGGAGTGGGTGTGGCGCCACTCCATTCATTGCCGTTTTGTTTCATGTTCGAAGTGATGAACCCATGTTTCATCGCCTGTAACAATCTTTGACAAGAAATTGTCACCCCCAGCCACATGACGAGCAAGCAATTCCGCACAGATGGTTCTCCTTTGCTCTTTATGGTGTTCGGTTAGACAACGAGGGACCCAGCGGGAACAAACCTTTGAATATCCCAACTGGTGAACAATTGTGACAGCACTACCAACAGAGATGTCAAGTTGAGCACTGAGTTGTTTGATAGTGATCCGTCGATCATCTCGAACGAGTGTGTTCGCACGCTCCGCCATTGCAGGAGTCACAGCTGTGCACGACCGGCCCGCACGCGGGAGATCAGACAGTCTTGCTTGACCTTGCGGCGATGATGACACACGCTTTGCCCAACGACTCACTGTGCTTTTGTCCACTGCCAGATCACTGTAGACACTCTGCAAGCGCCTATGAATATCTGAGACGCCCTGGTTTTCGGCCAAAAGAAACTCTATCACTGCCCGTTGTTTGCAACGCACATCCGTTACAGACGCCATTTTAACAGCTCCGTACAGCGCTGTCACCTGTCGGAAGTCAATGAAACTATACGAGACGAAGCGGGAATGTTTGAAAATATTCCACAAGAAATTTCCGGTTTTTTCAACCAAAATTGGCCGAGAAAAAAAAAAGTGTTGGATTACTTATTGAACTGCCCTCGTATTAACGCCATATTTCGCCGCCCTGTCCTAACGGGTACTTTGATCGTACGATGCATATGGATTTCTATGGTTACCTGTCTGTTAGCACTGACAACTCTACAGAATCGCCGATGCTCTCGGTCGTTAAGTGAAGACCGTCGGCCACAGTGTTGTCCGCGGTGGAAGGTTATTCCTAAAATTTTTAGTTCTCTGAACACTCTTCACACTGTGTATCTCAGAATATTCAACTCCCTAACGATTTTCAAAATGGGATGTCCCATGTGTCTAGCTCCAACTACCATCCCACTACCAAAGTCGGTTAGCTCTTGTCGTGCCATCGTAAGCGGGCCGGAAACCTTTTTACATGAATCACCTGATTACAAATGGCAGCTCCGCCAATGCAATGTCCTTTTATACCCCGTGTGCGCGATAGTGCTGCCATCTGTAAATGTGCCTATTGCTATCAGTTTACACTGAAGAACATTGGGAAAGGTTACTGCCTTGGCGCACTCCTAGACCTAAAACAATTATTCTATTTTCATACATGCCTTGGACAACTTCAGTCAAGTGTTTGGGATGTCCTGCATTTTTCAGTACGGTGCATAACTACTCCCTTCTTACCTTATAAAAAATTTTTGCATCAACAAGCGATGTAGGTTTTTAAATTAAATTCTGTTCTCTAATCCAAATGTGTTTTAAGCGAAATACATCATCTGTGCAAGATCTCTGTTTTCCGACTCCTTTGTTCTATTGATAAATGAGAGTGTAGTATGAACTCAAGACTATTGTTTACTACTGTAGCATACACTGAATAGCCAACATTTAGCAGACTTATACACAGTAGCTAAGTGAAGATCTTCTACTAGCTTTCTTGCGAAGTGAGATTACTTTAGCTTTCCTCCAATCTTCTGACACGATTTTCCAATCCCAACAGAAGGTAACTACAAGCATGTACCTGACTTTAAGGATCATTCGATCATATTTCAGTAGCTCGAAACTAATGTTGGAAGTGAATCAGCCCTATCAACGAAGAACAAAATAGTTCGATTAGAGGAAGAAAGCTGTGTAGTCGCAAATTTTCATATATTGGTAGGGAAGAATGTCAGTAACGACTTACTAAAAATCTTAACCGGTGGAATGTGAGCGTTGAGAAGGGGAGAGTCTTAAAAGGTCGCTCTTGTGTGGTTTTCTTAAGTAACCGCAGCTTCTCGCGAATATGTTTCTCACAACAAAATTTAAGCACATTATTATTTTGGCGAGGAAGATCCTATACACTTTTTCTCTTGCCGTGCAGGCGATAGAAATTCGCAGAGTACTAATGCGCATGTCAATGTATAAAACGTGTGTTTATTATTAAATGAAATGAGTTAACAACAAGTATTCAACGTGCATACCACTTGTAAAACGTGCAGTAGAAGCATATTAAAGAATAAATGGTGTTTCGATGATCTGAACAGTTACATATTTTATCAGTTTCTAGTTGAATCACAAGTGACCAGAAGTCATTATCCTCCGATGTTTAATTTCTGATAAGAAAAGAGTTAAGTGTGGGTACTGCACACATAAGAAAGAAGAAAATTATAAACCTCTGCGGCTAAACTGTAATCTACACTCCTGGAAATTCAAATAAGAACACCGTGAATTCATTGTCCCAGGAAGGGGAAACTTTATTGACACATTCCTGGGGTCAGATACATCACATGATCACACTGACAGAACCACAGGCACATAGACACAGGCAACAGAGCATGCACAATGTCGGCACTAGTACAGTGTATATCCACCTTTCGCAGCAATGCAGGCTGCTATTCTCCCATGGAGACGATCGTAGAGATGCTGGATGTAGTCCTGTGGAACAGCTTGCCATGCCATTTCCACCTGGCGCCTCAGTTGGACCAGCGTTCGTGCTGGACGTGCAGACCGCGTGAGACGACGCTTCATCCAGTCCCAAACATGCTCAATGGGGGACAGATCCGGAGATCTTGCTGGCCAGGGTAGTTGACCTACACCTTCTAGAGCACGTTGGGTGGCACGGGATACATGCGGACGTGCATTGTCCTGTTGGAACAGCAAGTTCCCTTGCCGGTCTAGGAATGGTAGAACGATGGGTTCGATGACGGTTTGGATGTACCGTGCACTATTCAGTGTCCCCTCGACGATCACCAGTGGTGTACGGCCAGTGTAGGAGATCGCTCCCCACACCATGATGCCGGGTGTTGGCCCTGTGTGCCTCGGTCGTATGCAGTCCTGATTGTGGCGCTCACCTGCACGGCGCCAAACACGTATACGACCATCATTGGTACCAAGGCAGAAGCGACTCTCATCGCTGAAGACGACACGTCTCCATTCGTCCCTCCATTCATGCCTGTCGCGACACCACTGGAGGCGGGCTGCACGATGTTGGGGCGTGAGCGGAAGACGGCCTAACGGTGTGCGGGACCGTAGCCCAGCTTTATGGAGACGGTTGCGAATGGTCCTCGCCGATACCCCAGGAGCAACAGTGTCCCTAATTTGCTGGGAAGTGGCGGTGCGGTCCCCTACGGCACTGCGTAGGATCCTACTGTCTTGGCGTGCATCCGTGCGTCGCTGCGGTCCGATCCCAGGTCGACGGGCACGTGCACCTTCCGCCGACCACTGGCGACAACATCGATGTACTGTGGAGACCTCACGCCCCACGTGTTGAGCAATTCGGCGGTACGTCCACCCGGCCTCCCGCATGCCCACTATACGCCCTCGCTCAAAGTCCGTCAACTGCACATACGGTTCACGTCCACGCTGTCGCGGCATGCTACCAGTGTTAAAGACTGCGATGGAGCTCCGTATGCCACGGCAAACTGGCTGACACTGACGGCGGCGGTGCACAAATGCTGCGCAGCTAGCGCCATTCGACGGCCAACACCGCGGTTCCTGGTGTGTCCGCTGTGCCGTGCGTGTGATCATTGCTTGTACAGCCCTCTCGCAGTGTCCGGAGCAAGTATGGTGGGTCTGACACACCGGTGTCAATGTGTTCTTTTTTCCATTTCCAGGAGTGTAGTTACGTTCAGAAAGTTTCAGAAGACAGGCTCCCATCATCAGGTACAGTCGCTTAGTTATTAATACGACTGCACCTGTTGGTGGAAGCTAGCATTCTCTCTGCGACGGACGGTCAACATCTTCTGTTGTCATTTATTCAGGTAATAGTTGCATTGGTTTTGCAGTGAAAAACTATACACACAAAACTTCATTATGTTTATTATGTAGAAAATAAAACTTCTAACTATTGTAACTGATTGTCTAACTTATGCCTACCAAACATGTTTGCCTATTCATGCTGGTCTAGAACATAAAGAAAATGTTTCAACAGGCTAATCTCCAAATCTACTAGACGAATTTTCATGGGCTCTCAGCAGGTAACCTGAGCGTAGGTTGGGACACTAAATAGGCTTTATTTCATAAAAACTCCGTCCCGAAGAAAATATCGTTATCTGATGATGTATGAGTCTGGTCAGCGTAGTAGTTCGAATGTGTAGTAAACCAGAACACCAAGAGATTCCTCTGTTATTTTCGTAGTATACCAAAGATCCAACAGTGGCCGGCCGGAGTGGCCGAGCGGTTCTAGGCGCTACAGTCTGGAACCGCGCGACCGCTACGGTCGCAGGTACGAATCCTGTCTCGGGCATGGATGTGTGTGATGCCCTTAGGTTAGTTAGGTTTAAGTAGTTCTAAGTTCTAGAGGACTGATGACCGCAGCAGTTAAGCCCCATAGTGCTCAGAGCCATTTGAACCATTTGAACCAAACCAACAGCGCGCGCTATTAATTTCTTTACCTCTGTGACGGAAGTATTTTAGGATGTATACCTCAGTGACACAATTTAGTGCAGTTATCTTATGTTTACGAATACATAATAACATTACATTTAGTTGAGAAGGATACACTGATTTAGAATTTTGGCTTTGTGTACTAGCAACTTAAAGAACCTACCGTGCTTGTTTTGATAGGTTTTATTTATATTTGACTTCTTGGCTAGGATAAACGAGTTGGTAGACAAAATGATCCTATAAGGGCTCCGTTTTTACCAACTTAGGTACGAAACCGTAAAAAGCCACACATGCAAACGTTCCTTTTAAATTTCCGTTACGAAGTGCGGGCGTATATCTAGTTAGACATATCTTGATACGATATCTGTAGTGATTCTTTGTAACTCATTTACATTACCTAACCATTCACTAAAACATGTTTGTGGTTCATCACTTGCATTCGTTTTTCGGTTCTTTTCGTTCATCCACATGTTCTTCGGGAAGTTCTTCATGCAAAAAACACAGGTTTCGGATAGGTAGTCACATATATGAATTTCACTACGCTTACCCTATCCTGTCACACACTAGACATGATCTTGCCCACGCGCTGTAGGACTGACCGAGGGACAATGGGACCTGCAGAGGTTCAGAGTGATTTGGAGTGTTTGAGGGAGAGTCAGCGGGACATTTGGTGCTGGCGGTGATAGGGGGCTTCGTGCATGCCTGCGTGTGTGCGAACGCACGCCCGCCCATGTGTTTCAATGTGTGCCTTGTAGTAATTAATTTTATTAATGTTAATTGCCTAAATTTGTTTGGTGAGTTACGAATTAGTGAAATACTGTCCTTCTGCGTTTTTGTCGTGAAGGATATTTTCCTTTTTCATGGCTTATGTATGAAATGTTCCTACTGAAGAATGGACATTAAATTCGTTATGCTGTTATGGAATGAGATTGTCATTTCTGTTTTTATTTCATTGTGATGTCAGTATCAATAAAAATAGCAGTTAGACGTTTTTCCTTAAATTTCTTATTCTTAGATTTATTTTAATTGAACAATAATTTTAGCAAAGATTTTATAACTGGTAAAAAAACTTTAAGCGTAAGTATTATATACGTAAGAAAGAAGAAAACGATCAACCTCAGCTGTTGAAGTGTATCTTATTTAGGTAACGGAAAGTTTTGGAAGGTAGGCTCCCACCATCAGGCGCAGTCGTTTGGATATAAATACGACTGCACCTGATGGTGGAAGCTAGCCTTCTCACTGCGACGAACCGTCAACTTTAATGCTGTAGTGCAACGTGTTCAGGTCATAGCTTCGGAAGGTCGGCTCCCATCACCAGGTGCAGCCGTTTAGTAATTACCACGACTGCACCTGGTGGTGGAAGCTAGCCTTCTATCTGCCACGAATCGTCAACATCTGCTGTTGCAGTGTAGCTTATTCAGATCATAGTTAGTTTCGGAAGGTCGGCTCCCATCACCAGGTGCAGCCGTTCAGTTGCTAATACGACTGCACCTGGTGGTGGAAGCTAGCCTTCTCTCTGCGACGAACCGTCACCATCCACCTTCAAATGATGGACAAGTGCGTGAATTAGACACTGCCTTGCCTAAACCTCTAATAAAGTTAATAACTGACATCTCATTCCCTGTAGATACCATATAATACCATGGCGACGAATGAGTAAACGAAGGAAATAGTACAACACTAATAAACACGTCAGGTTTGTGTACTTGTTTTCAACTACATGCGGTATTATCCAGGAGAGTTTTGTGTACGTCCAAAATAGAAAGAATTGGTGTGGTTGTAGTCCTGTGTGACAAAGAAATGCTCATATCGTACTGCCTTCTTGTTCCCCGCAGCGTTGTGATGTACGCAGTGTACTTCAGGCAGTGGTACGGTACGTGCTATGTAGTTGCTGCACTTCAGTTCCTTAGTGACTGTTGACAGTGACCACACTCTTATCACGGCTCTTAGAGATATTCATAAATTGATGTTCTGCAATTGTGGCACCCAGGAAAGCAGGATTACCTATGCCTCATCACGAAACAATGTAGCATTTCTATGGGTGACTATAGCACACCCCTTACTGCCAAAAGACCATAGGTAGCAATGAGGTACCACGATCTAGGCGACCACGTAAAGCAGCTAAAAGTGGTGAAAAATGTATCTGAATTACTATTAAGGGAAGTAGGTTGAAAAGAGCAGTACAGATTCTAGCTAAATTGGTAAAAATGAGACAGAGAAAAATACTGTTGCAACAATAAACAGCAGGATCATTAAAAATTAACAAGAAAAACTTGTCTGTTGCAGCAATAAGCAGGAGACCGATTTATGCCGACTTGAACGGACGTTGATCAGCGAGGAAAGCCCTTCTGCAACCCATAAACAAAAAGAAGAGAAGCGAATGGGATGTATTAGTAGGTGGACACATGAAGAGTGAAAGAAGGTTTTATTCAAAGACTAGTCGAAATTCAAGATTTTTGGTACCGGAAGGACATTTTTTCGTCGATTTGAGGGAGATATACGGGTCCGGTAGTGCATTCTGGCTGCAGTTAAACACGGTGGGGCTCTATTATGGTTTGGGGGTGTTTTTCAGGAGATAAATTTTGTGACTTGGGAAAGCAGAAGTATGTATGGACCTGACGCACTACCACCGCATACTTCAGTACTACACGATACCACGTGGATTGTGCTTAATAGGAAAAGGGTTCACATAACAACAGGATAATGACTCAAAACGTCGGTCAGCGTTCTGTAAGAAGTACATGGCATCAAAGTAAAATCAAAAGGCACTTGGCGTGGCGCCCTAAAGCCCTTACCGTATTACTGTTAAAATGACCTGGGATTAAATGCTCAGACGTATGCTGGAAGTTGACATTACAAGCAAGAAAGATCTCTGGAATATTGTTAAGATTATGTGGTGTCATGTTGATTCGCAGTACCTACAAAAGCTTATTGCCCTTATGCCTCGACTTCGTGAGGTACTCACTAAACCTACGGAGGGATGATTTGATGAAAGTAAAACAAAATTTTACGATTTATGTTGTATACAGGTTGAAACAAACAAAAGTATCCCGGAGCACAGAGTTACAGGGTACAAAGAACCACAGCAAAGGAAAGGAAATAGCGTACTAAACTGACTATAGCACAAATTCAAAGTGACCAAAACTCATCTGCTGGCACTTTGGGGTCCAGCTCAGCAAGTCGCTGAAGGCGGATCGAAGCTGCAGTATCATTCGAAATGTTCCGTTGTAGTTCACGAAGACTGTGAAGGTTGCTGCGATGCACCTTAGACTTCAGGGCTCCCCTCACAAAGTAATAGGACATTGACAGTCGCCTTTGTTGGCCACCTAGGGCTGCTGCTAGACTGACCTCTACTAACAAGTTCGTCAGGTGTGAATATTGTCTAAACTTGCACCAAGGGTCGGCCGGCTGTATGGGCAGTTGCTCCATCTTGTTGGAAGTAACTGTAGATCTCTCTTCTTCTCCGTTACGCTGCCACAATTCACGTCCAATCGCATCCATCTGTCCGGGTCACTTTTATTGGCCACACCCTGTACTAGCTGTGGTCGGCCATGTGCTGCTAGGGGTCAGGCTCTTTAAATGGATATGAAAGAAAAGATGAAGCACATGTTTCTACTATATATATGGGATTTGGATATACTTCCTCCATTCTCTCTCTGTTCGTCACCCTCTACCACCTCTCTGTTTCCAACTTCTGCTATCCCTCTCTCCCTCTCCTCCTGCGTTTCCCCTCTGCCCCTCTCTTCCTTTCCGCTTTCTATGTGAATTCCTTCCCACCCCTCTGTCCAACTCCTCTTCCTCTGCGTTATTATTATTATTGCAAATTCAGACTCAGTAGTTGTATTCGATTCATAATCCATAAATAAAATTTTACTGCTAGCTAACGACGTTTCACCGTTGTACGTTACAGATATTAGAAATGTAATGCCTATTATTATTAGAGTAACGTGGGAAAATTTGTCCTAAGTTAGCCGAATTGTTTTTAAGGTTTTTGGTAACAATGTTAACAATGTTTTCCTTCGTATATAACATATATATTAATGTATTACATATAATTAAAGTATGTAGCCTATGTTCGCCCGAATGTTGTTAGAATAGTGTGTAAAAATTTGAAGTATATCACTCAAGAGGTTTTCGAGGTATTTGGTAATAACTTTACTAATTTATATGTTACATAGTACTAATAGATTAAATATATTAAAACTGTGTGTATAAAAACATGCGCATATTCGAATGCAACGTTGTGTCAATATTTCAAAGCAATCAGTGAACAACTTTCGCATTTACACATTGTGAAAGAACAAACATTTACATTTTTATTTGATTATCTCATTATATACTGGGTGATCAAAAAGTCACTTTAAATTTGACAACTTAATAAACCACGGAAAAATGTAGATAGGGAGGTAAAAATTGACATACATGCCTGGAATGACATGGGGTATTATTAGAACAAAAAAAAACACCCCATATTGCTAGTCGCGTGAATGATCTCTTGCGCGCGTCGTTTGGGCATGATCGTGTGCTCAGCCGCCACATTCGTAATGCTTGGCCTCCCAGGTCCCCAGACCTCAGTCCGTGCGATTATTGGCTTTGGTGTTACCTGAAGTCGCAGGTGTATCGTGATCGAACGACATCTGTAGGGATGTTGAAAGACAACATCCGACGCCAATGCCTCACCATAACACCGGACATGCTTTACAGTGCTGTTCACAACATTATTCCTCGAGTACAGCTATTGTTGAGGAATGGTGGTGGACATATTGAGCATTTCCTGTAAAGAACATCATCTTTGCTTTGACTTACTTTGTTATGCTAATTATTGCTATTCTGATCAGATGAAGTGCCATCTGTCGGACATTTTTTTAACGTTTGTATTTTTTTGGTTCTAATAAAACCCCCATGTCATTGCAAACATGTGTGTCAATTTGTACCTCTCTGTCTACATTATTTCGCGATTTATTCAGTATTAAAATTTATACTGTCTTTTTGATCACCCAGTATATGTAATTTTATTTTTAGTGATATTCACTGAGGTCAAAAACGTTTTGGGATACCTTCTGATAACCCGTCGGACCTCTTTCGCCTGCTGAAATACAGAACTTGACTTGGCGTGGACTTAACAAGTAGCTGGAAATTCCTTTCAGAAATTTCGAGCCGGGCTGCCTGTATTGCTCTCCATAATTGCTGATGTGTTGGCGGTACACGAAATTTGTGGGTGAACTAACCTCTCAATTATCTCCCATAAGTGTTCCAAGTGATTCGTGTCAGACAATCAGGTGACCAAATCATTTTCTCGAGTTGTCCAAAAATGTTCTTCAAATGGCCCGGTGACATGGCACATTGTCGTCAATAAAAATTCCATTGTTGTTGGGAATCTTGAAGTTCATGAATAGCAACAGTCGTCACCTGGTAGACGAATTAAAACCGTATCCAGTGATTGAGCGGGTCAGTTGGACTAGGGGACCTAGTCCATTCCGTGTAAACACAGCCCACAGCATTATGGAGCCACCGCCAGCATACATTGTCTTGTTGACAACTTGAATCCTGGGCTTCGGGGGGGTTCTGGGCCAGACCCGAACCGTAATATCAACTTTTACCTACTGAATTCAGGACTTATCTGACCAGACCACGGGTTTCCAGTCTTCTAAGTTCCAACCAGTATGACAAGACCAAGAGAGGCAGTGCAGGCGACGTCCTGCTCTTAGCAAAGGCACTCCCGTTACTCGTCTGCTGCCATCACACATGAACACCACATTTCGCTGCCGTGTCCTAGCGTATACGTTCGAGCGTGCTTCCTATATTGATTTCTGTGGTTATTTCAGGTAGTTCAAATGGCTGTGAGCAATAAGGGACTTAATGTCTGAGGTCATCAGTCCCGTAGAACTGCTTAAATCTAACCAACCTAAGGACAGACAATTATTTAAGGATCTAGGGATATTCACAGTAGCTTCTCAGTATATATACTCTCTTATGAAATTTGTTATTAACAACCAAACCCAATTCAAAAGTAATAGCAGTGTGCATAACTACAATACTAGGAGAAAGGACGATCTTCACTATTCAAGATTAAATCTAACTTTGGCACAGAAAGGGGTGAATTATACTGGCACTAAAGTCTTTGGTCACTTACCAAATAGAGTCAAAAGTCTGACAGATAACCAACAAGTATTTAAGAAAAAATTAAAAGAATTTCTGAATGACAACTCCTTCTACTCCATAGAGGAATTTTTAGGTATAAATTAAGAAAAAAAAAAGAAAAAAAACAAAACAAAAATATTAAAAAAATAAAAAAAATAAAAATAAAAAATAAAGAAAAACAAAAAACACAAAAAAATAAAGTTGTTATATTAACTTAAGTATGTTGTTAAATTAACCTAATTATGTCATGTATTGGAAAATTCGACTCGTTCCACATCATTACGAAATATCGTATTCATGATCCATGGAACTAGTATTAATCTAATCTAATCTAATCTAATCTACATCACTCACATCCATGCCCGAGGCAGGATTCGAACGTGCGACCGTAGTAGTCGTGCGCTTCCACACTGTAGCGCCTAGAACCGCTCGGCCAACCCGGCCGGCTATTCAGGTAGTGTTGTTTGTGTGTTAGCGATAAGAACCCTACGCAAACGATATTGCTGTCGGTCGTTAAGCGAAGGCCGTCGGCCACTGCGTTGTCCTCGGTGAGAAGTAATTCCTGAAATTTGATATTCTCAGCACACTTTTGACACAGTGGATCCGGAATATTGAATTCCGTAAGGATTTCCGAAGTGGAACGTCCCCTGCGTCTAGGTCCAACTACCATTCCGCGTTCGTAGTCTGTTATTTCCCTTTGTGCGGCCATAATCACTTCGAGAACCTTTCCAGCTGAATCGCTTGAGTACAAGTGACAGCCCCGCCAATGCACTGCTCTTGTATACCTTGTGGACGCGATACTACAGCCATCTGTATATGTGCATATCGCTATCCCATGACTTACTGTTGTAACATCCCCTTAGAAAATTTAATTATTTACCGTGCTGATAAACCTCTTACATTATATGATTTTCAAACAGCTGAGCAGAACTGAACGTAGTCAGACATATCGCTCTTTACCTATTCTGATCAACACTAAGCTGACACACAATATTTTTAGCGCAACGCAAATCTGACTTCCAATAATCCCCACAAAAGAATGGCCCTGACTAACATTAACCTATACCTTTCACAAATCACTTACCTCACAAAAATCTTCGTTACTCGAACTACTACAATACAGCGCGAGCGCCACTACTGCCAGCTAAATAAAAGATTCAAACTACTGAAGGCACTAGCTACTGATAGGCATAGTTAGCCAATGAAAGATTTTGATAGAGGACAAACAATGTATTTACCTTAATAGTGTTCAAAAGTCATATATATGTGTGTGTGTGTGTGTGTGTGTGTGTGTGTGTGTGTGTGTGTGTGTGTGTCAGTTCATGATATCTAGTATTACAAATTTACTCTTTCTGGCGGACACACGTCCAGATCGTCTGCTCTCAAAACTCCGCCATCTCTCTCCCCACATCCACCACTGCTGGCGGCTCACCTCCAACTGCATAACGCTACGCCCTGTTAACAACCAACTGCCCAACACTACAACAATGCAAACCAGCCACAGACTGCACACAGCACAGTCAGTGATTTTCATACTGAGCGCTACGTGGCGTTACCAACATAAAAACCTAAACAGCCTACTTACACTGTCACCTCATTTTGAAGTGTTTGTGTTAGTATTTTAGATGCCAGATAACAGTTAGGGTTCGTTGCAATTAATGAGCGGTGCTGTATGAGGATGATGTAGGCAGTCTTCATGTGGGTCATCCTCTTCCTTAGCTGTCTGCCTCGTGACGTGGAACATGCAAGTAGAACCGTAGCTCCTAGGGCACTGTCAGTCTATTAGCAGCTCGGACCTGCAGAGGACTCCGCCAGCTGCCAGCGGCACGCGTCCCTCCTCTTCGTGTCGCAGAGAGCGGCCGGGCCCAGAGGCCGCCGAGAAGCGGACAATGCGAGGGTAGCGGACGAGCAGGCGGGGCTTCGAGGGCGCTCCAGCCGGCCTGATGACTGCGCCCAGGCTCCCAGGTGGCCTCCTCGAGGCTGCGAGTGGGAACACGACACGCGGCCCCTGTGTCCTCACTGCCGCCCTCACACCTGCGCTGCATTGTCTGCCACTGCGCCCAGCAGACGGGAGCTCAGGAGGACCGGCCCTCTCGGTAACTGCACACCAACCACTGGCCAGATGAGTGAGGCGGACGTGTATCAAATCACAGACCCTGCTGCATTTGATCTGTCAGATACAATTCGATTGGCACTTGACTGGGATGCTCGTCATCCTATAACGAGAGCCGCTACAAGATCTGCACATTATTGACGGAGTGTATGTACTAGGAATACCTGCAAAATTTTTAATAATCACCAGGTGAAAATCAAGTTGCGACGGAGAAATTCGTTGATGAATTTTGAAATGTCCTCAGGCACCAATCCCGGTGGTATCGTCCCATTAGCAAAATACCGGGTGATCAAAAAGTCAGTTTAAATTTGAAAACTTATAAACCACTGAATAATGTAGATATGGAGGTAAAAAATTGACACACATGCTTGAAATGACGTGGGGCTTTATTAGAACCAAAAAAAAAAAAAAAAAAAAAAAAAAAACAAAGTTCACAAACTGTCCGACAGATGGCGCTAGACAGCAAAACGTCAGTGACTGCGCATGGCAATCGTGTATAAAAGGAACTGTAATGAGAGAGAGAATCAGATGCGCCAGCAATCGCAGCGTGTTGACGTTACCGTAAAAGGCAATTTTAGTGAAGCTGTATTGTCACAATAGGGAATGTGCTAGTACAGCGTTACGATCCTATCGCCCTAGGAAGGGGTTTCGACCGGGCAAAGGTCCGATGACAAATGCAGCTGTGATGAGAATGATTTCGAAGTTCGAAGCCACGGGTTGTTTAGACGATAGACCCCGTAGTGGCCGACCGAGCACAAGGCGTAATGTTGCTGAGACAGTTCAGGAAGAAATGGAGACTGTAGCGGGTTCGTCTATGCACGGTCAAGTCAGCACTCGTGCAGTCGCAAGTCGCACCGGCATTCCATGCACTACTGTTTGGTTGGCACTTAGGCGTACTCTCCGATGCTATCCGTACAAAATCCATCGGCATCATGAACATGGCGATTTAGTGAAGCGGAGGGCATTTGCGGTGTGGGCGTTTCAAAACATGGCGGAAGATGACGATTGGTTGAGTAACGTGTTGTGGACCGAGGAAGCTCATTTCACGCTCCTAGGGTCTGTCAACGCCTACAACTGCAGAATTTGGGCTACCGAAAATCCTACAACTGTCGTGGAAACTCCATTGCACGACGAGAAAGTCACAGTATGTGTTGGATTTACCACGTCTACCGTTATCGGGCCTTTTTCCTTCGAGGAAATGCGTGATTCTGGTTTTGTAACTGCTACGGTGACGGGTGAGAGTTACGCCGATATGTTACAGAGTCGTATCATCCCCAGCCTGGCTGATAAACACCTGCTGGAACGTACGATGTGTATGCAGGATGGCGCTCAACCCCATATTGCTAGACGTGAAAGATCTCTTGCGTGCGTCGTTTGGTGGTGATCGTGTGCTCAGCCGCTACTTCTGTCATGCTTGGCCTCCCAGGTCCCCAGACCTCAGTTCGTGCGATTGTTGGCTTTGGTGTTACCTAAAGTCGCAAGTGTATCGTGATCGACCGAAATCTCTAGGGATGCTGAAAGACAATATGCGACGCCAATGCCTCATCATAACTCTGGACATGCTTTACAGTGCTGTTCACAACATTATTCCTTGAGTACAGCTATTATTGAGGAATGATGGTGGACGTATTGAGCATTTCCTGTAAAGAACATTATCTTCGCTTTGTCTTACTTTGTTATGCTAGTTATTGCTATTCTGATCAGATGAAGCGCCATCTGTCGGACATTTTTTGAACTTTTGTATTATTTTGGTTCTAATAAAACCCAATGTCATTCCAAGCATGTGAGTCAATTTGTACCTGTCTATCTACATTATTCCGCGATTTATTCAGTTTTCAAATTTATACTGACTTTTTGAGCACCCGGTATATCAGCAAGCTGGTTTATTGCCATCTCCATCTGTCGTGTTTAGGTCCACGGTACCCTTTGGCCGAAGCGGATGCGTGTTTCTGGAACACAATCAACGTATCTCATCTTTGTGTCTCCTTTGCGGGGATGGGGATGTGCTGATGCGGACGAGGTGCGTCTGCGTGGTGCGGCTTGAAAGGATCATTTCACACAGTGCCGTTGTGCTTGAAGCACGCTCAAGGTCGGTTCCCAAACCTTACTTAGCTGGGTATGCATATTATTTTGATCACTCTGTAAACACTGTTTATTGCGTAAATTTTGATATGCATGGCTCACACAGAGCAGAACTATGTACCTAAGTAATCTTTGACTATTGCTACAATATCTTCGTGTTGCTACACCGCCTGTGATTAAGAGAGCTAGCAAAATTACACGTATTCTGAGCTGCGTTGCGCAGCTGACGTATTTTGAATAAATTTTCTTTATGTTTGATATGAGATGAATGGAATTGTAATATAAATATTTTTGATATAGTTTTGGAGAAACTACACTCCTGGAAATGGAAAAAAGAACACATTGACACCGGTGTGTCAGACCCACCATACTTGCTCCGGACACTGCGAGAGGGCTGTACAAGCAATGATCACACGCAGGGCACAGCGGACACATCAGGAAACGCGGTGTTGGCCGTCGAATGGCGCTAGCTGCGCAGCATTTGTGCACCGCCGCCGTCAGTGTCAGCCAGTTTGCCGTGGCATACGGAGCTCCATCGCAGTCTTTAACACTGGTAGCATGCCGCGACAGCGTGGACGTGAACCGTATGTGCAGTTGACGGACTTTGAGCGAGGGCGTATAGTGGGTATGCGGGAGGCCGGGTGGACGTACCGCCGAATTGCTCAACACGTGGGGCGTGAGGTCTCCACAGTACATCGATGTTGTCGCCAGTGGTCGGCGGAAGGTGCACGTGCCCGTCGACCTGGGACCGGACCGCAACGACGCACGGATGCACGCCAAGACCGTAGGATCCTACGCAGTGCCGTAGGGGACCGCACCGCCACTTCCCAGCAAATTAGGGACACTGTTGCTCCTGGGGTATCGGCGAGGACCATTCGCAACCGTCTCCATGAAGCTGGGCTACGGTCCCGCACACCGTTAGGCCGTCTTCCGCTCACGCCCCAACATCGTGCAGCCCGCCTCCAGTGGTGTCGCGACAGGCGTGAATGGAGGGACGAATGGAGACGTGTCGTCTTCAGCGATGAGAGTCGCTTCTGCCTTAGTGCCAATGATGGTCGTATGCGTGTTTGGCGCCGTGCAGGTGAGCGCCACAATCAGGACTGCAAACGACCGAGGCACACAGGGCCAACACCCGGCATCATGGTGTGGGGAGCGATCTCCTACACTGGCCGTACACCACTGGTGATCGTCGAGGGGACACTGAATAGTGCACGGTACATCCAAACCGTCATCGAACCCATCGTTCTACCATTCCCAGACCGGCAAGGGAACTTGCTGTTCCAACAGGACAATGCACGTCCGCATGTATCCCGTGCCACCCAACGTGCTCTAGAAGGTGTAAGTCAACTACCCTGGCCAGCAAGATCTCCGGATCTGTCCCCCATTGAGCATGTTTGGGACTGGATGAAGCGTCGTCTCACGCGGTCTGCACGTCCAGCACGCACGCTGGTCCAACTGAGGCGCCAGGTGGAAATGGCATGGCAAGCCGTTCCACAGGACTACATCCAGCATCTCTACGATCGTCTCCATGGGAGAATAGCAGCCTGCATTGCTGTGAAAGGTGGATATACACTGTACTAGTGCCGACATTGTGCATGCTCTGTTGCCTGTGTCTATGTGCCTGTGGTTCTGTCAGTGTGATCATGTGATGTATCTGACCCCAGGAATGTGTCAATAAAGTTTTCCCTTCCTGGGACAATGAATTCACGGTGTTCTTATTTCAATTTCCAGGAGTGTATTTGTGCGTTCATCTGGAAGGTTGGCAAACTGAAGTAAACACGCAGATGCTTAGCATTGTTTCGTGTTATTGAGATTATTGTAACGAAGCTCAGATAGCAGGATAATTACATGTATTTCTCTGATAGGAAGATTAGATTGCCCTTTCTGAAAGCAATTTCTTCAAATCATGTTAGGTAAGTACTATTGCGAACATTCAGCAGATCTTTAAAGCATTACTTTTGAATATAGAGACTGATTTGAATTTTTCCAGAAGTCATTTGTAACCAATTAATATTGAAACTTCTCATTCAGTTTATTACGCACGTTTGCACATAAACTTTATGATACGGAATTTTCAGTCATCGTTTATTTTTAATGTTGCTTTGCTGCTGTATGCTGTGTGCTGCTTTAGAGACATCTGCAAAAATGTTTGTCAAGACACGAGGTAGGTAAAGCTACAGTTTAGGGTCAGGAGTTTCTTTGTAAGATCAGTTACGCATTTATTTCAGAAGTCACGTTACATTGAGTATAACATTTAATTTTTTAGAAAGAGTTAGCTTTAATTTGTAGACGGTTTTAAGCAAATCGTATTAAGTCATTATACAATTCGGTATAGTCAGAGTTTTGCACCGTACACGAGTTTAATTTAGGAATTTGTTTGGAAATCATGTTTGAGAGGTTTTGGTAGACATATTTAGGGAGATTTGGTCAGACATAGAGAATCAGGCAAGCGATCAAGTTACATAGTGAACTTTTTCCTTGTATTTTAAAGCGAAAAACTTGGTAGTTATTAAATCCCGCATAAGGCAGCCCTTCCAAAAATGATTAAGCTACGATTGAAATGTTTCAACCTGAGTGCTCTCAGATATGGGTCTTCAGACAAACGTACTTGAAGTAGTGCAACGTGCGTTACACATTATACCTGTAATAACTTAATATTGCCCACTGATAGCTTTCCCTTTACTGAATCTTTGTAACATTTAGTTTTCCTTTAATCAGTAAGATACAGACTCAAGCCTATACAAACGGATTCTTAGTTTTTGTTACTGCAACAGCACATCGAAGTTCACCATTAAGGACACCGTTTTGTTTGTGAGTTAACCCAGTAATTTACTTTGAAATTCCTTTGTGCTCTTTTATTTATAATCAAAATTTCTGAGGTTATTGTATATTTGTCAGGCACAGTTCTGCCTTTTATTAAATGTGTTGTGCATAATACCACTGTTGGCGTCGTGACAGGCATTTGTTCTTGTTTGAAGAGCCATTTACAATCGTTAATTTTTTCATTTGAGCTGTAGCATTTGTTACTGCAGCGGTACAGCGAAATACACCCTTTCGTTAGTGAGTTGACACAGCTTTTAATAAAAAGCGACTTATTTTTAATTTCCTCTGTCCTTTGTAGTCCTAAATTTCGTAATGTTTTTGTATTTATATGGCACAAGTCTGCGTTGCCATGTTGCCATGGAGAGCACAGGTCGCAGCCAACTGCTGGTGTTCGCTCATATCGGTACTAAGGATGTGTGTCCCTTTGGATCGTAAGAGATTCTCTCTAGTTGCGGGCCATTAACTGAAGTGTTCGCTAGACTAGATAGTCAGACGAAAGCGGAGGTCTCCATCTGTAACATCGTTGACAGGAACGACTGCAGACATCACATACAGAGCCGAATGAAGCTAGTAAGTCAGTCTCGGTTGGTTCTGCGATATTGTAGACTGCAGACTCCTTTACTTTTGTCATAGGGTGATGGGTTTTCTGATTCCATTTAAAAGATCAGACGTCCACTACATGCAGGAAGCGGCTACACATGTAGCGGGGGCTGTGCGAATTGTTTAGCTTAGAGGGTCTTCGGAAACTACAGAAAGGACATCAGTCTAAAAGATGCAGGGCGAACAAAGGATGTGAGTAGACCTAATAACAATCGGCACTATAGCTGTAAATTGTTTTAACTGTGTTAATAAATAACCAGAGCTCCAAGAACTAATAGAAATCACTGATTTATAATCGCTGTAGGTACAGGAAGCTGCCTGAAACCAGAGAAAAGTTTAGCCTAAATTTTTACGAAGGACATAGCCGTGTTGAGAAAAAATAGATTAAATGCAGTCATAAGTAGTTATAATTAGTTTACCTTGTAGTGAAACTGAAATAGATAGCTCCTATGTGTTAGTATAGAGGTTACACTTGACAACTGGCTACATTAATAATGTGCTCCTTTTACCGACTCCCCGACACACATGCTGAATAGTTCCAAGAAAAACTGAGTCTCAGTTCTGATAGGCACCCCATTAGCGGTGACTTCAGTCTACCCTCGATATGTTGTAAAAATACATGTTTCAAATCGTTGGTAGGCATAATACCTCTTCCGAAACCGTACGGAATACTGTCTCCGAAAATTATTTTTAACACCTAGTGTACGAGCCCATTTGGCAGGTAAATGGTTCCGAAAACATTCTTGACTTCTTAGCAACAAATAATTTTGAACATCCTTATAGATACAAGGATTTTTTGTCCACAAGGACTTTGTAACAAGAGAGAATACCAAAACATCCAAATTCACCAAAAATAAACGCAAAACGTATTTTCAAAGAAAAATAAATCAATTGAAACTTTCCGAAGAAACAGTCTCCATTATTACAATGAAATGAACACCCTTAGCTGCTTACAGGCGTTGACATACGTCAACGGGGACAGATGAAAATGTGTGCCCCGATCGGGACTCGAACCCGGGATCTCCTGCTTACATAGCAGACGCTCTATCCATTTGAACCACCGAGGACACAGAGGATAGTGCGACTGCAGGGATTTATCTCTGGCACGCCTCCCGCGAAACCCACATTCTCAACGTATTGTCCCGCACTACATTCGTAGTGCCCCCCCCCCCCACCCCCACCCCCACCCCATTATACTCATTACTAGCGGCCAGTTGCCGGTTCCCGTAAGAGTTCGGGCACTGTTTGTGCATTCGCGCAGAAGAAGATGGTCAAGTGGCCGGTGAGCCTTAACTATATATATACTAAGATGGTATATGTTCTTTCGGACATGGGGGCACTACGAATATAGTGTGGGACAATACGTTGAGAATGTGGGTTTCGCGGGAGGCGTGCCAGAGAGAAATCCCTGCAGTCGCACTATCCTCTGTGTCCTCGGTGGCTCAGATTGATAGAGCGTCTGCCATGTAAGGAGGAGGTCCCGGGTTCACAGGCTTTGACGTACGTCAAAGCCTGTGAGCAGCTAAGTGTGTTCAGTTAATTGTAATTTCGTTCTAACGAGCTGCATGGTCACCGATAGTCTCCATTATTCTCAATCTCACCATAAACGTGTCGGAAAATGAGAGATTTAAACCAAATAAACCAATAAGAAATGGTACTGAACCCCTATAGCATGCAGGAAAGGTCAGAACACAGTAAAAAAAAAAAAAAAAAAAAAAGAGGACGCTAAATGTAAAAGAACTCAGAACAACTCCCACAATAAAACGCTCCTTCGAAATCTGGAGGAAAATCCAAGGACATTCTGGCCAGATGACAAATGCACCAGCGGCAAAACACAATCAGTTCCTACTAAGCATGATGGCTATGGTAGTGTTACTGATGACAGTACCTCTAAAGCAGAGATACAAAACACGGTTTTCCGATACAAAACACAGTTTTCCGAAACTTTTTCACCAATGGAGATTAAGTAAATATCCCAGAATCCGAATCAAGAACTTCCGACATGACTAACTTAGACGTATCTATCCTCGGTGTTGCAAAACAGCTTATGTCACTTTACCAAGGTAAAGCCTCCAATGCAGACTGCGTAGGAATTAGGTTCATTTAAGAGTACATTGGTACAATAGCTACGCACTTATCAATCGTATACAACCATGCGCTAGTTGAAAGGTCTGTAGCTCAAGACTGAGTTGCACCGGTTACACCAATACTCAAGGGGGAAATTATAGAACCATTACACTAATGTCGATTTTCAGTGAGATTTTGGAACATACACTGTGTTCGAACAAATAGCTGACACGGATTCAGAAAATATCGTCCTTGTGAAACGCAACTAGCTGTAGGGAGAGACGGGTAGCATACAATATGTACAAGAGCCAAGAGCGAATAATAAGTGTCGACGACCAAGAAAGAAGTGCTCAGATTATGAAGGGTGTAAGACATGGAAGTATTCTGTCGCCCTAATGTTTAATCTGTACATGGAAGAAGCAATGATGGAAATAAAAGACAGATTAGGAAATGGAATAAAATTTCAGGTGAAAGGATATCAATGGTACGGTTCGCTAATGGTATTGCTTTCCTGAGCGAAAGTGAAGAACACTTATAGGATCTGCTGAATGGAATGAAGTGTCTAATGAGTACAGAATATGGACGGAGAGTAAATCGGACATAGACGAGAAAAATGAGAAGTAGCAGAAATGCGAACAGCGAGAAACTTTACATCAGAATTGCTGGTCACGAAGTAGATGAAGTTTACGAATTCTGCTACCTAGGCAGCAAAATAACCAAGCCCGCCGGAGTGGCCAAGCGGTTCTAGACGCTTCAGTCTGGAACCGCACGACCACTACGGTCGCCGGTTCGAATCCTGCCTCGGGCATGGATGTGTGTGACGTCCTTAGGTTACTTAGGTTTAAGTAGTTCTAAGTTCTAGGGGACTGATGACCTCCGGTGTTAAGTCCCATAGTGCTCAGAGCCATTTGAAACAAAATAACCAATGATGGGCGAAGCAAGGACATCAAATGCAGACTAACACTGGAAAAAAGGGCCTTCCTGGTCAGATAATTCCACTAGTATCAAACGTAAGCCTTGATTTGAGGAAAAAAGTTCTGAAAATGTACGTTTGGAGCACAGCATTGTACGTATGCGAAACCTGGACTATGGGAAAACCAGAAGAGAGTAGAAGCATTTGAGATGTGATGCTACAGGCAATTGTTGAAAACTGGGTGGACTGATCAGGTAAGGAATGAGGAGTTTCTGCGCTGAATCGCAGAGGATTAAATGTGTGGAAAACAATGAGAAGACCAGTGGCGATGGGGGATCGCAGCCCAGCAGCTTGCCTGACGGAATGAAAGGGAGTGCGACCTCAAAACTAATCTGAAGAAGAGAAGATAAATAAATTAAGGAAAACAAAAGGTAGCACTGGACTCCGTCAAATAGGGCGCACAAGAACGCTGGCCCTAACCAATCCTCAAAATTTAATTGGCTTCTTTCGCACTCTAAGACATTATTTCCAAAACACTCTAGCAGTTACAAATACACCTGTCGTAATATTAGTTGCAAGAAATGCAAATATACGCGATATGTTACTTTGATCTTCCGAGACCAACAGCAGAAAGGAGTTGTAACACATGTTCAGTACGGCGTAAACAATGAATTTTCTCTTCGCTAAATTATGTCTCAAGTGAAATCGCATCAGTTCATAATCGAGCTTTCATTGGTGGCTATTTACACCGCCAAAGCTTCCGTCAACTTTTTCACCCTCTGGCTACAGCGGACCCCGCGCTTTGCCCTCACCACCCCGGCGTCCCAGAGTCTGCTAACTAACGGATGCTAACAAGATTCCTCCCTGGGGATGGCGCACCCCTGTGTTTAATTCACCAGCAGGGAGAAGGTCGGAACCCCCGCTGTGACACAGCGCAGCACTGCAATTCTATTAAGCGAAGTGCGCCTATGTGCAGAGCCGGAGCTGAACCGTACGTTATGCAACTTACTGCCAGAACACAGAATCGCCGTGCCATAACTAACACCGCGCTGAACGTAGTTTCAGTACTTATGCACGAGTGGGACTACCGCATCGCTTATGAAAGGACAGGAAGCGGGAAAACTACGCTACAGTCTAAGAATGAATGCGGTATAAAAATGCCCATTACACGAGAAGAATGTGCATTAAACTATAGTTACTCCTGTAAGGACAGAAGTTCTTGACATCTTGTAGCACCCGAATCAAGAGCTTTGCAGCCAGTGGACAGTTTTCTTATTTCACCATCTTATAAACCACAGAAGAATTTCCTAGAAACGTCTGCTGCCTTAGCACATATGGGAGGCTATACAAGGCGACAATTATTGAACAATATAAAATAAAACCGTCGTTACTATGACAAGGGCCTCGATTAGCCGCTATATTCTTCGGAGTAGAACACATGTGACTCCTTTTTTTGGGGCTATATTAAAGACAAGGTGTACAGAAATAGCATCGAAACCATTGCTGAGCTGAAAACAACCATTCAGGAGGTCATCAGCATCGTCGATGTTCCGACACTTCAGCGGGATATGCTGAATTTCACTATTCGTCTGCACCACATCATCGCAAATGACGTCAGACATATCGAACATGTTGTAACCTAAATCAAAATGTCTGTAGTGACGTTTACATCTTGAATAAAATGTGTGCTCACCGCAGTTTGGAACTAATTTACTTTTTTTTTATACAGATAAATTATTGTCAGCCTAGGTTGATCCCTGTACGCAACAGCCGACACACAACAAGAGGACGCTGGTGGCAGTTCCTTAATCTGCTTTTTTAAATGTATTTTGCGACAGTTTTTGGTGGATTTGGATGTTGGAGTATTTAGTATTGCTACAACAATTTTGTGGTCACTAATCCCTGTATCCGTCATGACACTACTTGTTCGCTCAGAATTATTTTTGATAAGAGGTCAAGTATGCTTCTGCAACCATTTATAGCTCGTGTGGACCTCCGAAAAGTCATTCAGTGCGATTTAGAACGACTTTTATGACTCGATAAATGCCTAGATAAATGACAAACAAAAATAAAAGTAAAATCGGGTTTCGAACACGGGACGTAAAAGTGTGTATCCGTAACAGTGGCCACTGTGCCACCGGTTCCGTTGAATGTTTACTCGCTAAAAGGCACGTAAATTACTTCGATACTTTTGACCGTCGTCTTCTCAGAAAAGGTCGACTATCTATGGATAAGCTGAGACACGCGTTGGTTATTTTGACTCCTCTTCCACTGAGCAGAATTTCTGAGAAATCAAAATATGGTATTTTACGAGATCTCCTCATAAGAGGTACCTGATATCGACTGTATGAGTAGAGGTTCCTATGACTACAAGGATGAGTATGTTCTTTCATCATGACGGGGGGCCTGCACGTCCTCGTCTTCAGCTAACACATCATCTGAACCTAACACATACCACAAGATGGCCAGAAGAGGTTGCGTTCCTTGTCCAACAGTGTCCCAGCTCTAGAATTTAGATGGTTGAAAGGTGAGGTCTACAAAGAAACTGTAAACACAAGAGACTACAAGCTGCTGTCAGCACTATATTGTTGTTACAGTTTGCAGCACATATGTCTCGTGGAATACCAATGCATAAAACACTCTGAAATTCATATGGTATATGAAACGTAGTGGGCAGAAAAGAGATTCAACACCGTTTCCATTCCACCTGCCTCTCATGTGCCGGTCAACAAGTCTCCCCACGAAAATCACGTAAAAAGTGATGTTTGTCACGTGTTTGTATGGGACTGAATCTTCATGGGCAGAGAGCATGTCCTTGCAGCTGAGCACCTCTTGGGAAGTGCCAAGCAAATACAGCGATCCCATAACTCACATACTTTCTACGCTTGGTGTTACGTTCAACTACATAGAAATATTAAGTTACTGTTTTCCTGTGTAAGTCCGCCTCGTCGCCATGGTAAGGTTCTATTTCTCACTTACAAAATTTAATTATAATTGTCTGTGTCTGACGCTAATTACACCGGTCTGCAAGATATCGTATGAGTGAAAATAGATATGTGTTCTTAATTAACTTTTCTATACCGACTTCAAAATTTTTCCTAGTTTTCGTTTATCAGGTTTTGTGTAATGGAAGAAAGTTTAATTGATTTACAGTTGTAATAATTTTATTACGGCGACAAGGTAGGCACACGAATATTATTTTCCTGAATGTAATAGATGGCCAGAGCCAAAGGATTAGCGTGTAAAGATTTGACCAGATCGGATACATTTCTGCCTGGTACTGAGAGAATGTAGTACGAACCATTGTAGTCAGTTGCCTCCACAATTACCTGGCTAAGTGGACTTGATGAAGCGGTTTGTAAAGCCTCTTCCACAAGAGAGATCCTGCTTTAAGAAGCTTTCAATGAAGTACCCTTCATCAATCAAGAAAAATTGAAATCCAGTTCTTTTGGTCCGCAAATTCACGGACTGATGAAAGATGAAAAATCAGAGAATTCAGCGAATGTTAGAGGAAAAGCTGCATGAGCCGTCTACAAGTCCATTACGAAACCCTATCTTGGAAATAATGAATATCCAAACTATAAGAACATTGGCAAAACAACATAAGAAAGTTTCAAGAGGATCATTTGTAACATTAGTGGGAAGTCCAGTCCATTTTCGACTCTCTTATATAGTCTACTTTCCTGTACGTCTGTGACATTATAGTCAAAAGAAAGAACAAAAGTTCCACCACGACATTTAGGAGACGATTAAGAGTTAGCAGAGAAGTTGACATGAAAATAAGATGATCGACTGTCACTGAACGTTGAACAGGAACAACAAAACGAGGAAATTATGAAAAAGAGAAAGTTGAGAATTACATGTAACACATTAGTCATAATGTTGCTAATAGAACTGGTTACAGAAATTTTAGTACATGACTTCACTACAAAAATGAAACAACTATAAAACATTTGGAGTTTGTTTGAAATTTAAATTCAATATTTGGGCTTAATTCTTTTAATCTCAAAAACATTATCTTATTTTGTGAAAAATCCTGTCGTGATAAGATCAAATTAAAGTACCAGGTGATCAAAAAGTCAGTATAAATCTGAAAACTTAATAAACCACGGAATAATGTAGATAGAGAGGTAAAAACTGACACCCAATCGTGGAATGACGTGGGGCTTTATTAGAACAAAAAAGAAAACAAAGTTCACAAAATGTCCGACAGATGACGCTGGAGATCAAAATGTCAGTGACTGCGCATGACAATCGTGTATAAAAGGAGCTGTAATGAGAGAGAGAATCAGATGACCCAGCAGTCGCAGCATGTTAACGTTACCTGAAAAGGTAGTGAAGCTATATTATCAGAATGGGAAATGTGCTAGTTCAGCGTTACAATCCTATCGCCATAGGAAGGGGTTTCGAACAGGTAAAGGTCCGTTGACAAATGCGGCTGTGGCGAGAATGATTTCGAAGTTCGAAGCCACGGGTTGCTTAGACGACAGACCCCGTAGTGGCCGACCGAGCACAAGGCGTAATGCTGCTGAGACAGTTCAGGAATAAATGGAGACTGTAGCGGGTTCGTCTATGCACGGGGAAGTCAGCGCTCGTGCAGTCGCACGTCGCACCGGCATTCCACACACTACTGTTTGGTTGGCACTTAGGCGTACCTACCGATGCTATCAGTACAAAATCCATCGGCATCATGAACATGGCGATTTAGTGAAGCGGAGGGCATTTACGATGTGGGCGTCTCAAAAGATGGCGGAAGATGACGATTGGTTGAGTAACGTGTTGTGGACCGACGAAGTTCATTTGACGCTCCGAGGGTCTGTCAACGCGCACAACTGCAGAATTTGAGCTACCCAAAATCGTAGAACTGTCATGGAAACTCCATTGCACGACGAGAAAGTCACGGTATGGGTTGGATTTGCCTCATCTACCGTCATCGGGCCTTTCTTTCTTAGAGGAAATGCGTTATTCTGGTTTTGTAACTGCTACCGAGACGGGTGAGAGGTACGTCGATATGTTACAGAATCGCATCATCCCCAGCCTGGCTGATAAACACCTGCTGGAACGTACGATGTGTATGCAGGATGGCGCTCCACCCCATATTGCTAGACGCGTGAAAGATGTCTTGCGCGCGTCGTTTGGTGATGATTGTGTGCTCAGCCGCCACTTTCGTCATGCTTGGCCTCCCAGGTCCCCAGATCTCAGTCCGTGCGATTATTGGCTTTGGGGTTACGTGAAGTCGCAAGTGTATCGTGATCGACCGACATCTCTAGGGATGCTGAAAGACAACATCCGACGCCAGTGCCTCACCATAACTCCAGACATGCTTTACAGTACTGTTCACAACATTGTTCCTCGAGTACAGCTATCGTTGAGGAATGATGGTCGACATATTGAGCATTTCCTGTATAGAACATCATCTTCGCTTTGTCTTACTTTGTTATGCTAATTACTGCTATGATGAGATGAAGCACCATCTGCCGGACTTTTTTTAACCTTTTTTTTATAATAAAGTCCCATGTCATTCCCAGCATGTGTGTAAATTTCTATCTCTCTATCTACATTATTCCGTGATTTGCCGGCCGAAGTGGCCGTTCGGTTAAAGGCGCTCCAGTCTGGAACCGCAAGACCGCTACGGTCGCAGGTTCGAATCCTGCCTCGGGCATGGATGTTTGTGATGTCCTTAGGTTAGTTAGGTTTAACTAGTTCTAAGTTCTAGGGGACTAATGACCTCAGCAGTTGAGTCCCATAGTGCTCAGAGCCATTTGAACCATTTCAAATTTATACTGACTTTTTGATCACCCGGTCATATTCGGAATGAGTAATACAGGTTGCTTCTACAACACCTACTCTTGGGAAATCATGTGCCAATGTATTGTTTCTCGTTTCTGATTGTGCGGTGCGGTGTTTGGTGAGCAGTTGTGGCTGGGTACCTCAAGGAGCATCGTTAATTGTCCTTGGCGCTCGTCGAAGCCTTTCAGCGCCAACGATCTGGCCTCCCGGGCGACGGTTTCCGAGACGATGCACGGTGTCCTCTGCCTTACGCGGGTGGGACCCGCTTTCTGGCGGTTGTCGCCCTGTGTGGCACACACAGAGGGAACCCAAAGCACGGAATGCAGGTCCACAGTATTTATTTTTAATCCGAGCACGTTTAGCCTGTGTCGTTATAGTGTGAAGAATTTAGTGTGTATCAGAAATGTGGAGACAATGCAGTCTCTCGTAGGACAAATGTCAACGGCTTTAGAAATCGTCAGACACTTACAAGGAATTTTTCTTTAGGTACGACAGTTCCTTCTCGAGTATAATAACAGAGAACTGGAACTGGGATTGACACAAAAATAAGTGGCCGAGTGCTTGCAGGACTTGCACACTCAGGGGTCCGTACAAACTTATTCATGTTCGTAGGCAGTCCATCCATTCCAGGAATCAAGGATTTCGAAAAGTTCTGCCTGTTATCAACATTGATACTGGTACTATATAGATCCCAGGGATTTCAAGAATTAAGAGAAAGTTCTAATTTCAACCTTGACATCGGATAACAGGTGACAAAAGAGAAATTTTTCGTGTAAAACAGTTACAAATCAACAATTTCCTGGCACTTTTCCTTTACTTATTCTTCTGACCAAAATTCGTGATTATACATCAAGGTAAGAACACTATAGGTTGTAGTGAGCAAGTTTGCGAGTATTAGAACATGGGACATAAATGGCCGTATCTTTTGACGTATTGACTTCGAAGCTAAGAATGATTTCGAAGTTCGAAGCCACGGGTTGCTTAGACGACAGACCCCGTAGTGGCCGACCGAGCACAAGGTGTAATGTTGCTGAGACAGTTCAGGAAGAAATGGAGACTGTAGCGGGTTCGTCTATGCACGGGCAAGTCAGCACTCGTGCAGTCGCACGTCGCACCGGCAGTCCATACACTACTGTTTGGTTGGCACTTAGGCGTACTCTCCGATGCTATCCGTACAAATTCCATCGGCATCATGAACTGTTACATGGCGATTTAGTGAAGCGGAGGGCATTTGCGATGTGGGCGTCTCAAAAGATGGCGGAAGATGACGATTGGTTGAGTAACGTGTTGTGGACCGACGAAGCTCATTTCACGCTCCGAGGGTCTGTCAACGCGCACAACTGCAGAATTTGAGCTACCGAAAATCGTAGAACTGTCATGGAAACTCCATTGCACGACGAGAAAGTCACGGTATGGGTCGAATTTACCTCATCTACCGTCATCGGGCCTTTCTTTCTTAGAGGAAATGCGTTATTCTGGTTTTGTAACTGCTACCGAGACGGGTGAGGACCATATATCTTAACATACAACACAAATTTTGAATTGATACGTTTATCCGTTCATGAGAAAAACGATTTTGAATAGTCAGACAAAAAGAGAGCCGGACAATAAAGCATTGTTACAAGGCTCCCGTTTTTACCCATTAGTTTACTGAAATGTAACAATAAATCTAGAATGCAAATGGTGTTTGTTTTTCTGGTAACGAATTTCAGTCAAAGAAAGATCCTTGGTGTCGCCATGATCCGATGTGCGCAATCGTCGTGTGTCCTATGGGGCACCTGATAATGGCTTTGGAGGAGATTTCTTTGACTGTAAGGATTAGTACATTCTTTCATCGTGAGGGGGAGGGGAGGGGTGGGGAGAGTTGGACGTTCTAGTATGTGACAGGTAATCAAGACGTAACACTCTGTGAAAGATCTGTGGTCCGAAATGGTAAAGTTTCTTGGCCACCAAGCTTCGATTTATGCTGTGTGGAGGTTGGAAGGCGAAGTTCACAATAAACATTAAACGTAAGAGACAAAACGATACTTTCCATTATTAACAGTGCTGCCCCCTCAGAGCAACAACAAGACGATCTCAGATAAACAACACGAGACGTCAATAGAGTTAGAAAGAGCATAGAAGTATGAGGTATAAGTTACGAAAATTAAGTCAGGAGTGGATACGATAAATGCGTCGAACGCTAATGTTACATTTTTAGCCTTTCGTACTACTTTGGCATGTAGACCGCTAGAGAAGAAATACCTTGTTGTCCTGTACTTTAGGTACTGCCTTTTTAAAAACGAGCTTCCCACATCTTTTAGAAACATTTCTATAACAAAAGAGCGAATTAAAAAATTAAATTTCGCTCAGTCATACTTTCATCATCATGTTTTCACCATCCATTGCTCTCCTTCAGCAGAACAGCCCATCTCTCATCAAATCATTTTTCACTTTAATGAGTAAAAGCAGAAAGTGTGCTGGCTTCTACGGAATACTTCATATCTCTCACCATCACACACACACACACATTTCGCCGATCACCTATTTCAGTTTATTTAAAAGATTTATTTCAGATTTTCCTCTATACAGTATAGTAGGTTAACCTTCACATGTCCATTTCCATCATTGTCAGAGCGATGAGGTAGTGTAGATGTCAGCCTCTGACATTTCGGAGCATTCGTGAGTAGAGAGATGTTACAGAGTCCTCACGCTGTAAAAAAAACAGCCGTTCTCAGGAGTATCGCCAAACTGGCAGGCTAGTGTAGCGTTGTCGGGTGCCTCATTGTAGTGTTATCCTAGAACGTCGGTAGCTCTCCTCGTCAGAGAGAGAGAGAGTACTCGGGTAGTGTTCTGAAACAAATTCTACATCAGCATCTTCCGTGCCCGCATTTTGTTACATGAAATTTTGTTAATGCGGTATACGAGCTTTATGGGTCATAAAGACATCAGGTATTACGGGCCATAAAAGACGGAAGTGCTTCTGCCGTACCCCATGTGGGGGCACTAAAATGGAGAACGTTAATGTTACACTGCACGACGTTAGACAAGAAATTCAGGCAGAGTAACATCGTATTGGGCAGCACTGGAAAATGAGAGTCAAGAAGAAAGAAATGTTTTATCGAATGCTTTAATCAGCAGCCCACACCGAAAAAAGTTGGCTTCTGCGGCCGGAATCAGTTTAATTAAAATCCAAGCAGTAAGGCTTTGTCAGTCCGCCTCATCGGGTGAAATACTCAAAATGCAGCACAGTAGAATTTCAGTGAAGCGCTGCTTTAAGTTTCCCTGCATGTTGATGTTAAACGCTTCTCAGTCGAGATTTAACATATTCTCTGTTTCCAGTTCATTAATAAATACATAGTTAATTGAAGATAATAGGATGAAAGGTAGAGGTTAGTGTATATCGACCATTACAGACAGTAATGTCAGTATTTAATGGAACGTTTATACCTTAGAAAGCGATCACTCGTAATGTGTTGTCACGTATTCATCTGCTATCTAACCTACGACAGTAAGTTTAGCTCAAAGAAATTTAAAAAAAAAAAAAATCTCTAAATTTTCAATGGAACTAGGAAATCGGTATGTTCACATGGAGAGACTATTGATTTACTTACATCTGTGTTTCGGAGGGTACTTTGAGTAGCACGGTCCCTCCCACTTTCCTTGATACAGTCCCGAATGGTTCGCAGGAAGAACTATTCCTGGTAACTCTCCCTGTGGGTTTCAGTTTCTCTCATTTTTTCATGCTCTTTTCGCGAAATATACATCAGAGAAAGCAATATAGTTGTTGACTCTTCCAGGAACGTTCACTCTCAGTACTTTAAGAGTAAACCACACCATGAAACAGAAAGCCTCTCTTGAACCGATTGCCACTGGAGTTCGTTGATCGGTTTCGTCAGTTACTTAATTAACTTGTAACCTTGCTGTCCATGACGTGTATAAATGAGATAGCACACAATATTAATAGTAAAGATAGCCGTTTCGCCAATTACCCAGTTGTATACATATAATGAAGTGTGCGAAAAAACAAAAACTGTATAGATAGTCAGACAGAGATTTAAAAGATTTAAATGTGATGCATAATTAAGCTGCATAAATATTCAGTCAAGTCTTGAAAATATTCATATGTAGCGTATAGGTCGTCAGGTTGCTATAAATGCTCAGGAATATAAAAGCATGGAATTCAATTAGTGCTAAAATGTATTAACCTATGATTATAATATCAATGAGTCACAACTGAAACAAGTTAACTTCTTCAAATACATTTTTACAAAACGTAGCTTGCACCCATGGGCTCAGGTACTGTCTTTGATTATTAATCAAAACGTCCTCGGTCCCGGTTTCGATCACGTCACTGCATAAATTTTGATTACTGATCAGCATCGGCGGCCGAACACTTCCGGATAAGAAGCCTATCTCATTCTGCCAATAGAATTGCCAAGAGGGCAGAGGAGAGGGCAGAGGTTCAGGGCACTCTATTGTCCTAGGGGTGGAAACGGCGGAAGAATCAGCAATGATCAATGGAATGAAGATCGGAAGGCAATGAAAACCATTGCATTAAAGACTCGTAACGTGTATCCACAGAACATGTAGCTTGTAATTGAAAAAGTTTCATGATTATGACTCCTTTGGCAAAAGATTCCGGAATAGCCATAATTGGGATGTGCATGGGTAGGTAACCATGAGCCAAAGACTGAATACTCAACGAAATGATAATGTTCGAAACGGGGCGTGGAATGTCAGAAGCTTCAACGTGGTAAGGAAACTAGAAAATCTGAAAAGGAAAATGCAAAGGTTCAATCAAGATATAGTAGGGGTCAGTGAAGTTCAAAATGGTTGAAATGGCTCTGAGCACTATGGGACTCAACTTCTGAGGTCATTAGTCCCCTAGAACTTAGAACTAGTTACACCTAACTAACCTAAGGACATCACACACATCCATGCCCGAGGCAGGATTCGAACCTGCGACCGTAGCGGTCTCGCGGTTCCAGACTGAAGCGCCTAGTACCGCACGGCCACTTCGGCCAGCATCAGTGAAGTGAAATGGAAATCAGAAAAGAATTTCTTGTCAGAACAGTATAGGATAATATCAACAGCAGCAGAATATGGTATAATAGAATAGAATTAGTTACGAACAGAAACGGAGCGCTGACAGTGTGGTACTGTGAACAGTTCAGTGATAGGGTTGTTCGTATCAAAAGCGACAGCAAATAAACACCGACAACGACAGCTCAAGTATACAAATCTGCCTCGAGGTAACTGGGTGTTCGTGTTGTCTTCATCATTTCATAATCATTCATGAAAGTGGCGAGATTGGACTGAGCAAAGGTTGCGAATTTGTACGGGCGTTGATAACCGCGCAGTTGAGCTATCTACAAACCAATCCTCATCATTATCATCATCATCATCAAGTATACAAGCCGATCTCGCAACCTGAAGATGAGGAGATGGAGAAAGTAAATGATGACATTGAAGGGATAACAGAGTACATAAAGGGAGATGAAAATCTAATACTCATGGGGGACGGCAATGCAGTTGTAGGGGAAGGAGTAAAAGAAGAAGTTGCAGGAGAATATCGGCTTGGGGCAAAGAATGAGAGAGGAGAAAGAATAATTAATTTCTGTAATACATTTCAGCTAGTAATAGCGAATACTCTGTTCAAGAAACACAAGGGGAGGAGGTATACTTGGAAAAGACGTGGTGATTCGGGAGGATTTCAGTTAGATTACATGATGGTCAGATAGAGATTCCGAAATCAGATACTGGGTTGTAAGGCCCTACTTCTCGATTCCCTCCCTGGTCTGTGACAGTCTTGGGCTGCATCGCTGACGAGTTAGAGAAGGAAGTGCGTTGCCGGGATACAAGTCTCACGAGGAGAACACGGCAAGGGCCATAACCCTATTTCCCAGAAACTTCGTTCAGTGGAACAGGAGCAAAAATAAGCGAGCTAGTGTCTCGGCGTATCTGTAGATACTCGACCGTTTATGAGAAAACGACTGTGAAGGTTTTCGATGTACTTTCGATGTCTTTTAGTGTTCGATAAACTTAGCGCAACTAGTGACACAGTGGTTAACATTACAATTACGGCTCTGATTTTAGCGTCCTGGCGGTAGCGTTCTCGCTTCCCACGCCCGGGTTACCGGGTTCGATTCCCGACGGGGTCAGGGATTTCTCTGCCTCGTGATGACTGGGTGTTGTGTGCTGTCCTTAGGTTAGTTAGGTTTAAGTAGTTCTAAGTTCTAGGGGACTGATGACCATAGATGTTAAGTCCCATAGTGCTCAGAGCCATTTGAATCATTTTTTTTTTTAGCGTGCTGTGTTCGAAACCTGATGATTGTTTTTGTTTATTTTATTTCATTTTTCATTGCTCATGTTACTCTATGGATGTTTCTTATCAAGTAAGGGGATGTATATACGTTACATTAATTGTAAAATTACAATTGGATTTCACAGTTAGTGTCATGCATTTCTCATATAATATGTGGGGTTACAATCTTTTGTAATTCTCATATATATTTGTATTTAATCCCTACATCAGATCTTAATTCTTACATCATAACCCTTATTGTTGAGGAAGGCTTCGTGCATTCTCTTGGATTTTACTGATCGTGGAAATGTTCGGACACAGACATTCGGCAACCACTAGCATCGCGCGATGGCAGGTTGGCCGCAGCGATGTTTCTTCTTACAGAAGAAATGTTAACATCATCGTTACTGAGATCCCACGAGTTGCCTATGAGATCACAGCACACCGTGTACAGTGGATCACATTTCCGAAAACTGGCGCTTGCAGTTGATTACGAATTAAGATACACTACAGGAATTTCACCGAAAACAATTTCAAATAATACGAGGGGCGTTCAGAATGTAAGCTCCGATCGGTCGCGAAATGGAAACGACTATGAAAATCCGATAAAGCTTTGCACAGATGTGTTGGGTAGTGTCTCTAGTATAACCCCAGTTAGCATCACGTCGCTCTTCTCATTTCTGAGCTCGCAGTGAGTGTGTAAAGATGTCTAGAAAATAGTGTCTGCCGCCAAGTACGAGGGCCTGGTGAGAAATTTCGCCTGAAGCTATGCAGCTAACATTACATAACTGTCGTGCTGTTTCTTCTTCAAGACAATTCTCAGCCGCATTCTGCAGGGGCAATGAAGATGCTCCTGCATCGTTTTCAAATGGAAACGTGAGATTACCCACAATACAGTCCGCAATTGTCTCCCCCTGAGTTTCATCTCTTGTCACATGAACCGCTGTCTTTGAAGACAACATTTTGACACAGACAACGAGGTGTAGGCCAGCGTGGAGAATTGGCGGAAAGCACTGGCGGCTGCCTTCTATGATGAGGCTATTGAAAAGTTGGTACAACGCTATGACAAAAGTCTAAGTCAGAACGGCGACTACGTAGAGAAGTAGCTGAAAGGTGTAGCTAATTGTTACAAGTAAAACATTTCTGATGTTCACTGTGGTTTCAATTTGGCAATCAATCGGAGCTTACTTTCTGAACAGGCCTCGTAGTTTCGTTCGTTTATTGCTTCCCTTTTAATTAATTCACCAGATGTACTATCAGTAGTCTTCTATGAACATGGGTAGATAAACGAGAAACCAAACTAAAAATTATAATAATAATTGGCGTTCGAACTTGAGGAGCACAAGTGTGTAGCCGCGATACCAACTACTGCGCCACCAAATACTGCGCCACTGCTTCGGCTGAAAACCTTACTTCCTCTAAGGCACAGGAAATTCCTCGATAACTCTGAGCGTCATTTCCTTGAAAACAACATTGTGTCTATGTATAAGCCGAGACACGTGTTCGCTTATTTTGGCCCCTCTTCTGCTGAGCTAAATTTCTGAGAAATCGAGCCACGGTACCAGCCGTGATCTCCTTGTCAGTCCTGAACCTCTGCACTACAGCCGCCGTATTCAAGACGCCGTTGGAACGGCGGAGGCACTGCTAACAGGCGTAATCTAAGCTCTTCCCTTGGGGTGGCCTGCAATGTTAATGCTTTGAGCATGCTCAAAGCTGGATCCCAAGCATTGATTAGCTGAAAGTCGCTCTGAGACCTGGAATGTATTCAAAGCTCAAAGACACGCCAACTGTAGATAACACGACATGGAAGTGACCCCTCTGCATTGACAGCGCCCCGACGCCCTCGGTGACGTCACATAATCGGTTGCCTCTTTAATCACCTTATGCCAGAAAAGCCTGACATCACGCATTTTAAGTGGTGGTGGTGGTGGTTAGTGTTTAACGTCCCGTCGACAACGAGGTCATTAGAGACGGAGCGCAAGCTCGGGTTCGGGAAGGATTGGGAAGGAAATCGGCCGTGCCCTTTCAAAGGAACCATCCCGGCATTTGCCTGAAACGATTTAGGGAAATCACGGAAAACCTAAATCAGGATGGCCGGAGACGGGATTGAACCGTCGTCCTCCCGAATGCGATTTTAAGTGCTGTTTTCACCAGTGACCAACATCTCGCCATATTTTAGACAATATTCTACAGAACTCTTTGTTTCAGCGTTGTGTTTCGCGTACGCGGGGGCAAAGTAATAAACTATATTGCGTACTGCGGACGCTCAAATTGCACCCGTTTGTCTCTGATTTTTCATTAGAGGGAATACAACTCGTCCGGAACACAGCTTGGTTTGTTTGTGGAAGAGATCTTGCAATCGGTAGATGTAGGGGAAGAGAGAGGCTATGCCTTTCTAGATCTCTGAAAGGCGTTAAAATCTTAGGGACTATCATTACAGGTATGAGATCATGTAGATGAAGATGTAACTAATAGGTTCCATTACGCTACATAAGGTAAGGATGGAAGTACAACGTCCAGTCGACAGTAAGGTCATTGGAGATTGAAGGCGAGATCGGATTATGGAAGGATGGCGAAGGAAATCGGCATTCTCAAAGGAACTGCCCCAGAATTAGCTTGGAGCGATTTAGATAAATTACGGAAAACAAAATTCTGGATATCCAGCCGCGGATTGGAACCGTCGTCCTCCCAAATCCGGGTCTAGTGTGCTAACGAGTGTGGAGTGTGCCATCTCAATCGATCCTTAGTAGTGCGTTATGTAGTATGGCGAATAATCTAGATACACGACAGTAAAATCGAGGGCAGTCCCATTTCCCCCCCCCCCCCCCCCCCCCCCACCGCCCTTATACCAAGGAGGCGTGACAGTTCCTTCTTACTTTGTCAATATACGTGGACGACGAATCGTTTAATATGTTGATAGTCCCTGGTTTGGTCGTTCAGCGCAAATTCGACTTTAGTGTTGTTGCGGCAATTATAAGTCGGATGATTTACTACAGTACATGGTCATGACTTGTACTAAAAGTATTTTACAGCCAGTGCGGATCATTTCATCAAAATGTAGAACTTTGGCTGCGGTTACCGGCAGTTTAAAATGGTAGCAATTTGTGTATGACTTGTTTGCATTTAGTAATCCATTGAGATGTGGAATATGTATAGAGTGGTTCAAATGGCTCTGAGCACTATGGGACTCAACTGCTGAGGTCATTAGTCCCCTAGAACTTAGAACTAGTTAAACCTAACTAACCTAAGGACATCACAAACATCCATGCCCGAGGCAGGATTCGAACCTGCGACCGTAGCGGTCTTGCGGTTCCAGACTGCAGCGCCTTTAACCGCACGGCCACTTCGGCCGGCTATGTATAGAGTGAAACTGATTATGAATACCTGATGAATTTGCTTCTGTGGCAATCTTATTCGACTCTTGAAACGTAAAATCCCTCTTGGAATATTTTTGGAGAGCATAATCTTGTAGCTCACGAAATAGTTCTTTTGGATAGTCATTGACCTTATTATTCCTCGGTGCTGAAACAGTCCGTAGAAAACCTTGAAGATAGTTGCTGAATCGCTGTTATTCACATTGGGATCTGACTTTGTTGGCATGTGCTCTGTGAAACAACTGCTTGTTGATTCTGAAGGAGACCATCAAAAATTTGTCCATTTGCCTGATCACATAATATGTTATGTATGTATTTACTAATCGTTCGTTTAAGGTACGACACATAGATCTCTTGGGCTCAAAAATATTCCATGCACTCAAAAAAAATGGGCAAATACAAGGTAAATTAAGCCTATAACGTGCGATCCGCTCGTCATGCTGGAACTTCCCCGTGCATAGCAGGACACTAGAAACGACCGTCGCTCGCCACGACTTCGAGACGATTACGTCTGCAAGCCGACCCCTTGGCAGCCATCCATTAATTTACTTGGGCAGTCCAGTGGAGAAAGAATCGCGTCGAGAACGAGTCGCTTCCACGCCGAGTGAGAGTCAAACCGTGTGCGGACTTCATTAATCGACACGTAGCGACACGAATATTCTCATTCGCAACTACTGGACATGTGATATAACGGCAGTGAGGGTTACTTTTTGTGACTCATGACTCACGTTTGTTCTACAGGGAATGATGTGCCATGGCCGCTTCTTTGGACAGGGAGTGTCAGCCCAATCGTTAAGTTGTAGTTGGGTGCAGAAGATATTGTCAGTCACAGGCCTCTTACCAACTAGACATTACCAGCAAATTTATCAGAAAAAATCTCGTGTCTTTCCTTTCGTGAGACCAACTGGGTTGCTAACATCGGAGGAGCAAGTACAAGAGCTTCCTGAAGCACTGAAGAATGTCCATCGGTTTTCGAGCTAGTATAAGAACTCATCCGTGTGTTGCCGTTCCGTCGTCACCCTGAAGTGTGTATGCTCTGCTTCCGGTACTGGCTCCGTGTGCCATTTAGACCACTATCGTCTCAGTACACAGGGAGCTGCGTTTAAATCAGGACAAATGAACCATTTTTTTTTAAAAAAGCAAATTTATTTTAAAAAAATACAAATGAAAATAAAAATCCTTTTTCATATAAATACTGTTACTTTTCAAGAGTAACATTACTCGATATAACTGCTTCAGCCGTAATGATGTACTCCAATCTTGTCCTGAAGCGATGGCACGCACTCTTTCCAACGGCGCTGTTCGTGTTCGCGATTGTTGCTTCGGTAGTGGTGCGTAGAGATGCGACATAAGGGTGCTTCACCATATTTGTAACTCTTTTGACTATGCTCCAAACATAGTAGTCCAGGAGGTTCAAATCCGGGCTATTCCGATGCCAGAACTCCTATGACCAGAACATGTCAACGTTATCCGAGAGCCAGTTTGCCTCGCCTTATTGGCAACTCTTTCGACTACTCTCCAAACATAGTAGTTTACGGGGTTCACATCCGAGCGGTTCGGGGACCAGAACTCATTTGACCAGAACATGTCAAAGTTATCCGAGAGCCAGTTTTGTAGTACATGGCTCGTATGAGCCGGTGCACTGTCATGTTGAAAGACATATTATCTCCCCGACGCTACAGTTACCACCCACGGATTCACGACGTTTGTAACAACTTGCAGATAAACTGTTTGGTGACAGTTTGCCCCTTTTCAAAGAAATATGGCAGCATCATATCACCGTTACTGGACGCAAGAAATAGTTGATCTCGCTTATTCGAAAAATCAAATTATTTCATTGGGCGAACGTCCAGCGCGAAGACTTTCGATAATCGAGGCTCTTCGGTGGTACTCCGCACTTGTCTGTAACTTCTCGGCCATTTTAAGGTTATGACTGTTTACTACATGGCTGTGGCTTTCAAAAACACATAAACGCTGTACACATAAACGCTCCGTGTGCACCAAAACCTGGTGCAGCTGTTCTCCTGTTTGTCAGACCTCGTCTGCTTTCTCAGCGTTTTATCACAATAGCTAGTGCACTGAAGCAAATTACACAAAATCATGCCACTTTAGCCCGGTTTCCTGCATTTACATGACATGCCCAAACAATAGATTTCGTGTTACTGCCCACACTTATTTTGCAGGTCTGGAATCGACTCACGGTCACAATACCATTATGCATTCCTGAAGCTATGATCGTACCAATGTCCTTCGATCCAGTGTGTTTCTTTTCCGAGTAATGTGCGTAGTTACTCTTTTAGAGAACTCGCAGAGTTGCGTTAATCTGGCGATGATATTTTATTTGATTATTTCACCTAGCATACAAGGTATGGTCATAAAATAACGGGACTGATGCTGCTCCAGAGTAAGTACCTATAAGCCAAAGATGAACGACCAAGAGCTGTGAAGAGTGAAACGTTTTCAGTCGAATCCAACATGTCTGGTGCATATAGACACATCATTGTGTCCGCGGCCTTCGATTATGTAAGAATCGCTATTTAGTTTAGCCGGGAAAATGATAAAGGTAATAATACAGTAACGAATTATCGTGAAGTTGCACATGAAACATCGAATACCTGGTACTGAAACCTGTCAGTTACTAAAAGCATTTTAAGGTGAAGAGCTTTTGAGTGGTTCAAGCTTTTCAAAGACGCTGAAGTTGACTCACTCACGGGACGCTCTTCAAAGTCAAAAACGAATAGAAGTATCGAAAAAGTATGTAGTCTAATTCGATGTGACCATCAGTTAATCATTCAATCGATTGCTCCAACTGTAGGAATTGATAGGGAATGCTTAAAGCAAATTGCACAGAATCAATTTAACATGAGAAAAGTATGTGCAAAACCGGTGCCGAAAATTGTCACGATGGAGCACAAAGCAACTAGAGAAAATGTTTGAACTGACTCTTTGAATACCATGTAAAATGATCCTAATACCGTAGACAGAATGATAACCTTTGACGAATATCAGTTTTTCACTTATGATACAGAAGGTAAGGGCCAACCCATGCACTGGAAGGGCCAACCTTACCGAGAGCGAAAAATGGTAGAACGAGCCAAGAGAGATTCAAAGCGATGATGATTTTTTTCCTTCGATAATCATGGTAGTGTGCGTTTTCACTGGATTCCTGAAATTCAAGTTATTAATCAGCTTTACTACGTTGAGGTTCTTGATGAACTCCCTAATAAAATAAGCAAAGAACGACATAAACTGTAGTACAACTACTGGTTTAACACCAACACAACCACCGATTCATACCTTATATTTAACCTGATGATTCTATGCTACGAAACCGGTCCTTAAATAAATTATTTGTAACAGCATCCAAGGGGTTATTATTCACGATGTCATATCACATTGTCTGTTAAGAGGTTTCTAGAGAAGTGTAGCATCCCAATGTTAGACCACCAACCTTGTTCGCATGACCTGTGACTTTTACCTGTTCCCCATGGTCACGTCTTCATTAAAAAGACCAATATTTCAGTCAGTTGAAGAAATGAAAGAAAAGGCGGCACGAGCCATCAAGGAGCTCACAGATGAAGACTTCGAGCACTTTTTCCATCAATGGAAATTCACATGGAGCGTTCTAAGGATAGACGAGGTCGGTATGTTGAGGATGACAGTAACTAAATACAGTGCCGGAAAAAATTAGTACCCCCATTTACAGACTTCTGATTCAGTCAAAGATTTGTTGTTGCAACAGTGAACATGGAGTACATAAAATCATTACATTGAAAGAACAACAGAACAAGGGGTTATTAGGTACCACATTAATATCTGGTGTAGCTTTCACGGGTGGGGAATGCAGGCCCTGAGCCTGGGATCTAGTCGATAGTACAGATGCCGAATACTTACTTGTGACATATTGTGCCACGCCTCCTAGACCTGTTCCCGTAGTTCTGAAAGACTTGTTGGTTGACTAGTTGCACGAGTTACTTCAGCTCCCATCACATCCCACATGTGCTCGACTCGAGACGAGTCTGGAGATAGCGCTGGTCAAGGAAGTAGCTGCACGTCTTGCAGAGCAGGTTGAGTTTCACGGGCAGTGTGTGGGCGAGCACTACTCTGTTGGAACAACGCATCACCTTTTCGTTCCGTTGCGAAAACGGAAACAGAATACGCCTAAAAAAAATTCTGCACGTACCGAGCGCTATATAGCACTCCTACCAGAAACATAATATATCGACGAGAGTCTACGTCGTACGTGCAAAGGATCAGAATCTGCTTCCATCGCCATTCCAATTGATTTCGTGGCGGCAACAGTGGAGCAGTACACATCGATGACGTGACGCTAGTAGAAGATGGGCTAAAGGTGTGCGTGCCCATAGCCCCAATTCTAGTAACCAGTTTCCAACGGTTGGTGTTGTCTGGGCACACAAGATCCCTTATCAGTGCTGAACTAGCTGCACGATTTGCCAGTGCTGCCCTTACAATACGACAATCCCGGTAGCGTGTGCGCAATGTGGGTGTCCAGAAACCTCATGTACGAGTGTGAGAAGTTTCACGCGACCACTGACGCCCACCATCACTGCGCAACTAACACAGCGCGTCCAACTTCTACATCTACATCCATACTCCGCAAGCCACCTGACGGTGTGTGGCGGAGGGTACTTTAAGTACCTCTATCGGTTCTCCCTTCTATTCCAGTCTCGTATTGTTCGTGGAAAGAAAGATTGTCGGTATGCCTCTGTGTGGGCTCTAATCTCTCTGATTTTATCCTCATGGTCTCTTCGCGAGATATACGTAGGAGGGAGCAATTTACTGCTTGACTCTTCGGTGAAGTTCTCGAAACTTCAACAAAAGCCCGTACCGAGCTACTGAGCGTCTCTCTTGCAGAGTCTTCCACTGGAGTTTACCTATCATCTCCGTAACGCTTTCGCGATTACTAAATGATCCTATAACAAAGCGCGTTGCTCTCCGTTGGATCTTCTCTATCTCTTCTATCAACCCTATCTGGTACGAATTCCACACCGGTAAGCAGTATTCAAGCAGTGGGCGAAAAAGTGTAGTGTAACCTACTTCCTTTGTATTCAGATTGCATTCCCTTCGGATCCTTCCAATGAATCTCAGTCTGGCATCTGCTGTTCAAAAGTGGCTCTGAGCACTATAGGACTTAACTTCAGAGGTCATCAGTCCCCTAGAACTTAAAACTACTTAAACCTAACTAATCTAAGGGCATCACACACATCCATGCCCGACGCAGGATTCGAACCTGCGACCGTAGCGGTCGCGCGGCTCCAGACTGTAGCGCCTGGAACCGCTCGGCCTCTCCAGCCGGTGGCATCTGCTGTACCGATGATTAATTTTATATTGTCATTCCCATTTGAATCACTCCTAATGCCCACATCCAGATAATTTATGGAATTAACTGCTTCCAATTGCTGACCTGCTATATTGTAGCTAAATGGTAATGTATCTTTCTTTCTATGTATTCGCAGCACATTACACTTGTCTACATTGAGATTCAATTGCCATTCCCTGCACCCTGCTCAATTCGTTGCAGATTCTCCTGCATTTCAGAACAATTTTCCATTGTTACAACCTCTCGATATAGTACAGCATCATCCGCAAAAAGGCCCAGTGAACTTCCTATGTTACCCAGAAGGTCATTTATATATATTGTGAATAGCAATAGTCCTACACTCCCCTGCGGCACACCTGAAATTACTCATACTTCGGAAGACTTCTCTCCATTGAGTATGACACGAGCGTTCTGTTATCTAGGAGCTCTTCAATCCAATCACACAATTGGTCTGATAGTCTATATGCTCTTACTTTGTTCATTAAACGACTGTGGGGAACTGTATGAAACGCCTTGCATCTACCTGGGAACCCGTGTCTATGGCCCTCTGAGTCTCGTGGACGAATAGCGCGAGCTGGGTTTCACACGATCGTTTTTTACGAAACCCATGCTGATTCCTACCGAGTTGATTTCTAGTCTCCAGAAAAGTCATTGTACTCGAACATAATACGTGTTCCAAAAAACTTGTGTGGAAATCCTCCGAAAAGACCATCCCGCCATCCGGAAGGCCACAATTTGCCCACTTTCAAATTCACTGAGTTGTTTGTAGCAAGTACGAGTGCGTCTCTGTGGCGTGGTTGCCTGCTTGCTTCACACGTTTCATTACACTTACAAGGGAACCTCCCCATCGCACCCCCTTCAGATTTAGTTATAAGTTGGCACAGTGGATAGGCGTTGAAAAACTGAACACAGATCAATCGAGAAAACAGGAGGCAGTTGTGTGGAACTGTGAAAAAAATAGGTAAAATATACAAACTGAGTAGTCCATGCGAAGATAAGTAACATAAAGGACAAAGGTAGTCAAGGAGCGCCGTGGTCCCGTGGTTAGCGAGAGCAGCTACGGAACGAGAGGTCGTAGGTTCAAGTCTTCCCTCGAGTGAAAAGTTTAATTTTTTATTTTCAGTTGATGTGACAAATGCTTATGTTTTCGTCACTTTTTTGGGAGTGATTATCACATCCACAAGAAAACCTAAATCGGGCAAGGTAGAAGAATCTTGTTACCCATTCGCTAAGTGTACAAGTTAGATGGGTCGACAACATATTCCTGTCATGTGACGCACATGCCGTCACCAGTGTCGTATAGAATATATCAGACGTGTTTTCCTGTGGAGGAATCGGTTGACCTATGACCTTGCGATCAAATGTTTTCGGTTCCCATTGGAGAGGCACGTCCTCTCGTCTACAAATCGCACGGTTTTGCGGTGCGGTCGCAAAACACAGACACTAAACTTATTACAGTGAACAGAGACGTCAAAGAACGAGCGGACAGATCATAGCTTTGCGAAAATAAAGAAAGTAAAATTTTCAGTCGAGGGAAGATTTGAACCAAGGACCTCTCGTTCCGCAGCTACTTACTCTAACGACGGGACCACGGAGCTCCTTAGCTCACATGATCCATTATGTTGCTTATCTTCCGCAAGGACTACTCAGTTTGTATATTTTACTAATTTTTTTCATAGTTCCACACAACTTCTTCCTGTATTCTCGGACTGATCTGTGTTCAGTTTTTCAAGGCCTATCCGCTGTGTCAACTTATAGCTAAATCTGAGGGGGGTGCGATGGGGAGGTTCCCTTGTTAGCCCTCTGGCGGCGACCATTCCCTATTGAAGTGTATACACAGATGGCACTCTGGTAACTGTGATATTATGCTGTCTGTCTGGCGCGCAACGTTAAAATCATTATCAGTACATCAACGGCCCCCTGGTGTCGTATGCCATGATTTGATAAAATCGACGTCGTCTTTCTAGTATACTATTTCTCTTCTCTGACAGTGTCCTTCAGGTAATCATATATGTGCAGGCAGCGCTATGAGTAATCAACTGATCTGATGCGGGAACCGACAAAGAGGTGATACCACGTATACGAAATAAAGAAACACACATTGTCAACTGCATATCGATATGTTGATTTCGACAGTGTGTCGGAGCACTACTTTTATTCGGCGCCTTGAGTACACCTACGAAGGTACGGCGAATTCCGCTATTTCTAGAGGCAGGTGAGTTACCACCTGGCGTGGTAAGGCCCTGCGCGGAAGCGGAATTAGTCCGGCGTGGGCGACCTAAGTAATTGGGATTTGTGGCCGGGCAATTAACTATGTATTAAGAGCCGCGCGCTGTCGCACCTCAGGCCAAATCCCTCAGCGGGCCTCTAATGCGGGCTCCCCTCCCATGGCGCAGCTGAAATATTAATGCGAATAACTCGGCCGCCCACGCTCCACTGCTGACTAAACGCGACCTCTCAAAGAGCTGTCCGCCGCTGCAACGCACTCTCCTTATCGCCGGAAATTATTATCACACGGAGGCCGGCGCGATTTATTGTTGCGTGTCCGCTGCGTGCGTCTTGCGTCGTAAATTAATACCGAGTTTACCTGCGCGCAAGCGTTGCTGTTTCGTTCCGACTTAATGCTTGGCGCTGCTGAATCCATCGTGGCATGTGAGGGCTATTCAGTGGCCCGCACAACAGACAACGCCACAATTAGAGTTAAGCATTAAACCATTGGATTAGTCGAGACACTATTAGCGTCTCCGTTTATATTCAGTTGCGTGTTCTGAGATTAATGGCGTGCTACGTTGCCGCTTGGCGGAGCTCCGTTGTAATTGCAAATGCTGTAGGCAGCTAGTGCGTGTTCTACCGTAATTGCTTAATAACAAGCCAACTTTGTTCTCACCGTTTAAAGTCGTGTTAACCACACTAACTTTGTATGAGTATTATTTTTAATTTTCCATATTTTATTGGTATGCTTCATAGAAGTGATGCAGTGTCCCTTCTTAGGTTGTCCATATAAGTTGTATTGCGAAAAAAGGTGGTATTAAAGGACCATCATTTCGGAACAAGGTTAAAAAACTGCTATTATCGTCATTCTTAAAATGTAAGTGGATGTATCTACCAGCTTCGCGCCCACTGCTTCGCTCACACAGACTTCACCATCGAATTAAGACCATAGAAGCATAGTCAATTCTGAATGTAGTAGTGACTAATAAGCGGTTTTGGTAGCTGGGATGGGAGGCTTTTGTTAATCCTGGCTATTTTCGTAAAAATTTTCATCCCCTCTTTAACCTGCTTGGGGTTGAATTTCCGAAACCACTGGAATACGTATTTTCTTTATTTCTGACCGTGAAGTCAAATACCAACTTTCACGATGTAACTTTAAAAATGCTTTAGCAGTTCCGTAGTAACGATTTATATATATAAAAAAAAACCTCTCGTCTGCTACTCCACCCCCTTAGAGATTGAATTTCCAGAAAAACTGATATCCCAGATATATTTTAATTTCTGACCGAGAAATCAAATACAAACGTTCGCAGCTCTAGCTTCAGTATTGTCTTAACAGCGATATGTTTTCAAAACGCTTTTCACCCTCTATTTTACACCTTCAGGAGTGGAATTTCAAACATTTCGTTGTTCAAATATGCCTACAATATAAAAAAAAATCCACACACTTTCAATATTTCAAGTTTATATCCTCAATTGTTTGGGCTGGGATACGATGAGTCAGTGAATCAATTTGACCCTGTATTACCCCCTTAGGGGCTGAATTTCTAAAAACAGTGAAACGTGTGTGTTTTTTTTTTTTTTATTTGTAATCAAGAAGTCGAATACCAACTTTCTTTAGATTTAGCTTCAAAAATACTTCAGTAGTACATTAATAGTGATTGATTTTCTAACTGACTTTTCACCCACTATTTCACACCCCTTCCCAAAAAGCTGGAACATGTGTTGCTTTATTAATAACCGAGAAACCAAATACTAATTTGTGCAGGGCTAACTTCAAAATTGCTTTAACAGTGACATATTTTCAAAAAACCTTTCGTCTGCTATTTCACCCCCTTACCTGTGGAATTTTGAAAAATTCCTGCAGTGTAAGAATAATACCGCACCAAATTTTAAGTTATTGGTCTGGGCTGGGTGGTGATGAGTCAGTCAGTCAAGATATTGCCTTCTATGTATACATTTTTTGACACAGCTTGAGAGTCAGTATTTGTTGAAGACGAATATATCTGTCTCTGTGTGTGTGTGTGTGTGTGTGTGTGTGTGTGTTTGAGTGTGAGTGAGAGAGAGAGAGAGAGAGAGAGAGAGAGAGAACGGCCCAATAAAGGCTACTGTAAAACAACGCAGCTTCGAAGTGTGGCCAGTACCGATAACATAGTGGGTTTATTGACTATTTAATGGGCCTTATTTTCAACAATCACATAATGACTGTCTCCAACAATATTCAGAATAAGTGTTCGGCAATCCCAGTTGTATAATACTCGTATTAGTACAAATATTTTTGTGACCTCTCGACATCATGAATTCAGCCAGCGTGTTGGTGGTGGTAATGGCGGTGGTGGTGGTGACAGTGACCATGGTGATGGTAATGCTAGTGATTGTGACACTGATGACAGTGATGATGGTGATAATGTTGGTGATGGTGACAACAGTGATGACAACAATCATGCCGATGACAGTGGTGATGACAGAGCTGGTAATGGCGATGATGATGACAGTAAAGTTGGGTAATGAAAATAAACTTTGAACTTAATGTGTTCGCATTGTGTAACAACTTCTGTGAGTACTACTTTGGGTTATATTCTAATAGTTGTATCTCAGTCACCAAAAACAATTGGTTTCATGTTATGTGGAAATGCTTTAATCAATTATCTGAACTGTGACCTAAAAGTAAGTGAATATCTGAAAAACACTAAGCATAAAATAAATTGATTTTTACTTGGTGTGGTGTCACCGCCAGACACCACACTTGCTAGGTGGTAGCCTTTAAATCGGCCGCGGTCCATTAATATACGTCGGACCCGCGTGTCACCACTGTCAGTGATTGCAGACCGAGCGCCACCGCACGGCAGGTCTAGAGCGACGTCATAGCACTCGCCCCAGTTGTACAGCCGACATTGCTAGGAATGGTTCAGTGACAAATACGCTCTCATTTGCCGAGACGATAGTTAGCATAGCCTTCAGCTACGTCATTTGCTACGACCTAGCAAGGCGCCATAGCATTTAATATTATTTTATGAAGCATGTACAGTCAAGAGAGATGTTCTACAATTATGGATTAAACTTAAGTATTATAGCAACTGCGTCCGTTTTCTAAGTTCTCATTTCCTTGTAATGTTCCAGACCTCACGCCAATCTGCGTGAGCTTATAAGCGCGCATTTCGGCCTCCTCTAGCAACACAGTGTTGGCTCTTCTGCCAACACTTCACTTGGTACCTCAGTAGGGTGCCGATAATGTAATGGTCGGTGTTCTCAACCGCACTGCAGTCGTCCTAAGTGTCGCGTCAATCCACTGTAGACTATGGAGTTGCTGTCCCAACCTGAAACTGTTTAGCGCCCTTGATTAGTAGCACAGTTAATACCGTTCGCATTAAGGCATGAATGTAATGGAATACACACTTACTATGGTGTACGTATACCATTTTCTTGATACCCCTACACCCACTGCTCAGTCTAATGGTGGGATATACCCTTTAATCTAATTGCTCAAGCAATGTCCACAATTCCTATAACTTAAGTGCTCCGGACAACCCATGAGAAATACAGTATTCTACACCACACGACAGGCTACTGCATTTTCAACTGTTATCTGCCAGGGTTCGACACATTAATCAACCATGACGAGAGCTAGAAAAGCGACTTTCAGCCATTTCCTTTCACGCCATGTAACTGGGCACACTGCAAATGAAAACCTCTTGAACTATATAACTTTCTCTCCTCACCTTACACAGTTGTAGCTCCATCAAGTAAAGTCTACACTTGAAACTGTTACAGGGGTGTTCTAAATGCAGTTCTTTTTACGGCAGTTGTAGCTACAAGAAAGATATAAAGGTCGTTGCTACAAAAAGAAGTAAAGGATGATTAGGTTTTAACGTCCCACAGCGGCACAGTAATTAGGGACAAAGACGAACTAGGTTTGGGGAGGCCATACCATTTCAGAGAAATCGTTCCAGCATTCACCGTAAGCAGTTTAGGAAAACCAAAGAAAACTTAAATCAAGAAGGCTGGAAGCGGATTACAACCGCCGTCCTTAAGAATACGATCATAGCAGATTTTACAAATTAAGTGTTGTCCTGCCAGCTATAATACGAGCTGCCTGTAGGTAGGTTGATGTCCTGCATTTGTCTGCTCTCGATCTGTATGGGTAGATACCGGCAGTAGTATATGAAGGGGACCGATAACATCACTCATAGTTATAGTACACTACATTTCTTAATGCCGACTGCCTCATTGCGATCTCAGCAAGAACGCAGTTCGTCCGATAATATAATATACCACCTACAACACCAGGGATGTCTTTATCAACAGTCTACATTTATTTTGATGCTCGAAGTAGGTGCCTGAGATAGGCCCATAAGAACCACGGTTCTTCCATCCAATGCTGCAGACGGCCGGGAATGGTGCAGAGGGAATGCCAAAAGGGACTATCACGGTGGAGATTTGTAGTTCGAACAATCACTTTAAAACCGCCCAAACATCTAGATCGGAACCAAGCGATTGGAAATGTTTTAATTTATTTCTGGAACTATGTTATCAGTTGTCCAAAACAAAAATTAAATGTTTGAATTTTATTTACTCTTTTGTGTTAGTCCATACTCTGTGTAATTTACGGCGTTTGAAAGGTGACTTAGTCTCTTACGTGCCACCAATCCGTCTGCGCCAGAAACGATCGGACAATTAGGCACATACAGTAGCCTTCGGAAATCAGCTTCGTACACTCACTCTGAACTCCCCAGCGAGTGCGGTGACATATCCGAACTCGGCAGTCTCCGCCGCCGCCCATTCGTCACCCGATTGCCGGCCGAAGTGGCCGTGCGGTTAAAGGCGCTGCAGTCTGGAACCGCAAGACCGCTACGGTCGCAGGTTCGCATCCTGCCTCGGGCATGGATGTTTGTGATGTCCTTAGGTTAGTTAGGTTTAACTAGTTCTAAGTTCTAGGGGACTAATGACCTCAGCAGTTGAGTCCCATAGTGCTCAGAGCCATTTTTTCGTCACCTGATTCTGTTGCCGGGCACAAGCGGACCTGACTCGCTCAGGAAGAAGAGCGAGTACATGAGTTTGCAAATATAACTACGGACACGCTGTATTACCGCTACAAACGCAACAGGTTTGAAAGATATGTGACGTAGCATGTGAAAGTTGCTGAATTGGACGGGTTACTCCTGTAACTTAAATATCAGATCTGAAGATGGTTCTGAATGAACCGAAACCGGTCATATGAATAATAAAAAAAAATTGCAATCAAGACGGATTTAAAGTAACATTATAAAATCACTGATTGCTGTTATCCCATAAGACATTATGTCTGTTTTTGCAAAGGTTTGAAAGAAGCTTACACCATTAAACTGTAAATTACTATTGATCTATATCACACAATCGTGATTTCGGCTTTATAGCCATTCTCAAGTGCAAGATGAAATGTCACAAAATGTCCAGTCTCCATAACCGGCGGAACCAAGTTACAAACCAATACAACAACTGATTGGTTAACACTGGATATTGTTCTGGTTGTATATACCTTTATACAAACAAAACTTTTCCGAAGATTGCCGTAAATTTATTTTATTAGCTGTATCTATTCCGAGAATGTCTAACAGCTACGTTGACGTACCTGTATAAATACTTCCGTCGCGTTACCGACTGTGTGACGACAGTAGCAGTAAACATGATATGACGATGAAGTGCAATCTCTAACTGGTGATTAATTATTAAAGCAAATTATTATTAGTTATTATTCAAATAAATAATAATAATAATGAATAATAACCAATACAACTCGTTGTTAGCTCATAAACGCAAATTGCCAAGTCCAAATTAATACAGAAATGGGGCTGATCCTTGTCGCAGGGATGTAATGACACTCAGCGATGTGTCGCACTCATTAGCACACTGGACTCGCATTCGAGAGGACGACTGTTCAAACCCACGTTCTGCCATCGAGGTTTAGGTTTTCCACGATTTCCCTAAATCGCTGCGGGCAAATGCCGGGATGGTTTCTTTGAAAGGGCACGGCCGATTTCCTTCCCCATGCTTGACACAATCCGAGTTTTTGCTCCGTCTCCAATGACCTCGATTTCGACAGAACGTTAAAATCAATCTTCCTTTGTTCCTTTCATTATAACAGTGATGTTGCTCTGTGAATACTTTTAGTTCAACGCAGCACGTATATTTTCTCCTGGAGGAGATGGAATAAACTGCTGGACGACGCTACTGCATTTATAGAATACGTTATTGGTTGGTATACGTGTGTTAAAGCGCGTGACCTTGATTCGGACTTAGAAATTTTCAGCGTGCCTTATATTTACTTGACCCGTGTTGCAGAAGAATTCACTTCCGGTCTGTGTTATTCTTATGGGCATTTAGCGCTCTTATCATTTAATTCTATCAAAATGCACTTCCGGTTTTTAATGTTTAGTTTTCTGATTTTTCGTTCGCTCTTTATTAGAGTTGTCTTTGATAAAATATTCTTATCTTTAAAGTTTTATTGTCGTGGTGCTACTACCAATTTGTTTGCACGCGACAAAATTTGTGATTTTCATCTGAAACTTATTCCAGATATCTTCCTATAATGAACACATTTACAGTTGTGTACTTTGTATTAGTTAATTTTTATCTCGCTCCCTCCAAAGTCTAACTGATCCCAACAGTCGATCATTTCACTTGTCAGTGTTGCTTTATAACAGTCACGACTAGCTCCGCACTCCTACATGCTTCAGTGAAAGACGAGTCGACGAGTATAAAGCGACTGCAGCGCCACAGTCCTTAGACTCGTCATATTCGCTGAAGCTATGAAGAAAGCGCCTTAGCACCGAAGCCACAGCGGAGTCTTCATTTATGAAGTGTGCAACCCGCTATTGTATACTCATATAGGCTTTGCTCCTGATCACCGATAGACAGGCTCACACTCAGTTAATAAGAGAGAAATTTTTCTAGGAGAGTTCCCTTTGTTTACTCCCATCTGTGAAATCGTTCCTTTGATCTGTAAGTTAAATTTCATTTAATATTTGTGTATGGAAAATTGTTATTTTGTCAAGCTGTCATGATGTAGATGCCCCTCAGAAAGGATTCATCTATTTTGAAAGTGTGCTTCGTCATATAATGGTACGTGTTAAAATGTATGCTTCTCTTTTTTTTTTTTCTTTGAGAAGAAGAAAATGCTTGAAACACACATCACCAAAATTTTCCTTGTTACTGAAGAAAAAACACTAAATGCAAGATAAAAATATGCTCAACAGCTAGCAGGTTTTAGGAGAGTTAGTCTTTTATCGTACATGCTATCTTCTGTGGACTTCCATGAACTGACCGAACAAACAATGAAATGACACGCGTTTTGGAACTGTGGCTATCACAACGTAAAAACACGATTTTAATTTTGCACACTGACATTGTTCCCACATGGCGTTTTCTCACTAGCAAACTTCCATTACACCGACGCAGAACTCAATTACCACATTTTAACACTTTCGCCATTCATCCCTGAATATCGACCAAAGATGCTTCGATCAACGGCTGTTCAACACAATAACCATGTGGAGGAGGAGACAGAGAGAGACATAATACTACCAACAGTGACAAGTTGTTGCTTGGAGCATTATGCCGGAATTCACAAAAATGCTCAAATGTTCAAATGTGTGTGAAATCTTATGGGACTTAACTGCTAAGGTCATCAGTCCCTAAGCTTACACACTACTTAACTTAAATTATCCTAAGGACAAACGCACACACCCATGCCCGAGGGAGGACTCGAACCTCCGCCGGGACCAGCCGCTCAGTCCATGACTGCAGCGCCTAAGACCGCACGGCTAATCCCGCGCGGCCCGGAATTCACAGTTGACGCTCGTGTTCATTGCAATCACCAGAGATGCGCCCAAACGTTTCATTTTGGCGCTGTGTGAGAGTCAACAGTTTGAGGACGACGTAAGTAACTGCAGTCCCACTCACTAGTGACCGATGAAAAGCAGTGATATAGACACAAGATAGTTCCTAACCATGCAGAGGATGGCTTCACTGCTCGAAAAATCAGACTACATTAAGAATACTCGAATTACTTGTTGAGAGTATGACTAGTCATTCACTTAAACCGAAGCTAAGTGTAAGTCACCTCTCATCACTACCCACAACCCCTTCCACATACAAAATCTAAATGATGTATAATTCAACCGGAAGCGTTCGATACATTATGCACTGCTTCTCTAGTTCTTCCCTAACGTTATTAAAATGTAGACCTTGGTGTGCTATATGATTAAATACATGTAGGGCAGTGTTTCGTGGAATTTTATATCAGGGTCAGTGAAGGACGGCGACCTTCCGAGAAGAGATTCTGTGAGAAGGGTTTCGGAAAGCGGTGGGTTCAACAGACGATAGAGACTTCTTGAGTGAGGCGCACAGTTTTTCAGAAGCGCGGCGCAGCGCGGGCAAACCTCGTCCCGGCGGCTGCGCAAACGTCTCGGGGGAAATAACTCGGCCGAGCGGTCCACGAGCTGGTGGAGAGTGCAGCCGCCACCGCTCCCCGCTCCCGGCTCTCGGCCGCATTGTGTGTTTGCGCAAAGAGGATTGCGGCGCTGTAGCACCGCCGGGCCGTCTGCAGACCACCCACTTTAAGCGGCCACGAGCGCCGCGGCCGTGCAGATTTCACGCTTAAGCGGCTTGTGGCAGGGAAAAAGTTTGTCGCCCGAGAAATGGCCGCTAGCGGCGCAGCTGCTAAACTCAAATGCACAGTGCTTGAAACAGCACTCTTAGCACCAGCTGGACGTCCTAATTTTTTAGGTTTATTTACAGACAGAACTTCCTTAAGAGTTTAAAACACGAACAGTGACATCATAATCTACAGGGTGATTCAAAAATGACCGGTATATTTGAAACGGCAATAAAAACTAAACGAGCTGCGATAGAAATACACCGTTTGTTGCAATATGCCTGGCACAACAGTACATTTTCAGGCGGACAAACTTTCGAAATTACAGTAGTTACAATTTTCAACAACAGATGGCGCTGCAAGTGATGTGAAAGATATAGAAGACAACGCAGTCTGTGGGTGCGCCATTCTGTACGTCGTCTTTCTGCTGTAAGCGTGTGCTCTTCACAACGTGCAAGTGTGCTGTAGACAACATGGTTTATTCCTTAGAACAGAGGATTTTTCTGGTGTTGGAATTCCACCGCCTAGAACACAGTGTTGTTGCAACAAGACGAAGTTTTCAACGGAAGTTTAATGTAACAAAAGGACCGAAAAGCGATACAATAAAGGATCTGTTTCAAAAATTTCAACAGACTGGGAACGTGACGGATGAACGTGCTGGAAAGGTAGGGCGACCGCGTACGGCAACCATAGAGGGCAACGCGCAGCTAGTGCAGCAGGTGATCCAACAGCGGCCTCGGGTTTCCGTTCGCCGTGTTGCAGCTGCGGTCCAAATGACGCCAACGTCCACGTATCGTCTCATGCGCCAGAGTTTACACCTCTATCCATACAAAATTCAAACGCGGCAACCCCTCAGCGCCGCTACCATTGCTGCACGAGAGACATTCGGTAACGATATAGTGCACAGGATTGATGACGGCGATGTGCATGTGGGCAGCATTTGGTTTACTGACGAAGCTTATTTTTACCTGGACGGCTTCGTCAATAAACAGAACTGGCGCATATGGAGAACCGAAAAGCCCCATGTTGCAGTCCCATCGTCCCTGCATCCTCAAAATGTACTGGTCTCGGTCGCCATTTCTTCGAAAGGAATCATTGGCACATTTTTCAGATCCGAAACGATTACTGCATCACGCTATCTGGACATTCTTCGTGAATTTGTGGCGGTACAAACTGCCTTAGACGACACTGCGAACACCTCGTGGTTTATGCAAGATGGTGCCCTGCCACATCGCACGGCCGACGTCTTTAATTTCCTGAATGAATATTTCGATGATCGTGTGATTGCTTTGGGCTATCCGAAACATACAGGAGGCGGCGATGATTGGCCTCCCTATTCGCCAGACATGAACCCCTGTGACTTCTTTCTGTGGGGACACTTGAAAGACAAGGCGTACCGCCAGAATCCAGAAACAATTGAACAGCTGAAGCAGTACATCTCATCTGCATGTGAAGCCATTCCGCCAGACACGTTGTCAAAGGTTTCGAGTAATTTCATTCAGAGACTACGCCATATTATTGCTACGCATGGTGGATATGTGGAAAATATCGTACTATAGAGTTTCCCAGACCGCAGCTCCATCTGTTGTTGAAAATTGTAACTACTGTAATTTCGAAAGTTTGTCTGCCTGAAAATGTACTGTTGTCCCAAGCATATTGCAACAAACGGTGTATTTCTATCGCTGCTCGTTTAGTTTTTATTGCCGTTTCAAATATACCGGTCATTTTTGAGACACCCTGTACATTGCGAATACGGAGCTATTGTGATACATACATACTAGCGAAGATATCATACGGAGGAACTTGGTAAATATTTGGTTGTCTCGAGGAGTATTCTACTAGCAGTACCACTTACGTTATACTGGACGGTGAATGTTCCATAGAAATGAAATTAACATCAGGTGTACTCCAAAGAAGTTTAATGGGACCTCTAAGGTTTACAATACACCGCATAGTTTTAATAAAACTGTGTTCCGAGGGCAGCAGTGCGGGGTGCCTGTATCGCAGAACGCTGAAACATTGTAGGTGTGTTCATTAATTGGTGCACTTGCGGTGTGTGCTGGAAAAATAATAGTTATACTTTGTGCCACCAGGTGCATATATGGTTCTGTAACCAGCCTAGGGTTAGCGTCTTTGATTACTAATCTAAGCGTCTTCTGTCCCAGATTCAAACACCGCTACTGCTTAAATTTCGAATAAAAACCATCAGAAATGGCGGCAGAAGACTTCCTGCATAAGAAATGAGACTCATTGTGTCAACGGCCTTGTCAAAGCCGGCGTAGAAGCGGATAGAGATTCAGGCCACTCTTACCTTAAAGTGAGAAACCGCTCTAAAAGGAAGAAGAATCAGCAATGATAAATGTCATGAGGATGCAGAAGGCAACAGAAATTACTGCACTGTAGACACGGAACGTGTATCCACAGGACATGTGGCCTGTAAAGGAAAAAGTATCATAATGGTCTCTGCATTGGCAAAGGATTCCGGAACAGTCACCCATTGGGATCTCCAGGAGGAGGGTGCCAAGGGAGAGGTGGCCATGAGAAACAGACTGAATTACCAACAAAAGAATGACGTTCTAGCAGACGGGGCTTGTAATGTCAGAAGTTTCACCGTGGTAGAAAAGCTAGAAAATCTGAAAAAAGAATTGCTAAGACTCAATCTAGATATCGTGGGCGTTAGTGAAATGAAATGGAAAGAAGACGAGGATTTTTGGTGAGACGAGTATAGGGTAATGTAAACAGCAGCAGAAAACGATATGACGGGAATAGGATTCATTATGAATGGGAAGATAAGCAGAGAGTGAGTTAAAAAACGGTTCAAATGGCTCCAAGCACTATGGGACTTAACATCTGAGGTTATCAGTACCCTAGACTTAGAACTACTTAATCCTAACTAGGCTAAGGTCATCACACACTTCCATGCCAGAGGCAGGATTCGAACCTGCGACCCTAGCAGCAGCGCGGTTCCGGGCTGAAGCGAGTGGAACCGCTCAGCCACAGCGGCCGGCAGGGAGTGGGTTATTGAGAGCAGTTCATGGTAGAGCTGTTCTTAACGGAATCAACAGCAAACCGACAACAACAATAGTTAATGTATATATGCCGAGTTACAAGCAGAAGATGAAGAGATACAGAAAGTTTATGAGGATATGGCATCGGTAATTCACTGGGTAAAGGGAGCTGAAAATCTGATAGAGGTGGAGACTGAAATGCAGTTGTAGGGGAGGGAGTAAAGAACAGGTTACGGGGTAATATGGACTCTGTAGACATAGAAGAAGATTTCATTTACATTGCATCATGGTGAGGCAGAGATTCCATAATCAGATATTGGCTGCCCTGGGGCAGAAGGGGCAGATACGAGCCCAGATGACAATCTGGTACAGATTAAGAGTAGACTGAAGTTAAAGATACCAGTCAGGAGGAATCAGTACAAGCGGTTGCAAGGAGGTGTTGTGTAACTGCTCTCACAACAGTTTCGGAATGCAGAAAAACATCGTCAGAATTTTAAATCGTGAGACAGATTCCAATTTCCGAGGGAAACACCAGCCCTCACCGGATAGGAAATTTCCACGCTGCATGGAGAGCCGTAGCCATGAAACGGCGATCTGTCACTGGGCTGCGTTGAAAATCCGGTCCCCTCCCCCTCCAATGACAACACCGCAATGAAGAAAATTTGGAAGAGGAGATGAGGGATGGATATGTAGCGAGAAGGGGAGTCTGTGAGACAGCGCGGAAGGGAGACGACATGAGGTCTCTTCCACCCATCGCTAATATCCTCCTTCCGACAGCGCGAGATCACAATTTCGCCAGATAACCTGCAAACCGACGATTGCTGATGAGGGCAGCCGACTCGCGCAGCACAGCTCCGAGGCGACGCGCCGTACCGACGCAGCGCCTGTCGCCGACGATACTGCACGACGAATGATGACGAATAATAATGAGACTATTCGTGCCCCCCTCGTTCCCCTTAATAACTGAGTCCTGTCCCTGCCCAGTCAAATCGGCCCGAAGATTTGTAATTTTGTTTTGGTTCCTATAAACGAAACTGAAATAGATACATTTATTTTCATGTTTTAATCAACTAAGCGATCTATTCCACTCATACATCAAATCCTTTAGCTGATAATCTTTTGATGTCATTTAGTTATTTGTATCAATTAATTTATGCATCCTGGAGTGGAGCAGTCTCATTAGTCATTTACTCGTCATTTCATGTCAGCCAGCAGAGAAGAACACCACAACAGATTTTCAATGTTGTTTGATTGAGTGGATTATCATTGTTTAATAAAGTTGATGGAATGTTAAATGTCTCTTTTAGAATTGAATTTCTTATATAAATAGGCCAAATAGGAAAATGTGTTGTTGAATGTTAATAGACAGCTTGGGCATGTGTAAAACATAAGATTTACACTTCTATACAGAAAAAAACTTTCATCACTGTAGTTCACTTTACGAAGTTGAGTTCTGTTGTAGATTTGTATAGGGATGTAGTCAGTCTTCCGTAGACGGAAAGGTGAATGTTCAGGATGAAGTTGGTAAGATGAAAGCTTAGAATTTGCAGACAAAGATGAACTCAAGAATGCCGCTGGATATGTAGAGCAACATTCCTTCTGGGATCTCTGGAATCTTTAGTCATACAGACAGCTCTATTTTAAGACATTGACCAATCACAATGTAGTTTCAAGCATTTGAAAACTGTAAGAGATGGATTAGTTCTGAATATATTCCAGTCACGTTCAGTGAATCTCTAGTCCCTAGAGCTTCTGATTCAGATTTGATTTCTGGATATTGAATGGTTAATAGACAAGTCGTCCAATTGTCTCTTGACCACACTGACAGCGAAGATCTCTTAGCTCAAAATCTCTGTTAAGAACGTGAAAATAATTAATGCCTCACTCTCAGTTACAGTCCAAAATTAGAAATCACCACTTGTGAATTTTCAATGATCAGCGACGGCACAGTGGAGTTCATGTGAAGAGATTTGACCCCATTATATGACACTAATTTGCAGTCATGACTGATCACATTAAATCACATGGCAGCACAAATTTCACAACGTTAGCATGCGAATCATATGCTGAAACACTAAAATTAAAACAGTATTCATATCAGTCCCGTGTGTTCTTGCCTGTAATTCCAACTCAAAATTGTTCGATGCAAACATTGTGCCTGAATGTCCTCAAAAAACCGGTAGCCCAAGATTTATTATCTATCCACCTACGTCATTTCATTGTTTTACAGGCAGACTGTGGTATGCTAAACTACGATAGGTAATTGCATGGTGTGCGGCTCTAATTTTGTATGCACAAAATGTCTAACTCTGCCGACTCTTCCTACGCAGATGAGTTCACTATCAATGAAAATGAAAACTAAAGGCAACAGATAGCCGTAGGAAAAGGATAAACATCTCACCATGGAATAACTACTAGTAATAGATAGACATAGAAGGGAAAGGAGGAAATGATGTGCGTTGTTATAAGAAGTGTGTGTGCTGTGGGTAAGTTACATAGGAACAAGTTATTTACAGTCTTCAGTGACAAGTAAACGTTAATCTTAGACTTGAAATTACAGAGAAAATGAAATCCCTGTAGCGCTGATACATGCTGATAAGATTATATATGCTTACTACGTACATATAAGGACATTCAGTAGGAATTAACATCTGAACTAATGATACATCTCTGTTTTTGTTTTTCTTTGACAGAAACAGAAAGAAAAGAAACAAAATTTGACACTGGTATAAAAATCATGCTAAATTTTATTTCTTCTTTAGGCTCTGACGGGACAGGAAAGAGAGGAAAAATGACGCCATGACTACACCCAGCAGCTCTCGCTTGTTACGACTTAAGAGGCCAGGAGCGCTGCCGTTTTGAGAACCAGTAGCCGTCCTGGCATGTATATATGCTGCCTAATTTAAAGTTCCACTCTCAATAACGCAGTCATTGCTGACCGGTTGTGACATGGAGACGTCCACTGCTGTCTGCCTCGCAAGATGAGCAAGCGCGCTCCTAGCACAGAATCTGCCGTCAATAGTTGCAGGCCACTGCCTGTGTTCGTACGAATCCTGCCAACTTGGTACACTCACCTCGTCGGGTCTTCCTCTGGCTGACTGCTATCTACTGATGGCCACTTTTCTGGTAGGCCGTTGGTTTGGATCACGTAACCTCCCGGCCATCACTACCTGAGCAGGACGAACACTGACAGTGGCCATCATCGATCCTAAGTAAACCCTTACTGCTGCATGTTGAGGACAGCATCTTCCCAAGAGTCGCCCTCGCTCAAGTGCGGACACCATACACCATCCTTCTTACAGGCCTTTGCTGAGGTCCATGCGCTTCGCCGAGCATGGCTGCTCCCTGACCTCCTTTGCAGCTCCATCTCCACCGCTGTAATTGTTGTGAAATAAAAGACATCTACTTCCAGTATTGTTTCCATTAAGGATCATCGCCTGGACATCTGCTGCCACACCACTGTGATCAGATCCTGGGAAGTAGACATTTCTACATCGTGGTCTAGAACAGATAGCTTTACCCGCCACTGTGGAGGACATCAAAAGCAGACTCGCTATGACAGAAAAGGCATTTCTGGGCAAGAGAAGTCTACTAATATCAAATACCGGCCTTAATTTGAGGAAGAAATTTCTGGGGATGTACGTCTGGGTACAGCATTGTATGGTAGTGAAACATGGACTGTGGGAAAACCGGAACAGAAGAGAATCGAAGCATTTGAGAAGTGGTGCTATAGACGAATGTTGAAAATTAGGTGGACTGATAAGGTAAGGAATGAGGAGGTTCTACGCAGAATCGGAGAGGAAAGAAATATGGGGAAAACACTGATAAGGAGAAGGGACAGGATAATAGGACATCTGCTAAGACATGAGGGAATGACTTCCATGGTACTAGAGGGAGCTGTAGAGGGCAAAAACTGTAGAGGAAGACAGAGATTGGAATACGTCAAGCAAATAATTGAGGACGTAGGTTGCAAGTGTTACTCTGAGGTGAAAAGGTTAGCACAGGAAAGGAATTCGTGGCGGGCCGCATCAAAGCAGTCAGTAGACTGATGACCAAAAAAAAAAGTGGAGGTCGCACACAGTCTAGTTACGTTGAACACCGGACATAGTTCTTGAGAGATACGTGAGATACTTTGTAGTTTCTAATTCATGACGCCATTAAAACTACCACAGAAAAGGAAACGCCATTCACATGCAACTCTGTCACAAACTGCCTTCACTCAATGAGACAATCATTACCAAGCGAAAAAAATCTTCATCTGTGAAACATGGCACACAATGAATTAACCTCCATCAAATGCTATTCGTTACAGCAACAGCTCAAATTTTGCATCGAAATTACCAGCCGATAATCTCCTTTCTTGTATACCTTCAAAATGTGTGAATATAAAGTACTGTGTTTGAAAACAAAGTTTCATTTTGTTCCATGTGTCTACTCCGGTCTTACCAACATGCCAAACATGCCTAATAATTTGAAAATACAGTCTGCTTGCTTAAAGCTATTCCCTTCTCTAATTTTGTGTCATCGGATTCATTATACGATGTACCATTCGTTCATATTTGTGATTTTATTGGCCGTTAGTATCAGAGGGCACACTGTTCGCACGAGAAAGACTGTTTCAGTCAATTCTCACACAATTATTTTGTGGGTAGACCGGTTTCGGCTATATAGACAACATCAATAGCCCATTTATAATGGGCTATTGATGATGACTGTACAATCGTAACCGGCGTGGCCACCAAATAATTTTATTAGAACTGATTGAAATACACTTTATAGTTCTCTCCAATTAATTTGCGAGAACAACTGTTCGTGGTCTAGGACATAGAATCTAGGATTCAACTGACATAAGATAAATAAAGCTTGCGAAGTGCTGCATCTAGTTCACCAAATTCCCAACTACCAAAGCCTGAGTTTAGCGGAAATTTTTTTGCTGAGCCTGAAAATTACAGCATCCTAAAGTATTACATCGTTCCATTTTAAAGAGACAGTGCTGTCTCCAAAATTTTCCCATTAAAAGTTCCACACATAAGTAAGTGTAGAGGACGGCTGAGTCGTAGCCACTGCCTAATTATCATTCCAGCGACATTAGCATCCTTCCGTCTCTGAGACATCCGCATCGCGTAATAGTATGTAAAATACACCTTTCATGTCCCTGCAGAGTTTATGCATAACGTTTCCGCCAGACGGGATGCTGGCTGCAGACAACAGCGCTTCTCTGTGCCATCTACGCTACTCCTTACATAAATTTATGCGGACATTTCTTTTGGAATGCAGATGAACGTTTAATAGTTAGCAGAAGTTATTTACAATTTAAATAACTCCGTACTTAGTAATGCAGGCAATATTATGTGAAGAGGTAAGCGGTGTAATGACATGCATTAGTAAACCTGCAGGAAAGTCTCGAAACGTTTCTACCCTCAGGGGTAAAGAACCATCGGCCGCGTAAGAACCCTTGCTCTACTACATTGTTTCAAATGGATCCCCTCCGTCTTACTGGAAGCATCACAGCCTGCCGAGCGTAACTTGAGCTTAACCCGGCCCCTTCCCCACTAAACTCTTTGGAATACCAGGATGGTTACGAAATTCTACGGAAGAGTGGTTTTGCTTCTTTTCCATTATGTGTGGATACTCGCTGATTACCTCTACGTCTCTCGCAAACCAAGTTCTAAATCAAAACGTCAGATCAGAGGTAACCTACGAAGAGGTTGCTGTCGGTTACACGACAACTTACGACAATACTGTTCATACACTAGAGCAGATAAGACACGCAGACTGATTTCAGTCTTAGTTTGAGTAGATATTCATTTAGTGTTGGCTCTGTTCGTTCGTGAACCGAAGTAGCTCAGCACAAGTATAGAGATACAGCGGTTCTCTAATCAGAGTCTGCTCACCTCGAACTAGGTTTACCATAGTTTCCCTAAATTACGCGTCCAAAGCAATAATCACTAACTCGCTACGTTTCCTGAGTAATGGTAGTGGCAATGATTAGTATTAGTAAACAATTATCTCATCACTGACAGTTGTAGAATGCTCAATATCTTCCTCTACATTGTAATGTTTGACTCACTGGTGTCATCCCAATCAAAAACTCATCTCTGGTGAGATTTTTCCTGGTTTCTAATTACTTCAGGTTATTATCAGTGCCAAAAGCTCTGTTTCTTACCGTTGCATACACTAACCAGGTCATGCTTCATAGTGCAGCACTTCTGTTTATTTTTTTGTGCCTACTGCAAAGACATTTTCTAAGGACGTAATATGCCGAATTAAGCATTCCACCACCATTTTTCCGAGCGGTCACAATTTGCATACCTTAACTGTCATGGTGACGACGAACGAATCGTCGAAAATGTGGATTACTAGTGCCCAGTGCTAAATAGTAACATACAAATCTCTTCTTTGTATATACAGCAGGTTTGTCAGTGAAGTCGATAACGAGTTGGCTGCATGGTCTGGATCTACAACTACTAAAACAATTAGAATTCGTTGGTAAAAAAGTAATATATTGTACTTAACTGGTGGTACAGGAGACTTCATAGTCAGGAGGAATATAATTACAAACAGAGTGCTACAGAGGCATCACATAGGCCATACTTTTAATTAAGCGCCTTGTTAGATTTTCCTTCCTACAGGGTGTTTCAAAAATGACCGGTATATTTGAAACGGCAGTAAAAACTAAACGAGCAGCGATAGAAATACACCGTTTGTTGCAATATGCTTGGGACAACAGTACATTTTCAGACGGACAAACTTTCGAAATTACAGTAGTTACAATTTTCAACAACAGATGGCGCTGCAAGTGATGTGAAAGATATAGAAGACAACGCAGTCTGTGGGTGCGCCATTCTGTACGTCGTCTTTCTGCTGTAAGCGTGTGCTGTTCACAACGTGCAAGTGTGCTGTAGACAACATGGTTTATTCCTTAGAACAGAGGATTTTTCTGGTGTTGGAATTCCACCGCCTAGAACACAGTGTTGTTGCAACAAGACGAAGTTTTCAACGGAGGTTTAATGTAGCCAAAGGACCGAAAAGCGATACAATAAAGGATCTGTTTGAAAAATTTCAACGGACTGGGAACGTGACGGATGAACGTGCGGGAAAGGTAGGGCGACTGCGTACGGCAACCACAGAGGGCAACGCGCAGCTAGTGCAGCAGGTGATCCAACAGCGGCCTCGGGTTTCCTTTCGCCGTGTTGCAGCTGCGGTCCAAATGACGCCAACGTCCACGTATCGTCTCATGCGCCAGAGTTTACACCTCTATCCATACAAAATTCATACGCGGCAACCCCTCAGCGCCGCTACCATTGCTGCACGAGAGACATTCGCTAACGATGTAGTGCACAGGATTGATGACGGCGATATGCATGTGGGCAGCAGTTGGTTTACTGACGAAGCTTATTTTTACCTGGACGGCTTCGTCAATAAACAGAACTGGCGCATATGGGGAACCGAAAAGTCCCATGTTGCAGTCCCATCGTCCCTGCATCCTCAAAAAGTACTGGTCTGGGCCGCCATTTCTTCCAAAGGAATCATTGGCCCATTTTTCAGATCCGAAACGATTACTGCATCACGCTATCTGGACATTCTTCGTGAATTTGTGGCGGTGCAAACTGCCTCAGACGACACTGCGGACACCTCGTGATGGTGCCCGGCCACATCGCACGGCCGACGTCTTTAATTTCCTGAATGAATATTTCGATGATCGTGTGATTGCTTTGGGCTATCCGAAACGTACAGGAGGTGGCGTGGATTGGCCTCCCTATTCGCCAGACATGAACCCCTGTGACTTCTTTCTGTGGGGACACGTGAAATACCAGGTGTACCGCCAGAATCCAGAAACAATTGAACAGCCGAAGTAGTATATCTCATCTGCATATGAAGCCATTCCGCCAGACACGTTGTCAAAGGTTTCGGGTAATTTCATTCAGAGACTACGCCATATTATTGCTACGCATGGTGGATATGTGGAAAATATCGTACTATAGAGTTTCCCAGACCGCAGCGCCATCTGTTGTTGAAAATTGTAACTGCTGTAATTTCGAAAGTTTGTCCGCCTGAAAATGTACTGTTGTCCCAAGCATATTGCAACAAACGGTGTATTTCTATCGCTGCTCGTTTAGTTTTTATTGCCGTTTCAAATATACCGGTCATTTTTGAAACACCCTGTATCTTCGTACATACGCCTAGAGACACCACTTGCCACCTTCCTAAGGAGCCCACATTGCATATAACATATATAAATCCAAAAATAATGTAAAAATCCACTAATCCACTAATCAGTCTTGATATTCGTACACATATTTCGTTCGTTTTACTTATTGTGGTAGTGAGTGGATCCATGAAACCCTTGTTGAGTGTCTTTTTCTGTCCTATTTTAAAGCCCTAGTGTTTGACGCAAGAGCATCACATACGGACAAGTTTATAGCTGGGAGACTGAAACCTTTCGAGAAAAGACCTATTGGCCTTCCAGTTATTTGATAAATGAAATCAGTCTCAAAAGCGTTTTTGCAGAAAAGGTGAACTGTAGAAACGCGTGTCAGACTCTGTACCAATTTTCGAACCATTTCAGATCCCTTGGGCTGGAATCTTTTTTAATAAATTTCAAACAGCTATTCAACGAAGATAAAGAAACACGTGAGTTAAGTCGCTGTGTCCCAACATTCTCTTAGAGATACTTTGAAAACGATCTCAAGGAGTAAATTTTCATGCTACAGAATCTAGCTATCATGGAGGACAGCTCTTCGTTACTGGAATATGTCTAATGTCTGTGATAAGTTGAAACATCACCACAAGAAGAAAGTTGAGTTTGTAATACTTGTATAAAATTTGCACTTGTGCTAATAATTCATAGTACCTCATTTCAGCAATATTTGAAAACCTGATGCGCGTCAGGCTATATCTCATAATTTCTCTAGAGTAGGTTTATAAAATTGGAAAAATCATTAATAGTGCCCGTGTCCTGTTATGCCTCTTTGGCCACTTTTTTCGTTTAACGAATGTAAATGGTCAACGCAGTGTATAGAGAAGCCGGATAGTTGTAAGAGATTATTAAAAGGCTTCGAGCAGTAATCTACCAATTCCAGAAATTGTTAATAATGTCAATGAACAGATTGTTTCTAACGAAACAAGAAAATTCCATACATTTCACTTGATTGACTCGTTCTTTAAGACAGCTCTCTGTCAGTGACTTAAAATGAAGACATCATAAATGCTCTGCACGTAGTAATTAAACTATGATCAGTGACTTGCAAGAAACGAGAAGCAGAAGCACCGTAGTAAAAGATGATCAGACATAAAGTTGTAGAGAACCAACAGAGAATTTATGAAGGAAAAAGAATTTTTAACATTAAATACTGTTTTCTTCAAATTACGTCGCATCCGTTATATGTAGCAGTTTATATATTGCACCGTCAACGTTAATGTAGCAAGATTTATTAATATGTAGAAAGTAATAATATTATTGGTTATCCGCTAGTAATGTACGTTTATTAAAGAAAATAAATAATAGTAATACGATTTTTCACTTTTCTTCAAACATATGCCTAGGGGCACCACTTCACCTTTTTATGTGGAACCCATTTTACACACAACAATTTTTTTTTTTTTTGTGCAGGGGAACCAATATAGATGGTAGCAAAACCATACAATCAAACGTGAAAATAAGAACTACCCTTACAGGACACTTCCAGTTGCCAAACTACTTCCAGCCGTTCTAGTTCAGAAGTTTCAGCTCTCTCTCTCTCTCTCTCTCTCTCTCTCTCTCTCTTTCTCAATAACGTTTGAAGAAGTGCCATTTCGGCATGAGTTTAATAGAAATGTGAGAACCTTGAAGGAGATATGAACAACAACGCAGCGCCTGACACACAGTTCCATTTAGGGTCTCAGATGCCTTCGGGATCTCCATCTGAGATACATCATTATCATCAGGACGCTATATTTTAATCTTCCTTCATTTTAGACACCTAATCCGTACTGACGAACCATTAGCTTGCCTTTCACCAATTTTTAAGCGTATGTGCAATAGGATTTTGCAGCTAAACTTCAGCGAGATTTAATACTTTTTACCTAGAAGGTGTTTTATTTGTTATTTCTCACAGGTATTAAATCCAAAATTTTGTGTTCGCTCGCTTCATTTGTAGACAGGCTTTACTTCCAATACTGCACGGGAATACGACGTGGTAGATGGAAAACTATGCAGCAGTCAGTCGATAACAGAAAATAAACGAAAAATTAATTGAAAGAACTATGGTATCTGATTATACGGTTCCACAGTATCTGGCATCTGTCGCAGAGAATATAAGATAGAAACGTCGTTGGCTCCAAGTAATATTATGATCGCTTTGGTACTGGCACTACGTAAGCAACTGTTGTACGAAGAAAGCTTATCGGTGCACTTAGTTGGAAAAAGCCACATTGGTTCTGACTGACACTAGTAAAAACACAGATATCCAAATACGAGAGTAAAACAACACAGAAATTGTAACATACCTTCATCTAACTTACATCTGGCTCTATATTCAACAGCATGAAAAAAATTGTGTCTTCTCTACACTAAAACCAAGTAATCATGTCTGATTCCGAGATATTCCAATGCATGCAGTATGCATTCGGCATTCCATCGCTCTCAAGTGTATTTCCAGTGTATGAGTAAAATATTTCAGACCATGCCAAACAGCCATTTTGTGGTACAGACCAGGCTAAAATGTACATTATGTGCGTGAGTGATACAAATCAGGATATGCCAAAAAATTTGATTAGAAAAATCCCCAGTTTTCAATAAATTAAGTGCGAGCTACAGCCTTCAAAGGAAGTAAATCTAGTACAGACTTATGGCTCTTATTAAAGACATTTAATAAATACATGGTAACGGACTGTTGAGAGTTCCTCGAACGTTTCCCTGTAACTTTTTTTTTTTTTTTTTTGCATTCTGTATACTCGTTTTAGCGTAATCGTTACCTTGTAAATTTGCAAGTTACGTTTTATTGGTATTAATTACGTATGTATGTTCCATATTTTTTATGTTATTCAGAGACATTGAAATGTAATCGATCTATTAGAGCACAAATAGTAATGTAAAGCTCGGTGCAGGTAATAGTTAATCGAATTGTTAAAACACCTGGCATCTGTGATAGGTTGACAGTTCGACTAAACCAGTAATCATAATGTCTTTGGAATGTTATTGACTTTCATCTTAAGGCCTTTGGCCTTTTCATTTCAAAACCTGCTGACAAGGTGCATACAAATGTCTCTGATGTTATTAGGACATAAGTGTTACGCCCGCACAGTTAATAATAATAGTGGAACACCGTGTAACTTACAGTTTGCATTGATACTGTGAAAATACGTAGCTCAGCTGTTTCTGTAAATACCGTCTTTCATTAATATTTTATGGTCTGCATGTAACGCCTATTCATATGTTACGTATTACAATTTTACGCGCTTGTTATCTGGTTTGCTCCATTTGGTGAAGGAGACCCGAAGATGGTCTGATGTTGAACAGAAATCGATGGTCCTCAATAAATTATAGGGGGACGGCAGTGTATTTTATAATGCTATTTTAACCTTCTTCAAGCTGTTAAACACCACCTACTCAAAATATTTCTGAATTTAAGATTCTTGCTTGTAGGCTTGTCTACCGTCATTGTTGTCCTGCGACAGTAGATGTGCCTGACGTTGTCTTAGATCGAATTACCTTTTCTTCATCTGAAAAAATTTGGGAATAGTTATCGACCATCACTTACAGTGGACTGAACACACAACTGCAGTACGTAAAAAGATGTCAGCACCACTTCATTCACTACAGAAATAAAAATGAGGATTATCTCTTCATCTTAGAAAGAAATTCGTTGGGGGATCCTATTCTCCTAGAACTACAGTATGAAGATTAGAAAATTTACAACGAACCATAGAGAGCTCATCTGACCGAGAACTGGTTTCGATCTATTCAGACCATTTCGTAGCATGAAGTTTCTTTTTGTGTTTGATCAATAACGCGCCTTCCTGCTTGCCTATAGGAGTGAAGAAGAGCTCCACTTATTCACATAACTGAGTGTACAAGATTTGTATATAAGTATTTAGGAAACGGCCTTTAGCTCACGAAGTCATCCACTTAGTCTGACTGTCGTCTCCCAGCAGTCAGTAATTTCAAATTTCTGTAACTTTTGGTATGCCTGAATCACAAAACAAATTAGCTAAAGGAAAAGGCTAATATTTTCTTCGAAGCGACCTTGGCCAATCTTCCCTAATGGTTCCTGCCAGGAACTCACGAAAAGACTAATACAACTGTGTCAATAAAAAGATGCAGACAATTTTCACATTCAAGGGAAGTTTTCTGTCTAACTGTCCATCTCATGGATGTGTCACTCGCGGTTCCAGACTGCAGCGCATAGAACCGCACGGCCACTTCGGCCGGGTGTCCATACTGACACTGGGGTAAGGCGGAGTGAGGTTGGACGGACATAGTCTAGCGTTTCAAAAAGTGTCATCAATTTCCTTTGTGAAATAGTATTCTAGTGGGATTGGTTCATTCTATCTTTACAGCTGGTTCAGTCAAACAGTCATGATTCTCATAACTTGATGAGTCACACACCTTCTTTCGTTCTACGGAGTCGAAGTGGCTAGATTTTCGACCATCTAGTACACTGGGAACATGTATTTAAACTGGAAAACGATAATGAGATCTCCAGGCATGAAAGTAAGGTAGACTAAACTTTAACGTTGCTTTGGAGCAGGTCGGATTGAAGAAGTATCAGGAATGAAATCAGCTGTGCCTATTCAAAGGAAACATCCCGGAATCGGCCCTACATGATTTAGAGAAATCTCGGAGAATCTAAATCAGTATGGCCACACGGCTATTTGAAACAGATATGGAAATTCCCGCCGGCCGGTGTGGCCGTGCGGTTAAAGGCGCTTCAGTCTGGAACCGCGTGACCGCTACGGTCGCAGGTTCGAATCCTGCCTCGGGCTTGGATGTGTGTGATGTCCTTAGGTTAGTTAGGTTTAATTAGTTCTAAGTTCTAGGCGACTGATAACCTCAGAAGTCGAGTCGCATAGTGCTCAGAGCCATTTGGAAATTCCCACCAGGGGTGCCTAGATCCTTATCATCATATACTGTATACCAGTTCCTTCATATATATGTCGTTTTGATAGTAATGTAATTACTTCAGTGTCTATTCCCTCATATGAGATCAATATGAAACTCCAGTGTTTGATTCAAATATTTATATTTATTCTTCTAACACATACGGCCCGTTCATAAACGTTGGGGCGGTTGTAGAACGCTGCCGTTGCAATGACTACCATCGTGCAAGGAAGAGAGTGCTGTAAAGATTCTGTTTTGGAATAAAATCGTAATTACATGATGACGCATGAGGACACTTAGGCTTTTGTCTGTGGACTTTACCACCCTCATTCTGCAACAAGATTTGTGACACTGTATGCGATGTCGCTTTATTTTTTAGGATGTTACATTATGAAGATATATAATGCTCTATCTCATAGCTTCAGCTTATGGAATGTGATGAAGAAAACATCATACACCGAAGTTCCAGGACAGGTTCAGAGGGTCAGTCGCATGTGTAATCATTATTTGCTGACTGAGTTGCTGCTTTTCTTCTCTATCGCGTTTTGAGAAGATGACAGTTTCCTTCGCATGTTCATTTTTGCGCGTCCGCTCATGTGGCATCAGTATTTCTCACACAGCGTTCTGCACAGCCATGATATTGTCAAGACGCACTAAATAAGATACTTCTCTCCTCGCTGGAGAGCCACAAAGCTCCAGATTACGGTTCGATTGCAGCCGTATCTGCAGCGTGAAAAAGACGCATTGAGCATCGCAAAAACTAACTTCCCCTTCGTATACCCTTTCTTTCAAAGTTTCCTCACATCTGTCAAATACTCCCTCTCGACCACTCACTCACTCACTTCCCTGCCTCACCAACTCTTCATCTTCCATCTTGTCCTCTCCCGTTTTTTGGTAATCTTCTGTTGCCTCTTTGACCTATTTTCTATCTCTCACTCTTTCTGTAATATTTTTTTCTCTCGTCACCTTTTTCTTACTTTCTCTCGCTATCGCATTCCAGTTTGTCTCTCTCTTATTCTCTCTTTGCGTTATTAGATCATTTTATTTTTGTCTGATAGTTCCATCAATTCTTATAATTCTCACTTCAACAACGATACAACTCCATACTGATGGAGGTCTGAATACAGTATGTGTATTCTGCACTTTAAAGTAAAAATATGAAGTTACGAGCAAGAATTAATATAAAGCATTCTGTGTTTATGTGGTTTTCAGATTGGACTCATAATCCATAATGAGTCGATCTCACAGTGATTGAGTCTTGTGCTTCGATGACGTGAACTGTTACTGTAATTCTCTGAGGACCAAACCATTTTTCTTGGCCGACTGTAAGGTCAGAGACCCGGAATACGCAGCCATAAGCGTTAGTCCCTAACGCATGCGATCAGAGCTGAGTTGCCGATCCTGTGATTTATCACCGACTGCTTTCTTTACAGGGCAGTGAGCATCATACATCACTGAGGATCAGCGGCCTTTGCTCCCTGGCCGAAAAACGGTTTTGCGGTGTTCTCTTTTTCCTCCTTTCAAGGCCCATGCTCCATTCCTCCTCGCCGGTGCGTCGAAGGGTGAGTAATGATAAGAAAGTGGCGCATAGAAAAATTGAGGAAAGAAGTAATGGGATACATAGGCGATCCCACAGATTGTCCCAGTGTTTACTATAGTTCTGTAATACATGTTCAATAATTTATGTACGAGGTTATTTAACAGCAACTAAGTTTTTTTTTTTAGATTTTCACTATATTTTTCCGAAAGTATAATTACTCATTGGGTATAGAAGTCACTTGAAAAGGTTCTCATACGTTACAGGCCCAAAGAGATTCCATGTTAACATGAAGATATTCGGTAACCACCGACTGATGAACAGGTTTCAGTACCTTCCAATTCATAATTTATTGAGACCACAGAATGAATATTTCACAATGCAGCAGTCTGTCCGCTGATCCGCTACAAAACTGTGTGCCGGATCGAGAATCGAGCCCGGGATCTTTGCCTTTTACAAGGGAGTGCCCTACCAAATGAGCTGCGCAAATATGACTCAAGACCCGATCTCTTAGCTGTACTTACGACAGTATCGCACGTCCTATCTTCCAAACTTCACAGAAATTCGCCTACATACCTTGCTGGACTAGTTCTCCAGCAAGAAAAGACATTAAGGACATACAGTTTCAGAACAGCCTGGAGGGTTCTTCCCACAATGAACTTTTCATGGCGCAGCAGGGTGTGTGTTTATACGAAACTTCCTGGCAGATGAAAACTGTATGAAACCTGGTTGGTAGGTACTCGGAGAGCACACAGCATAAGATTACAACTGTGGATGGAGCCGTAAACAGTTACTGTGAGTTGTACAATGAAACACACAACATTATTTTCCTAAGAATCACTTATTTAGAGATAGCTTTCAAAGACAATACGGCTGAAGGCGTAGTTAAAGAAAATTTGAGATGATTTCCCAAGGCCCAAAACCACACCAAGAACAAGAACGGCTGAAGGCCTGGCTTAGAAATCAAAAGAAATTAAAAATAGAAGGTAATTTTTTTAAAAGAAACATGAAATTGAAAACAATTAGTGGCTGGAGGCCTACAATGCACGTCTGAAGGATAACTATACTTAAAACACATTAATGAAAAATTTTTCTAAGCAATAAAATTTCCTTTTAAATTTACAACAGAACGGCCAAAAGCCTAATTAAAGAAATGTTAACTTATTGCATGGCTGAAGGCCACAAACAAATTTGAAACTACGGCTGAAGACCTGAACAAGAAGCCAGAAAAACAATTTAAAATAAACCCCTTTCTTCTCATAAAAAATTTTCCTTTAAAGAATACACACGGCTGAAGGTCCTATTAGAAGGGGTTCACATAAATCCTCGGCTGAAGGCCACACATAACACATTGAACAACTAACGGCCTAGAGCCTGGATTACAAACACTTTCAGATAGAACAAATTTTAAGGAAAAATAAATTTGTAAATAAAATCAGTCTTCAAATTTTAATTTACTAGGATGACGCCCTTCATGTAAAATTTAATAAGAACTGAACTAATACACGGCCGATGGCCTCGCACAATACTTCAGACTATAATGAAAATCGCAATCTAAAACTACAAGTGGCGCTCAGAAACATTCCAAAGGTCGGCCTGAGAAGGTAGCTGAAACATAAGGTGAGGCGAGACAGGCAGCCAAGAGCTGAAGTTAAATAATCGGATGGCAATCCGAACTAGTGACAGCCCAAGGACTGACCAACAATTTAACCAATTCCCTTCCGCCCGACCAACGGCTCAACGATGGAAAATACAGGCTGAGGGTGAGGACACGAACAGCACTACGTCTTCAGAAATTGGCGTCTAAAAACAGCCAAGGGAGCAATAACCACTCTAGCAAAATATTAACCATACAATTTAAAGGATGTCGAACTACACGCCGTGCTGGACAGCATCATCACGAAGAGGAAAGGCACACTGCCAGAAAACTACGCTAACTACAAGACAGATAACTGGGGCGTTAACGGCCACAGGGCACAAAATACCGCTAGTGCACTTCACTAGCAAGTAACAGTCAATTTAATAATTAATCACAATATAGCAAGGCGGCCGCAAGAGTTCGCCGACTCCAACACATCATACATTGCTGCTAGCCTGGACGGCCCAGGGAGCAACAACCTGCAAATAAACGAAGAGAAGTCACAGTAGTTGAGGTTTCATAACAGCTTAACTGATCACTGAACTTCACCGTCCAAGTTCGGTGGCAACGAACTTTGTCGCCCTCGCAGCTAGCACCTCATGAACTGACAGCCCGGCCTGGGCTTGCGCCGCAGAGACTTCCTCGCTGCTCCGTCCCAACCGACTGGCTTAATCCAGCACGCAGACAGCATTAAAATAACTGGTCAGTCAAAATCACACAAACTACACATGGTTCTGAAACACTTCCACAAACAACTCCAACTATACTAAAGCTAGTCACTGTGGAACAACTAGAAGGAATAACAAATCGACACACACAGAGAACCCAGAAATGGTCTTCCGATGAGAAGACCGACCGAACGACCAACCAAGGTCGTCCCCACTCAAGCCATGTGTGTCGGCAATGGTCGGGCGAGTTACGGCTGTTCGGACCTCAGTGCTGCTAGATCCTCGACTGAACTCCCGACACATGACGACCCGGAAATACTAGTTGTCGCTCCAAAGATAGTACGACAGGGCTCTTATTGATAAGCGCTGCTACTGCCACTCACGGGCAGGCAAACCAGAAACAACAGGCTGCTTCCCTCTTCAAGGTCGTCCCCACTCAAGCCATGTGTGTCGGCAATAGTCGGGCGAGTTATGGCTGTTCGAACCTCAGTGCTGCTCCATCCTCGACTGAACTCCCGACACATGAAGACCCGGAAATACTAGCGGTCGCTCAAAGATAGTACGACAGGGCTCTTATTGATAAGCGCTGCTACTGCCACTCACGGGCAGTCAAGCCAGAAACAACAGGCTGCTTCCCTCTCCAAGGCTGTGGGTAAGGCGTATCTTCCGAATATATTTTATTCCACGAGTGACTGGTTGGTTGATTTTATGGGCAGGGTTGGGAAAGGGGCGATGGGGGGGGGGGGGGGAGGGGGATAGACCAAACAGCTAGGCCATCGGTCACATCGGATTATGGTAGTATGGGGAAAGATGTCAGCCGTGGTCTTTCGAAGAAACCATTCCGGGTTTTTGCCTAACACGATTTAGGAAAATCGCGGAAAACCTAAATCAGGATGGCCGGACGTGGGTTTGATCCCTCGTCCTTCCGAATGGGAGTCCATTGTGCTAACCAACGAGCCACTTCGTTCGGTTTCCAGGAGTGCTAGCCCCGCAAAATACGCAGCAGAACTTCTACGAAATTTGGAAGGAAAGAGAGGAATCACATGCGGAAGTGAAGCTGTGGGAAACGGGTGGCAAGTCGCGCTTAGGTAGCGCAGGTGGCGGAGCACTTACCTATAAAGGGCAGAACTGCCAGGAAGTTTGAGCTGTATAATTTGTTTCACCATTCCTATTACATGCTTCTGGGAATTGTGAATGGGTCTGTATAGGTAAAATATACACATAAAAAGAATTGCATCACCCCCGTTGCCAGAACTCCTAGCCGCAGACTGTGAATATTGTATCGCTGACACAGTCCCTTTGACTGCCCAGAGATATCGCTAAAAACGCCCAAAGACGTAAAGAATCATGCATGAGCAGCGACTATTAGACTGAGGGGGGTCCGCAAGCCGATCAGATTCAGTCATTCAGGCAGGAAGGAGGTATACGTCTCGTATTGTTTGTAGTTTAACCATGCCTAGACGGTCAATACCGCCGTTCGATCGCGTCCGCATTGTTACTTTGTGCCAGGATGGGCTCTTATCAAGGGAAGTGTCCAGGCGTCTCGGAATGAACCAAAGCGATGTTCGGACATGGAGGAGGTACAGAGAGACAGGAACTGTCGATGACATGCCTCACTCAGGCCGCCCAAGGGCTACTCAGTATGAGTAGTGGATGACCGCTATTCTTGGATTATGACTCGGAGGCAGCATATTGCCATGGACGACAAGTCGAGCCCCCATCGTGAACAGCTTGTGAATGATTTCCTTCAGGATAACGACATCGCTCTACTGGAGTGGCGAGCGTTTTATCCAGACATGAACCCTATCGAACACGCCTGGAATAGATTGAAAAGGGCTGTTTATGGACGACGTGACCCACCAACCATTCTCAGAGATTTATGCCGAATCGCTGTTGAGGAGAGGGGCAATCTGGCCCAACAGTGTCTTGATGAACTTGTGGATAGTATGCCACGACGAATACAGACATGCATTAATGCTCTGTATCAGAGGTATTGATGTGTACTGTAATCTGGACCACCACCTCGGAAGGTACAACATGCAATGTGTGATTTTCATTAGCAATAAAAAGAGCGGAAATGATGTTTATGTTGATCTATTTTCTATACAGGTTTCTATACAGGCTTCGGAGCTCTCGGAACCGAGGTGATGCAAAAATTTTTTGCGTGTATTTTGTAGGGCTTCATCTCTCACTACTCACGAGGATAATCTGAATGTAGCTTGAGAAACGACACGTAAGTGGGTTTCTCTACGAATGAAGAAAGTCAACCTCTGCCTTGCATAATAGAAGTTAGTAAACTTAATATCGGGCTCTCGGCTTGTCTGACACGGACTAGCTCCCTAGACACTACTGTTGACCGACTCATTGGTATTAAATTTTTAATAGAACAGGATTCACCAGCAAAAAAAGGAATATTCACTTTTCCCTTTTACGATAGTAATGAGAAAAGTATTCAGAATTTACTGTAGTGTTGTTCACCTTACTGTAAAAGTGAAATAATATCAACAAATCAGTACTAGCCACGCTTTGTGAGTGAAATAGTCAGCTTCAAAGTTTCGTCCCGCAGCCATTACATACAGCCCTTAGGCGCAGGGTATAATCCATCTTTCCGCGCTGCGCTCTTGGCTCACTAATAGGTCCCCCACGGACTGAGGTTATTTACAAATCTGTTACGTCTTTGGTTCCGCACTGAAGTCGTGACTTGCTAATTGCTTCACCAGAGCACACTACAGCTCGGATCTGGAACAAATTTATTCCTTCGGTGATAACCGGTAAGATCGGACCCTCGAGTGCGTAATCATTATACTGCGCTAGCAGCGCCACCTTTCCAACATGAGAGTAACTTCATTTCGCCGTACCACTATATTCGTTACCATAGTCGTGCCCTCACCGATAATTCAAACGTGGTGTGTTAAATGAAAGTGTAGTAGAGAAACTTTACAACGATACGCAGGAAACATTGGTAAAGTAATGTAAACAGCTTCGCTGGTTTGTGTGTGCTGCAAGGCGTACGTTGAACCGAAGAATAACAATAGGTTCCTAAGATTCTAAAACAGATTGCAACTGCTGTGTTGAAATTTGTGTACGTGTTAGAAAAAGCTTAGATTACTCTCATAGGCAGAAATAAGCCATCCCTTGTGTTTTGGTGGTATGTGGAATGAAATATGTGATGTCCATATCTGACACGGAAAACATCTATGAAGTAATCACATAGCACACACTTCCATAAATTCTGCTCAACGGAAAGGAAGAAAAAGGGTTTTCTTATCTTAAAAAAGAAAGTTTGATGGTAGCGCTCTGTTGCATGGATATGTGTTAGCCTGTCGCGTGTAGCGTGCGGCAGTGCAATAACAGTTTCGCCAGTTGTGTACACACAAATTACACGCACAAAATAGTTAACTACCTGAAAGATGAAATAATATCAGCCCTTTAATGATTAGCTTAACAAAATTCCCATAAACTAATTAGAGTGCACAGAGATTGTACTTACTGGTAAGTCATTACCCACTCTGCATTTGAATGTTGATTATTAAAACTGAGTAAGAATGACATACTTGAATATCATCGAAACCCAAGGTAGCGGCTCGGTGCTGTGGCACATATAAACAAAGTATGTATACGAAAATATATTTTTCTGGCAAATAAGTTTGCAACACTTGATTTCGTTGTTAACGTATTATTCATTAAGGGCAGGTCATATAGATTACAGCTCCGTGGAAATACCCCAACCCACATTTCTCATCACATAACCAGATACTATCTTCGCAAAGATAATCTGGAAAAATCCGGTTGTAAGAAACGTTACACACCATAAACAGTTAACGTCTAAGAATTGAAACGAAGTTAGGAATAATTTAGTAATTGGCCTACAAGTACTTGATAATACGTAGCATCTACGAGCCTATTTGGTTCAAATGGCTCTGAGCACTATGGGACTTAACTGCTGAGGCCATCAGTCCCCTAGAACTTAGAACTACTTAAATCTAAGTAACCTAAGGACATCACACACATCCATGTCCGAGGCAGGATTCGAACCTGCGACCGTAGTGGTCGCGTGGTTCCAGACTGTAGCGCCTAGAACCACTCGGCCACAACGGCCTACGAGCCTATTTCCACGGCTTGTTAACTTGTAGAAGGATACCAGCGCAGCGAACAGCAGCAATAAACAAACGTGTCTATTCTCACACGATAAATTGTACTTCAGCAGAGGAAAAAAAAAATTGATTGATTTTACCCGCCATGTTCCATGGAGCAGAGCCTGTTCATTTGTATCGCTCTCCATCAAACATAAGGAATAGCATCAGAGACAATATTGACAAAGTCATATATGGAGAACCCAAAAACGCGAAGGGCATCAAAACCAAAAAGATTTTCTGCGTTGCTCTGGTCGACCACAAATATGGGAACAGTGCGAACGATGGATTTGTAAGATACCTCAGCATTAAACTGTCCCAAGAGAGAAATCTTCTGTTTATTGTACGTCCGTAATTGCCGAGTGACAGGTGGGAGGAGTGGAGAACCCAACTGAAGATACGTCTGAGAATTAATTATCCACTTGCATGCGAACATCTCGACCAAGGATTTGAACAGTGAGGAATAACTTCCGTGAAAGGGAAGAAGTGCAATTGACAGACAACACAGAATCAGAATCAGCGTCATGTTCATGAACATCATGTATGCGGTTGGATTTGCAAACGGAAGACACATGACCTTTCTTTTTGCAGTTGTGACACACAGCCCAACGTTGGGGACAATCCTCGTGTGAATGTTTCGTAAAACACCGCGGACATGAAGGAAGTTGCCGGGGGTTTTGCTGCAGTTTCTTAGCGGGTTGTTTACGGCCAGGCCGAGGCTGCGCGTGGGAGCGCACTGCGGCCACGTCGGCCGGCGGGGACGCGCCGCACGCGTCGTCAACAGCGCGCAGAGTTTGTATTTCCCCGACATCACCCCACGCCTTTATTTGCGCCCCAGCGGCGCGAGAAATTTCAAAAGACTGCGCAATGGAGAGAACTTCATCTAGGGTCGGATTCGCCAACTGAAGGGCACGTTGCCGATCCGCTTTGTCGGGCGCCGACCGGATAATAGCATCCCGTACCATGGAATCGGCAAAGGATTCTTTGTGAATGTCAGTAACAAATTGACACTTTCGACTGAGGCCATAAAGTTCAGCAGCCGAAGCGCGATAGGATTGATGTGGCTGTTTTTGACAACGATAAAAGGCAACACGAGAGGCTACCACATGCGTTTGCTTTTGAAAATAGACAGACAGAAGTGAGCACATTTCAGCAAAGGACAAAGATGCAGGATCCTTCAAAGGTGCCAATTGCGACAACAACCGATACATTTGAGGTGAAATCCAGGAAAGGAACAGAGACTTACATGGTTGTTCGTCCTTGACATGAAATGCCAAGAAGTGCTGTCGAAGACGTTTTTCATAATCAGACAAGTCTTCCGCCGTCTCGTCGTAAGGAGGAAAAGGAGGTACAGCCAACGACGAGAAACGCCCCGCATTTGACGCCGCGACGAAATCGCGAATCGCCGCTGTTAGAAGCGTTTGCTGTTCAAGGAGATTTAGCAATAGTTGCTCGACAGTAGCCATGTAACCCTGTGGGTCAACGGTGAAAAGGGAAAATCCACTACCTCGTCGCCAATAGCTATAACGTCAAGTTTAACAAATATATTTCAGAACGACACAACACATATAAGTCACAGAGTAAGTTGACAAGCAAGACATGTGTACGCGTTAGCATTCGAATGAGCAGAGTCCCAGTCCAGCGGCCGCTGTTCGGCTGGCCGCTTAGGTGGCGCAGCTGCTGCATGGCTGGCAGACAGCGCCGCACGTAGAGGACGTGCGTAATTGCGCCCCGGCGCTTCGAATGATCAGCGAGTCACAACATAACAACATCTCCCACATGTGTGATATGCTTTCCGTAATATGGATACTGCGAAGCCATATGACGACCACAATTACGTAGCCTGCGACAGTTTTTCAAATTCCTTCTCCTTCCTGTAGGTATCATATCTCGACAGTACTCTATATATTCATCCCCCATAATTTCTAATGAACACACACTGTCTCGAAACCTAGATGCTACAAAGTGACGTACGCTTGTTAGCGTAACCATACAATGAAAAAGCCGGAGAAGTGTGAGTTGGACCCGCACTCCGAGAGTTTTGTACATGCTTAGTTATATATATAGATGGTTCATCTATCCCGATAATCTACCATCTCTACTATTTTGGTCTGTTGTCGTTATCGATACTGACAAAACATCTGTGCCGGGAATTCCAAAACTTTCGAGATTTTTCTTAAATTTTATGTTTAAATTTTTCGTGTGATTTCGTGTCCATTATTGTAAAACAAAAATTTGGAGTAGGTATTAAAATCCATGGAGAAGAAATAAAAACTTTGAGCTTCGCCGATGACATTGTAATTCTGTCAGAGACAGCAAAGGACTTGGAAGAGCAGTTGAACGGAATGGATGGTGTCTTGAAGGGAGGATATAAGATGAACATCAACAAAAGCAAAACGAGGATAATGGAATGTAGTCGAGTTAAGTCGGGTGATGCTGAGGGTATTAGATTAGGAAATGAGACACTTACAGTAGTAAAGGAGTTTTGCTATTTGGGGAGCAAAATAACTGATGATAGACGAAGTAGAGAGGATATAAAATGTAGACTGGCAATGGCAAGGAAAGCGTTTCTGAAGAAGAGAAATTTGTTAACATCGAGTATAGATTTAAGTGTCAGGAAGTTATTTCTGAAAGTATTTGTATGGAGTGTAGCCATGTATGGAAGTGAAACATGGACGGTAAATAGTTTGGACAAGAAGAGAATAGAAGCTTTTGAAATGTGGTGCTACAGAAGAATGCTGAAGATTAGATGGGTAGATCACATAACTAATGAGGAAGAATTGAATAGGATTGGGGAGGAGAGAAGTTTGTGGCACAACTTGACCAGAAGAGGGGATCGGTTGGTAGGACATGTTCTGAGGCATCAAGGGATCACCAATTTAGTATTGGAGGGCAGCGTGGAGGATAAAAATCATAGGGGGAGACCAAGAGATGAATACACTAAGCAGATTCAGAAGGATGTAGGTTGCAGTAGGTACCGGTAGATGAAGAAGCTTGCACAGGATACAGTAGCATGGAGAGCTGCATCAAACCAGTCTCAGGACTGAAGACCACAACAACAACAACATTGTAATATTTCATTTATTTTATAAATTTTTCGGCTACGCTCAGCTATGCTAATTGGCCGTTCCAGATGTGTCGGCTTCCGTCTGCTGTCGTACCAGTCGCGATTGCTGGTTAGATTTGACAAAAGTCTGCAGAGAAGTAAACGCTAGAGCCAGCGATAGGGCTGTAGTTGCTACGCAAATGTAGAATGCTTGGACTGGTGCTATATGGGATGGAGAAGCCTCATCGCAAGCAATGGAAATGGAAACCTGCATCAGTCACCAGTATTATTTTGTTCTGAAACATTACAAATGCTGTACGTGTCTTAGGCAAAGATTGCCAGGGAATGTTTGCGTGTAGAATAAACAGTCTGTAAAAAAGGACCAATGACGCTAGTGCTGGCGTAGGACTGTTATCGGGCGGCCTCGAAGACTATATAAAAACCTCTGCAGTAGTTCCTGAGATTTTTGACGGATTAAGAGTACAGTGCAAGTTTATGACGGCGGAAAAATTAGTCTTATCTGAGTTAATTCAGATTAACGGTTTCGGAATTTTTTTCTTTTCTTCTACTCTGAAATCTTGCTTCTTTGCCAGATTTCTTGACTCTGTGTCAACGGGAGGTACCCTCTAGGTGTCGACAAGTGAGTTTGCGAGTAGGTCTTATCTCCCGATGGCATTGACTTGGAAGCTTAATTCTTTTAAATCGCCAAAAGGATGTAGACCATACTAACTGGCATAAATTTCAACTTGATACCTCTGAGAAATATGGCTCATAACAGTCAGACAGGCAGACAACAAACTGATCTTACAAGGGTTTCGGTTTTGCCGACAGAGATGCAGAATCTTCAGAATCAATATCGTCACTCCGGCGACTGTGACAAATCCGTACAAGATATAAATTGACGATTCGGATTACAGTTTCAGTTTTAGTAACAAACAAAAGAGCTTCTAGCGTAAATTGTTGGAAGATGTTGAGGACATAATGTAAAATTAATTGTTATGTCCGTAGGTGGATGGTTCAAATGGCTCTAAGTACTATGGGACTTAACATCTGAGGTCATTAGTCCCCTAGACTTAGAACTATTTAAACCTAACTAACTTAAGGACATCACACACATCCATAGCCGAGGCAGGATTCGAACCTGCGACCGTAGCAGCAGCGCCGTTCCAGACTGAAGCGCCTAGAATCGCTCGACCTCCGTAGATGGACAGATGAACGAGATAGCAGTCAGTTTATTTATTTTAAGAAAAGTAAATGTAGATCCAAAATAGACGTTTACGGAACGGCAAAATTAGTAATATAGTTAATTAATTGGGATTCATATTTCTAGCTGCAGGTTGAGCGACGGAGAACTCGAAAAATTACTTCCCTGTCGATGGAAAGTTTGATCACCAAAATGAGAGCCACTTGCTCATCGGAGCTGTTAACTGATGTAACACAACGGTTCTGTTGTACATATAAATAAAATTTTCTCTAAATTAAGTGAAAAAGCGTGTTCAGTGTAGACATGCTCCGATTATGGGCAAAGTGAAGAAGGAAATTCATGGTGACTTTTTTCAAAGGACGCTTCCTGGAGTTTTGCTTGAGCAGTTTTAGGAAGATACGAGATGTGGTGGAATGTGGCCCTTGATAGTGGTCTTCCGAAAGGAAGAGCAGTGTTGTAACGACAGCACTGTATGGCTCACACCAGCATTGCTTTCCTTCACATGCCCAGTTCCTCCCAGTTCTCCGAAAACATTTATCCATCACCAAAATGACCCTGTTATTATGTTAGTCCACTGTGTATGCTACACACTGCAAATGCACTGAACTGAAAATATCTTACTTCAACTCGTTTTTTTTCCACTTTGTCTATCAGCTTGTCCCAAACCCCCTCCTTCACACCCTCGTTCTCCCTCCCTCCTCCAAGTGAACAAGCAACCCGAATCAAGTTTCTGGATCTCCCCTACAATTATTAATTCACGTAAGTGGTTTACCCTTGATCAGAAACTAGTTTCAGTTGAAAAAAATGATGTATTTTAGTAGAAACTCAGTGAAGGACTGCCTACTAGAAAGATCAATCAAGGAGTACAGCGACCCATCCACATAGCTGCTAAGCGAGATGCGGTAAATGCTAAAAACTGTTAAGGGACTCAGTTCTATCAACTAAATTAGAACGACGCCAGGTGTTTACTTTACGAGCCTGACTTATTATTAACTGCCTCCTTAAGGTTTACATTAGCAGCAAGTGCCCCTCGACACCTCTTGCGCCTTATCTTCTCAAAATACTGCCATAAACACGAGGACGCGATGAAAGGAAACAAAGAGAAACAAGGCCCTCTGAAGGGATGGCGATGCTGGAGATGAAATTCGGCCGCGTGCAAAGCGGATGTAACGCAATTTAAATGCAAATTCACGGTAAGCTCCTCAAACATTAAATACCGTTCCTCTTTCCTTTCCTCTTACACCCGTCACGGTGATATTCGCAGGGTTTCCTACCTCCGCGCCGACAATCCCCCCTCATTCCAGAAGCTCCACCTCTCCGTTATGAATTTCGAGCTCTTGCATAAGCGACTCGGTAATCAGGCGTCCTGTACGACAGGAAAACCGCATGGACGCATTCCATGACTTCATAAAAGGGATTTTTAAATGTGGTTCCCAGATTACCTTGTGACACAAATACGTGGTGTCAATTGTCCACTGTAACGAATTTCGATCTGGTATGTGAATTTAAATTTCTGGTAACGATAAATTGGTACAAGCATTGCGTCATTTTCTGTTACCATTGTAAAATACCTAATGGTGATATTTAAATTCAACAGAATATTTTCTGTTATATATCTTCGAAATGCAAGAGACTTTGAGAGATCTTGATAGGCCGATGTACAATACAAGATCTCGTGCTTACAGTTAGTTACATTTACCTTCAGACAAAACAGGAAGAATAATTTATAGACTGAAACTTCCTGGCAGATTAAAACTGTGTGCCGCACCGAGATTCGAACTCGGGACATTTGCCTTTCGTGGATAAGTTCTCTAACTTTTTTTTCGATTTAGTGCTTTGCGTTTGGTCTAGGCGGACGTCACGAGACATTCGTTCAAATTGATCGTTGATTATTTGACTCAGTTTTTTTTTTTACTACATAGAGCACGCAGCCCTCTGACCGAACACGCTGAGCTACCGTGTCAGCTCCATCTGAGCTACCCAATCACGACTCACGACCCGTCCTCACGGCTTCAGTTCTGCCAGTACCTCGTCTCTACTTTCCAAACTTCACAGAAGCTCTTCTGCGAACCTTGCAGAAATAGCATTCCTGGTGGAAACGATATTGCAGAGACATGGCTTAGCCACAGCCTGGGGGATGTTTCCAGAATGAGATTTTCACTCTGAAGCGGAGCGTGTGCTGATATGAAACTTCCTGACAGGTTCTTCACAGTTTCCGAGGAGACTAACGGAACGAATGGGTAGCAGAACAAATGCAGGTGATAGTATCTGAAACATTATGACCTAATGTTATCTTTAATTCTGTAGATTTCTTCACAAAAGATCCCCGTGTACTGTTTTTGACTGTACTCGAAACAACACTGCAGTACGCTGGTGCAACCACTGCAGTGCTTAAACGTGAGATAAACTATGCGTTCGCTTGAAGGACTTGTCACCCCAAAAAACTCATGTGAGGTGCGCACTGAAATGGCCAGTAAGGACAGCACAATGTAGCCGAATGCCGCGTTGGTCGTATTCGCATGTAAGTGCTGATTAAGAGGGACATGCGACTGACGGCTGCGATTTTCTAACAGTTGCATGTCGGACACGGTTAGGCGAAGGGGTATGTTCATTTGAAGTATTTTGTTCAGAATCTTCATTTGAAGAGGTGTGTTAAGAATCACCAATACTATCACCCATCAAAGCTTGTACCTTTCCTCCAGTCTAACCTCGCAGATTGAATATATTTAAGATTTTGTGTATAGATTACACTTTTTTGTCTGTTTCGAAAATTTTGGACTGTACATATCGAAATAATCAGCAACTAGTTGCATAAAAGAAATGTAATCTCTTAACCGTTGTCAGGCACATAGTGCCTTTCTTCAGAAGTTAATAACTATCTCTTTACTTGCGACTGTCAACAATAAGATACATGCAGCATGTTGCTGATGTCATTTGGTTCACAGTGCCTGCATGCATCTTATTATCATCACTAGCAAATAATGCGATAGACATAACCTTCTGAAGAAGTGCACTCATTGCCAGAAACAGGTTAAGAGGTTAAATTTCCTTTATACAGCTGTTTGCTGATTATTTCGATGTATACAACTACAGTTGCTCAAGATGGATAAAATATTAAATTTTGAACTCTTTTGTAGACTCGGCCGTTTCTTCCAAGCCGACAAATCCCTAATGTTGTCATTCTTTCTTAAAGTCTAGCTTCCATTACAAAGAGCTTCCTTTACTTTTCACACAACCAAACTGATCATCACTCATTCTTGTACAACATGTGTATGCCGTAAGCTGATTGTGCGTTATGTTGCATTTGTCTTGCTTTACCGTCTTTGTGATTATATGTATGCAGGATATTTCACACAGTAACTTGAGTAGACTTTGGTGGTCATTTTCCCCTTTAAATATAAAAAGTGATTCAAATGGCTCTGAGCACTATGGGACTTAACATCTGAGGTCATCAGTCCCCTAGAACTTAGAACTACCGTAGCGACCGTAGCGGTCGCGCGATTCCAAACTGAAGCGTCTAGAACCGCTCTGTCACACCGGCCGTCCTTTAAATATAAAAATGTTATCTACTTCTTCAGTTATTTTTGATAGCAGGCTGTTTGAAACTGGCAGCCATTTCCTACTATATGGACAAAATGAAGCCCTGAAAATCTATTCACTCTTTACCCGTCCCTGACAAGGTAACTGGTAGAATGAGGGTCACTCGACTGCAAGTCTTTGGTCACCATCACTGATGATATTGTAACTCTAAATCTAAAAATTTGGTGGTTTTGAACTTTAGTGCCAGGATGATTTGATTGGTAGTCAAAGACGCTATCCCTAGAGCACAGTGACTCAGTTTCAATATTTTGCTTACACTTTCCATTACCTTGTCCTTCGGCGCTGTAACTCCTTTTATCTCCTTATTACTAATAAGTATAACATCATTAACAGTAAGCCGTTACAGCGGCCTGTTAACAGTGTGAGGTAACGAAGCACACTAATCTGAACTCGGGTGTGGTTGTACCTACGAGCTGTGTGTGAAGACAACAGTACTAGCGATCTGGCAATGCTGTATTGCTCTTCTCGTGTATACCGGTGTGTTCATCCCTTCCTGAGGCTCAGTCAGACTATCTCCTCCGTAAAGCCATCACGTTATTTTTGAGAGTATCGTCAATGAAGCAGTACAGTAAGAAAATGGAACAGCGGAATTTGGAGCAAAGTTATGACATAAATTTTAGTGTTAAAGTTAGGAATCCGTGAGTGTGACTTTTGAAAAGCTGGAACAAGCTTATGATGAGCACAAGTTTTTGGCTGACACATATCATTTATGGAAGGCCCGGAACACGTTGAAGATGAACCTCCCTCAGAGAGACTTTCAACTTCAAAAGCTCACGAAGACATCGAATGTGTGTGTGTGTTCTTGTGAGATCAGACTGACGTTCAACAATAAGGGTGATGGGTGACCTGTCAAACAATTTCACTGCATATCAAATTTTGACCGAAGTTTTGCACATACGAAAGGTTTGTGCGAAAATGCTGCCAAAAAACCTCACAACTGAGAAAAATGGCAATCGAATAAACATGTATGTGGATATTCCTGAGAAGATTGTGTGGTCACAGGTTATGAACCAAGGATTTTTGAGCATAATCCTGAGATAGACAAAATGAGAAGTGGCACACTGTGACATCTCCCCAACGAAAGAAAGCTGGAAAGCTCAGAACAATGCTGAGTAGGGTATCGGGCATAAATTATTTCTTCCTTCAGGACAAACTGTCAACCAAGATGTCCTTGAGTGGCTCAGAAAAAGAACGAATAGAGTAAGGTTAAACATTGCAGACAAGTGGTTGCTGCATCATGACAACGTCCCATGTCATGTAGGCACTTCCATCACGGAATTTTTGACGTCAAAAAGCATTCCTGCTGTTCCGCAGGGGCCCCACCACCTAATGACCTAATTTGAGGCCGTGTGCATTTTTTCCCAAAATTGAAAAATGTCTTAAAAAGGACATCATTTTAAGACTCTTGAGAACATTCAAAAGAATGTAACAAACACGTTAAACTCCCTACCAGTTGAAGCCTTTCGATGCTGCTACCACGACTGGAACAACGACACAACTGGTGCACAACTATTATTTGAAGGGTTATAATACTGTGTTTGGAAAAAAAACAATAAAAATCATTGGTCGATAAAGTCAGTCTCGTTTGCTTTCTATTACACCTCATAGTCAGGTGCCAAAGTTAGTTCCCGTTGTGATCGGGTCTATGAGTCGATTTGTCTATCAGTATCTTCTAGCCCATCAGCTATACACACGCATTACCAATTCTACACAACTGTGTCATTGGCAATTACAGCACGGAAAAGTTATGAATATATCGAATATTAAGTTATTGTTTTGATTTTCCTTCCTTCGCTATCTTTTCATGAAACTAAATGGCTCAAAGAAAATGAAAGTAATCTAGTGTTGTTAGTCATTAGTTGTGGAAGCATGAATAGGGCGCAACGTTTCCTCAACAAAGGCACCATTTGAGATACAGCTCTAGCCCTCGTTGACCGGTAATGGGACGGAAATATATGAATATAACATTATAAACGAGTAAATATCTTTTCGGATTATATTCTAATATTTGAAGAGTGGCGAAGGAAAAAAGCGCGTTTTCAGTGCTACCGTGTTCTGTATTCTGTTGCATGTTCCATGTAAATGTCGGGTGACTAGGTCCTCCCATAGGGTAGACCGTTCGCCGGGTGCAAGTCTTTAGATCTGACGCCACTTCAGTGACTTGCGCGTCGATGGGAATGAAATGATGATGGTTAGGGCAACACCCAGTCCCTGAGCAGAGAAAATCTCCGACTGACCGGGAATCGAACCCGGGCCTTTATGATTGACATTCTGTCACGTTGACCACTCAGCTATCGGGGGTGGACAACAAAGAAAGTGAAATCAGCGAACATGGCGTAAAAAAGAAGTCAACATTTTGAGTTGGCGAACGTCAGAAAAGTTGTTGAATACCGGCAGGAGATCTGAGACTGAAGCCAACAGGCAATACGCGCAATACTTACTCCGTGAAGCATTTGTTCTACATCGTCAAATAAAGCTACTTGAAACACAAAGGAGGCTGTGAATGCTGTATAATCGGCTGCGTCAAACCGCGAGTGACCACTTTTGAAACAACCAATGTTATGATTCATCTAACGGAGTGCTTTCCAATCTTTCTGGGACCATTACCCCAGACTGACATCAGATATTAGTTAGTATATACAATCACACCCCGTAATCAACATTAATGCTGTCAAACTTAAAACTGAAAAAGAATTTTCTTCTAACGGTTTTACTTTTCAGTTAATGAAAGATACATGATATTTAGTGTTCGGAAGTGTTTCAACAAACTGCGAACTAATGAGTGAAGAAACAACTGGTGCTGCTTATTTCTAACAATGCTTTTCTTTATACAGAATGATGAAGCAATTCCCATTGTATTACGAGTACTATACAAAACTCCTCCTCAGAAATGAACGCTGACTGCTCCCACTAAGAGCAGACTAATGTTACAGAAGATGCTTCCTTGACACCACTCCCCTTCCTAGGGACACCTGCTTCACCCTCAGCCTGCGCTCCTATTTGAAATCAGCAAAGTTAAAATATGTGCACTAATCATCCTCTTTGTAAATCACTTGACTGCTGATCACTTTACGTCTAAAATGGGAGAAATTGGAAGACTCCCTGAGGTGGGAATTAACCTCAGGTATGGAATACCGGCCATAATTTGAGGAAGAAATTTCTGAGGATGTACGTCTGGAGTACAGCATTGTATGGTAGTGAAACATGGACTGTGGGAAAACCGGAAAAGAAGAGAATCGAAGCATTTGAGATGTGGTGCTATAGACGAATGTTGAAAATTAGGTGGACTGATAAGGTAAGGAATGAGGAGGTTCTACGCAGAATCGGAGAGGAAAGGAATATATGGAAAACACTGATAAGGAGAAGGGACAGGATGATAGGACATCTGCTAAGACATGAGGGAATGACTTCCATGGTACTAGAGGGAGCTGTAGAGGGCAAAAACTGTAGTGGAAGACAGAGATTGGAATACGTCAAGCAAATAATTGAGGACGTAGGTTAGCCATTTTACTATTTATGCTTATGTGGTTTATATCTAGATTTTGCTGCCATAGATACATGGTACAAAGTATGTGTGCAGTGGGTGGATTATATGAACAAAATGTTCTCACGTTCGTTTGATAATCTGTGTAAGGATCTGCTATTGTTAGTAATTCAGCTTGGGTGTACTGAAACAAAGATAAATGAGCTCTCGGTATCAGTAGTAAATAAGATCCTTGACTGTGTTTTCATTTTTATCTGTGGTTCCGTTGCTTGCCAGTGAGTTGCACAGCGCTGGGGCATCCTTTTTTAAGGCTTTGTGGCGGACAGTTGAGTTTTTGAGAGTGAGAGATCTGTTTCTAATTTTTTTCTGGGAGAAGTCATATGGAATTCTTTCTTACGGAGATGAAAATCCATTTATAATTATTTGTCTTGATGCAGAAGATTTTTGGAGGAATTTTAAAGGCAACGGAGGCTTGTGCAAGAATGAAATGTTTGTCACAACTATTAATTGTAGGTATCTTTGTCCCTTAGATAACTAACAACTTTTATGAATTTTGTTAATTTGATGTCTTTATTTTCATTAGGTCACAAATTACTCAACTGTTTGAGATGTCTCTATATTTTGCATTGAAAGAAATTTATAATGGTTAGAGTGTTATTATATTGTGCTTTCTTTCTCTTAATAATTTTTGTTTTCTCAATAAAGATTTTTCTTTAAAGTAAAACCACTTCCATGTATCATTGTAAAGTTTTGAATGTTTTGTCGTGTGCACATCGCTCCCTATACTACACGAAGACAGAAATTGTTTCTGACAAGCAAAAAATTATATTATTTTTCTTTGCCTGCAGCATCTGCTGATATATATCTGCTTTCGAGAACGTCAGTCCTCCAGACACAAAAACAGCATGCTGATCAACACGTAAGTCACTGTTATTTCAGGGCAGCTTTCACCAAACAGCGTGTAGTCGGGATTGGCATGGGTCTTGCTAACAAGCAGATTAATTTTCAGCTAACAGTTTTGGTAATCTCAAACAGCTATTTTCTTCCCAGTGGAGCAGCATTTTATTTTTGTGGTCGGTACTGTTGGGCCTTCCAAGGCCTGTTCCGACGGAGTTCAGTTTAGTAGGACATAAGAACCTGCAACATCGCAGCGCGTCAGCAATCGTTGGTTAATATATTAAAAACTAAAAACCCATCTTGATTGCGAAAAAAGCACCTAGTGTTAAGTGTTAACCCATGTTTCGGCGTGGATAACTACACCTTCTTCAGAACAACAATAAAACCCACAAGTGCCTATGAAGACCTTTGTCAATAATTAAAAGAACACCATAGCTATACATTTATGAGCGAAACGGAAAGCACAAACAGTACATATGTACGAAGTCAAAACCACTACTTAACTTAATGGTGTACGCTCCACCTCACACCAGCCTATGTTCGATGGGCCATGACCCGCTATAAACTGCAGCTACAAACGGTCGCTCACTTACAAGCCTGTTTGTAGCTGCAGTTTATGGCGGGTCATGGCCCATCGAACATAGGCTGGTGTGAGGTGGAGCGTACACCATTAAGTTGAGTAGTGGTTTTGACTTTGTACATATGTACTGTTTGTGTTTTCCTTTTCCTTTTCGTTCATAAATGTATAGCTATGGTGTTCTTTTAATTATTGACAAAGGTCTTCTTAGGCACTTGTGGGTTTTATTGTTGTTCTGAAGAAGGTGTAGCTATCTACGCTGAAACCTGGGTTAACACTTAACACAAAATGCTTTTTTCGCAATCGAGCCGGTTTTTAGTTTTTTAATTAGTAGGATATTCCAAGTCGAACATTGCACTTCATATCACGCAGCGCTCATAATATACTTCGGTACTGAATTTTAGTTGTATAGGTTCCACTGAGCACACAGATTCTTGACATTTAATTAAACTTTTTTTGAAATTTTATGTTTCATAATGTTTAAAGTTTTATTTCACATGTGCAACAATGGGTCAACCAATATTCGTTTGCTCAGCAGATGAATCGGACACCGAAAGTACACGTTACATGAGGAGAAAATTTTTGAAATCTATATATTCAGTTTTCTCATATACAGCCAATTTTTATAGAAGGGTTACTGCTGTAACTTCCAACACATTGTGTCTCTCGTTAATATTAGTATTCGAAATAAAAATGTAATTGAAGGTAACTTATGTAATTAGTATTCCAGTCGTACGAAGTAATGTTCTTCTAAAAATAATTTGATACCATGACCGAAACAGAATAGTGAACCGTTTTACCCATTACCCCCTCAGAAAATTACCCTTCAGGGGGGTAATTACCACCAAGAAGGAAACCAATGATCTATCGTAATGAAGGGAAAGCATGTGTACCATGAATTAGAATGATTGGACGAACATTGTGCTGTCTCCGACAGTCATTTTGAGATTCTGCGTAAAGGTGCAATAGATATTTTTTAATAAATGTTACGGTTTTAGTTTAAATACGGAGCTTATTGGTATTTATGTCACAATACGGATCCATTTGCCATCCTGCATCTCGTTCCAGAAAAGTGAATGCGACATTCCTTTTCCTAGCACCTGCTCATCTAAAACGTCCACGTGACATTATACTGTCAGGTAATTAGCTGCTGAGCTGCCGTGACACCCCAAGTGGTAGTAGACTGAATTTCACTTCTTGTTCCGTTCTGGAGTTACCGGTGCGCAACAGGTGCGGTGTATCTGCTAATAAATTGATGGCTGTAGTCCTCTCGTGCGCTTACTTGGCCCCCCGCGATGCTATTCAGTCACGAAACCGCTGTTACCCGCCACAGCCAGCAACTGGTGCGCCGCGAATCTTCACTCTGAGTTTACGTTTTTTTCCGTTGCTCCTATAAAGTTCTGTTCGGAAATGCTCTTTTGCTAAAAACGGCGTGCTTAACTCTAAAAATGATGCCCCGATGTCTATGGTATTTGCGCGGAATTCGGGATTGCGTGGAACCGTTATCCGCACTCTGCGCAAAATTCTGGTGGAATGGAACCAGATTGGAATTCCGAGCACTGTTTGTTGTTGTTTAATCGCAGAGAACTGTTCTCTTGTGGAAACATTGCACGGGACGGAACCTTCTCTTAACGTTCTGCCTCGCAGCTACACCAGAATAAGTTAATACATGAGAGCTGTCGTTACTGCTGTGACCTTTCGTAGCATTACTCCGTATCTTCCAGTGTATTATTTAGCATCTCTCAATATTAAGTTCTTCCTCCACATGTCATTTCATCATCACTGTCAAGAAAAACAATGACTCGGTATGACTTACCAGCAGCTGTTCTACCCATAATAACGGCTAATCATACAACCTTATTCAGCGAGCCTCCCTCCCCCCCCCCCTTCGGTTAGGGATCTGTGTTTCTTCTGATATCAGTGTAACGTGATAATAGCATCAATATCTATTTCATGGTCAAACCTTGCGGAGTGCTAGTAGTATATACACTACTGGCCATTACAATTGCTACACCACGAAGATGACGTGCTACAGACGGGAAATTTAACCGACAGGAATGAGATGCTGTGGTATGCAAATTATTAACTTTTCAGAGCATTCACACAAGGTTGGCGCCGGTGGCGACACCTACAACGTGCTGACATGAGGAAAGTTTCCAACCGATTTCTCATACACAAACTGCAGTTCATCGGCGTTGCCTGGTGAAAGGTTGTTGTGATGCCTCGTGTAAGGAGGAGAAATGCCTACCATCATGTTTCCGACTTTGATAATTGTAAGTTCTGCCTTAAATCAAGTACAGAAACAATAACATTACTGCTCTATCAAGTTCGTCCACGCCTTATTGACGTTTATTTGCACCTACGTTTAGCACTACAACGTCATGAACAAAATGAAGGGGCTGTTGGCTTTTGTTTCGATTTCAGGGACTGAAAACATTCCGTAGGAATACTTAGAACAGTTTTAATGATATGGAGTCTGCTAGCATGACTTCGCTTTCTAATTCATATTGTGATGTCTCATTTTTAGGATTCGGTGCCTCTTTTTCTAGAAACGAAAATCTTATAGGTATTGCTCAGCTGTCTGCCTATCTATGCGTCTGGCTTTCTGTCAGTGCGACTGTTAGCAACACTTTTTGTCAGGAACGGGTAGGCGTATCAGGTTCAAAGTTGTGTCAAATATTATAGTCTACCGAAACTTGATGACATAAAAATTTTAAGCTTCTTGCTCATTTAAATCATAAGATGCACCCATTTATGTGAAATCTTTTGACGCTTGCAAGCCCACTTATCAAGTGCTTAGAGTTGACCTAGAATCATGAAATTCGGCAAGAAGCAATATTTCACAGCCCAAGTAAAGTAAGAGAATCCGAAAGTTTTGAAATTTTAATTGTAGCACATAAAAACTATGTTTCGCCATTTGAACGTACGCTCCATTCATCATCCGTCAAAAGCATAATATAATACGACCATTACTGTATGCAAAAAATACGTTAAGTTGCAGTACTGTTTTAATAAGCAAATAAAAAAATTTTTCTTGATTCTTCTCTCTACATATATAATCTGAAGTCCCCTGCTTGCTTCTTTACGAGCGTCCGGGCTAGGAAGTATTGTAGAGATTTTGATACTGTCTTGGAATTTACGGGACCAGTATCTCGCAAGTATCAATATCAATAACGTGTAAAAATCGTTTTGATTCTGGTTCCCAGGATGGAAGAAATATGTATATACATAATTAACTTTGTACGTGACCCTCAGTTCTACTCGCAGTTGGCCGGCCCGTGTGGCCGAGCGGTTCTAGGCGCTTCTGTCTGGAACCAGAGCCATTTGAAACATTTTTTTCTACTCGCAGTTGCCCAATATTTGTGTATGTTCTTAACTGTACTAGCAGCAGTCAGATTAGTGTCTTGTTTCTCAAGAGCTGTAAACAAATAAGTTTTTAAAACTCAGACAAAACGATAACATGAGTATGTTTCATTGAATAATTTTATTCATGACTTGTAACTGGTCCATTACGCGATATCTACCTTCCACGTCCTATCTGTATATCTATCTACCCACCTATCTTCTGATATATTCATGTGTAAGATATAGTTTCATACCGCGCTTTCTGCACGTGTGTTCGGCCTAATCTGAGAAACCAATGTAGGGATTTTCATACGGTTTTGACTAATAGATACACTGATTCACGACGGAGGTTTGTATACATTCATGGGAAAATGTCTCAACACCAAGATGGAATTGTGCTATATAAACGAAAGTTGGTAGACTTCTTTCTACATCCGAAAGACGATGTGTATTCTAATATCGAATCAGTCGCACAATAGTGGCACAAGTAGCGCCGCTATGGGGATGAAACGCAGGTTTTCTTTAAATACGTGCTTTAACAGTCGTGAGCGTTAGACACCTTTGCGAGTGGTCATGGTAAGTTGATGTTAGTCAAGAATACCTTTAAGGTGACAATCACTCAGTTATCATTATCTCACTGGGCTTAAACGAGGTCATGTAATAGGGCAACGAGAAGTTCAGCGATATTCGAGAAAGGCTTGGTAGGGACGTAGCCGCTGTATATGACTGCTGGCAGCGGTGATCACGAGAATGTACGTTCTCAAGGAGACCAGGATCCGGAGGGCAATGTGGTACTAGCGAGAAGGAGGACCATCGTTCTCGACGTATGGCTATTGCGTATAGTACTGCAACTGCAGCAACATCTTGAGCAGCAGTTCCCATCATAGTGATACGACGGTTACAAATCGTTAAGTTCAAGGACAGCTCCGAGACAGACAACCTGTAATGTGCATTCCACAGACAACAACCATCGACATTTGCGACTTCATTTGCGTCGAGCTAGAGCATATTGGAGCACAGGATGGAGGTCTGTTGTGTTTTCTGATAAAAGCTGGTTCTGCTTTGGTACCAGTGTTGGCCGTGTGTTGATTAGAAGGATAGCAGTTTTGGACCTGCAACCAACCCGTCTGCGTGCTAGACACCTCGATACGTGGTCTGGGGTGCGATTTCTACTGCCGTCAGGAGTACTCTGATGGTTATCCCACGCACCCTGACAGCGCATTTGTACATGAGTTTACTGCCATTCATGAACAGTATTCCAGAGGGTGTTTTTCAACAGGATAACGTTTTACCACGCACCAACATGCTCTACAGTGTGTTGTCACGTTGCCTTGGCCTTCACGTTCATCAGATCTGCCTATCTCCAACCATGTGGGACATCATCGGACGACAATTGCAGAATCATTGAGAAATAGAATTAACCGTTCCTTTATTGACAGACCAAGCGCAACAGTCATGGAATTCCATTCCACAAACTTACATCAGGCACCTGTACAACGCAATGGATGCACATTTACCTGCTTGCGTTCAATATTCTGGCCGTTAACGTTTCGGCATTCAGGTTTGTAATGGGTTATCACGCCCTTACATTAATCCATGATACTGCAACATGTATCCTTTAAATGTGTTACCTAGACAAATGCATTCCCTTAATTTCACTTCTCTGCATTAATTATTTTTTGATGCTGCGATTTTTTTCGACAGTGTTAATAAATATTTCGTGAAATGAAGACATATACTCATTGGCAACAGGGCAAAATATGCCATTACCACTTAGCAATACATCCGCTGCAGATCGGGAGAACAGCACAGCTTCACTTATATCAGTGGCTGGTCTGGTGCTGATGCGGTAGCTCAGTGTATTCGGTCAGTGTACGGGCCACTCGGCGTAATGAGAATCTCAGTGAAATATTCATTGGTATCATGCGACATTCGCACACAGCTGCCGACGAAGAATGATGGAAAACCAGATAAGCGGTAACGCACTTGCTTGGAAACTAAAAGGTTGCGTAATCCAGTCTCGGCGGCACCATTTCTTTTCACTCCGGTTTTTCAACTGTCAATGGCGTAGTGATTCACCAGAAACGAAAAGGATTCCACCTTTCACTGTACCTCTCTTTCCCCAGGCGGATAACTGGGGTAGCTTAGGGACACGCAAGTCACTGAAGTGACGTCCAGTTGATTGCAATCGCTTCAGAACAATTCCGTGACGGAAAGAAACATGCGAATCTAAACCTAAAGTTCTCGATCTTTTATGGAAAAAATAGACATTTCCCAGAAAACTATTTCAGCATGGAATACAGACTAGCTTTCGTTTATATACAGAAAGTTTTTCAGCGGCGTGGCAGATGAATGAACTTTCAACTTTCCGCTTTCCTTTTAAACAAAGTAGATACGAATCCGATTCCTTCCGTGATACGGCGAGAAACTATGCCACAGAGGATCCGCGACAAGACAGAACAGCAATGGGTGTGAACAATGAGTCAGTGCGGACTACGCTTTAGAATAATACGGCCGCCAAGTGCTACTCATCTATATACATCAATCGTGTTTCTTTATTATTTTTTAATTCCTTTATGACCTTCTGACATGATCCACTCAGCCAAACAGACTACCCGTAATGCATCGTATTATTCGATAAAACAAAAGAAATTGTACCTGATCGTGTTTTTATTCATACTTCCCGTGTAGATTAACCCTGATGGTAAAATAAATACTTTTAATACATGTTGTTGGTATCTTACATGATGAGTTTGTCCTATCCCGTTTTTACGTGTTTTCGTACTGGCTCTTATTTTTATACAATTACTGCAGTTCAGAAGTGGTTTACTGTCACCTCAAGTACAAATTTTCCGTAATTTCAGTACCTGTAGAGAGTTAAATTTGCTATTACATTAGGTTTAGAAAGTCCTAATTAGAAGGTGACAAAGTTCTATTACACATTTTAAAGATTTGCAGTCAATGTATTTTCCGTACTTTAAAACAAATCCTGCTATTCTCTCTAAGGTTATTTTAATGTTTTCTGTTTTCTGGTTTACAGTGACGCATTTTCCATACAGCTCTGTTAGTGTGTACTGGAATATATGACTTCGTTTTAATTCCGTTTTGAATTCAGAATTATATCACTTTACCGCACTGACTGTCGTTTTATGAAGTAAAACTTTATTTCGTTTTATTTCCATTTCTGTACAGTTTTGGTTGTGAAGCCACTTCGAAATGTAGGCTTAGATACATAGCTGTGTAACAGAATCAGAATGTAAGATAATCTGAGAGATTATGCCACATGTTAACAAAAATGCATTTACAAAGGTACACACTTCAGTCTGAGCCCTACAACTTATCAAATCACTCACATAACAAAGAAATCATTCGAGCTTTGCGTAGTATACAACAAAGGTGAACGTATGTCATGCATAATTAAAAATGGTGGGAAAAATAGTGGAGACCTGTATCATACTAGTCTAACCGCATTTTTGGGCTTCAAGGTCATGGTACGTATCTGGTGCAGTTGTTACTGGCATTTTCAATCAAAATATATCCCGACAAGCCTAGAAAAATTTTTGAAGCTAAATAAACAATTCATTTCATTGCTGGTTACATTATTCGATGTGTAAATGAAAACTTAATATTTTGGCGACTTCCCCTTAATTTTTACGCTGATAGATCAGTACTGCCACCGCTGTTCGGAAGGCGAGATGATCACGAACGGGTGGCAGATTTTTGCAGCAAGGAAACAGCTGGGTAACTTCTACATCTACATTTACATTTATACTGCGCAAGCCACCCAACGGTGTGTGGCGCAGGGCACTTTACGTGCCACTGTCATTACCTCCTTTTCCTGTTCCAGTCGCGTGTGGTTCGCGGGACGAACGACTGCAGGAAAGCCTCCGTGCGAGAACGAATCTCTCTAATTTTACATTCGTTATCTCCTCGGGAGGTATAAGTAGGAGGAAGCAATATATTCGATACCTCATCCAGAAACGCACCCTCTCGAAACCTGGACAGCAAGCTACACCGCGATGCAGAGCGCCTCTCTTGCAGAGTGTGACACTTGAGTTTGCTAAACATCTCGGTAACGCTATCACGCTTACCAAATAAACCTGGGACGAAACGCTCCGCTCTTCTTTGAATTTTCTCTACCTCCTCTGTCAACCCGACCTGGTACGGATCCCACACTGATGAGCAGTACTGAAGTATAGGTCGAACAAGTGTTTTGTTAACCACCTCCTTTGTTGATGGACTACATTTTCTAGGGACTCTCCTAATGACTCTCAACCTGGCACCCGCCTTACCAACAATTAATATGATCATTCCACTTCAAATCGTTCCGTATCATATAATCATACAATAAAGGATCCTTCTTTCGCCTCGCCTCGCTCTGCTTCTGTCCAGCATAGCCGCGGGGGGAGTGAGCGGTGAGTTGCCACTTCATTTAACTCTGGAGTTACAGAACTTGACTCCCATCCGCCCTCTCGCGGTTTTATAGCATTATGAAGCATTGCTATGAAGGTACCCACGTTCATTACTTAAATTAATTTCATTTTCTCAAATTCACACTGCTCCTTTTACAACTAAGTTGCAGTAGCTCTCATTTTCACATCGTACCGTGTACTGTTTCATCAGACGGTCTATAGCCACCACATATTTTACCGTGGTTTCACCACGTAATTAACGAATAACATACTTCTGTGAAAATTCCTCTTGGGTCATCAGTCATGAATTGATCTGGTTCGATCTCGACCAATTCCTCTCCAGCGCAGACGTCTTTATCTCAGTGTACATCTACATCGACACTCCGCAAGCACCATAGGGTGCGTGGCGCAGGGTACCCTATACCCCTATATTACTACTTGCCATTTCCTTCCACTCACAAATAGAACGAGGGAATAGCGACTGTCTGTGCGCCACCGTATGAGTCCAAATTACTCGTGTCTTATGTTCTGCTCCTTACGTGCAATTTATATTGGCGGCAATAGAAACGTTCGGCAGTCAGCTTCAAACACCGTTTCTCTAAATTTCCTTAACAATATTTTCCAAAAATATCCATTTGTGTTCCCGACTCATCTCCGTAACACTTCTGTGTTGTTGGAACCTACCAGTAACAAATCTAGAAGCCCGCTTCTGAACTTCTTCTATAAAGATCCCAAACACTCAAGCAGCACTGAAGAATTGGTCGCACCAGCGTCTTATATGCGGTCTCCTTTACAGGTGAATCACTCTTTTCTAAAATTTTCCCTATGAACCGAGGTCGACCATTTAGCTTCTCTACCAAAAATATGCTGCATTATTTGTTCGTTATAATCCTATCCCTCTTTCCCCACGGTATCCACTCTCAGCGGCTTCCACAAATACCACGGAAGTTATTCCCCGCTTCTAGTCAGTATTTTCCACACGTTTCTCTCCCCGCTGGTTCTGCGAAATACCTCCTCATTTCTTAACTCGTCAATCCACCTAATTTCCACAACTTCTGCAGCACCATACCTGAAAGGCTTCGATTCTCATCTTTACTGTTTTCCCACTGTTCACGATTCACTACCAAACCATGCTGTGCTATAAATGTACATTCTCAGAAATTTCTTCCTCAAATTAAGGCCAATGATTGATGCTGTTAGCCTTCATTTGGATGAACATGCCTCCTTTGACTTTGATAGATTGCATTTGTGTCCTCCTTGCTAACTACATACGTGTTACTTCCAAGACAGCAGAGTTCTTCTCTTAGTTTACTTGCGGTGTCAAATTTTTATAAGTTTATTGCTAATCACGTTTGTGGCATTTCCACATCACTTTCGCCTTTCTTCGGTTTACTCTCAGTACATATAGTGTGCTCATTAGATTGTTCATGCCATTCAACAAGACCTACTATTTTTCCTCACTTTCACTGACGATTTCTGAGTCATCAATCATCTGACTGGTTTGTTGCGACCCACCAAGAATTCGTCCTGTGTGCCGAATTTCTATTCTCAGGGTAGCACTTAAAATCTACGTCATTTATTATTTGCTGAAGGTATCGGATCTCTCCATTTTCTCCACACAGAGTTCGCAAACCAAAATCTTTGGTTCTGTAAGACACAGAGATGCGTTCGTAGCACAGAACGTCCGTTTCTTGCAGTCGGTATATGCCTATTTATTACAATATCAATTCGTCGCAGCCAAATTAGCTGCACTATGCGCTTTGGCTAAATACCGTTTTTCTAAGGTTAATGAAAATTGTTATAAACTTGAGTTCAGAAACGACTAGATTAAACCTTACAATTGAGAGTGTATTCAGCCTGGCAGAGAATAAAACCAGAGCTATACTTTATCAAATATTAATACATCAATATAACATCTTTGGCATGCTGGCTCATATGTCGGCAGCTAATGGCATTATCTTTCTAGTAATCTGGCGTTGTTTCTAATGAAATTGTCTTCTACTCACCCCGTCTCTTCCGTCACGCCTCATCTGCTGTAATCTGAGCCAAACCATGGAGTGGATCTTGAGGAAGGAGTTTGTGGCTCCAAAGCCAGAAATACCGGAAGTTGCTGGAATGTTTGCCGTTCTGCGTTTCATCTTCGTTCTCGTCTGCTATTAAGAACCGTCCTCTAAACAGTTACTGTATTTTACTTTACAAAAGCTACTTCTGTTTCATTATAAGTTAGGTATTCAACTAAAAGAATCAGTATTCTATTGATCTGCACTGTAACTCTCCACAGCACAAGAAACCTTGCTCTGAATATTTTCTGCTACTACGTGTAGTTCAGACCGAAAACTTACAATGGAAATGCTTTCTGTATGAAACACTGATCTGCGAAACAGGGTCAACATAGATTACGTGTATAGCGACTAACAACGTCTTACATTCACAGCAAAAATCAGATTAGGTTCGGAGCTTAATGTTTATATATCACGAATAATCCTGTTAATATCTTTGGTTTTACAATAAGAAACGAAGAAGAAATGAAAGTAAATATGAATGTAAGCACAGCCCAGGAAGAGATGCGGAGTATCTGAGGGGAGATCTCTGCTGAGTGTCAGTACGTTCTGTGAAGTAGTGCATGCCCAGCTTGCGCTTCACTATCCCAGAGCAGGAATGGTGCACCTTTCACTTACACTGCCATTACTTTATATGATGCCGCGCACTCGGCTGCTTCCTTAGAGGGGCTGCAAGGCAAGATATACCCGCCTTTTATCCCCTTTCAGGCAGGCATAACTGGAAGAGCTGCTTCGCTTCGCCCTACCCTTTCATCCCGTAATGCTCCACGGCCGGCTTTCGCTGTGCCGCAGGACAGGTTTTCCGACGAAAAGCGTGGAAAGCCGCAGTACTCCCCAAAGCCTTGGAGAGCTTAGCCGCGGCTGCGCATGCGTTAAACCTCCATATATTGCCTAAGCCAACTGCCGAGTGCCCAACTAAAACATTGTCATCCGGAGAATGGGTTTCCTGCTTATAGTGACTATACCGTGATTCGTTCTTCTGAGAGCTGACCTTCATGCATTCACATTTTATTGTAAGCCCATAAAACAGTTTCGTAGCAGCAATCCCTTCTATTTGTCTACGCTGACGCAAGGACCAAGAATTCTTTTTCCCTTGAATTTTTTAAATTTGAAATCTTTTTCACGGCTGAAACAGTGCTAAAGGTCATTAGGTGACATAACGTACGTTTCAGAAATGGCTGAAAAGCTACGCAGCAGCTACGATGCAGCAACTGGACGTTTAAACACCTTCTCACCGCACTGAAACGGTAGGGGGCGAGCAACATGTACAAACATGTTGATATAATCGTTTGATGACAGTCTTACAGAGTGGTGTCTTGTGTCCCTAAATCTATACTCCGCGACGTAGCTTTCATTTATACAGAAGTTACTCCGGTAACACTACTATTTCACTGCTTCTCCGTTTTACTGCTCCCCCACGTTCCTGCTTCCCCACTTTCCTATTATACGAGGCCTGTTCAGAAAGTAAGCTCCGATTGACTGCCAAATTGAAACCACAGTGAATATCAGAAATGTTTTACTTGTAACAATTAGCTACACCTTTCAGCTACTTCTCTACGTATTCGCCGTTCTGACTTAGACTTTTGTCATAGCGTTGTACCAACTTTTCAATAGCCTCATCATAGAAGGCAGCCGCCAGTGCTTTCCGCCAATTCTCCACGCTGGCCTACACCTCGTTGTCTGCGTCAAAATGTTGTCTTCAAAGACAGCGGTTCATGTGACCAGAGATGAAACTCAGGGGGAGACAATTGCGGACTGTATTGTGGGTAATCTCACATTTCCATTTGAAAACGATGCAGGAGCATCGTCATTGCCCCTGCAGAATGCGGCTGAGAATTGTCTTGAAGAAGAAACAGCACGACAGTTATGTAATGTTAGCTGCATAGCTTCAGGCGAAATTTCTCACCAGGCCCTCGTACTTGGCGGCAGACACCATTTTCTAGACATCTTTACGCACTCACTGCGAGCTCAGAAATGAGAAGAGCGACGTGATGCTAACTGGGGTTATACTAGAGACACTACCCAACACATCTGTGCAAAGCTTTATCGGATTTTCATAGTCGTTTCCATTTCGCGACCGATCGGAGCTTACTTTCTGAACGCCCCTCGTAATTACCCGTCACGATCGTTTCGCTAGATACGTATACGAGGAACTTATTTTATCTTTCCTTACTCTTCTTGGACTGCAGACTCTGGGAATTGTAACAGTAAACCACTCTATGCTTATCCCATTGGGCCTGCTAAAAGAGTTTAATGAGCACCTCCATAAAGCTCTCTAGTTTTCTAAATTTTTCCGCGACGAAACCAGCAACTCGTGTTTCGATTCTCTCTATTTCAACCATAAATGTTACCAGATGAAGAACCGAAACTGGTGACTATTGAGCATCAATTGATCGAACCATGAATTACATTGCCTAACAATTCCACCAATGAATTACGGTTAGGTATCAGTCATTCCTACAGTTAGCTTCCTGTGCCGTATCCACTTCTGGTCGTCCTCGAAGGACATTGTTCGGTATTGTACGTCTATCATGGTTTCCAGCAATTCATTGCAAATAACACAGAGAGGAGTAATGAGTAATTCAACGTATTTATGCATGATACGTCATATTATTTTAGGATGAAAATCAACTGCCAATATCCTTGGCCTCCTCCAGCATGTCGCTACAGTTTTCTGGCGTTTTTACATTCCTGCATTAAGCGGTACCATCCACAGACAGTCCCACAGAGCATCTGATGTCAGCTACCATACCACTCACTTGCAGAGAGCAGTAACGGCCCCATAATACTTCGAAATATGTCTAATATACGAGAAACAGTTAAGCTTTTTGAAAAATAATCAAATTGATAGCTATTATCACTGTGAGATCCATGACTAAGCAAATTTTGTCTCTCTCTCTCTCTCTCTCTCTATATATATATATATATATATATATATATATATATATATATATATATATATATATATATATACGAAAGAAAGTTATTTCTGTATTTCTGTTCTTAAAATTATACGGACTGCGAAAATGCAATTTCTAACTTGTCTATATCGTACAGTTAACTTATGGACTGTATAGTATAATCCATTTCTTTAAATTTATTGTCAGGCGCTATATATATCGAAAGGTGAGCTATAGACCATTTCCATTACTTCCTGAAGCTACTTTCATACCTGCAGATTTCGCCAACTTAAGATGACGTACGCATCATAACGGATAAAACCATGTCTTTCTACTGCTTGCAACCCTTCAAGATCTAAACCAGACAAACAGACTTATTGTCTCATTTTACTTCAGTCATGCATTAATGTGCGATTTCTGCGTCAATCATTCGTTGGTTGTACAACAATTGAAATTCTACGATGACAAATATTGCCACAAGGGCACGAGAAAGTATGGCAACATACGTCATTCGAGGAGGTAGATTCGTTAACAAGCAACGAATGGTTTTTTTTTTTCATAAAAGCCGAAACTTTACTATAGCATATAAATTCAAAAGTTCCAGGTGGTATTGCGACGTTTCCTAACCAGTTAATGCTAGAGTAGTTGCTCTTCCAAACAGCAATGAGTAAACCATTTCTATCTGTACCTGTGATTTGCTCGTACTATAGGTACTTGGGCTATCCACGGTTCTGTTTTTCTTAAAAAACAAAACAAAAAAAAACTATCTCAGTGTACTTCTAAAGCGAGCCGCACATCTCTGCTTTCATGCCGCGCTAACCTTTAGCTGCCGCGCGGGATTAGCCGAGCGGTCTTAGGCGCTGCAGTAATGGACAGTGTGGTAGGTCCCGGCGGAGGTTAGAGTCCTCCCTCGGGCATGGGTGTGTATGTATTTGTCCTTAGGATAATTTAGATGAAGTAGTGTGTAAGCTTAGGGACTGATGACATTAGAAATTAAGTCCCATAAGATTTCATACACATTTGAACATTTTTTGAACCTGTAGCTGAGATGCCGCAGTCAAATAGTCTACGCGTTGTCTATAAATGCGAGTTAATTAACTACTGAAACCTAACTAACCTTCTCGAGGAAGGATTCGAACCTGCGACCGTGGCAGTCGCTTGGTTCCGGACTGAAGCGCCTAGAGCCGCTCGGCCACCGCGGCCGGCAGTTAGAGAACAGCCGGTGCAATAAATGGTGGTTTTTCGTTAACCCGTACCATGGTTTCAACGGATTTAGACCCGTCTCCTTCAGAAGGACAGGAAACAAACATCACATTAGCACCCAGTCAGGAAAGCTATCTCCACATGAATCCGTCGGCAACCGTCTGCACGTCACTTCGAAAAAGTTAAGGTCCTGCAATTAAGAGCTAGTCACATCTGTGAAACCAGTCTCATAAAATACCGCACCATGTTGAGAACTACAAGCCGACTTTTGAATTTTCAATTTTTGCACCATTACACATATCATTTCAAAATAGATTTGCAATTGGTTTTGAACTTCTGATGACTTTACTAGACGATAAACGACAGCATCAACTGCTAACAAGCTAGTATAAGTGCTCAGATTGTCGCGTAAATCGTTTATATAGATAAGAAACAGCAGAGGACCTATAAACCTACTTTTGGGAACGACGGAAATCACTTTAACTCGATGACTTTACGTCACTTACTACGAACTGTGACTTCTCCGACAGGAAATCGCGAATCCAGTCACATAAGAACGCAATTTCACTAGTAGCCACTTGTGTAATACAGTGTCAAAAGCCTTCTGTAAATCTAATTAAAATCCCTGATCCTTAGCACTCAATACTTTGTGTGTATAAAGAGTTCGTTGTGCTTCACAAGAATGATATTTTCTAAATCCGTGTTCACTGTGTATCAATTTACCATTCTCTTAGAGATATTTCGTAATGTCTGAACACAGTATATGTTCCAAAATTCTGCTGCAAATCAACGCTAACGATATGGGACTGGATTAATCCTACTAACTTTCTTGAATATTGGTGTGACCAGTACGACTTTCCAGTATTTGGGTACGGATCTTGTAACCTCCCCCTTCACTTATCGACCTTAATGACAGTGAAAAATGAAACCGCGTGTACCTAATGGGAGTTTTGGAAAAGCAATCGTCACCGAAGTTAACCTGTCGGTAAAGAGGGAGGAAAGGGTTACATCTAAATGAAAGGAAATGTGCTAATGAAACTGGTGGAAATTAATTTTGAAAAGGGGTAAAGTTAATAAAGAAGGTAAATGTGCAGCCGTTACATTAACAATTAACTAGCGGTAATTAGGTATTCGAGATTTGGGGAAATCACGGTCGCCAGTCCTAAGGACTATTACTATAGTAACTGAAAAAGAAATGTAATTACACATATAATTAGCACTAGAAGCGTGGCAACTGAAGGTTGACACGTGTCGTGTGAAAACTGAAAGTTTGTCAGAAGTAATAAATTTCGCTACACTCTGACTTAATTTAGCAAAAGAATTAATAAAGCCGGAAAATCGAAAGTTAATTTAGTGACTGGAGTTAATAGTGAGCTTTCTTTCTGAAGCACATCGAAATCCAGTAAAATACGGTTAGTCTTGGACTACCTCAACAATCATTTCAAAAGCTACTTGAATCTACGCAATTTAGAAAGAAGAGATTTAACTTTGAACTTGAATTAAATGATTCTGAACAATTAACAATAGTAAAATTTAGTACGTACCAAGCTGAGCTGCAGTCACAGGTAAGCTAAAATACGGTAACAAAGCTCGCACTCTTAATTCGTGCTTGTGTAATCTGAATATTGTAGCCAGCTATTAATGCCATAATTGAACTTTGAAATTAAAGCAGTGAAAACGAGTTAGCTATATTACTTTAATGCTGGCGTTTGAATTTCAACGACACTCGGGTTCATTTCGGAAAAGGAAGGGACTCTGCTTGGTGATGCAATTGGGACAATGAGCAACAAAGGTTCATGCTAAGTTGCTGTAATTTTGCGAGGCAAATGGAACAAGATTAAAAGCTGAGGTCTGCCATACAGTTCTAAAACTTTACGTGCTTCCAGGCTTCCTTGTTGGTTGATTGAAGGTTCGAAGCCGTCGATCGAGGAGGTGGCGACAGTCACTCATTGTCGGCCGTCGCTGTTGCAGAAGCTGGATGTTGGCGCGCCTTCTTCTCGACACGGTCACCAGGCGAAACGGGCTCTTGATGTGCGCCAGCTAATGCTTCCCGTCCGTGACACCATGTCAGAAACTATCATCGCGAGTCGAGCGCAATTACATGCTGCCAAACCCCGAAAGCGCGGCAACTCGCGGGAGCGTCACACAACACACCTGCTCCACTCGCTACCCCCGCCAGTCTCTCACTGCTCTGCCCGCGCTCCACGCGGCAGAGTTAACACTACCAAAGATCCTACAAACTTTGATTCTTCACACGACCTATCGATGTAATCGTTCGATAGCAGTTTTCCCTAGGCAAGACCCAGCGTAAAAATACAAATACTCTTTACACAACAAACCAATTATACATCGACATAAGTGCATAAATATAAATATATCCAAACAGTAAAGCAATTACAATATATAAAGAGACAGAAACGTCATATCTTGAGGTAACAAAACAAGGAAAAAAATAATAGTACAATAGATGGAAATAGGAGGATATGCATTTCCGGCGTTACACGTGCCCCACATTGTCTGAGGATGTTCGTGTAACGTAAACAGACTCAGAAAATGTCCCAAAAAAGAAACAGCGGAAATGCATATGCTCAAAACATCAACAAAATTTAGCATTCGTCTAATTAAGCATAAATCAATTTTTAGACCATAATAATTGAGTGGAGACACTCCTAATCTTATTCCACTCTGTCATCTTGCACAAAATAAAACAGGTTGACAACATATCAAAATTCATAGAAAACATAGAAAATGGTTTAGCTATTCTAAAATTGTCAAAATTCCCAACAGTATCAAGAAATGGAATACTATTTACAAAATTAATCAGAGTACATGGTCATAAAAACAGGTAGATCAAAATACGCAAATTAATAATTAATTACATAGAATACACATTTTTACATAACCCTTTCATAATTAATATTCTCGTCATGGGAGTCCATTAAACGCTAAACAAGAAAATAACACACATCAGATCGAAAAAAACATAAATATTGACAGTAGAATTCTTTCAGCTGTCCAGGAAGAAAAACAATTCCGCCTTCCGTACTCGCAAGTACAAAGAATGCCGACAGCGGCCCAAGAGCCAACAGCGGCACAAGAGCCGGCAGCGGCTCGCCTCGCCAGTATTGTTGCGCCCGAGTGTGCGGCACGCTTGATCTCACTCGCCCTTGTGACGGCGTTTCCAGAACGTCCGTTTCACTGAATTCTTTCGGAAAAACTCACTCCCGAGTAATCTCAAGGAGTCCATAAACACTATCACAGTGGATAACTCAACACTGTCCATCATAACACGCATGTACTAGCCTGAAACTTAAAGCAGCGTCTAAGTACATCGGCAATGACTAGTAAATCTCATATTTATGAAATCTTACAGTTATTTACAAAATCATATTTACATTCCTTAATCTACTGTGACTCAGCTGAAAACTTAAACTAGCAGCTTGGATTTTTCAGTTGATTAGATCATGATTAAATTGATTAAAATTAAATTGATTAATCAAAATTAATTACTTATTAATTACAACTTCTTTAATGACCTTGGTCAGTCAAAAGCATGGCAATCTAGCAAACCTTAAATCTTACACTCTATATTTACATATTGTACAAATTACCCATTGTGTGGTATTAATCGATCCTAGGTTGGTACAATTTCAAGTCTACTATATTCCGAAAGCATTTGTGTGAGGCATACCAATGACTTTATATGGTCCATTATAAACAAACTTAAATTTAGAGTTTTCATGGTCTATCTCGCTCGATTTCTCATGAGCTTTTACAAGTACTAAGTCTCCGATTGCAAACTTAGCAAAACGCGCTTTAGCGTCATGACGACGTATGCGAGCATCGGCTTTTAGCTTCATTACTTCTCGCAAACGATCTTTTTTCACACCAATACTAATGTTAATCCGTGGAGGAAATTTGATTATCTCTTCCAATTCACTTTCTACACTTTTGTCAATGCCGAAATTCCTCATGTTATGGCAGTTCAAACTCATTCCTACGTCAATGTCATCCGGCCAGTTAACAATGTGTATAGGCTGGTATTGCCTATGCACACCGTCTCCTGCCTCGTCAAAACCAACTACCATTGTTTTATCTAGTGACATACATGTCAAAGTTTTGCTTTCGCAGTTAATCACTGCACGGTACTTTAATAGCCAATCTAACCCGATAATTACTTCCGTAGTTAAGTCTGGCACGACGACAAACTCTTGTTCAAATCGTGCCCCACATATCTCGAAGTTGACAAAAATCTGTTTTGTGACCGGTTTACTGGCCTTCCCAGTAGCACCGATAATTTTCACTCCTGTTACTGGCATAACTACGATGCCAGGTCTGTCTTTCAGTAACTCAAATATTTTCCCAGATACAGCACTCAATTCTGCACCGGTGTCAATCAACACGTTTAGTTGTAGGTCGTGCATATTAACAGACACTACTATCTGTCTACACTTGTCCTCGACTGTTTCTTTATTTTCCCACAGTAAATCCTCGTCTATATCCAGGTCATTCCAGAAAAAACCATCCGGCTTTGATCCTAAATCCGATTTATCTGGCGGCTTTTTCAGCCTCTGTTTACATACAGTTTTAATTTTAACACGTTTGTCCTGAGGCTTAGTCTCTAGCTTCGCCTCCAATACCGAAACCTTTTCCTGTAACTCGTCAACTAGTGAGTGTTGCTTTGCTATCAATTCACTAATTGTCACCTTCGTTGATTCCACTTTGGTCAGATTGATCTCATCTGCCAATCTACCTGGAGGAATGTGCCCAGTAGCATCTGAAATTACTTCCTCTGGATCTGCGCAACCCACACTGCTACCGTCTGACCGCATAACGTCAGCTCTAACCTCATACACGCTGAAATCTATGTGCTTTTCTACCAATTGTGTCCGGCTATCACTAAAATTTTCGTAATCTTTCCCCTTAATACTCTCGCAATGCTTAAACTGGAGGTTTGCGTCGGATGGGTCGGCTACTTCTACCACTATAACTTTCGGTAAAGTCTGCCGGTTAGGGCCAGAACTTTCCGTTACTCCTTCAACATCTAACTCCTGCGGGACGAAACACGACGAATCTTGCTCGTGCTGCCCATTAACATCAACTATTTCTGGTAAAGTCTGCCGGTTAGGTCCAGAACTTTCAATCACTTCACAAATACTATCTTCCTGTGGGACGAGACGCGGCAAATACTGCACGCGCTCCCTATAAACACTTCTCCCATACAGACCCCTATAATCTCTTAGTTCGTCGTATAAGCGACCGAACTGCCTTAACCAGACCTCATCCCTCTCTGCATCCCCTCGCTCGATGACGGACGTTTTATCCGACATCTGATCTTCTCTCAACAATTGCGAATCATTCTTAAACTCAATCTCCAGTTCCGCTGTGGGTATTACAGCTGGCACCTTATAATCGATTTCCGGAACACTACTTAAATTGTTCTCACTGACAGTGAATGTACCTTCTACTGCCGTGTATACAGCTGATCTACTACTTGTGGGCGCACTCCTTTCTCTTAACACTGGCACACTCTCCCGCCGTTGATTATTCCACACGGAATTTTCATACCGACGACACCTGGGTTTTCTCCTGCTATTGGGCCGCCAAAATTTCTCCACGCCCGGTCGGCCCCTCACCGGCGCGGCTAATGGTTTCCCTGTCTCGTCCCAGCAGATACGCTCCCCGGATGCTGCTGAGGCGGCTGATCACACCCTCTGGCGTTATTACTATTCTGTGAAGCCCGTATCACGTTAGTATGATACTGGTTTCCGTCATTCCTGTTATTATTTGCATTGTACCGATTGTTATTACGGTCCGAACCATTATTGTTATTGCTGCGGTATGCATTATTCCCATGGTTATCGTTGTTATGGTTGGGGTGGTACCCGTTGTTGTTACCACGGCCTCTACCACTGTCGCGATTATTGCGCCAATTGTCCTCGTCCTCAACTCTTTCCAGGAAATCACTGATTGTCCTGTAATTGCTTCCTACGTAGCGTTTTGTATCATCTGGAAGCTTCTTGTAGAGTTCCCAGACTATTTCGGATTCCGTGCGGCGATCACGCAAATATTCCAACTTGCGGATCCAGCCCTCACAAAACTCCCTCATCGAGCCGCGCGAATTCGCATCGAAAGGCCTCGATACGACAAATTCGCGCCAGACACTTTGCTGTTTTTGCTCTGACCAGTATTCAGCCAGAAACAAATTTTTAAACTCGTCAAAAGTCAGGTTCGTAATGTTGAGGTTTAGGCCCCAACGCTTGGCATCACCAGCCAACACATCAATAACCGCATTAATTTTTCTCTCACTAGTCCATGATCTGGGTAAAACTCTTTCACAATTTTTAATGAAATCCGTCGGGTGTATACCGCCTTTTTTCAAGGGGTCGAACCGCTCCTCTTTCGTCAACAATTCCGAACTATGTGCACAGATTGGCACATAGCTCTGTTTTTCGTCAAGTTTCTTTTCTAATTCCGACACTCTCGTAATTACTTGGCAAGTGGTTGTCGCAAGCGTTTCCACTTCCCTCTTTTTCTCTTCGCAGGTATTAGCCTGCTTCGTCACTTTAGTGTCTACTTCGGACACTAAAGCCTTTAAAGTTTCCACCTTCTGTTGGTCCTCTTTTTTCACTAATTGAATTTGTTCCGTCACCTTACTCTCGATGATCGGAGCAACTGCTTCTCCTACACTTTTCTCGATTCTGCTAATTTCGGAATCAAAACGAGTATTTATGCTCGCAATTTGCGCCTGAACGCCTATCATTTCCTGTTTAAGATTACCGATTTCGGTATTAATTACAACAATATCTTCTTTGATTTTATCAACTTTTGTATTAACAACTCCAACATTGTTGTTAACAACATTAATAGCTTTGTTCTGATTGTCTAGCTTTCGTTCAATCTTTTCAGACTGAGCTTCTTGCTTGGCAGACAGAGCTATAATTTCTGCCGATTGACTCTTGATTTCATTAATCAAAACATTCAATAAATCAGTTAAATTCCCGGAGACTACCGGTTTTACTTCCGTAGCTGGTTCCTCTATACATGTTCCCCCGTATTCATCATCAAGGGGTACAGATTTGATTTTCGCTTCCGATTCCGAAACATTTTCTAAAGTTTGGAATTCCATTTCTGCTCTTTGTTGCGTTTCGGCGGTCGCGTCTTTCATGCTAGCCGCCTGCCCCTGAACAATGGGAACCGCCGTGCGCGTTTCCCACTGTTCGACCGATTGTTCCGTATCCAAGTCTACCAAATATTGGTAATTGTTGCCTTCACTCATTTTAATAATTTTCAATATAAATGACAAATCTCAAATGTAATTAGGATTACTCCCACTACTTATTCTCGCTGACGTAACGGCCTGTACGTAACCAGTACTTTGTTACGACATTTGCACCAAAGAAAATTCGTGTCCAGAACAACCTCAAATCTGAAGATTGTCCTGTCACGGTCGCCACGTGTAACCTCCCCCCTCACTTATCGACCTTAATGACAGTGAAAAATGAAACCGCGTGTACCTAATGGGAGTTTTGGAAAAGCAATCGTCACCGAAGTTAACCTGTCGGTAAAGAGGGAGGAAAGGGTTACATCTAAATGAAAGGAAATGTGCTAATGAAACTGGTGGAAATTAATTTTGAAAAGGGGTAAAGTTAATAAAGAAGGTAAATGTGCAGCCGTTACATTAACAATTAACTAGCGGTAATTAGGTATTTGAGATTTGGGGAAATCACGGTCGCCAGTCCTAAGGACAATTACTATAGTAACTGAAAAAGAAAGGTAATTACACATATAATTAGCACTAGAAGCGTGGCAACTGAAGGTTGACACGTGTCGTGTGAAAACTGAAAGTTTGTCAGAAGTAATAAATTTCGCTACACTCTGACTTAATTTAGCAAAAGAATTAATAAACCCGGAAAATCGAAAGTTAATTTAGTGACTGAAGTTAATAGTGAGCTTTCTTTCTGAAGCACATCGAAATCCAGTAAAATACGGTTAGTCTTGGACTACCTCAACAATCATTTCAAAAGCTACTTGAATCTACGCAATTTAGAAAGAAGAGATTTAACTTTGAACTTGAATTAAATGATTCTGAACAATTAACAATAGTAAAATTTAGTACGTACCAAGCTGAGCTGCAGTCACAGGTAAGCTAAAATACGGTAACAAAGCTCGCACTCTTAATTCGTGCTTGTGTAATCTGAATATTGTAGCCAGCTATTAATGCCATAATTGAACTTTGAAATTAAAGCAGTGAAAACGAGTTAGCTATATTACTTTAATGCTGGCGTTTGAATTTCAACGACACTCGGGTTCATTTCGGAAAAGGAAGGGACTCTGCTTGGTGATGCAATTGGGACAATGAGCAACAAAGGTTCATGCTAAGTTGCTGTAATTTTGCGAGGCAAATGGAACAAGATTAAAAGCTGAGGTCTGCCATACAGTTCTAAAACTTTACGTGCTTCCAGGCTTCCTTGTTGGTTGATTGAAGGTTCGAAGCCGTCGATCGAGGAGGTGGCGACAGTCACTCATTGTCGGCCGTCGCTGTTGCAGAAGCTGGATGTTGGCGCGCCTTCTTCTCGACACGGTCACCAGGCGAAACGGGCTCTTGATGTGCGCCAGCTAATGCTTCCCTTCCGCGACACCATGTCAGAAACTATCATCGCGAGTCGAGCGCAATTACATGCTGCCAAACCCCGAAAGCGCGGCAACTCGCGGGAGCGTCACACGACACCTGCTCCACTCGCTACCCCCGCCAGACTCTCACTGCTCTGCCCGCGCTCCACGCGGCAGAGTTAACACTACCAAAGATCCTACAAACTTTGATTCTTCACACGACCTATCGATGTAATCGTTCGATAGCAGTTTTCCCTAGGCAAGACCCAGCGTAAAAATACAAATACTCTTTACACAACAAACCAATTATACATCGACATAAGTGCATAAATATAAATATATCCAAACAGTAAAGCAATTACAATATATAAAGAGACAGAAACGTCATATCTTGAGGTAACAAAACAAGGAAAAAAATAATAGTACAATAGATGGAAATAGGAGGATATGCATTTCCGGCGTTACAATCTTCCATCGAGAGAGCGGTTGTATGCGATTGTTAAGTATGGAGCTATTGCATCAGCATGCCAATAACCAATTAGAATATTGCCAAATGTCTGAGAGCGAAGATTTGTTTTTATTAAGTACTTCTAGTTGCATATCCAAACAGTAAAGCAATTACAATATATAAAGAGACAGAAACGTCATATCTTGAGGTAACAAAACAAGGAAAAAAATAATAGTACAATAGATGGAAATAGGAGGATATGCATTTCCGGCGTTACAATCTTCCATCGAGAGAGCGGTTGTATGCGATTGTTAAGTATGGAGCTATTGCATCAGCATGCCAATAACCAATTAGAATATTGCCAAATGTCTGAGAGCGAAGATTTGTTTTTATTAAGTATTTCTAGTTGCATGACTATTATGAGAATGTCTGCTTCTTAGTTACTCATGTTGGCCACTGCTCTAGATTCGAATTCTGGAATATTTACTTCATACAGCGCACGTATCGAAATGACGTGGAACAAATTGGTTTGCTGGATATGTGTATATGACAGAGATACTATTAATGAAGACATTACAGTTTTTATCCTACTAATGAGCTACACGTTTTACTTTTTAAATCCTACTTCTTAATTAAAATTAGCTTACCCGGTGGCGGTCGATAAATACGATCTACATCTACGTCTAAATCTACAGGATTACTCTGCTATTCACAATAAAGTTCCCGGCAGAGGGTTCAAGAGGGTTCAATGAACCAACTTTATGCTGTCTCTCTCTACCGTTCCACTCTCGAGCGGCATACGGGAAAAACGAGCACTTAAACTTTTTCGTGAGAGTCCTGATTTGTCTTACTTTATCGTGATGATCATTTCTTTCTAGGTAGTTGGGTGTCAACAGAATGTTTTCGGAATCGGATGTGAAAACTGGTGATGGAAATTTGATGAGAAGATGCCGTCGCAACGAAAAACGCCTTTGTCTTAATGATTGCCACTCCAATTCACGTATCATGTCTGTGACACTATCTCCCCTATTTCACGATAATACAAAACGAGCTGCCCTTCTTTGTACTTTTTCAATGTCATCCGCCAGTCCCACCTGATGCGGATTCCACACCGCACAGTAGTACTCCAGAATAGGGCAGACAAGCGTGGTGTAAGCAGGCTCTTTGGTAGACGTGTTGCACCTTCTAAGTGTTCTGCCAATGAATCGCAGTCTTTGGTTTGCTTTACCCACAATATTTTCTGTGAGATCGTTCTAATTTATGTTATTTGTAATGGTAATCCCTAAGTATTTAGTTGAATTTACACCCCTCAGATTTGTATGACTTATCGCGTAATCGAAATTTAGCTGATTTCTTTTAGTACTCATGTGAATAACTTCGCACTTTCCTTTATTCAGGGTCAATTGCCACTTTTCTCACCATACAGATATCTTATCTAACTCACTTTGCAAGTCGTTTTGATCATCTGATGACTATACAAGACGATAAATGACAAAATCATCTGCAAACTAAGACGGCTACTCAGATTGTCTCCTAAGACGTTAATATAGATCAGGAACAATAGAGGGCCTATAACACTTCCCTGGAGAACGCCGGATACTGCTCCTGTTTTACTCGATGACTTTCCGACTATTACTACGAACTGTGACCTTTCTGACAGAAAATCACGAATCCAGTCACACAACTGAGGCGATACTCCGTAGGCACGCAGTTTGATTAGAAAACGTTTGTGAGGAACGGTGTCGAAAGCATTATGGAAATCTAAAAATATGGAATCAGTTTGACATCCCCTGTCGATAGCACTTATTACTTCATGAGTATAAAGAGTTAGTTGTGTTTCATAAAACGATATTTTCTGAATCCGTGCTGACAATATGTCAATAAAATGTTTTGTTCTGTACTGCGGTGTCTGTGTTGTTCAGAAGTACGATGACAAGTTCATGTACCGGGTGATCAAAAAGTTAGTGTAAATTTGAAAACTTAATAAACCAGGAATAATATTGATAGAGAGGTAAAAATTGACACACATGCCTGGAATGACATGGGCTTTTATTAAAACAAAAAAAAACAACCGAAGTATGGCTAGACGTGTGAAAGAACTCTTGCGCGCGTCGTTTGGTGATGATCGTGTGCTCTGCCGCCACTTTCGTCATGCTTGGCCTCCCAGGTCGCCAGACCTCAGTCTGCCTCAGTCCGTGTGATTATTGGCTTTGGGGTTACCTGAAGTCGCAAGTGTATCGTGATCTACCGACAACTCTAGGGATGTTGAAACACAACATCCGACACCAATGCCTCACCATAACTCCGGACATGCTTTACAGTGCTGTTCACAACATTATTCCTCGACTACAGCTACTGTTGAGGAATGATGGTGGACATATTGAGCATTTCCTGTGAAGAGGATCATCTTTGCTTTGTCTTACTTTGTTATGCTAATTATTGCTATTCTGATCAGATGAAGCTCCATCTGTCGGACATTTTTTGAACGTTTGTATTTTTTTGGTTCTAATAAAACCCCATGTCATTTCAAGCATGTGTGTTAATTTGTACCTCTCTATCTACATTATTCCGTGATTTATTCAGTTTTCAAATTCATACTGACTTTTTGATCACCCGGTGTATTTAAGTTTTCATATAACCCTCTGAGCGTGAGTCCTACTCGCACCTGACCATTTTTTTAAATTTGTTGTTTCTTCCAGAAGTTGCGCTTATCGTTAATATGGGGTGCGTTTACCCTTGTTGTTGTTGTTGTTGTTGTTGTTGTTGTTGTCTTCAGTCCTGAGACTGGTTTGATGCACCTCTCCATGCTACTCTATCCTGCGCAAACTTACCTACTGCAGCCTACATCCTCCTGAATCTTAGTGTTTTCATTTCATGGTCTCCCTCTACGATTTTTACCCTCCACGCTGCGCTCCAGTACCAAAATGGTGATCCCTTGATGCCTCGGAACATGTCCTACCAACCGATCCCTTCTTCTAGTCAAGTTGTGCCAGAAACTCCTCTTCTCCCCAATTCTATTCAATACCTCCTCATTAGTTACGTGATTTACCCACCTAGTCTTCAGCATTCTCCTGTAGCACCACATTTCGAAAGCTTCTATTCTCTTCTTGTCCAAACTATTTATCATCCATGTTTCACTTCCACTCCATACAAATACTTTCAGAAACGACTTCCTGACACTTAAATCCAGACTGGATGTTACCAAATTTCTTTTCTTCAGAAACACTTTCTTGCCATTGCCAGTCTACATTTTATATCCTCTCTACTTCGACCATCATCAGTTATTTGGCTTCCCAAATAGCAAAACTCTTTTACTAATTTAAGTGTCTCATTTCCTAATCTAGTTCCCTCAGCATCACCCGACTTAATTCGACTACATTCCATTATCCTCGTTTTGCTTTTGTTGATGTTCATCTTATATCCTCCTTTCAAGACACTGTCCATTCCATTCAACTGCTCTTCCAAGTCCTTTGCTGTCTCTGACAGAATTACAATGTCATCGGCGAACCTCAAAGTTTTTACTTCTTCTCCATGAATTTTAATACCTACTCCGAATTTTTCTTTTGTTTCCTTTACTGCTTGCTCAATATACATAGTGAATAACATTGGGGAGAGGCTACAACCCTGTCTCACTCCCTGCTTCCCTTTCATGTCCCTCGACTCTTATAACTGCCATCTGGTTTCTGTACGAATTGTAAATAGCCGTACGCTCCCTTTATTTTACCCCTGCCACCTTCAGAATTTGAAAGATAGTATTCCAGTCAACATTGTCAAAAGCTTTCTCTAAGTCTAGAAATGCTAGAAATGTAGGTTTGCCTTTCCTTAATCTAGCTTCTAAGATAAGTCGTAGGGTCAGTATTGCCTCACGTGTTCCAACGGAATCCAAACTGATCTTCCCCGAGGTCGGCTTCTACCAGTTTTTCCATTCGTCTGTAAATAATTCGCGTTAGTATTTTGCAGCTGTGACTTATTAAACTGATAGTTCGATAATCTGTCAACACCTGCTTTCTTTGGGATTGGAATTACTATATTATTCTTGAAGTCTGAGGGAACGTTTACACTTAGCTGGCGCTGAATACACGCGGCAAGGAGAATCGCTAAAGAAGCTAAACGGTACGGCCGCTACGTGTTGTAATAGGCGAGAACAGGCGTCCCGTGTCGCTCCAAATCACCACTCGGCTGGCGGACAGGGAGCCTGCCCCTCGTCACACTTTCGCCGATGACCCGGCATGCCGGCCGCGAGTAATTCGCCCCACTGATGGAGCAATTGACCCTCGCTTCGCCTGGCGCGGCCTCGCCCGGGGCCGCTGTTTCGCGTCGGGTCCCTCTCGGGCCGCAATTGTGGCGCTCAATTTGCGCGCAAATGCGCGTCCGACGAGCGTAGGACGCGCCAGCGACTTGAATGTAAACACGACCCCGGGCGGCGGACCGCGACTGCAGCGCGCGCGCCGCCGTGCTTCGGCGCCGCATTGACATGCGCGGGAGCAATCACATTAAGTCGCCCCCCACTGCCAGCGCCACTGGCTGTCCCCGGCCGTCCGTTCATGAATAATGTTAATGGGAGCGCGAAATGCTGCGCCCGGCACCACAATTGGCCGCCGCCTGCCCGCCAGCGGTCCATTTATGCTGCGCGGTCGGCTAGAAAAACAAACGCCGATCACTGAGACCACGCGAGCGCCCTCACACACACACACACACACACACACACACACACACACACAAGTGATTGTGCGCACGCGCTCATGAAACGAGAGAGACAGGTCGAAGCTGCATAAATTTTTGGGGTGGGGAGGAGGAGCGACAGAGGGGGGGGGGGGGGAGGAAGAGAGAGAGAGAGAGAGAGAGAGAGAGAGAGAGAGAGAGAGTCTACACTGAACGAGGGAGAGATTTTTCTGGGGGGGGGGGGGGGGAAGGGGGCAGTGACCATGTTGGGATGAGGGCATAGTCAATACCGTATATCGGTTTTTGGTTTATTTTTCGCTAAACTTGCATCCTCTGTCGACAGGATGGAACAGTAATGCAACTTCGATGTTTCACACAGTGTCAATTAAACTCCATCCACAAAAGTGGAAAATCTGATTCACGTTCTGGACTCCGTGGGATGGGCTTTCTAATGAGACTAATGTTCTTCATTGTGCGGGAGGTATGATGAGTTCAGGAAAGGTGTGTACATCAATATCATTATCCGCGAACGTCTTCAAAATGGCTCTGAGCACTATGGGACTTAATTTCTGAGGTCATCAGTCCCCCAGAACATAGAACTACCTAATTCTAACTAACCTAAGGACATCACACACATCCATGCCCAAGGCAGGATTCGAACCTGCGACCGTAGCGGTCGCGCGGTTCCAAACTGTAGCGCCTAGAACCGCTCGGCCACAACGGCCGCCGCGAACGTCTCATTCAGTTTAGTTTCTTTCATCAGCGCATGGCAAAAACTGTGCCACGGCTTCATAAACTAGGTGTTAACGTCTTTGATCAGATGTGAAGGTAAGGGTAAAATAAAAATACAAAACTTTCGACACCCTCAGAAGACATCACACTAAAATTAATGTATAGCCTTGATGATGGTCACAGTTTGCCTCGGAAATGAGTCCACAAGATGTTGTTGTGTTCTTCAGACCGAAGAATGGTTTGATTTAGCTCTCCTAGCTACTCTATCCGGTACAAGACTTTTCTCCTCCAAATAATTACTGCACCTTACATTCTTCTAAATCTATTTACTGATTTCATCTCTTCGTCTGATTTTTACAACGGACTCTTCCCTCCAGTACTAAACTAACTACCCTTTGATGTCTCAGAACGTGTCCTATTAACCGATCCCTTCTTCTAAACGGGTTGTGCAACAACTTTCGTTTCCCCCATGTTCTGTTCAGCACCTCCTCATAAGTTACATGATTTCCCCAACTAATCTTCAGCACTCCTCTGTAGTACCACATCCCAAAAACATCCATCCTCTTTTTGTCTACACTGTTTATCGTCCCTGTTTCATTTAGATACATAGCTACACTCCATACAAATATTTCCAGAAACTTGACACTTACAGCTATATTCGATGTCAACAAATTTCTGTTCTTCAGAAATACTTTTCCCACCATTACCAGTCTACATTTTATATCCTCTCTACTTCGGCCATCATTTGTTACTTTGTTGCCTAATTATTAAAACTTATCTACTACTTTAAGTGCCCCATTACCAAATTTAATTTCCTCAGCATCTCCTGATCTAATTCGACAACATTCCGTTTCCCTTGTTTTGCTTTTCTGATATCCTCCATTCTAGCCACTGTACATTTCGTTCAGCTGCACTTCAAAGTACTTTGCTGTCTCTGAAGCGCCAAAGAAACTGGTAATAGCACGAGTATTCAAATACATAGATATATAGCAGGCTGGAGTGGCCGCGCGGTGCTAGATGCTACAGTCTGGAACTACGCGACCACTACGGTCGCAGGTTCGAATCCTGCCTCGGGCATGGATGTTTGTGATGTCCTTAGGTTAGTTAGGTTTAAGTAGTTCTAGGGGACTGATGACCTCAGACGTTAAGTCCCATAGTGATCAGAGCCATTTGAACCATAGATATATAAACGGGTAGAATACGGCGCTGCTGTCGACATTGCTTATGTAGGACAACAAGTGCCTAGCGCACTTGTTAGATCGGTTACTGCTGCTACAATGGCACGTTATCAAGATTTAAGTGAATTTGAATTTCGTGTTAGAGTCGCGCACGAGAGATGTGACACAGCACCTCGGAGTTAGCGATGAAGAGGGAATTTTCCCATACGATCATTTCACGAGTGTACCGTGAATATCAGGAATCGGGTAAAACATCAGATCTCCGACCTTGCTGCGGCCGGAGAAAGATCCTTCAGGAACGGGACCAACCGACTACTGTGGACAATCATTCAACGTGGCAGAAGTGCAACCCTTCGCTGATCTGCAGATTTCAATTCTGGGCCATGAAAAAGTTTCAGAGTGTGAACCAGTCAACGAAACATCATCGACATGGGCTTACAGAGCCGAAGGCCCACTCGTGTCATCTCCATGAGTCCACTGCAAGAAGCTTCACGCCTCACCTTGGCCCGTCAACGCAGACATTATTGGACTGTTGATAACTGGACACACGTTGCCTAGTCGAACGGGTCTCGTTTCAAATTGTATCGAAAGGATGGACGTGTACGGGTAATGAGACAACCTCATGAATCCTTGGACCCTGCATTTCAGCAGGGGACTGTTCAAGCTGATGGAGACTCTGTAATGGTGTGGGGTGTGTGCACTTGTAGTGATATGTGAGTGTGAGCAGTTGGAGTGATATGGGACCCCTGATACGTCTAGATACGACTCTGACAGGTGATACGTACGTGAGCATCCTGTCTGATTACCTGCGTCCATTCACGTCCATTGTGCATTCCGATGGACTTGGGCAATTCCAGCACGAAAGTGTGACACACGTCCAGAATTCCTGCAGTGTGGCTCCAGAAACACTCTTCTGAGTTTAAACACTTCCGCTGGCCACCAAACTCCCCAGACATGAACATTATTGAGCGTGTCTGGGATGCCTTGCAACGTGCTGTTTAGGAGAGATCTTCACACCGTCGCTGCAGGATTCATCGTGTCAATTCACTCGTGCACTACTTGAGACATAAATCGAGTGCATGCCAAGCTGCGTTGCGGCGCTTTTGCCTGCTGGCGGGCGCTCTACACGATGTTAGGGAGGTGTACCAGTTTTTTGTCTCTTCAGTGTACAATGTCATAGGCTAATCAGAAGTTTTTCACTCTTCTCCCTGAAATTTAATTCCTTCACCAAATCTTTGTTTCGTTGCCTTTATTGCTTTTACAATGTGCAGTTTCAATAACATCAGAGATAGGCTACAAACGTGTCTCTTTTCCCTTCTCAACCGCTACTTCACTTTCAAGCCCCACCACACTTACAACTGCCGTCTGGTTTCGGTGCAAGTTGTAAATAGCTTTTCGCTTCCTATATTGTAACACTGCTACCTTCAGAATTATAAAAGAGAGTATTCCAGTCAACATGGTCAGAAGATTTCACTAAGTCTGCAAATTCTATAAACGGAGGTTTTTCATTTGCTTAAACTCTCTTCTGAAGTACATTGTAGGGTTAGGTTGAAACGTCCTCTTAGAACAATTATACGTGAATGTGTTTAAACTGACACACAATATTTTCAGCGCAACGCAATCTGACTTTCAATAATCCCTATAAAAGAATGGCCCTGACTAACATTAAACTATACCTTTCACAAATCACTTACCTCACAAAAATCTTCGTTACTCAAGCTACTGCAATACAGCGAGCGCCACTGCTGCCAGCTAAATAAAAGATTCAAACTACGGAAGGCACTAACTACTGATAGGCATAGTTAGCAAATGAAAGATATTAATAGAGAACAAACAATGTATTTACCTTAATAGTGTTGAAAAATCATAATGTATATAGCAGTTCATGACATTCAGTCTTACAAATTTCAAAATTCCGCCATCTCTCTCCCCACATCCACCACTGCTGGTGGCTCACCTCCAACTGCGCAACGCTACGCGCTGTTCACATCCAGCTGCCCAACACTACAGTGGCACACAACAATGCAAACTAGCCACAGACTGCACACAGCACATCCAGTGATTTTCATACAGAGCGCTACGTAACGTTGCCAATAAGAAAACATAAACAGCCTACTTACATAGCCCCCATGCTCCCCACAAAAAAATTTTACAAATTGTTTTGGGCACTGGCCAATACATATTTGTTAAAAATTTTTTCACAATTACAGTAACAAAGAAATCAAATTCATACACTTATTCATACAATGTGTGTCAAATGCTAAAATTTTCTCACAGTCCATAAAGACAGTTCTGATCATTCATCACAGTAAAACTGCCGTTTCTTTTCTCAAAGTCTGAGCAGTAAAAGATAATGCACATGGAAGTAGTGGATTTCCATGCAGTCTTGAAGAAGTAGTGTTGTCCTTCCAACGGAAAGACAACGCTGACTCTTGACATGCAGACAGGTAATGGGTCACATCAGAGCAAACCCACAGCAGAGTCATTCGACGTTTTGAAGAATATTGGTAGGTAGGTCATCACAGAGCAGACCCACTGTAGTCCTGGTAGATATTACGGTATTGGTGGGCCACCAGAGGTGCAGACCCACTGCAGTCCTTGTAGAAATAATGGTATTGGTGGGTCATCAAAGATGCAGACCCACTGTAGTCCTTGTAGAGATGGCCAGCAGCCATCTGCTGCGACTGTGCCGGTGCACAATCACCATCGAAGAGTCTTGCAGACAATATAGCAAGTCCATAAACCACCATTTGTCCACTCACAAAAAATTTGTTTGAAATGTCCTTAGAACCAGCAATGCTGTTATCCAGTCCCTTGCTGAACTATTAACACACGTGCAAACACTATCAGTCCCTACTTCTCACATATTGTCCATATACTATGACCAACAGAAACGTGTGCAGTGAAATGAAACTTACAAGTTAATAGTATGATGAACTGGTGTCAGTTACAATTTTATAACATAAGAATACAATTACAAGGGTACAAAATAAATCATTAAAGAACATAACACTACAGATAACTTTTGTAGTACAGGCTTTACAAAAGAATCGAAATAACATATACATCAGTGTTACAGGAATTATGACATGAGTACATACATAAAAGATCAGAATAACTTTCGAAACATCAACTTCATACATGAGCATTAAAACAGAACAGAATTAATAATGTCTAACATCTTTACAAAGTAAATAACATATTATTAATGCAAATTATATTTGAGGATAACAGTATTCCTCATCATAGTTCATGTAGCTGAGTATTAGAAAAATTCTACAACATAAGTCTTATCAGATAAACATATAAAGACAGGAAGAACATAAATACACAAGGGTACACAAACACATAGTGGGATAACACAAGGAAAGGACAGGGTTTGTTTTACTGCAGTATTTACAAACAAAACTTTCTTTACTTCTCGGAGATCTCCTTTCGTTCTTCATTATTTCCAAAAAGTCCTATCTATACCTGCTTTCTGTACTTTTCTCGTATAGCCTCTCAGTGCATTTCTTCAAATTCATCATAATTAGTTTCTTATATAGTCTACCCCCTCTTAAGCTAACTTAAATCTACTGAGCTCAGATATATATACCAAGGGACGAGGCAATGCAGCAGCACATAACAAATTAACACAAACAGCAAGGACAAAAAAATACAAATTGGCAAAGTAAGCAACAATATTACAACTAATATAAGGCAATGAGCAGCATACAAGAAAAATAAATCAGTAGTAAACTGGCTTAGCAGAGTAACACAAAGTCAAATTCAGTAACACTATGCCTGGCAAACAGCAGCAGCAAATGAAATAACTTATATCTAAACATGACATAGCTCAAGCAGAAAAAATATTACACTAAAGACAACAGTGCAGACAAGGGAATTGTATATTTACATCTTAATGTCTATGTAATTAAAGTGGTGCACCACAAGAAGTTATTCTACCAAAAAAATTACCACGTAGTTGAAATGAAAATTCTGTATGCAATTCCTGTGAAGGGAAATGTCTTTTTATGCTCCTTCGTTTTTTTTAATAGATCATAAAATTATTTACTGGATCTGTAGGCATAAAATATTTATATTAGTACATCTATTAAATTTTGTTTTAACCAATGCTGCAGTGCAGCTAGAAACTAGATATAAAACAAAATGAGTCAATAAGTACATAAAGCAAGCCATATGGCATTTCTCTCAAATAGCAAGACAATAGCCGTGAAATGTTTCTCATCATTTCATTAGGCATTTTAGTAAATATCATAAATTAAGAGCTCCACAGTATAATCATATGTTTTCAAGTTTGAGCGTGTCGTATTTGCGATTCTTTCTACAAAGGAACGTCTATAGAGAGGATAATGGCCTCTTTTTTTTCCACCTGTGCCTCTAAAAGGCACACACTAATGGCTTTTTTCCAGGCGACTGTCGCGCAGCTGCCCATGACGTATTACGTGCAGGTGGTCACTTAACTTTCTTATGGAAATATTTACGACAGCAGTTTCCGCTACAGTGAAAGTCTCATATAAAAATATATCACAGGTCAAGAATTTGCGTTACAAATCTGTAGAAACAAAATCCTATTGATATAACAGAGTCCAAAAAATTTTTGTCGGCATTGTAATACATTCAAGCATTTACATACAATTCATAACTCTTAAAGTACGATTCTTGGTTTCCAACAACATTCTTCACAAACCAGAGTCACTAACCACTACTCATTATTCCTTACCTTATTCGTCGACACTTCTTCAATATTTCATCATAACAGATATGTAGCATACTTAAATAACTCATATAGCATCAGCTTATTGATCATAAACATACCGCAACAGCATAATACACATAGTCATCGTAATAATAACATCATAACACCTCAGTCAACTCTCAAAATCGTCGTAGCTTCCTCCAATAATTTCAAAACCTAAAAAAAATTCTCTGCTCATGTCAAAAGTGTCATCTGCCTCAAACGTACTTTTAAAATCGTGATCCCATACCAAATATATCATTCAAAGCTCTCATAATATCACAATGGGTCTGAAAAAATATGAACAGTTCACAAAGTACAGACAAAATACAATTTAGTAAGTGTGAAGTTACCCAACTGTGTAATTGCGTAAACATGTGCCACTGATGTAGTAAAAAAATGTTTGTTTCTCTGTTAAATAATCAGGTAGCTGTGTAATTCTGTGTTGGAGAAATATGGTACCAATGTGTAAAGTTGTATAAGCAAATACCATATTAGCTAGGGCTCCTTGTGCTTGCCACACACATGGTACACAAAGTAAGCGTGTAACCCCCTGAGGATTAATGTAATTATACCCTCAGGTGTTACAGATCACAGCAATGGACTGAAATGTATCATGGAAAACCTTTATATAATTGTACTTTAAATATCTTTAAAAATAAATGATTTAAGTACAAAATTAATCACTCAAATACGAGTACTGTAGCGCTAAACTGTGCGTCTTGTTGTAAGATAATCTCTGTGGAAGTGTCATAGTTATCGTCCTCCGAAAGCTAAGTCCTGCAGAATCCAATGTACTTACCTCATAATAAATAAAAGTTAAATGCTTTGCGTATAGATATCTTAGTTATTACGCTTATTGCCATGATGAAGAAAGTACTGTGCTGTAACGTATTGTTGTGCTACGGAAAAGGCAGTCTCATTGTAGCTATACCACAAAAGTTACTACTAAAACATGTTTTACTTTCCAGAATAAATCAGAAAAACTGTGCAGATATAAAACAGATACACCGCAAAAGCAACATTGTAAATTGTGTCACATATTAGTAGCGTCGTGATATAGTTGTGTAGTTGTCAAAGAAACCAAATGCTAAGTCATCTTTAATCCCACGGAAAGTACTTCAAATAAAGAATGTCTTTTCAAGTAAACCAAAATGTTGCATGAAAATCTCATTAGCGTTGCCGGTATATGTTCTAAGTATGTGATCCTTATAGTCGTTATGTGATCGTGGAACTAACAAGCAAGAATGTACAAATAACAACATTGTGTCGTCTGCTCACTATAACAATGCAATCATAATTTCTGTTCAAATAATTTCTCTTGGTTCTTGACCGGATATTTAACTTCAAACATTGTTGCATGTTAACAGATTCTATGTCTGACAAAGCGTATTAGAAATGTAAAGTGATACGTTTTATGGCAAAGACAAAGTTAAAAAGCAGATTATCTTTCAATAAACGGTTATACATGTGAAATGTGGTGCAATCCTTTACTCTATAGTGCGCAGAGCTTCAACTTCAAAGCAATTATCATGTTGTATACGTCGGTAAGGAATGCTAAAATTTTTCTCAAGGCTAGCGTCTTATGTTATTTTTCTCGGAGCCAGCGGGCGCACGTGGCTGCCTGCGGTGTGAGTCATTGTCTGTCTCTTTGTTGGCGCACATCGTTATTGGAATTAGGAGACCTAACTTCTACAAATTCACCTTGTCGAGAGTGCCCTGCTCTGTTTGAATCTCGCAAGTTCTGATGCAATTCAAGTTTGTCGTTATGATTATATCGTCTGTCGTCATGTTGGTAGTTCCTGTAGTTCCTGTCTTGTTGGTTAAGTGGTGCAGAATTCCTCCCTGAATTATCACTGCACGGTGGACCGTTGCGACCCAAGTTATTCTATCTCCCGTGACAATAATAGTTCTGGTTGCCAAATTGTCTGTTTCTATGATTGTCTCTGTTATATTCATTACTACGGAAATGCGATCTTCCTCTGTAACTATTACGCTGCCAGTGGTTGTCATATGGGTGGTGTCTGTTTTGTTCACGATTTGCGTTGTAAGAATAGCCTTGTCATGTCCAGTTATTATTTCTTTCATGGCGGAATTGTGACAAATGTGATCTGTAATTGTTGTGTTCCTGTTTTCGCATTCCGCGATTGTCAGTGTCAATTTCCATTTCTTGTAACAGTCCCTGAGAAGCTTCAATGTTGTCTTTGCAACGTCCCGCCAAAATAATATGTCGTAAATGTTCAGGTAATTTGATTAAGCAAATGCGGATGAGTTCTGAGGGGCTGTATGGGTTTGACAGGTACTGACTGATTCTTGTGCAACATGTCTTCAAAATATTTGACAAGACTGGAAAATTCAGATTGTTCGAAATGTTTCATCATTAGATGCTATGTTTTACTCGGTCTTGTGCAGCTTGAGACCAATATGCCGAGAGGAAAGCATGGTAAAATTCTCCTTCACTGTGACAATCGTGAATGACCGATCGCATTCTTACAGCTGGTTCATTCTCTATATAGCCACACATAAATTCTAATCTGTGCTCTAATGACCAGTTGGGAGGGAAACAATGAGAGAATTGATGGAACCACGCTTGTGGGTGAATGTCGTTGCCAGAATTCTTAAATGTTTTAAATTTACGTGTAGTAATGAACAGCTTATGTCAAAATCATCACGTCGCCGAGTCGCATATCGGTCATTGTTACGTCGTTTCGGCGGTTCCATTTCAAAATTCGGTGCATCTTGCCAATTTCTTTCATAATTTCCGAAATTTCCTGTGTTATTATTTTGTGGTTGTTCCGTATTTCTATGCCCCTCTTCCCATACTGGAGCGCGAGTGTCCTCTGAAATATGAAATTTTTGTATTACTTGTGCCAACTGATCTTGTATTTCCCGGATTTCTCTTTTGTGTTGCGTATTAATTTGATTCTGATTTTGTTTGAATTTCTTAATTTGTTCATACTCTTCTGTGTCAGTGATGGCTACAGGTCTTGTGTCATTCGGATCATCATCTACCTTTGTAGATAAGTTAGTGAACTTATCCGATAGTTCGGCTACTTTCTCCGATAGTGTACTTATTTCTTTCGTGTGTTTTTCTGAACCAAGTTTCTGAGTATCTACTGTGTCCTTTAAGTTTTCTTGAGTTTTTGCAAGTTGCATAACCGAATCGGCAGATGCAACTGAGTCAATTTTAGCTTGCAAGGTCTCATGAGTTTCATGAACAATAGTATGCAGTTCTTTTATGGCTGTTTCGTGATTCTGTAATGCATTTTCATGCCGCGAAAAAATAGGTTGAAAATGCTCACAAATCTGTGTTTTTACGTCATTACATACTTTTTGACATTTCGATTCAATGTTATGTAACTCAGTAGTTAAATCTTCACGTGTTTGTTCAAGTGCGGTGTCTAACTTTTGAAGCTGTTGCTGTGTTAGTCTCTGATTTAGTTCCATTGCGTCTAACTTTTGAAGATTTAGTTCCATTGCATCTAACTTTTGAAGATTTTGTTCCATTGTGTCTTACTTTTGAAGATTTGGTCCCATTTGTTTCTGATTTTGTTTAAGCGTTGTGTCTAACTTTTGTAGCCTTTATCCCATTTGTTGCATTAACTGTAATAACAGTGCACTGGTGTCTGAAACATGTTCCTCAGTGCTATTCAGCAGTGCATTTGAACTGGCAATATTCGATTTTGAAAAGCGGAAAATGTGTCTTGATTTATTTGAGAAAACGGTGAGGACGCAAAACCTGAATCTACAGTATTTGCAAGATTGTGTCCTGTCATTTCGGAATCCTGAGGCGAGCTGTTGCCGACCGATCGATCGATAATGCTTCCCTGTTCAATAATTGTTTCACTGCTTACACCATTATTTGCAGCCCGCTCCATTCCCCTATGCACAATTACCAAATTACTACTTTGAACACTAGTTAATTCATTACTCTGCGGTGCTAACACACTGCTTTCGTCTTCACTGTCATTTCTCAGTTTACTTTGATGCCTAGTATTACGTTTTTCACAAGCTATTATTGTCACAATATTTCACACGACAACACAGAAAAACACAATTTGAAGAGCAAAAATAAGAGAACACATTAACATAACACTTAAAATAATATCTAGTTAATTGCAAGCGCAGCAGCGAAATACTTGGTGTAAATCTACATGCATGCCACAAAAATAATGAAAGACTGCAAATACAAAGGAGATTCTCTCTACAATTACATGCTAGCAATAAACAAAATCTACACTAATTACACAAACTACAGGAAAAAATCAGAAGATTCCAGGTTCGAATCCTGGCAGGGTCGCCATATGAAACGTCCTCTTAGAACAATTATACATGACTGTGTTTAAACTGACACACAATATTTTCAGCGCAACGCAATCTGACTTTCAATAATCCCTATAAAAGAATGGCCCTGACTAACATTAAACTATACCTTTCACAAATCACGTACCTCACAAAAATCTTCGTTACTCAAGCTACTGCAATACAGCGAGCGCCACTACTGCCAGCTAAATAAAAGATTCAAACTATGGAAGGCACTAACTACTGATAGACATAGTTAGCAAATGAAAGATATTAATAGAGAACAAACAATGTATTTACGTTAATAGTGTTGAAAATCATAATGTATATAACAGTTCGTGACATCTAGTCTTACAAATTTCAAAACTCCGCCATCTCTCTCCCCACATCCACCATTGCTGGCGGCTCACCTCCAACTGCACAACGCTACGCGCTGTTCACATCCAGCTGCCCAACACTACAATGGCTGTCTACATTGGAAACTAGCCACAGACTGCACACAGCACAGCCAGTGATTTTCATACAGAGCGCTACGTAACGTTGCCAATAAGAAAACATAAACAGCCGACTTACAAGGTATTGCCTCGTATGTTACTACATCTCTCCGGAATCCTAATTGATCTTCCCAAAGGTCGGCTTCTAGCAGTTTCTCCATTCTTCTGTAAATAATTCATGTTAGTAGGTAGCGATCGTTAAGTAATTTTCATACTTGCCAGCAGTTTCTTTCTTGGAATTGCAATTTTTATTGTCATCTCACCCAACTTGCACACCAGATGGAAGACTTTAGTCGTAGTGGCTCTTTTATTTGCATAACTGCATACTACACAGAATATGTGGATGAAAGAGAGGGGGTAGTTTGGGTGGGGGTAGACTGTAGTGAATACCAAATAACGTTTTTGTGTGTTTTTCACAGAACGGCAACCTACACAGAATATGGAGGTGAAGTAGAAGAGTGAAGGTTGGTTTGAGTGAGAGCAGACTGAAGTGAATACTATATAATGGTTTGTCTGTTTTTGCATCACTGCATATGTACACAGAATACGGGGCTGAAGTAGATGAGCAAGGTTTGGTTTATGTGAGGGTAGACTGTAGGGAATGCCAAATAACGCCTTGACATGTTTATGCGTGTAACTACATATCTACACAGAACGTGAGGATGAAGTAGAAGACTGAGGAATGGTTTGTGTGAGGGCAGACTGTAGTGAATAACAAATAAGGCTTTTACGCGATTGTGTGTAACTGCAATTCTATACAGAATTTGGGGTTGAATTAGAAGCGTGAGGGATTGTTTTTGTGGGGGTAAACTGTACTAAATATCGCTCTTGTGTCTTCTTTACGTAGCTGCATATCTACACAGAATGTAGCTGTAAAGTAAAAGATGAGGGCTCGTCTGGATGAGGGTAGACTGTAACTCTTTTTTCCCATAACTGCACATAAGAATAACATGGTGGTGAAGTAGAAGAGTGAGTGATGGTTTGTCTGATGGTAAACTATAGTGAATACAAAAATAACGCTTTTGTCTGTTTTCCACATAATTGTGTCCTATGTCGACAGGGTTGAAGAGTAAAAGAACTTTTGAGTTGAAAATTACAGGTATAATAAAAATGTGTGCCAGACCAGAATTCTAACGTGGGACATTCGCCTTTCGAAGGCTAGTACTTCGCCCATCGCGCTACTGAAGTACGACTCACGACCTGCCCTCCTGTTTCAACAGTCTCTCATCTCCTTCCTTCCAGATATAAAAGAGATCTTCCTGAATATCTTTGGGTACTAGCACTCCAGGAAGTAAGTTTATTGCGGAGACGTTGCCTATCCGCAGTCTTGGGATTTACACTCTGCAGCATAGCGCTGATTTTAAACTTTCTAACAGATTCAAACTGTGTGTGAGACTGGGATCGAAACTGGGACCCTTGCCTTTCGTGGGCGAGTGAGCCATCTACGGAACTATCCAAGGACGACTCACGACCCGCTCTCACAGCCAGTACCGCATCTCCTATCTTCCAAACTTCTCAGAGGTTCTCCTCCATACTTTGTGGAACTGGCCCCTGGAACAAAGGATATGCTGAGGGTACTTCATTCTTTGATGTAAATGAGAGAATTCATTTTACTCAGCGGGTGATAATAAATAAGTCATAGTGTCACTGCACCAGACGATATCATCCTTTATGAAATTGCTTTTGGGAATCTACTTGTAGTAAAAATGTTATCATAGTTAACAGCGAAAACTGATAAGTGTGATGGTACATTATGAGTAAAACAATAGCGTTCCACTACAAATGCGTCTGGAAGTGGTTCAGTTGAGACAAACTTGCCACGGTATAGCTACGAGTCACCACTGACTTTATTGTGAGTATTGTCCTTACTGGTACTAACATATTTGTAATCTAAACACGTTGATTTGTCCTCACCTAATAGTGCCTCAAATTGCACCCATAGGATACCATAACATTTTTCTGCTGGCTGTGAAATGACAGATAATGCACCAATATTATCCAAGATGGTTGAATACAACAGGGGTCTATCTTCGTCGCCGGGAAATCCTCTGGATTCTTCTGTTAGGGACCATCTCAGAAGTGAAAGTACAACAAAGCCATTGATACAAATGAAGAAATGGAGCAGAAAATTGTAATGTCAATATTTACGAGATGTATTAGAAAGGATTCGTGACTCAACAACAATTCGTATACTGTATCGAAATGCGAGAAATATCGTATCCAAATAGGAGGACAGCACGTGCTATGCCTTCTTTAACATTTACCTATACAGTAAAATGTAACATAGAATGTGCTGATGCAGTACAGGAGTTTTGAAAAGTAACTTCGGGGTTTCAGAAGAGGACTCCACGAAAACTCCTAGATAAACACAAAACTCGCACATCTCAGTGCACAGAGTACTTCTCCGATTGGCATTGCTGCAGAGCACATTACTAAGGACAGGCATGACAGAACATAAAGTATCGCACTGTCGCATGGAATTGTAGACGGGGAATGCAATGAACGTACTGCGTTTTCACCTGGAACTACTTGTCGTTACGCATTTCCGAGACTTCATCGAATTGCAAGCTTATAAGTTTTCAACCGTACTGACGTTTACAGTGTCACAAAAATATCCCTCTCTGAGCGCCTGTAAAGTGATTTAAAAAACTGGAGATACGCCGTATTCACAGAGAGGTGTCTAGTTTCTGTATGTCTAGACGTTTGCGAGCAGTTATCATCTGAAACGATGGAGATACTTGTAACCCTGCATTGCATTTCTGTTAAGGCCGGCATGGGTGCAATTTTAGCCCAATTAAGAGAAAAACTTTCACAGAAAAATGTAATTTCCAAACACATTTACAATTAAGTTCCCCACTATGTGTTTCTGTATGAAATGTAGCCCAAATGTACCTCCAGGTCTATAAAAAGTCTACGTATTATCAAAACTGTGTACCCACAAACTGTTATCCAACTTAAAATCGTATGACAACGTTTGATTGAACAGAATCTAATTTGAACTGAATTGTAACTGTTCTGAATACGGCTTGTCTTCATATTAAATGCGCAAATGAAGGAAAACAATTATCTGCTCCTAATCGAAATTTACATTTACCTCACGTCTTGAGAACGTTGTTACAGATTTCTCGAAAGGTCAACAGCAAACAGGCAGCCGCTAAGCGAGATTTCTATTTTTAAATATAAGTTTCCAAATAATATTCAAACTATTTCATACCAAATGGTGCAGTATGGTAATACGTAATGATAAATCTTCCTTAAACTTTGGGTTGGAGAGAACAGCTATACCTGTGAAATGATATTCCAAGACAACGATTTTAGAAGGAAGTATGTATTCAACAAGACAAACTAAAACTTAGCGTAACATTAGTGTGAATAATACTATACTTAACAATGTTAACAGTTATTTTAAAAGGGTATAATGTTAACGGAAAATTTCTATGGAAACCAATCGAGCTAATCAGTTGATATGTTAATGCATGACTAAGGGAAGTGTGATGGTCTCTCTCTCTCTCAGATCTGAGCATGTGAACAAAGCTAACTAGGTGACAATAATCATTCCGAGAAACTAGTTGGTCTGCGCTGCAGTCTAACCTCAAATTTCTTCTCTTAAAAAGGAATTCAAAATTTATATTATTTTCACTTTTCAGTATATACTTCATATTCATCCTTGCTACCCTTTATAACACATTTTTCTTCATCTGATAATTACAATCATAAGTCAACACAGCACTACTGAATACGTCCTTTCATCTAAGAATGTATCAGACTGTCTAGAGGCAAAGACTGTGCCACAAGAAAACCAAAGATCGTAACTTAACCTGCTCTCTCTGACGTGCACATGGATAAAAAAAATAGAATGATATACCCACCTTACAATATTAACTAGGAAGACATTTAATACTGAAGTCATTGGCAGGTCATTAACACACATTTGCAATTTTCTCGCACTTGGGTCAACTGTGGAAACAAGTCACTAGTCTTCTCATGTCGTATATTTTAAGCAGGTTCATTTCTCGCAATTAATTATGACACACATGCTGCATATGTCAGAAATGTCCAGAATGTAACTGCTGCTGCAGTGTAAAGTTCGTTGATGCAGCACTTCCCTGCCAAGCACAACGAAGACGAACAAACTGGTATAGTGAGTACTGAACTGACTCTGTATTCGGGAGGCATTCCTTTAGATATCTCCTATTTTCTGTGAATGATATCTAGCTTTAATTATGCGTACACCTGTAGTTAAGCTAGTTAGGTCGCATAAAATTCATGCAGAAAGTAAAGTACGCAGGCCACGTTTCGAATTCTTTCTGTCTTCAGAAATCCCATTGCAACTGTAGCACAAGGACAAGATCGTTACCAGATGTGTACTAACATGAGATGACAGACTCTAATTCAGCCAATACCTGAGTTCCTAAACAGCTACCGTAAGTATCTCGCTGAAACTGCCCCCCTGAAAAATGGAGATAATGGAGATCGCCAACGAAGATTTAATCCAGCAAGGTGTGCAAGAAAGCTTGTGTGGAGCTAGGGTGTTAGGCGAAAGCTAAGGCCAAAAATAAAGATTTGAGAGTGATGATTATTCATATCAAGATAGATTGGTGGGATTATCATCAGCATAAGGCAAAGGCCAGGGTCCAAGTCGCAGTGTACACACAGCTTTCATTAGTTATGGAGTGTCAATAACTGTGCTACGTTGTTGGAGCTAGGTTTAGTGGAGTAGAACAGCCGTATCATTACCGCCCAACGTAGTAAATTGACGGTAATTTACAGAGGGCAAATTTACCGCGAAAACTGTAAGGAAGTTCAGAAGAGAAGGAATTCGACGATTAAAAGTAGTGCGATGGTCGAGTTAGGTGTTCGCCAGAAATCCTCTATGGGAAGTTTGAGAAAATTATCAACATTTTGTCATCCGTCTGTTAAACTGGACCAAGTGTATGCCACAGTATGGAATCCTTTCCCGTTATTAATTAAGGTGCATACCTACAAAGCATAGCGTACAAGTACTGTATACCAGTGGATTCCCTCACTGCAGAATGGAATCACGCCAGACAGGACATTGTCCTATTCTGAGTAATGTATACCATCTCAGATACATTTCCTATAATTTAGTCCACAGTTGAATCTCCCGTCCCACATGTAGTCTTTGCGCAACGCACCTCAATTACATAAAAGGTTGTGAAACAGTACTGCGGTATATTTTGTCTCATATAAATTGTCACACTCAGTCGAACATCCAGGGAATAACCTGTGCTCTAGGTTAACTTAAATGACGATGCTGATTGGGTAATTAATGTAACATGAACTCTTAGAGGTTTACAAATGCCCTGTACGAATTAAATGTAATGTTTAAAGGGACTCAGGAAGTTTCCGGGATCCTGACGTATTTTGGATTTCCTAGGTGATGACATGGATACAGGTCTGCCTATTACACATTAGACCCTCTTCAACTGTCGGCGGTCTATGTGATTCAACAGACGAGGTCGGTCTGTACGCTTTTATGCTGTACGTGTCCCTTCACGTTTGCACTTCACTATCACATCGGAAACAGTGGACCTAGGGACATGCAGGAGTCAGAAAATCTCGTGTACAGACGTATGACACATGTGACACCGAGTCAGCTGACCACGTTCGAAGTCCGTGAGTTCCGCAGAGCGCCCCATCCTGGCTCCAATGGCTCTGAGCACTATGGGACTTAACTCCTGTGGTCATCAGTCCCCTAGAACTTACAACTATTTAAACCTAACTAACTTAACTTACCTAAGGACATCACGCACATCCATGCCCGAGGCAGGATTCGAGCCTGCGACCGTAGCGGTCGCGCGGTTTCGGACGGTAGCGCCTAGAACCGCTTGGCCACTACGGTCGGCGGCCCCATTCTGCTCTCTCACGATGTCTAATGACTAGTGAGGCCGCCGATATGGAGTACCTGGCAGTAGGTGGCAGCACAATGCGCCTAATATGAGAAACGTATGTCTTTTGGGTGTCCGGATACTTTTGATCACATAGTGTATGTTACGTTCTCTGGAATGTACTATGAATGCAGCTTGTTTGTTTTGTCTCACTGTCACGATATAGAAAGTTATACGCTGCCACCTCTCGTAGAATAGATAGAACAACTCCGAAGATAAAGCGTAATTCTGTGGTCGCAGCCACAAGTTCGCGTCTTCTCTCACGTTCCAGCTCAGAGATGAGGTAAGTGCTCCCACCACTGCAGACGCTGCTAAGAGACAGCCACACGGTGTCAGCTTGGTGTGGCTTCTATCAGTCCGAAACTCTGCATGCAGCTGACGCGGAGCTAGGCGCCCAAGTTGCGCGCGAGCACTGGAGCGGTCTGACACGAGGACGAACTCTACAAATCGATACTGCTGCAAGAACCTGGGAACTTCAATTATTCACTGCTAATTAGTCAGTGTCGCTTCGGTGTCATACAGCGAAACCTCTGCTACGCATAGTCTGTCTCCTCCACCGCATACAACTCCGGAATTCAGCTGTCTCATTTCCAGTACACAGTGGCATCGAGAAACAAGTCACGGGCGGTGCTGCTGCCGTCTAGCTGAAACCGTTAAGAACCTAAAGGCACTGTTTTTGCCATTAATACATACCGAGTGTTGCAAAAAGTCATCCCCAGATATACTCTGTGTCTTTCGTTGAATAGATTTATGAGCTTGGGATAAATTTTAACTTACTCGCAGGACTACGAAGTTTTTGTTACCAAAAGAATCATCCGAATCTCAAGGGTGTATCTTTTATATGGATGTACTTATAACGTTGAAGTATTTTCTACTATTATGTTTACGACCAAAGTTTTCATGTACCTTCCAGGAATATTCGATCTCCATCGGACGCGTGACAAATATCGAGAGGATAGTCAAACAGGTCCCATTCTTTTGCGAGCATGACAGGAGTTACCGTTGTTGCTATGCGGCGTCTCATCTAGCCAAAGTTGTTGGAAGGGGAGATACATAGGAATCTGTCATAAACCACCAGTGCAAATATAAGTCACATCAGGAAATTAGGCTAGCTAGGAGGTGAATGATCCTTGCTCCCCCTTTCGAAAACTTTTACCTTCAAAGCTTAAGTTAAATTAAGCGCAAGTACTTGTCTGCATTCACGTAGATGAAATGTTCTTATACATTCTATGTTACCTCTCTCTATACCGAAATACGTGTGGATGAATGCGTCTGTTAATTTGTTAGTTTGTTAAAATAACATGGCTCTGAGCACTATGGCACTTAACAGCTGAGGTCATCAGTCCCCTAGAACTACTTAAACCTTACTAACCTAAGGGCATCATACACATCCATGCCCGAGGCAGGATTCGAACCTGCTACCGTAGCGGTCGTGCGGTTACAGACTGAAGCGCCTAGAACCGCTCGGCCACCACGGCCGGCGGTTGGTTTGTTATTTGTGCGACTGAACTGTGTGCATCTACAACAAAGTACATGTGATGCATAAGGCCAAGTGGTTCGGATGGCAAGTGGTGTAATGCGGAGAGTCCAGGGTACACAGCGCACACACACAAAGATCACACCATTTAATGCTGAGAAAATTATAAACTTCGAAGGAGCTGAATATTTCAGCTCTTGAATCAATAGTTCAGTAACTGGTACAACTCATTAACAGATTTTTACCTTCAAAGCTGCTCTTGAGTATGCCGTTGACTTTTAAGTGATAGCAGTCATTACCATGAATCACGAATAACTACAATGAATGTCCAAAGACGAAATACTGAGTTGATGTAAAGATGCAGTTATCGATGTACAGCTCTGAGCGAAAGAATTGTTCAACTGAATAATCCGTCGAGATAGCTCTGAGCAAAAGAATTATTCAGCTGCATAGTCCGTTTATATAGTTTTGACTCTTGATCACTCAAACCACACACTCTGTTTTCACTAGCTGATGCAGTTCATTTGCCTTTTACTTTCATCTCTAGAAGTTGTGCTACCTCTGAAACTCATTACTATGACACACACAGAAATAGAGGTTCTTGGCGCTTCAGTCTGGAACCGCGCGACCGCTACAGTTGCAGGTTCGAATCCTGCCTCGGGCATGCATGTGTGTGATGTCCTTAGGTTAGTTAGGTTTAAGTAGTTCTAGGGGACTGATGACCTCAGATGGTAAGCCCCATAGTGCTCAGAGCCATTTGGACACACAGAAATAGATTCTACGCAATGCAGATAGATCACGGGCTGCCCTGAGTGCAATTGTGAATCATCACATATAGAAAGTCGGAGTTCGTGGAGAGGAGCGAATGCGATTTGCAAGGTGAATGCAACAGTGACGACAAGAGGAATATTAGGACAGTACAGAAACTGCAGATTCTTCAGCCAAATTGAATGATATGCATCCCCAATCAGTACCACGGCAGTCGCTAAATGATAACGGTTGTCGATAAGTCAAAAATTAGTTTTGAAGACGCACCTTGAGTTCATACATGTGGTGTGTAATCTTCTTACAACACACTCTCCACACATTTGACATCATAATCCAATTTCCATTTAGCTTCAAACATGGAATTTCTCTTATGTGTCTAAGATAGCACGCGACAATTAACAATAAATACTTCAGCGATTGAATGCAGAGCGGCTCCTTCTGCGTCTTATTGCACTTAGCCGTTACCTAAAACCTAGGAATAGTGAACAAGTTAGCGACGGTATTGCACCGAGCAGCTCATGCATTAAGTATATCGCCTTCGGCGCTTGCGGATACACAATTTGCTTACATCTCTTCAGACGGGTATTAGAAAAGAGTACGAAATGATTTACTCACCGGCGACAGATCGGACCTAAGTGCAGCGTTATTTGTATCGTAATGAGTTTACACGTGAAGTAAAAGGAGACTGCAACATTCCGCTGAATCATTTTGAAACGCTCTATAAGTATTCATTTTTATTTACACTCGTGACACTGCATACTACGTAAGAGTATGAAGCGTGAGCGGTAGACGTTAAGACCATGTAATCGCTTTCAAGAAAAAACTAAATACCAATTTACATTCTGGGCCCCACATTTCATAAACACTGTCGCTATTGACGAAGCCCAAGGCTGTTAGTTGTATCACTTAACAGACTGTTTCAGCACACCTAGATATGGGGCATCAGGGAAAAATGGCAGGTAAAGGATTCAATCCGTGACTGCTGGATCTGGAGGACAGACGTCATTGTTCATTGTGTGCAGTGAACGAGATGTATGTGCTGCTGAAGGAGGAGTATATTAGCATCTGAGGACTGTGTCGATAGCATTGATATTTGAAGATGAATACGCTGAAGTAATGAACGTAGGCTAGGTTACACTTTAAAACTCTTACTGATAAAAGTGTGTGCTTGCACATAGATCATTCCATAGAAGCCCAGGAAGTCAGTCAATCCTCGGAAGTGCAAGGGAGAAGACGTTCACCCACTTCGATGCGCGGCCGCTTCAACACGCCCAGGGACTCGAGTAGGCAAGACGCCAGGCTTCCTGCCCCAACACTCGGCGCTCGTTGAGACCATGGCCAGGGAGCGCGCCGACTTACAGAACGGTCACGCAGCCGCTAAACAATTGCGTTGGACACATCCCCAGCGCAGGGATACCGTTTGTTGTAGAAGATGACTGCGTCACGAGTTACAACATCTGGAGTTGCGGAATATTGTCCCGTACATAACTTGAGGATATCAGAGGAACTAAATGTGCCACTGTGCAGAGAGAGACAGAGGGTGGGAGAAAGAGAGACGGATGGGGGGAGAGAGGAAGGGGGGGAGAGGAAGTGGGGGAGGGAGGGGGGAGAGGGAGAGCTTTGCAGATCGCGCAAGAATATTTAAACAGTTACAGGTTTTATTTCAAGGAAACCGCACCGCCACGCTTGATCACTGACTCGAAAGGCAAAAGATGCAACACAGTTGAGAAACCATTCCAGAGACATCTTTCGCGCTTATGTGGGAAATACCCTTGTCTTCGTGCAAGTGCTTCTTCAGAATAAGTCTCTAAATACACCTTCAAAAAAGACTGCGGCACAGCAGTTTACGTCAGTTCTGCGATGTATACAGCCACACTCAACATGGACCTTAAAAAGGTCGATTCACACTTGTGAAACCTCCAGGCATCTGTGGGGAACAGATCGCAAAACCGATATCACCTGAAATATCTGATTTTACACCACCAAAACAACGATCTTTGGAAGTCCAAAAAAATATCTCTGTAGTTCGAAACAGGGAGCTCACCACTTCTCATGTTTTGGCTGGTTGTTTGAAGGCACTGACAGACAGACGGACAGAGAGAGAGATTCCTGAGTCCTACGGCTACTGTGATCACTTTTCTGAAACTGTGAGTGGGCATTTATATTTGCTACTGCAGGAGTGAGGAACGTTATTTAGCTCAGTTCTCGGAGCACCGTCGAAGCTCAGAGGGGACAATAAGAACAATTACTTGAACACAATTGGAAGCGCTGTTCTAAAAAATGAGGAACAAATGCCTGTAATTTTTAGTGAGTTTTCGATGTCCTACAGCTGCTGGTCTGGAGATGCCAGAGGTAGATGGTCTGCTTGGATGAGTCGCAGAACACTCGACCTTAGATGACCTAACATTACTCTCAGGCATCACAGAAATTTCCGTACATACCATACCCCTGTCTTGGTCGAGCCAGTCTGTTGTGGCTCCTATGCTCCACACAAGAATTGGGTTTTACTGAATTTACCTACCAAACTGCTGCCGCTGCCGGTATAGGAGAACTTGTCTACTATTATCTGCAGACGAGACTTTCAGTGGAAAAACTATTTTGTCCAGATCAAAAAGAAAAAAAAAAAACATACAGCAGTCGTAGTGCACAGACAGTTAAACTCAGCAGAAGTGCTCTACAGACCACGAAATACGGAGAGACGCTGCAACAATTACACCGCGCCACTTGAATATTTTCGGTGTGAACCCCCCACCCCCAAATGCTGCTACTAACGGCGTGGGAGCACTGTGCGCCATATTTTTCTGCAGTGGACCTATTACGAGACTTTTCAGCAGCAAAAGTACTTTGTCAATATAGAATAAAATGATGCAATGGTCACACTGCACTGACAGTTAAAGCCTGCAAAAGTGATTTACAGATCTTGAATTACCGAGACTACCACCAATGACACCTTCTCAATTACAGTTCTGTACTGTTGTCGTGAGAAGGTTGTATACTTTACCGTGAAAACGAAGATCTGTACAAATGCCGGGCTGGTTCCCTTCGGTACAAAGACATTACTGTTCCGCAGCCCTGACCGGTTTGCGTGCTTGCTTACTGCCATGCTTTCCACACCCACGTCCATACTCAGGGATTACAAAAACACACTTATTTCCCCATGGTTTGCCAGAATATCATACCATTTAAGGTATAGTTCTCGATATCAAACTCATAGCAACATCGTTTGCATCGCAGTATCGCTTCCACAGTAAAATTCCGAAGATAATGAGTGGAAATTAGTTCTCTAGAAACCCGAAATTTTCGCAAGGTGCAGCGAGATGGATCGCGATCTAAACTACTGGGTATCTTTAAACTTACCTTATCTGCGGAGATCTTTACGTGAAAACTAGAAAAAAAGAAGAAGTAGTTCCACTCAGGAATACCAATTTCACCAATATAACAGAATCCAAATCATTCTTCCACTTTACAAAGTCAACTAAGATGTTTCTCATGTGTACATAACCAGCAAACATCTGCTCCCACTTTCTTTCATTATCTAGTTGCCCAAAACACCACAATCGATTTTGTCTCACGCAAATAAAGACAGAGAATATGCAGAAGAAATCAACCGGACAATTTTCATGGGAGGGAATAACTGTGCTGCCGAAACACGTGCCAATATTGAATCACCTCAAAATTTCATGGTGAATACACACGATAACGAGGGCTGCCCAACACATACTGAGTATTAGTTCGCTATTCACCCGCCTAAAGGGCGACAGGGTTAGGTCGGCTACATTCCAGTTCTCCAGCCGGGTTCTTCTGCCGGGGCGGCTTCCATCACATGAGAGGAACGTTAGTCGTTCCGGCGACAGGACACTGCCGCCGCGATCCCCGCACCTCAGGCAGAATAGTCCCAGGAAACCAGCCACATATATTTTATCACCGTACGTACATTTAAATACTACGATTGCAGCCTCAATCTGACGAAGTTCAACTATCTGCATAGTATCGAAAATACCCCCACTCCTGATGGAAATATCAAAATCGGTAGCATTATTTTGACTGGACGTAATTTTCCATGTAAAAGCATCGTGTGTGTGTGTGTTGGTGTGTGTGTGTGTGTGTGTGTGTGTGTGTGTGTGTGTGTGTGTGTGCACCGATGGTTCAAGGACTGGTTTTAGGTCAACTGCCAGCTTCACGTGGTAACAAAAGAAGGAAGGCAGAGGTATTTCTCGAGAAACAGGAAGCATGCGTATGAATAACGCCCGCCCGAGCGCGCGCATTGACCGGTTACGCTTGTTGTAGGCCGGCAGACAATGGGACGCTATGTGTCCTTATGTAAAGAGCGTTTTTTTACGAGCTTGGTTGACTGCGATATACGACTGCAGAATGTATCGCGTGTTTGATCCTGTAAGGGATTAATAAAGTGTTTTATACCCTAGCAAACAGCATTTACAATGTGGGTCTTCATACTCTCCACAAATCACAACCTTGCCGTTTCAAGTAGCAAACAGTTGCTGTATGGCAACATTCTACTGTACCGTTATTGAGATAATACTGATACATGCGACTTGACTGCTGTCTTCGAAGCTTTCCTGGACAAAGGCGAATCATCTGCCTTTAAACTTACTTGCATCTGCTTTGAAGGATGACAGAAAGTTGATGGAGTGATCGGTTAAGTCGGAGTTGTAACGAGGTATGATTTAATGGTGTACTGATGATGCATTCTAGAGAGCGCGGAAGACGTTGCTGCAGGTCATCTAAACATTTTTTTCCGTTGTTCTATAGGGGCGCATCAGTTGTGTGGCGTAATCTCCGTTCGCCTCGTGCAAAGCTGCGTGATCTGTGTGCGTCTTAAAGCGCCGTCTACTCGCTATCATTAACAGCAAACCTCACTGTCATCAAACGACTTCTATCTCATGTGTGATGATGATGATGATGACGATGATGACGATGATGAAACACGTTCAGCCTGTTTCGGCACTTCCCTCGAACGATGGTTTATGCGTCGTACTTTATTTCCCCTCTGTATCTCGGGCTTAAAATCAAGTCCTCTGTTTCATAACTACCGTGATTCTAAGTTAGCGACTGGTGTTGTGTACACATCTGCTTGACAAAAGTCCTCTTACGGAGTTAGTGAGGGCATGATGTGAAATTTCACATGTCAAACTCCATTTATACGTGTTTGTTTGTTTCCATGTAAGGGACATTCTCCGTTACTAACGATCGTTATATAACAGTGACGCGAGCAAAGTACAGGGTGTTTCAAAAATGACCGGTATATTTGAAACGGCAATAAAAACTAAACGAGCAGCGATAGAAATACACCGTTTGTTGCAATATGCTTGGGACAACAGTACATTTTCAGGCAGACAAACTTTCGAAATTACAGTAGTTACAATTTTCAACAACAGATGGCGCTGCGGTCTGGGAAACTCTATAGTACGATATTTTCCACATATCCACCATGCGTAGCAATAATATGGCGTAGTCTCTGAATGAAATTACCCGAAACCTTTGACAACGTGTCTGGCGGAATGGCTTCACATGCAGATGAGATGTACTGCTTCAGCTGTTCAATTGTTTCTGGATTCTGGCGGTACACCTGGTCTTTCAAGTGTCCCCACAGAAAGAAGTCACAGGGGTTCATGTCTGGCGAATAGGGAGGCCAATCCACGCCGCCTCCTGTATGTTACGGATAGCCCAAAGCAATCACACGATCATCGAAATATTCATTCAGGAAATTAAAGACGTCGGAAGTGCGATGTAGCCGGGCACCATCTTGCATAAACCACGAGGTGTTCGCAGTGTCGTCTAAGGCAGTTTGTACCGCCACAAATTCACGAAGAATGTCCAGATAGCGTGATGCAGTAATCGTTTCGGATCTGAAAAATGGGCCAATGATTCCTTTGGAAGAAATGGCGGCCCAGACCAGTACTTTTTGAGGATGCATGGACGATGGGACTGCAACATGGGGCTTTTCGGTTCCCCATATGCGCCAGTTCTGTTTATTGACGAAGCCGTCCAGGTAAAAATACGCTTCGTCAGTAAACCAAATGCTGCCCACATGCATATCGCCGTCATCAATCCTGTGCACTACATCGTTAGCGAATGTCTCTCGTGCAGCAATGGTAGCGGCGCTGAGGGGTTGAAGCGTTTGAATTTTGTATGGATAGAGGTGTAAACTCTGGCGCATGAGACGATACGTGGACGTCGACGTCATTTGGACCGCGGCTGCAACACGGCGAACGGAAACCCGAGGCCGCTGTTCGATCTCCTGCTGCACTAGCTGCGCGTTGCCCTCTGTGGTTGCCGTACGCGGTCGCCCTACCTTTCCAGCACGTTAATCCGTCACGTTCCCAGTCCGTTGAAATTTTTCAAACAGATCCTTTATTGTATCGCTTTTCTGTCCTTTGGTTACATTAAACCTCCGTTGAAAACTTCGTCTTGTTGCAACAACCCTGTGTTCTAGGCGGTGGAATTCCAACACCAGAAAAATCCTCTGTTCTAAGGAATAAACCATGTTGTCTACAGCACACTTGCACGTTGTGAACAGCACACGCTTACAGCAGAAAGACGACGTACAGAATGGCGCACCCACAGACTGCGTTGTCTTCTATATCTTTCACATCACTTGCAGCGCCATCTGTTGTTGAAAATTGTAACTACTGTAATTTCGAAAGTTTGTCCGCCTGAAAATGTACTGTTGTCCCAAGCATATTGCAACAAACGGTGTATTTCTATCGCTGCTCGTTTAGTTTTTATTGCCGTTTCAAATATACCGGTCATTTTTGAAACACCCTGTATAATTTCTCAACGGGGATCGGATGTGAACACCTCCGCTAAGCTATAGTGTGCATGTATTACAAAGAATTGATGTTTTAAGGAACGAGTTTGTTTTTCATTCTACAGTTTGTCACCATATTTATCGTAGAGAAACCTGCAAGGAGAATGTGCTGGAAACATATTTCTTATATTGGGATATTAAAAGCATTGCATTACACATGGCTAATACGTTAGGTACCGCACTGCTCTAACGTTATAGCTTGTTTTAAGATCAAAAATGGCTCTGAGCACTATGGGACTTAATTTCTCAAGTCATCAGTCCCCTAGGACTTACAGGGGAACCTCCCCATCGCACCCCCCTCAGATTTAGTTATAAGTTGGCACAGTGGATAGGCCTTAAAAACTGAACACAGAGCAATCGAGAAAACAAGAAGAAGTCGTATGGAACTATGAAAAAAATTAGCAAAATATACAAACTGAGTAGTTCATGAGAAGATAAGCAACATCGAGGGTAATGTATGGTCAGGAGTGCCGTGGTCCCGTGGTTATCGTGAGCGGCTGCGGAACGAGAGGTCCTTGGTTCAAGTCTTCCGTCGAACGAAAAGTTTTAATTTTTTATTTTCAGACAATTATTATCTGTCCGTCCGATGCGATCACTTTTTTGGGAGTGATTATCACATCGACAAGAAAACCTAAATCGGGCAAGGTAGAAGAAACTTTTTACCCATTCGCCAAGTGTACAAGTTAGGTGGGTCGACAACATATTCCTGTCATGTGACGCACATGCCGTCAACAGTGTCGTGTAGAATATAACAGACGTGTTTTCCTGTGGAGGAATCGGTTGACCTATGACCTTGCGATCAAATGTTTTCGGTTCCCATTGTAGAGGCACGTCCTTTCGTCTACTAATCGCACGGTTTTGTGGTGCGGTCGCAAAACACAGACACTTAACTTATTATAGTGAACAGAGACGTCAATGAACCAACGGACAGATCAAAACTTTGCGAAAATAAAGAAAGAAAATTTTCACTCGAGGGAAGACTTGAATCAAGGACCTCTTGTTTCGCAGCTGTTCACGCTAACCACGGGACCACGGCACTCCTGATCTAACATTGTCCTTGTATTGCTTATCTTCCACATGGACTACTCAGTTTGCATATTTTGCTTTTTTTTCATAGTTCCACACAACTTCTTCCTGTTTTCTCGATTGATCTGTGTTCAGTTTTTCAAGGCCTATTCACTGTGCCAACTTATAACTAAATCTGAGGGGGTGGGGGGTGCAATGGAGAGGTTCCCTCGTTAGAACCACTTAAACCTAACTAACCTAAGACATCACACACATCCATGCCCGAAGCAGGATTTGAACCTGCGAACGTAGCGGTCGCGCAGTTCCAGACTGTAGCGCCTAGAACCGCTCGGCCACTCCGGCCGGCTTTTAAGTGCAGAACCGTGTAGCCTTAAGAGCATATGTGTTTTTGTTATCTCTTACCAATACCTACTTGGTACTGATCCCACACACTAGAACAATACTTAAGAATTGATAGCGCAGTTGGTTTACCTAAAATGCTTCAAACTCCATCCATGTGGAGCTACACCATGCATAAAAACCACCCATTTCTTCTCTTTCTTAACCATCTTCTATTACATCATAACACTTTCATATCTTCTATTATACACCAATAAGGGTAACCAATCTCCTCGACATGCTCGCATCTGGAGAAATCCTGTGCACATGGATGGGTACTGTGAGCAAGATTGATGCAGAACAGCAATTACAGGACTCGGCTCGGTCTATTCCTTCACGAGATGTTGAATGTAGCGGTCTGCATCTGGAAACTGGAGATTAAATCGGGTTGAGAGCTGCAGGGGGGTTTGGTCAAAGACAATCCAAGGAGAAATTTCAGTCTCTAACTGACTCTTAAGAATTCCAGAATGCTCTGCGGCCTCCATCCACATAGGGAAAGATCGTAAATTTCGCATTAAAAATCGATGTGCTAAAAATATCTAGATCACGAACTGATATTTTTTGGTGTATATGTTCGAGGGTTAACAAGAAATAAACGCACTGCACAGTTACCTATCTACATTGACAATCAAGTATATGGTCCTCGTAATGTAGTGGAGGGGTGGTTTCGCAATGACACAGAAAGTGGAAAACATGTTGCAGCACCTTTAGTTGCTGTTGAAATTCAGTAAAATTGCTAAAATTGATGGCACTATCAACTGTGATGCTAATTATTACAGTACGTCAACAGTGTCTTTTCCACCCCATCTGCCCACTGGTATGCTGTTGATTACCGTGTAACGACTGACAGACATCACTTGTTTGAGATGGAGAAAAGGTCTTGGTGGAGGGGCGACACCTGCCTAGGATGGCTAGCACCGATTCAGTGATCACATACATGACGGCAATACAAGGAATAAATCGAAATGGAACACTGAGTAATGCACTATTTCAGAACTGTACTAGATGAGTGAAGATGTAGAGGCCATCAATCACCTGCAGACAGCTGTTTGGAAACGTTCGACGAAAAACTTCTGCCAGTTCCAATACATTGTTGCTGTTTTTATTTAAAATCATCCAGTGTGTGTGTGTGTGTGTGTGTGTGTGTGTGTGTGTGTGTGTGTGTGGGAGCAGCAGCAACAACGTAATTTACACTGTGCAATGCCTAGTTTTCTATGAAATGTGTTAATATCAGTTTAGAATCTTACACAAACCTCAAAGTAATGGTGCAAAAAGCAAAATGTATGGCAGTGTACAAAGCTGTCTCATACGCTACTTGGATGAGTTACAGTAGAAAAATAAAACAGTGTTTCAGACAATGACACAGGGATCTTCTCTTGTGGCTGATACCATTGTCTGTGGGATATGTTACTCCTTCTACAGTACAGGCAATATGGTGGTCAGCACATATGCTCAATGCCAGCACATAGGCGGTATACACACATACACACACACATATATATATATATATATATATTGCTCTGTCAAATGAAGTTAGTGGACCTTATGTAATTTTGTAGTTTTCTTTCCCTCTGTTGGGTGATACATGATAGAGAGAATGTCTGGGTTACAGACATGGATGCATCGTGAGAGACACAGATCTCTTCGGATTGCGATACCTGTATATAGTTTCGGGATAGACAGCAATGCAGTAGCAAAATCCTCATCTTTATACCAGTTTCCATAACTATTTGTTCAAATGGCCCTGAGCACTATGGGATTTAACATCTGGGATCATCAGTCCCCTAGAACTCAGAACTACTTAAACCTAACTAACCTAAGGACCTCACACACATCCATGCCCGAGGCAGGATCGAACCTGCGATCATAGCCGTCGCGCTGTTCCAGACTGAAACGCCTACATCCACTCGGTCACTCTGACCGGCCACAACTATTTGTACTGTCTTTTATATTCCCTTGTGTTGCAGGAGTAGGCTTCGTTTGCCACTGACCTTACACACTGTACGCGGTTGGTGGAGCTACAACGACATGTTTGCACTGGGTGGTCAAGCAATGGTCCTGTCACATTAACACAGTTCACCCTATTTCTGCACAGGTTGCAAAAGATGGTAGATATAGTGCTCTTTGACTTCAGCTAGGTTCCGATTTAAATTGGAACGATTACACACCCAAAGCTGCAGAAATCGTAGGGCAAAGCCTGAGGAACACTTACAAGATGCATAGAAACTATTTGAAACCGTGATGGTATTTCACTGTTTCAGGTAGGTTCGCAAAGAGTGAATCTTTTCGAGAAACGAGAGTGCCGTGCATATAATTTACTGGTGGCTGTGATTTATTACTAGCTTACACCGCCTGCGACGTGTACCTGCACTATCGGTTTGTTAATATACACCCCTGCGATCACTGTCTATATTCAGTATAGCAATATTTGTGTGGAAAACCACTTCTTTCGGAGGTAACGCCATACCCCGATTTGTAAGACTTGTGTAGATTTTAACACGGATATCGTTAGTGGTACCCTGTGTGCGTCTGTTGAACCAAAACTGCTTGTGACAGTGACATAGCCGTTGCGATCGTGTTTTTAACATTTCTGGCTTGGAAGACGATTACATCCCCTCTTTCTAAGACACAATGGTACCACTCGCTAGAATAATTGTGAGGCATATCCACCCATCTCTGATCATCGTTCTGACCGGCCGGGGTAGCCGAGCGGTTCTTGGCGCTACAGTCTGGAACCGCGCGACCGCTACGGTCGCAGGTTCGAATCCTGCCTCGGGCATGGATGTGTGTGATGTCCTTAGGTTAGTTAGGTTTAAGTAGTTCTAGGTTCTAGGGGACTGATAACCTTAGAAGTCAAGTCCCATAGTGTTCATAGCCATTTGAACCATTTTTTCTACCTACTCAGTGGTTCACAGCACGTCCCATCTCGCTGCACCTCGATGAAGGTTTGGGTTCCTAACGACATAATTTCCACTATTTACCTTCGGAAATATACAGTGCAAACGATGTTGCTATGAGCCTGATATCGAGAACTATCGCTTAAACGGTATAATATTCTGGCAAACCATGTGAAAACAAAAGTGTTTTTTTGTAATGGGGTGGATGCGGATAGCATGGCTGTAAGAAAGCAAGCGAGAAGGTCAGGGCTGTGAAACATTAACCCCTTTTGCCGGCTTTGACTGTCAGTGCAATATGATCATTGCATCATTTTACTCGATATCTACAAAGTACTTCCGCTGCTGAAAGTCTCGTAATTGGTCCTCTGCAGAAAAATATGACACACAGTGCTCCCACACTGTCAGTAGCAGCAAATTGGGGTTTTCACACCGAAAAATTGAAGAGGCGCGATGTAATTGAGGGAGCGTCTCAACGTATTTCATGGTCTGTAGAGCACTTATGTTGAGTTTAACTGTCAGTACACTACGACTGCTGTATGATTTTTCTTTTCGATCTATACAAAATAGTTTTTCCACTGAACGTCTCGTCTGCAGAAAATGGTGGACAGTCCTTCTATGCTGGCAGCGGCAGCAGCTTGGTAGGTAAATTCATTAAAACTCAATTCTTATGTGGGGCATAGGAGGCCCTGCAGACTGGTTCGAACAAGAGAGCGGTAGGGTATCTACGGAAATTTCTGTGATGTCTGAGGGTAATGTTAGGCCATTTTTGGTCGAGTGTTCAGCGAATTATCTTAGCAGGCCACCAACCTCTGGCTTTAGAGCATCTCCAGACCAGCAGCTGTAGGATGTGGAAAATTCACCTAGAATTTGAGACATATTTTTCTCATTTCAGGACAGTGCTTCGAATTCTGTTTGTGTAATTGTTTTTGTTTTCCCGCCTCTGCTTTGACAGTGCTTCGAGAAGTTCTTCACACCTGTAGTAGAAATTTAAAAGCCCATTCACAGTTTCAGGGAAGTGAGGAACAACACTGTAGCTGTAGGACTCTGAAAGTTTTCTTTATTTCTCTCTCTACCGAGCGAGGTGGCGCAGTGGGTAGCACACTGGACTCGCACTCGGGAGGGCGACGGTTCAATCCCGCGTCCGGCTATCCTGATTTAGGTTCCCTGTGATTTCCCTAAATCGCTCCAGGCAAATGCCGGGATGGTTCCTTTGAAAGGGCACGGCCGACTTCCATCCCCGTCCTTGGTTGGTTGGTTTTGGGGGAAGGAGACCAGACAGCGAGGTCATCGGTCTCATCGGGTTAGGGAAGGACGGGGAAGGAAGTCGGCCGTGCCCTTTGAAAGGAACCATCCCGGCATTTGCCTGGAGCGATTTAGGGAAATCACGGAAAACCTAAATCAGGATGGCCGGACGCGGGATTGAACCGTCGTCCTCCCGAATGCGAGTCCAGTGTGCTAACCACTGCGCCACCTCACTCGGTAAAGGACGTATTCAGTAGTGCTGTGTTGACTTATGATTGTAATTATCAGATGAAGAAAAATGTGTTATAAAGGGTAGCAAGGATGAATATGAAGTATATACTGAAAAGTGAAAATAATATAAATTTTGAATTCCTTTTTAAGAGAAGAAATTTGAGGTTAGACTGCAGCGTTGACCAACTAGTTTCTCGGAATGATTATTGTCACCTAGTTAGCTTTGTTCACATGCTCAGATCTGAGAGAGAGGCCATCATGCTTCCCATCATACTTAGAATGCGAGTCCAGTGTCTAACCACTGCGCCACCTCGCTCGGTCCCCATCCTTCCCTAATCCGATGAGACCGATGACGTCGCTATCTGGTCTCCTCCTCCAAACAACCCCAAAAAAATTTCTCTCTCTCTCTCTCTCTCTCTCTCTCTCTCTCTCTCTCTGTCTCTCTCTCTCTCTGATAGTGCCTTCAAATGACCAGCCGAATCTTGCGAAGTAGTGAGCGTCCTGTTTGGAATTGCAGAGATATTTATTTGGACTTCCAAAGGTCATTGTTTTGGAGTGTAAAATCAGGTATCCCAAGTGATATTGGTTTTGTTATCTGTTTCCCACAAATGCCTGTTAAGTGTCTCAGGGATGTTTCACAAGAGTGAACTGATCTTTTTAAAGTCCATGTTGAGTGTGGCTGTATATATCGCAAAACTGATGTAAATCGCTGTGCAGTAGTCTTATTTTGATGGCATATCTAGAGACTTATTCAGTTAGATTTAGAAATTACTGACGCAGCCCGTGCAGAAAGGCAAGTGTATTTACCACAAAAGTGCGAGAAGTGTCTCTGTGGTGGTTTCGTCTGTGTTCTCCAATCTTTCTCTTATAGTGTCGGTGTTCAAGTGTGGCGGTTGGATATTCTTTGAGATAAAACCTGTGACTTGCGTGATCTGTATCGTCAAGTTATGTATGTGGTAATATTCCGCAACTGGTAAGTCCACAAGCAGTTCTTCTTCAGCGACAAAGACTATCCATCTGCTAGGAATGGGAAGGGGGTAGTCCGCGGGTATTTCCAGTGTGGCGGGAAGTACTTAGTGGCTGTATCGTGACTGTGCCGTAAACCATTGCGCTCCCTGGCCCAGGCATGAGCCGGCACGGTCGCTTGGTCCTGGGGGCCTAGCGCATTGTCTGTCCGATTCTCTGGGTCCATTGGAAGAGCCGAGCGCCAGAGTGGGTGAATGTCTTGCTTTGTGCACTTCGGAAGACTGACGGACTACTCTTCTATCGAATGATCTACATTTACAGCACACGCAGTTATCAGCATGATTTGTGAAGTGTAATTTAGCACATACTCATTATTTCATGAAGCGTATTCGTCATCGCCAAATATCAGTGCTATCGACAGAGTCCTCGAATGCTAATAGACTCCTTCTTCTACAGCAGAGACTTCTCGTCCACTGAACACAGTTAACAATTACACCCATCTTTCCAGTCCACCAGATAGACACAGACACAATCTTTTTCTCGCCATTTTTCCCATACCGTCATCTTGAATTACGTCACTGGAGGAGTGAGGCGGAGGGACGTAAGCATCTTCTGGTGGAGGAACGGTGAACTAGGTCACTTGGACTCCAGACCTCATGGTGAACACACTGGATGGAGTTACTGTCTATGACAACTGAATTGTTTAAATAAACAATGCATACAAAATAAAGGCTTATGTCCATCGTCTCCAGCAGCCCAGCTCACACTTAGATCTTTTCCCGCCAATTTTCTAATGGGGTGATGGAGGTGAGGGGAGTAATGCATGCAAAATAAAGTCTCAAATATGTCCTGGCAGCTCTGCACTGACTGAGTGCTTTGCCTGCCAGTTTCCAGATGGGGGATGGGAGGGGGAAAGGGGAGGAGGGGTGGTGTCTAAAGGAGGGTGCCAGGTTAGTGAAGGCAGTTCAATTGACCTATTTTCCTGCCAAAATCTGAAATTCCCGCCATGATGTCACTGCAACATTGCCACACCTATGGCCGCCATCTTGCAGAAATTTACCAACAATGCAATGTGGAGTGATGCCTCCCTTGACTGTCTGCTGACAGTAACTAAAAGAATTCCCTGGTCAAAATCAAGAGCATCGTTGTGTAATATCAGACATAATCGAGATCCACATAATACTTAAATGCAGTATTGGCATCAGTGTCATGAGCACACCTACAGTGGTGCACGTTTGAAGGTGCATTTGCGTATGTGCAGCTCGTAATGTAACTGCCTTGTTGGCCAAATACATACGGGTTTGATAAAAAAAAAATTTCACGGTTCACGTTGTGCACAGGCGGCCCTCACCACTCAGCTAGAAATTTACGTCGGTGCGTAGGTGGTAGCGTACTGTGGCAGACTTTTATCCACATCCGCTCGGCAAAAATCCTGGTAGTTGATAGCCCACCCATGAGGTATGCTAATTCACTCACTATACATCGTAGTAAAATAAGATCTGACGTCACTATGCGTTAAATTTGTTTTGACAGTAAACCTGTTTTTGGGTTTCTGATTGAGCTACAGTATATTAAGTTGTGAAGTTTATTATACAGTGATCCATTTGAGGTAAAGACAAGGGAAACTCCCAATCTCAACCCCCTCATACTTACAAGGGAACTTCCCCATCGCACGCCCCTCAGATTTAGTTATAAGTTGGCATAGTGGGTAGGCCTTGAAAAACTGAACACAGATCAATCGAGAAAACAGGAAGAAGTTGTGTGGAACTATGAAAAAAATAAGCAAAATTTACAAACTGAGTAGTCCATGTGCAACATAAGTAACATCAAGGAACATGGGAATCAAGGTTCGCCGTGGTCCCGTGGTTAGCGTGAGCAGTTGAGGAACGTGAGGTCCCTGGTTCAAATCTTCCCTCGAGCGAAAAATTTTTTTTTCTTTATTTTCGCAAAGTTATGATCTGTCCGTTCGTTCATTGACGTCTCTGATCACTGTAATAAGTTTAGTGTACGTGTTTTGCGACAGCACCGCAAGACCGCGCGATTAGTAGACGAAAGGACGTGTCTCTCCAATGCGAACCGAAAACATTTGATCGCAAGGTCATAGGTCAACCGATTACTCCACAGGAAAACACGTCTGATATATTCTATACGACACTGGTGACGGCATGTGCATCACATGACAAGAATATGTTGTCGCCCCACCTAACTTGTACACTCTGCGAATGGGTAAAAAGATCCTTCTACCTTACTCGATTTAGGTTTTCTTATGGATGTAATAATCATAAATAAAATAAATTAAACTTTTCCCGCGATGGAAGACTTGAACGAAGGACATCTAGTTCCGCAACCGCTCACGCTAACCACGGGACTACGGCTCACCTGAGCTCACGGTATCATTGATGTTGGCTATCTTGCGCATGGACTACTCAGTTTGTATATTTTGCTTATTTTTTTCATAGTTCCACACAACTTCTTCCTGTTTTCAGGATTGATCTGTGTTCAGTTTTTCAAGGCCTAACCACTGAGCCAAGTTATAACTAAATCTGAGGGGGGTGCGATGTGGAGGTCCCCTTGTTAGTGGTACGGTGGTTCAGTGATCAGCTCGTTTTAACTTGAACATAGATCAAGCGTGAAAACAGGAAGAAGGTGTATTAAACTGTGAAAAAAGCATGATTGGAAGGGAACGGTGCAAGCTTAACAAGTACAACATTCTCAGCCACGGAATCGTCATTAAGTGGTCACGGTGTTTGACTGCCAAGCGGATGAGTAGTGTTCAAAACTCCCTCGTGCCAAGTTTTTTATTTATTTATTTTTTCACAAAATTATCAACTGTCTGTCCAGTAACTGAAGAGTTTGTTCTCTTCCTGTAGTCATGGTAATTATGAAGCAAGCAAATGTGATTAATAGTAAGAGCAGGCGAGATACCACATACACATCTCAGAGAAATGAAAATAACAAATATGTGGAAGTGAACAATGATTCAACAAAGGAACTCAAAAGTCTAAACTTTTAAAATGGATCGCTACTTCAGAAATCTTAAAAACATTGGTTTAGGTAGCTCACAGGGAAAACTGTGTGATTGTGAAACTGTTGCGTTCACTTGTTGCAGCTTATGTGACAAACTATTATGTTTTCACCATTTCCTTGGTAGTGACCACATTCACATTCATATGAACACCTAACTAGGGCTAGGAGGCATATCCCACTCACTTACCAGGTGTACAAATTAGGTGCTTCAGTACGAGATTCCTATCGTGACACGCATAATGTCACTAATGCTGTGTGTGACACGTTTTCCGGTGGAGGATTCGGTTGACTTGTCGGCTTGTCATCAAACGATTGCGGTTCCCACTCTAAACGACTTCCTTTCGACTCTCATTAAAGCATTGTGTAGAATCAACTTTCATTTTATATCTCTTCCTTATACCTCGCTGTTGCAAATGGACATTACACCACGGCACAGACATAAACGAACAGGAACGTCAGTGACCGGAAGGATAGTTCATAATTTTATGGAAAAAGAGATTGGCGTAATGGAGCTTTGAACACGGGCTCGTCCACTGTGTAGTTCATTTCCGTGGCCACTTAACCACGACACCGCAGCTTTTCGTCTGTGCTCGATGTTGTACTTCTTCAGCTTGGACCGTTCGCTGTTTCTATTTTGCTTTTTTCTTCAAAGTTCGGTATACCATCTTCCTGTTTTCATGCTTGATCTGTGTTCAGTTTTTGAAGGACTATCCAATGGGCCTTCTTACCACTAAATCTGAGGAGGGATGCGATGGGGAGTTTCCAATTTGAGAATCATAAAGCCCATCACTGTCGATTGTGAGATCATAGCATTTATTCATGCTTCTGTTGTTCTTATGGTTTACCTGTGCTGTAGGCACATACTGTAGATATGAAAATTAAAGAAAAGCTGTAATACTGGTTTCTCTGAAATTCACTAATGGATCTTGAGAGAAGACAAGTTACCCTCTAGCACCTACTTTTTCCAGCATGCGGAAAATTATTAAAGATTTTGTTAGAATCTAACACACTGTTGTGTACATAGTTCCGCGTAGTCAGCGCGTACACAACTTTCCCACTAGAGCGCGTCCCGCTAAGCACAACAGCGCAGGCGCAGCGCTCGTCCGTCTCCGCACTACGAGATGGCGCTGTCATAGAGACGGACCAAATTCTGCTTCCGCCGATCCGCGTATTAATATGTAACGCAGCAAATGAGATTGCTGCTAACGTAGAACCTTTTCTCCTCGCGGATCACACTCGCGCAGTGATACCTGAACGCGCGAGGTATTATAACGAGTGTACAGACCTCCGATTAGTCAGTCTGCATTAGTCTATAGTCAAGTTTCAGTCTGCGAATAATAAGTTTATCATATTCCTGTACATAGCCGTGAAAAGGAGGAGGAGGAGATTAGTGTTTAACGTCCCGTCGGCAACGAGGTCATTAGAGACGGAGCACAAGCTCGGGTTACCGAAGGATGTGGAAGGAAATCGGCCGTGCCCTTTCAAAGGAACCATCCCGGCATTTACCTGAAACGATTTAGGGAAATCACGGAAAACCTAAATCAGGATGGCCGGAGACGGGATTGAACCGTCGTACTCCCGAATGCGAGTCCAGTGTGCTAACCTCTGCGCCATCTCGCTCGGTAGCCATGAAGAGAAATGTATAGACACTTTGTCAAGTCTCAGAGATATGTGAGAAAAGGATTAATGTACCAAGCCCAAAGGAACTTCAGATTGTCAATTGTAAACAGCATCCAGAATCAAGTTACGTAACATCTATGATTTTTATTATTTTAATAAATGTGTGTGAAAATTAATCAAGTTCTGTTTAAAGTTGGTCACCGTCAATCTGCTACTCTAAGCATGCAAGTGGCATTTCTATTGTCTGACCTAACGGCAGAAGGTAAACGTACCACGATAAGACCACGAGACATATTGCTGACACTCGCCTGCTTCGTTAGAGCGACAAGTCAAATAATCTGATGGTGTGTGTACCGAACGTCTTACAGTACGCACACCACACACACCTTGAGCAAGACTCTAGAAAGTTAACGACCTGAGCAGACGTTGGTGGAACCTGGAAGGGCACTAAAAGCATGAGATATTTTTGTGATTCTTAGCTCGTTGAAACGGCTTGTTGGTAGTAGAAAGCAACTGGTGGCGAGTCCGTCTTGCTGGACAGGCCCAGAGCCATACAAGACAGCCTCTTGTCGAGACAGGTCTCCAGCAGAACGATGCTGTGCTACCTGTTGCGGCGCCAGCAGAAGCCTGGGCTGGGGTGACGGTCTAAAGGAATGCATCTACACAGTGTAGTAGAAACTGGGCATTGTGTGCAGAACCATATGTAATAAAAATACACAAGTTTTCTTGTTCACTGACAGTGCAAATAGGCCAGTGAATCACTTCCCCCAGCCGCCTCGGTTGTATAAGAAAAATCCGGTGTCTGAGAAACGTTTGGAGATCTTTATTACACCTCATAGCTAGGACTAACAATCTCCAAGGCATAGGCAATTTACATAAAGATCTTTGAGGTTGTACCTGTTTGCTGGCTCTATGGGAAGAGACATGACTTCGGAAAAAAATCACCACTTCCCCTTCTGCGAAAACTTAAAAAAGCTAGTAATTGGCGGTTTCCTTTCTTTCAGAGCCAAAGGTTTCCTATCTCTTTCCCTGTTCGACATCAGTTTGTGCTGCCTTGTGGGAGGGGAGATTTAGCTCCTCTAGAGCTCTGTGACTGGCTCAAGACGGTTTGAAGGCGGTGTCGTTTGTGCACTTTGCAGGAAAACGGATTATTTTCTTATGAAGAGGTGCAAAGCACTCGGGTGTCGGACTTTGGTCTGGTAAGCACTTTTGGTCGTAGTTTGTACTTGGGACCTATCCTGAGACTGACTTCACTTGCTAGTAGTTTAGGCTGGGGGGGGGGGGGGGGGGGCGTGTGGTGAAGTTCTTACTGTTCTGACAGAGTGACTTCAAACGACGCGGACTACTCGTTTGTTGAGGGCACACTTATTCGTTTTCGGTTTACCAGTATCCTTATGCGCTCTGTCGTATAAGTGAGCCGAATTGGTCCTTGGTACGACCAGCGAATGGGTGTATCACACACTGAAATTTACCGTGATTATAGGGCTGTGGTATAAATTGCGATTCGTTTGCCTGATCGCTAGATCGTGAGATTTTTCCATTTCTTTCGTGCCCGCGATCGATTCGCAGGTTCCACCCCACGTCTTACCTCTGCCGCACGTATCTCGCCAGCTGCAAGTTACATCGCCGCACGAAGTAAACAGGGTAACGTACTGCCGCTCCGATATTGTCAGGGTGTACAGATCTCAATCGCCACTTGCTCTCAGCTGCACCTATGTAGAGAAACGTCAGTAGATTTGATCCATCAAAGGCTGCTCAGCGTCAGATCAATTCAACTTGCGTTATCGACAATTTTAGAGCCAGAGTACTTGGCTCACTGATCATAGAGTGAAGGCTTTTCCGGTAGCTGTTGTCATGACTTAACACTTCCGGGCTGAGATGTCGTGGTCTATACATAAAACTCTCCTCTGACGTTTCGCCTTCGACGGCGGAAGGCATCCTCCGAGGACAAGCGACGAACTGCTTGTCCTCGGAGGATTCCTTCCGCAGTCGAAGGCGAAACGTCACGGGGGAGTTTTATATATGGACCATGGCATCTCAGCCCGAAAGTGTTAAGTACTCGACTCACTATTCACGTAGTTAAACTGTCTCCACCCAGGATCCACCCAGTAGTAAATAACCTGTTGGTTGTTTAGGGCATTTAATCGGTAACTTGTTTTGCATAATTTGTTATCTGTTTCGGGAAAATAAATGTTGTTAGTTCACTAACTTTTGCCTACATTCCCAGCCATTAAAAATATTCGCACCAGGGTCACCTTTCAGTCTTAGAGCCTAGTTTGCATTCTGGACAAGTGACCATGTTGGTAGACATTACTACAGATGGCACTTTGTGTTTGGAGTTGGTTATCTACTGTGCAAGAATCTCGTGTGCAGTGTACACATGAACTGTGTTGAATCTATTCTAAATGCTAACAGAAAATTAAAGCTGTGAGGCTGGATCATGAATCGTGCTTGGACAGCTCAGTTCGTAGAGCACTTGCCCGTGAAAAGCAACGCTTCCGAGGTCAGGTCTCGGTCCGGGTCTCTGCTTTAACCTGGCAGGAACTTTCATATACGGGATGCATTGCAACGCATTGTTCAGAAGAAATTTCCATCCCCTCGTACTCTTACGGATTTATGGACAGCCCTGCAGCATTCATGGTGTCAGTTCCCTCCAGCACTACTTCGGACATAAGCCGAGTCCATGCCACGCCGCGTTGCAGTGCTTCTGCGTGCCGCTGGGCCCTACCTTATATTAGACAGGTGTATCAATTTCTTTCGCTTTTCACTGTATACACCATCATTTCCATAGTTCACGATTCTGACGCTCTCGAATACAGGAATGCAGACACGTGCTCATGGACATCTCTCCTTTTTATACAAATCATAATACGATCTTCTAGCAAATAATCAATCTTCAAATCTGGTTTCTGAAAGACTCTGTATAATCCTTCTGTATACACTTAATGTAGAGTGCATTACGCCCACTTACCTAGTGTGGTTATGCTGTATTGATGAACGTTTTCATATACAAGCATGTAGTATACTTTACGTCAGTTCAACGTTTTTTCTCTCTGTCATTAGTAGCATATGATGACGTGTAAATAAAGTAAAAATAGATGATTTTATCAATAATTGTGGATAGGAAATGCCTCTGGAAAGCACAATAACGGACATCCCAAGCATCGATTGGAATGTGACTGCAGACGTAACAATTTTAAGAGATAATATCTACAAACAAGGACTGAATTTCGGTTTGAAGACGCAAATGTATTAATTATTTTTTATTACATCCAGTGTCAGTTGGCATTGGTCATCTCAACGCCAATTAAAAAGTCCCACACCCGACTGCGTGTCATTTAACCTAGCTGAAATCAATGATTATCATCGGTGAAAAGTCCTATAGAGGGATGGCTTCCGATGATGCAGTGTACTTCTGTGAATTTTATATTTTGTTTGAATACATAGACTTCTACGTCATTTGGTAAGGAATCATGACATCCACATTTCTTATGCACTTCCCTATGCCGGTATGAAATGTAGAAAAGTCAAATAGTAGATCACGAACCGCTCTTTCAGTTGTCTCTCGTACTGTCGTCGAATATCTTTAAACGGAAGTAATTCGCTTCTTGCTGAGATGGTATCACGCATGATGGAAATTCTAATCATGTTCTGAACATACTGTAGTCGCTACTATATCATTACCACTATTATTACTATTACTATTGTTGTAACGTTTATTTTTGTGTAGCAACTCTGTACTAAACACTTTGTGTTGGTTACTAAGGTTGCGTGCTTGTGTAATCTGTGTATTGCAGCACTACTGTTTGTTCATATGTGAGCCAACCATACAAAGAGACGTCGAGTGTGCTGAAAGTACTCTGAAACTGAAGCACTAGCACTGCACGTAAGACAGTGAAATCAAGCTGTAGAACTTAATATCAGAAGAGAGATACTCTTTAAGAATAATTGGTTAGACTTGAGAAAGGGCACGAAGGCCAGGTGAAGTAAGTACGTCAGTTGAGTAAATAAACAACCGACCATTATACGTCTGTCATATAAAAAATGGTTCAAATGGCTCTACGCCCTATGGGACTTAACATCTCAGGTCATCAGTCGCCTAGACTCAAAACTACCTAAACCTAACCTAACCTAAGGATATTACACGCATCTATGCCCGAGGCAGGATTCGAACCTTCGACCGTAGCAGCAGCAGTACGGTTCCGGACTGAAGCGCCTAGAACCGCTCGGCCTCAGCGGCCGGCGTCATATAACTACTGTAGACGTTGCGTCTCCCTTGTTACTATTTGAAATGAACAGGACGTTATCGTTTGAATAATTGCTTCTGTAACGATAATAGTAAATTAGGTACTATTTTATACTTTTGACAAAATTAGCTGCATATTGTTTATTTATTGCTGACTATACAAGCTACGACAAGCTTGTTTCGGCTTATGTGAGCATATGGCCATTACCATTTGTTCCTGTTGACTTTACTTCTATATGCCATTTCATTCTACGTATATGTAATAGTACTTTGAGATATTATGTTATACTTACGTCCAGATCGAGTGACGTCCATAAATTATTGTGGAGCTTAAGATCTTTTATGTTGTTAACATAGGTCACGTATTTTCTTTCTGTAGAAGAATAACAGTGAAAGTTCACAATAGTTTTTGACAGTTACGACTGACCGTTCCACTGCCAGTGTAACAGTAGGCCTCTATTAAGATGTTATCTTTCATTATACTGACATCTAAATGAAGTCAATAAATCATCTTAGAACGTAAGTTATTTTATAGTTACGTTGTTAACACAGATCACGTATTTAGCTTCATGTTGTTCTTTTACGGTTGTACCATGAAAAATTATTCCAATGACGTTGTATGTTTACAAGTACCTTATATCTTAAACACTAAGAGACTTTTTTTGCCAGAGATACTGTCCATTATGTAGATATGCGATCTTAATGGTGCCTATTGTTTTTTATTTATCGTGTTAAATTATCTGGAAACCTTACTAAGATAATAGGAAAAGAAAACGATTCAGCACAAAAGGCTGATCATAAACTCACGTAGTCAACAGCTAGTTATGTCAAAAGTACAAAGACAATGAACATTGTTCACAAGGCTGTTGTCTATAAGAACATCAATTGTAGCAGCAACTCACACTTTTCTACCACACTGTATTACATCGCACCCAAAAGGAAAGAAAAAAAGAGTGAATCTAATGAAACACTCTGAAGAATTTCTGAGTAACATCCCAGAAGCGCTCCATTGTGTTAAGTTGTTGCTTTGTCTGTTGCTTTGTCTGTTACTTTATTGAGTTTCTTGAGGGCACCCTTCCTCTTAATTCTAAGGCCTTTTGGTATCATCCCAGGCTATTACTTCTAAGGCGTGTCACAAGTTGGGAAACAGCTTTGCAGAAACGCCTTCGTCGGCCTCTTCCGTTAACTTCGTTCGCTTCTTAAGTGCGCACATTTTTCAGGCTACAAGAGAAGCAACGATTCTCGCCAGCTAAGTTTTCAGCGTCACCTCTCTGAGACAGAACGTGTAGTGTCAATTCCACTTAAGATCTTATATGAAGAATGCTGAAATGAAAACATACAAAATGTCGTAACAACCGAACCGGTTGAAATTACTACGCTTTGAGATAGTGTGGTGTCACCGCCAGACACCACACTTGCTAGGTGGTAGCCTTTAAATCGGCCGCGGTCCGTTAGTATACGTCGGACCCGCGTGTCGCCACTGTCAGTGATTGCAGACCGAACGCCGCCACACGGCAGGTCTAGAGAGACTTCCAAGCACTCGCCCCAGTTGTACAGCCGACTTTGCTAGCGATGTTTCACTGACAACTTACGCTCTCATTTGCCGAGACGATAGTTAGCATAGTCTTCAGCTACGTCATTTGCTACGACCTAGCAAGGCGCCATTATCATTTGCTATTTACCTTGTGATGCATGTACCGTCAGACCGATGTTCACCAATTATGGATTAAAGTTAAGTATTCCAGAAGCTACGTACCTTTTTTGCTAGTATCTATTCCTCTAACTGTTCCAGACCTCACGCCAGCCTGCGTGAGCCTAAACGCGTGCCTTTCGGCTTCCTCTCATAGTGGCTTGGCTGTCTTGCCAAGTCACAACAGATAGCTTAGTCAGACATCGAGGGATGATAATGTAGTGTCACCACTTCCCCCTGAAAAATTGAAAGCTGTGCCCTCAGCAGGCAAGTTGACGCTCGCCATCTTTCTGGACGTACGAGGTCCGAGACTCTTTGAATTCCTCGAGAACGGAAAAACCGTTGATAATGTCCTTCATTGTGAGACACTCCATAGTCCTCGCAAGTCCATCAAGAGGAAACGGTCTGGGCTGCATGTGGTGGAAGAGCTACCGCTCAGCGTTAACGCGTGTCAACACCACTCCTAGGTCACACAAAATGTAACGGCCAAAGTCAGCTGATGACAGACTGAGCATCCGCGCTATGACCTGGACGTGTCGCACTGTGAGTTCCGTGTGCTTCGACAAAGAAGAAGAAGAAAAGCAAAAGCCCATAGTAAAGCGCTTCAGTCGGACAATGAACTAAAGGACTCGGTGGAGGGCTGGCTCCTGTCACATCCATCGGAATTCTGGTAACAGGGAGCGAATCCTTCTGCTCGTGAAACAGTGGGATATGTGTGTTCAGGTCTCTGCTGATTACTTTTGTATAGAGACTTCAGTTTTACCCAAAATGTTGCTTGTACGTTTTCCTTTGAACATCCCCCATACATAATAACATACGCACTCTCTAAATGGATCTGTTCATTCTGGTTCTCCATGGAAAAGTCTTCTTACGTAATAGTAGCCTCTGCTGTGAAAACTGCCAACGATCGGTTAATTGAAAGCAGTTCTTAATTCACTTTCTTCCTCCTCAGTTTTATTGATCCCGCACACTTGAGCATTATTCTAGAATGAGTAGCACAAGTGTTTTCTAATCAATGTCCTTTGTAGATTGACTGCATTCTCGTATTATCAGACCTATGTACAGATGTCTTCCACCTGACTCACTGATACTGTAGTCAGAAATGCTTTTTCAGCGTTTTGTGAAGTGAATCTTTCTATGTTTCTGAACTTTTAAGCAAGTTGCCAGTCTTCACACCACTTCGAAATCGTATCCGTATCTGTCCAAATGTTTCTCCGGCTGTTTTCAGATAGTACCTCTTTATAGGTGCTTGAGATAGATGATATCAGTTTTTTGTTGTTTTCACGGAATAGGAAATGGAAGGAGAAAAAAAAAGGGGTCACTTTAAGTGAGCGTCAGCAATTCCCGAAGGAATAGTAAGTGTATGCTGTAAGAGGAAAGAGTACTCTTTGCTGCATCTAACGGCGTGTTTCAAAGTAATCCCGATTGTCTCTCATGTATGCAATTCCGTTGTTGGGAGTGTACTGCTAAAAAAGCGCGCGCGCACACACACACACACACACACACACACACACACGTGAAATCATAGCTATAGCTGTCTTGAATGTCACACAAGTCAGTTCAAGACCTTCTGGAAGGTTCGGAGAGGCAGGTACCACGCCACTCATTTGTAAAATGGTTCAAATGGCTCTGCCCACTATGGGACTTTACTTCTGAGGTCATCAGTCCCCTAGAACTTAGAACTACGTAAACCTAACTAACCTAAGGACATCACATACATCCATGCCCGAGGCAGGATTCGAACCTTCGATCGTAGCGGTCGCGCGATTCCAGACTGTAGCGCCTAGAACCGCTCGGCCCACTCATTTGTAAACCAACCCGATACCAGGTCAAGCATAAGGACTAATTCCAACTATTTTTTCAAGATAGTATTCTGCAAAACTTACGACAGCCTTAGTAGTTTCTAATACTCTGGCCTAACTGAGAATCAACGGTCTGTTCGCTAGATGCTTAACAGTGAAAAACTGGCCCTGAAATGTGTGATTAGTATTAATGACATAGAAGCATGAAAGAGAGGAAAGACAGCGTTCTGCAAAGAAGAAATCCGCTTCACCGCACATGCGACGGTAAGGAATACGGTTGTTGTTACTGTTGTTGTTGTTGTTATTGTTGTGGTCTTTAGTCCAGAGGCTGGTTTGATGCAGGTCTCCATGCTACTCTATCCTGTGCAGACCTCTTCACCTCCAAATAACTAATGCAACGTACATCCTTCTGAATCTGTACACTGTATTCAGTTATTGGTCTCCCTCTACGCTTTTTAACCCCCACACTTCCCTCAAATAGTAAACTGGTGATCCCTTAACGTCTCAGAATTAGTCCAATCATCCGATCCTTTCTTTTAGCAAGGTTGTGCCACAAATTACTTTCCTTCCTAGTTCCATTCAGTACCTTCTCATTAGTTACACGACACATTGTCATCGTTTATCGTCCGCACGTGGCTACGCTCCAGACAAATAAATTCAGGAAAGTCTTCCTAACACTTAAGTCTTCATTTGATGTTAACAAATTTCACTTCTTCAGAAACACCTTTCCTGCAACTGCAAGCGTACATTTTATATCCCCTCTGCTTCGGCCGTCATCAATTACTTTGCTGCGGAGTAATGGGACTCATCTACAGTTTAAAGTGTCATGTTCCCTAAGCTAATTTCTTAGCATCACCTGATGTAATTCGACTTCATTCCTTTATCCCTGTTTTGCTTTTGTTGATGTTCATCTCATATCCTGCACTCATGGCACTGTCCATTCTGTTCAACTGCTCTTGCCAGTTCTTCGTTGTCTCTGACAGAATTGAATTACTCAACATGCCAATGTCATCGGCAAACCTCAAAAATTTTATTTTTTCTCCCTGAACTTCAATTCCTACTCCAAAATTTTCTTTGGTTTCCTTTACCACTTACTCAGTGTACAGACTGAATAATATGAGGGATAGACTACAGCCCTATCCCTTCTAAATGACTGCTTCCCTTTCATGCCCCTTGACTACTTTCAGTGATATTATGACTGCTAAAGTGAAACAACTAAACTCTATATCTACATTTATGCTTCGTAATCCATCCTGTCGGCTGTTGTGGAGTGCGCTGCTTGTACGATGGTCATTTCTGCGAACTATCACTTTTATTGAGTGGTACTTAAGATAGGTAAATAAATTAGTGAAATCAATGTGAAGTGAAGTAGAAATTAGAAAATAAATGAAAACTTAGTTTAGTTTGAAAGAGTTACACCCTGGCAAACAGCGGGCAGAGCAGCAGTGGCAACGACCGGCGCTTGCAGGTCAGCACGTTCAGGAGAAGTCATCGCCCTCCCCACATAAGCGGAAGCTGTCGATTCATCCGTCAGGGCATCGCCCGACCTGAACACGTGTTTCTCAGTTGTCACATATGATCAAAGGCGCTCGCCTACATTCCAGGAGCCAATGACCGACGTTAAGAAGATTCTTCGAGAAGCTTTTCAACGTGACAGAAGAGGCAATGACCGTGAAGTTGTTCACCTCCAGTGAACTGAAGTAAATAAATATGCAAGACACAGTGGGCTCAACAGTAGTTTTCAGTTCAGTTTCGGTTCGAGTTCAGTTCCAGTAGAGTTCAGTCGGTGCTGTAGACCGTCGTGCAGGAAGAGACTACATCGTACACAGAAGCACCAAGTTCGCCGCTGTAATGGAATATCAAGCAACAGCCTCGCCGCCAGAAGACAGAAGGTATTAGATTCTTACATACCCAGGTGACTCGTGAGGACGGGAAGGAGATGGCCTCACATCAGCAGTTACCTGTGAGCTGGTGATGGAGGTCTGGGAGCCGAAGACTGGCAAGCAGGAGTCCGTTGTTTGAGTCCGGGACGCTGGCCTGAACCCGCCGCGCCGCTCCGCTGGCCGACGCACAACACTGACACACGCGGCCACATACAAAAGAGAAACACTGAGACGCCACATCCAAGGTATCACCATCCGATTCACGACCTCGTGCCCAATAATTAAATGGGCCATCTCACGATGCGCGTCTCCAGTTACACACCGCCGCGCGTAATCAGACGCCGCCGATCACGCAGCAAAAGGCTTTGCAAACGACACAGCTGCCGCTCTCCCAGCCAGAATGAAAGTTATCTTATGAAAAAATGCTGTTTCATTCTATCTCATACCCGAGCCAAGGAAGAACCCACACTGTCCACATGTTGTTAATAGAGAAAAAGTAATTTATTTAGTCTTTTTCACCCTGACATAATGTTTTAGAATCAAATGCCCTTTGCAGTAATGCTCATCCTGAGAATTGATTAGCATCAAAAGAGGTTACCCAGTTACACTTTTAACCTCACCTTGCGCCTACTTGCACACACGACAAAATAAATGAATAAATAAAATAAAAAATAAAAATGAATACGCACCGCGAAGATGTTACCCGATGAGGCAGACGTCAGTAGAGGTGATGTACATGTACAGATAAACAAATGATTACAGCCGGCCGCGGTGGTCTAGCGGTTCTAGGCGCGCAGTCCGGAACCGCGCGACTGCTACGGTCGCAGGTTCGAATCCTGCATCGGGCATGGATGTGTGTGATGTCCTTAGGTTAGTTAGTTTTAAGTAGTTCTAAGTTCTAGGGGACTGATGACAGCAGTAGATAAGTCCCATAGTGCTCAGAGCCCAATGATTGCAGTTGCAGAACAACTGAATGAGTCATTCAAGAGAAAGAGCTTCATAAATGTAGTACGTCAGTAACACGTTGGTATCACTTCTGGCCATTATGCAAGCAGTTATTCGACTTGGCATTGTTTGAACAGGTTGTTAATGGTCCTTCTGAGCGACAAAAAAAAAAAGAAAGAAGTACACCACTGGAAGAGGCCTTGAACGCCCTAGATACCTATCTTCGCCGCCATGCCATCCTCAGCGCTTAGGCGGCAGCGGATGTGGATATGGAGGGGTATGTGGTCAGCACACCTCTCTCACGGGCATTGTCAGTTTCCGTGACCTCCTGAGGGATACTGTGTTAAATTCTGTCCAACTGGTGCACTACATCGTCAAAATTCCGAGCAGGTTGGAGAGCCCGGCCCATAACGCTCCAAACGTTCTCAATTGGGAAGATATCCGGTGACGTTGCTGGCCAAAGTAAGGTTTGGCAAGCACTAAGAGAATCTGTAGACACTCTCGCGATGCGGGGGCGGGCGTTATCTTGTTGAAGCCCAGCATAGCTTGCGATAAATATCAACGATGTACCGCTGCGCTGTAAGGGTACCACGGACGAAGGCCAAAGGGCTCCGGCTACGCAACGAAATGGCACCTAGACCATGACTCCTGGTGTCAGGTGGAATGGCGTGCGACAGTCTGTTTGATAACCGACTGCCGTCCACGGCGTCTCCAGGCGGAGGTCACTTCGAAGTGGAACTCGTCACTGAAGATAATTCAACTCCGATCAATGAGATTCCAGGCCTCGTACCTCTCTCTGTTAGAAATAAAACAATCGTGGGTACCATGCACTTTTCAATCAAATTACAAGCTAGGGATTATATTCCGTGCGCAACTGCATAAGGCGCCATCCGAAAGTCAAGGAAAACAGCATCAAAGTGGTCGCCGGTAATTTATTGATTTCTGGCCCTCGCAGGCAAACAGGGCGAGCTGGGTTTCACACATTCATTGTTTGTACTACCCACATCGATTCATTAAGAGGAGATTTTTATGTCCGAAAGCGCAATAATACGCTGAAACAGAACGTCTTCATAGCTTCGACACACCGACGCCAGCGATATGAGAGTTTAGTTCTATGCATCTGTTCGATGACAGTTCTTGAAAACGAGACCCGTCTGCGAATTTTTCAAATTATTTTGTTCACTTTGGTCCTCTATCGACTTGCAGTAGACTTCTATTTGAAGAGAATCAAGTATTTTTGCGAGTTAACGTTATGTACAGCAAAGGCACCCATACGATAATTTGTGGGTGGGGGACTAGACCTGGGGGTAAGAAAGACGAATGGCGACTTCTAAGTACTCATAAAAAAATCCAGTGCCAACTCCGTTAAAAACTTGAGCAATACCGTATTTAAATTATATTCTTGAAAGAAAAACACATAACTACAGCCGTTATTTCCAATCTCTGAAGGATCGGTTGCGGGGGGAGGGTGGGGGGGGGGGCGAGGGGAGGGGGGGAACGAAGGTGACCCCTTTGGCCACGGGTATGGGCGGTGCTGTATACAGACACGTCTGGTCATGGCGTCCTGATGTTGTGGGGCATCTCAATGGAGGTCTGAATTATACTGTCATAAAGGAGGTAGGAAGTTACAGCGTTATCAACAACTTATTAAAGGTTCAAAAATGGTTCAAATGGCTCTGAGCAGTATGGGACTTAACATCTTAGGTCATCAGTCCCCTAGAACTTAGAACTACTTAAACCTAACTAACCTATGGACATCACACACATCCATGCCCGAGGCAGGATTCGAACCTGCGACCGTAGCAGTCCCGCGGTTCCGGACTGCAGCGCCTTGAACCGCAAGACCACCGCGGCCGGCACTTATTAAAGGTGTAGTTGGTCCATACGTCCTCCTAAAGGGTGACACCGAGCTATTCTAGCAGAGGATCTGACGCAGCGAATGACCATCGACCTGAATTCTGTAAAGAAGCTCTGTAGTACAAGAAGCCAACCTAGAACTCAGGGAGAGGTTGCGCTGTGGTAAGACACAGGACACGAATTCATGAAGATGGCGCTGTATCAGAGCGCCAGTCACATTTGTTCTTCGTGCTTTCTGTTGAGTGCTTAAGGCGATTTCTGGGACGGTGTCTTTAAAACGGTGGGGCTGCATTTCTCCCCCAACCATCTCAAATGTAGCCTTGTTTTACGTCGCTATGACCCACATCGTCAGCGACACGTTACATTAATGTTTCTTCTTTTTTTTAATCTAAGGTGCATAACTGTTTCTAGGAGAATGGGGACGACTGTCAGAGCAGCTCTTGAACCACTTCAGAGGCGATATGTCACGTCGCTGTGGACCATGTGTGCCAACTACGAGGACTTACAGTGGTAGGACAGAAATATGGAAACACAGCTAGAGAATGGTGGAACATAAATAAAGGTGCTAGCGAAGTCTGGTGGGCGCCTCTTTGTATTTAAACAGGAATGGCACCCGTGCAATGTCCTCAATCCGTCAGTGTGGCCAGCACAGTGTCCTGTGTGGTTGTGAGTGTATTATGTGGGAGCTATGTGACTTCGAACTTGCACCAGCGACAGTCCAGCAGTTGTCAACCAGCGTGGTGTAGGATGCGAACGAACTACTACAACTCTTTACCAACCTTCTGCTCACCATGGTAGCACGTTACAGAGCACGCAGTGCCGGCCGTTGTGGTCATACACTCTATGAAGAACCATGTCCATCCTTTCGTAACGTCCAGGGGACCATCATGATTGGCGGTGGCTTCAGTTAAATTATTGCCTTGGAACGAAAGTGTGATATCCGTTCGTCTCATTGTGTATTTCTTTCAGTTACGAGGGATATTCAATAAAGAATGTTCATAATTTTTTATGGTCGAAATTTCTCGCGTAAAAATTTAATCTTATGATATTCTGTTACCTTAATGTGCAACAAACACGCCGTGGTAGTTTCATTGTTGGGACTCCTGTTTCCCGCCTGTGAGGGCAGGTAAGGTCAGTTATGTTCAGTATCACATACCGCTGCATGGAGTTAACACGCGAGTATCAATATGCGGCTTTGAAATTCTGCTTTCGTCTCAACAAATCTTCAGCTGAGGCCTGTACAGTGTTACAGAAGGTGTATGGAGAGTCTGTTCTTCCCTACAGCACAGCTCAATGCTGGTTTAAAATAATTAAAGAGGGGAGACAATCAATTTCAAAGGAAGGTAGACCCGGTGCTCCAGTTACTGCTCTTAAGGAATAAAACGTCAAAACGGCTGCTGTCATTGTGAGAGAGGATCGACGAATTACCTTAAGATCACTTTCTGAAATACTGAATATTTCATTGGGTGCGACGCACACGTTAGTGACAGAAAAATTAAAAGAAAATGGCTCTGAGCACTATGGGACTTAATATCTTTGGTCATCAGTCCCCTAGAACTTAGAACTACTTAAACCTAACTAACCTAAGGACATCACACACATCCATGCCCGAGGCAGGATTCGAACCTGCGACCGTAGCACAGAAAAATTACACATGACAAGTGTTGGTACGAGATGGGTTCCAAAAATGTTGATTCCCGAACAAAAGGACATTCGCGTGCAGGTCTGCGTGCATTTAAAGTTGATGTTACAGGAAGATCTGGAGTTTATTTCAAATTTAATAACTACTGATACAACTTGGCTACATAATTTTGATCCTGAAAACAAACAGCAAAGCTCAGTGAGGAAATCTCCTTCATCACCAACCCCAAGAAAAGCAATTGTGGTTGCTTCTGCTGGGAAAGTTATGGTCATCTCATTCTTTGATATTCAAATGGTTCAAATGGCTCTGAGCACTATGGGACTTAACATCCATGGTCATCAGTCCCCTAGAACTTAGAACTACTTAATCCTAACTAACCTAAGGACAGCGCACAACACCCAGCCATCACGAGGCAGAGAAAATCCCTGACCCCGCCGGGAATCGAACCCGGGAACCCGGGTGTCTTTGATATTCATGAAATGGTTAATCAGCGTGTTGTATCTGCACACCCATCAGTAACTGGACAATACTACAAGGATATCCTCAAAACATTGCAAGTCCAAACCAGGCGCAAAAGACCAAATTTCTGTGAAGCAAGCTGAATGCTGCACCACGATAATGCTGGCCGCATGTTGCCAATGCTGTTGTTGAATATCTTGCAAAAATCAACGTAAAGTGCATCCCTCACCCTCCCTATAGTCCGGATTTAGCCCCATGTGACTTTTTCTGTTCCCTAACATGAAGAACTACCTTCGTGGGAGGCATTATCAATCATCAGAAACAGTGGTGAAGACTGCGAGGTGATTTTGAAGGACCTCTCAAAAAATAGTTTCCAGCATGTATTTGAAAGCTGAGAGAAACGCAGGGACAAGTGCATCGCATTGATGGGAGACTACTTTGAGAAGGGCCATCAAAATTATGAGGATGAGTAAAGGTATGTTGTAAAAAAAAATTATGATCATTCTTTATTGAACAGCTCACGTACCTTCTTCACTATACTGGTAGTGTAGCAGGTTTCATAAAGCAATGTTAGATGACAATGTTATACAATACGAAAGCTACTTTCCTCCTAAAGTTTTAGACACCAATGTAATACATTTGATTTAAAGTGAGAGGCAAACGAAGTTCTGATAAAGGAATATGTAAGTAAAAATTGAGCTTGGGTATGGTACCAAAATATGAACATAAAATTTGTTATTTCAAATAGAAAATTCATTCATTTTACATACATTTCCGTTAGTGAAGGGATCGATACTGTAAATATGCTGAAAAAGATGCTAGTATCAGGCAATTTACTGTTAAATAACTTCGTAAACTGGGTCTCTCTCTCAACTCTGACTTTGCCAACCACTCAAAAGCCACGAAAACCCAATTTGGGTGAAAAGATTACGTTGATAGAAACGAAAACGGAATGAAGTCTCTCTCTCTCTCTCTCTCTCTCTCTCTCTCTCTCTCTCTCTGTCTCTCTTTGTGTGTGTGTGTGTGTGTGTGTGTGTGTGTGTGTGTCCTCTCACCCGTACGAGAGCAGTGGCCACGTTAGACACTGTGTGTGTTCCAATTTGCTCCTTCCCGCGGTAGTGCTCTGTGTTAATCTTGCCGTGGAACTGGAACGATGATGGCGGAATCGAATTTCGTATGGTTAGCTGTTGACAGACGCCATGCTCGGCGTCTACGCTGACGAGCCCACGGATCGAAAATTACTGCGCTCTAATCAAAGCCCCGAAACCCAAATCTGCCTCCCAGTTTAGCGCCCGCGTCATTTGATTCCCGTTTTAATCGGCAGGATATCGTGAGGCGGGAGAGCGCGACTGGATTCGTAATTGAAATGTTGATTAACTGTCGCTGCAGTTGAGCGAGAGAAGGTGTGTAATACAGCGCTATTGTCAGATCATAGCTGAGCCGGTACTACAAGGAGACATGGGGTGCGCCAGATGTATTTCAATATCGTGTCGCTAGGAATACCCATTCGAGAGTAAAACCTTATTTGCTTCTATTGTTTTTATAGATATATATCTACTTCCAGCAGTTACAGAACAAGATATCTGAATGAGATGTATTTTCTCCTCACTACTATTATTTGGCAGAAAATTTAATCTTTTGAAATAATTCATAGTGATTATATGTCATAGGGAGCAAGATTAAGGATAACAAATAACGTAAGCTTTATACGACAATAATGAAAAGTTACTATAACTGCTCGGATTCGTTCAATGGTGAGGTAGGCTGGTAGAGCACCCTAAATTCTCTCCACACATAAAATAACTGAAAATTTTTATCGCTCTTTCCTTAAAGTTTTCATAACAGGTCGGACTGACAGGACAACATTTAGTTAGCCAGATTAAGGTTTCCATGATTTCCCTAAATCGATTAGGCAAATGCCAGGATATTTCCTTAGAAAAGGCATAGCCAATTTTCTTTCCCATCATTCCTCAATTCGACCCTGTGTTCTGGCTCTAATGTCGTGCTTGTCAGTGGGAAATTGAACAATAATCTGCCTTCTTCCTTCCTTCGAATCTGAGACATTCGCATTTTAGGGACAAACTATCCAATCTTGAACCATAACCTGCCAATACCTTTCTTCTACTGTGCAAACAGCCATAGCTGTCAAGATTTGTTAATATTAGAGGTCAAACGTTATTGATATTAAAAGTGTCATGGCCACTAGAAAGAGAGGACAAGTAAAGTACAGGCAGGATGCTAAGGAAGTATATTTCATATGACAGGAGCAAGTAGAGAAAACATGTGCAACAGTTAGCACACCCCAGGAAAAAGTGGTAGGCTGCCCGAGTCACAATAACTGCTTGAGCAACAAGCAATGGAAATAGCCATTGCCACCTCTCTGAGGTCAAAACAGGGAAGTGCTGGCCCATGTGAGTCGTTCGTAGACTGAGATCTGACAAGCTTCCTGAAAAAATTCTGTCACTAAAAGCACCTTAACTGGTGGCAGGGGAAGCTACACTGCCCCCTGCGACCGCTATGGTCGCAGGTTCGAATCATGCCTCGGGCATGGATGTGTGTGATGTTGTTAGGTTACTTAGGTTTATGTAGTTCTAAGTTCTAAGGGACTGATGACCTCAGAAGTTAAGTCCCATAGTGCTTAGAGCCATTTGAATTATGTAACTTGTATGGATTACTTTTCGGCTGCGTTCATTTGAAATGAATAAATATGTGGCAGCAGTACAAAAGTTTCTTACAGTTCTAAAAAGTCATCAATCACAATATTTTTTTAATCTTACATCTAATTTTGTATTGTCCTTTAAATTCGAAATCTAGTCCATTGCAGCATTCTCTTCCATTAGATTTCCATCAGTTGTGTGAAGCCTATTATAAATTTTTTTCTTTGCAGAAACAAGCGTTTTGTGGCACGCCACCGTGGACGTCTGTCTCTGACATGCAGAGATATGTTTCTTCTAATGAAGCAGGCAGTGGTCTTCCACTAACTGACATTTTCGTTGCTGTCCCAGCCGCAAATCCACAAGAATTAAGCAGGTGGTTCACGTAGTTACTTGTGCTCGCAAAATACAAGTGTACATGACGCCACTCCGAGCCGAGGCTGTGCATGCTCCAACCTGCAGGGCACCTGATGGAACAGCCTGGTCTAGTGAGTGGAATTAGTAAATTTTTGCTTCTAGCAATGTTTGTAATTCGGCATAGGTGCTAGGGACTCAGGAGTGGCTTGGATCTATATGAACCAAAAAATTTTTCCTGCTAGCCTGTAGGTGCAAATACGCCACCGGTAAGCCTATTGTCGCGTAGTACTCCCCTACTTTCATGTTTGAGAATAGATCATTTGGATTAGAAATCCAATAACAGTCAAGAAATGATTGAGACAGAACGATAAACGAGTCCAAGTTACAAGTATTTAATTTTTCATTCGATGACTAGTTTCGGCCGAGACCCATTATCAGATCAACATAACAAAGTCGAAAATGGCGTTTCTGAAAATATCGAAAATTGTGTAATGTACATTACAGTGCTTACTGATAATTATCGGGTGGTTATTGTGGTGTCACCGCCAGACACCACACTTGCTAGGTGGTAGCCTTTAAATCGGCCGCGGTCCATTAGTATACGTCGGACCCGCGTGTCGCCACTGTCAGTGATTGCAGACCGAGCGCCACCACACGGCAGATCTAGAGAGACTTACTAGCACTCTCCCCAGTTGTACAGCCGACTTAGCCAGAGATTGATCACTGACAACTACGCTCTCATTTGCCGAGACGATAGTTAGCATAGCCTCCAGCTACGTCATTTGCTACGACCTAGCAAGACGCCATAGCAGTTGATATTGAGATTATAACATGTGCCGTCAAGAGCGATGTACACCAATTGTGGATTAAAGTTAAGTATATCAACTACGTACTTTATTTGCTACTATTAATTCCCTTAACTGTTCCAGACCTCATGCCAGTCAGCGTGTAATTAAACGCGTGCATTTCGGCCTCCTCTAGTAACACAGTGTTGGCTCTTCTGCCAACACTGCAGTTATAATTAAAGTTTCCCTGTTTAACACGTTATAACGTGGAAACTAATTACCGTACGAGTATCAAACTTCGTAGCATTAATGTCCAGGGTATGGGGTGCATGATTTCCATGCGTCAAAGCGCCACCAGGTCCCGTGATCAGTCATAGTGATTCATAGTCTCACACACCTCAACAGTCTCAGTGCATTTGTTGAAGTGTCAACATGAGCTTGGACAAAACAAGCAGGCCATTACTGGTGAAGCTCTATTATCAAAACAAAAGTAGTGCTCCAGCTGCAGTTCCAGAATATCACTGGCTGAAAAAATCACGGAAGAATGCACTTTCTCACCTGCTGTGCGAAGCATGATGAAGAAGTTCGAATCAACTAGAGAACTGGGCGTCGCTCCAGGAAGAGGCCGACGACCTGTTGCAGCACAGGTAGTTGATCAAACTGCTGTTGCTATGGCAGACAACGCTGCGCGCAATTCCCGATCGTCAGGCAGTGCGCGCGCTGTCATGACTCTTGAACGTCCCTTGGTCCATTGTACAGGGCTATTACAAATGATTGAAGCGATTTCATAAATTCACTGTAGCTCCATTCATTGACATATGGTCACGACACACTACAGATACGTAGAAAAACTCATAAAGTTTTGTTCGGCTGAAGCCGCACTTCAGGTTTCTGCCGCCAGAGCGCTCGAGAGCGCAGTGAGACAAAATGGCGACAGGAGCCGAGAAAGCGTATGTCGTGCTTGAAATGCACTCACATCAGTCAGTCATAACAGTGCAACGACACTTCAGCACGAAGTTCAACAAAGATCCACCAACTCCTAACTCCATTCGGCGATGGTATGCGCAGTTTAAAGCTTCTGGATGCTTCTGTAAGGGGAAATCAACGGGTCGGCCTGCAGTGAGCGAAGAAACGGTTGAACGCGTGCGGGCAAGTTTCACGCGTAGCCCGCGGACGTCGACGAATAAAGCAAGCAGGGAGCTAAACGTACTACAGCACACGGTTTTGAAAATCTTACGGAAAAGGTTAAAGCTGAAGCCTTACCGTTTACAATTGCTACAAGCCCTGACACCCGATGACAAAGTCAAACGCTTTGAATTTTCGCCGCGGTTGCAACAGCTCATGGAAGAGGATGCGTTCAGTGCGAAACTTGTTTTCAGTGATGAAGCAACATTTTTTCTTAATGGTGAAGTGAACAGACACAATGTGCCAATCTGGGCGGTAGAGAATCCTCACGCATTCGTGCAGCAAATTCGCAATTCACCAAACGTTAACGTGTTTTGTGCAATTTCACGGTTTAAAGTTTACGGCCCCTTTTTCTTCTGCGAAAAAACGTTACAGGACACGTGTATCTGGACATGCTGGAAAATTGGCTCATGCCACAACTGGAGACCGACAGCGCCGACTTCATCTTTCAACAGGATGGTGCTCCACCGCACTTCCATCATGATGTTCGGCATTTCTTAAACAGGAGATTGGAAAACCGATGGATCGGTCGTGGTGGAGATCATGATCAGCAATTCGTGTCATGGCCTCCACGCTCTCCCGACTTAACCCCATGCGATTTCTTTCTGTGGGGTTATGTGAAAGATTCAGTGTTTAAACCTCCTCTACCAAGAAACGTGCCAGAACTGCGAGCTCGCATCAACGATGCTTTCGAACTCACTGATGGGGACATGCTGCGCCGAGTGTGGGAGGAACCTGATTATTGGCTTGATGTCTGCCGAATAACTAAAGGGGCATATATCGAACATTTGTGAATGCCTAAAAAAACTTTTTGAGTTTTTGTATGTGTGTGCAAAGCATTGTGAAAATATCTCAAATAATAAAGTTATTGCAGAGCTGTGAAATCGCTTCAATCATTTGTTATAACCCTGTACAGAAGGTGCTTCGAACCATTCTCAAGTAATATCCGTACAACATCCATATCGTACAGCAGCTTGTGCTACAGAACGCACAACGACCTGTCGACTTCGATCTCTACTTTGCTCCAAGGAGGGTTGGCCCTGGAACATCCTACGGACAGACGATACCAATTTTTCTCTGAGGTGAACACACAGAATTGCCGAATCTGGGAATCTTCACGTGCAGTCACTGTGCACCAAAGTCCTCTGTAGGGTGAACGTGTCACCGTATGGTGCGGCTTCAAGACTTACGTTCTTCATTAGACATGATGCTTTTTCGGACAGGTTAGCGCTCAGAAACCAAAGACGTGCTGTGTGACTGGCCAGCGTTACTGCGACATGCTTCGCCAGCATACCAGCCCTACAGTAGAGGGACGCATAGAACAGAACAGTTTCCATGCAAGATATTGTCCCACCGCACATCGCTCGTGAAGTTCGCCTGCTTCTCCGAAACACATTTGGAAACGATCGAATTATCTGCCCATCATTTCCAAGTGTTTGGAGGGCACGATCACGTCACTCCAAATGGTTTAAATGGCTCTGAGCACTACGGGACTCAACTGCTGTGGTCATAAGTCCCCTAGAACTTAGAACTACTTAAACCTAACTAACCTAAGGACATCACACACATCCACGCCCGAGGCTGGATTTGAACCTGCGTCCGTAGCGGTCGTGCGGTTCCAGACTGTAGCGCCTTTAACCGCTCGGCTACTCCGGCCGGCCACGTCACTCCCTGTGATTTCTGGTTGCGGGGCCACCTGAGAGACAGGGTTTACTAGGGGAACATTCACACACTGATGATCTGAAGCGCAGCTTATGAAGAGGTACGCAGCATAAATACGGCCATGCATCGTTCTGGTGTGCAAAATGCCATCCTGCGTTTTCAGAATCTTCTCGACACTTATGGGTGCCATATTGAGGCCCTTTTGCAGCCGTAATGGTACCGGTATGTAATGGTATGATGTTCCGTAGCAGTACCTTAAAACTGTTTCAATTGAATTGATTCTGCATTATTTCTCTTCCCCATGTCTTTGACCTTAATGCTACCAAGTTTTGTTCTCGTACGGTAATTAGTTTCTGTGTTATAACGTGTTAAGCAGAGAATGTTCAATTTTAATGACCCGGTATATGTACTGTAATGTACACTACTGGCCATTAAAATTGCTACACCACAAAGATGACGTGATACAGACGTGAAATTTAACCGAAAGGAAGAGGATCCTGTGATATGCAAATGATTAGCATTTCAGAACATTCACACATGGTTGGCGCCGGTGGCATGAAGAAAGTATCCAACCGATTTTTCATACACAAACAGCAGTTGACCGGTGTTGCCTGGTGAAACGTTGTTGTGATGCTTCGTGTAAGGAGGAGAAATCCGTAGCATCACCTTTCCGACTTTGATTAATGTCGGATTGTAGCCTATCGCGATTGCGGGTTAACGTATCTCGACATTGCTGCTCGCGTCGATCGAGATCCAATGACTGTTACCAGAATGTGGAATCGGTGGATTCAGGAGGGTAATACGGAACACCGTGCTGGGTCCCAACGGCCTCGTATCACTAGCAGTCGAGATGACAGCCATCTTATTCGCATAGCTGTAACTGATCGTGCAGCCACGTCTTGATCCCTGAGTCAACATATGGGGACGTTTGCAAGACAAGAACCATCTGCACGAACAGTTCGACGACGATTGTAGCAGCATGGACTATCAGCTCGGAGACCACGGCTGTGGTCACCCTTGACGCTGCATCACAGACAGGAGCGCCTGCGATGGTATACTCAACGACGAACCTGGGTGCACGAATGGCAAAACGTCATTTTTTCGGATGAATCTAGGTTCTGTTTACAGCATCATGATGGTCACATCCGTGATAGGCGACATCGCGGTGAACGCACAATGGAAGCGTGTATTCGTCATCGCCATACTGGCGTATCACCCGGCGTGATGGTATGGGGTGCCATTGGTTACACGTCTCGGTCACCTCTTGTTCGCATTGACGGCACTTTGAACTGTGGACGTTACATTTCAGATGTGTTACCACCCGTGGCTCTACCCTTCACTCGATCCCTTCGAAACCCTACATTTCAGCAGCATAATGCATGACCGCATGTTGTAGGTCCTGTACAGGCCTTTCTGGATACAGAAAATGTTCGACTGCTGCCCTGCCCAGCACATTCTCCAGATCTCCCACCAATTGAAAACGTCTGGTCAATGATGGCCGAGCAACTGGCTCGTCACAATACGCTAGTCACTACTCTTGATGAAATGTGGTATCGTGTTGAAGTTGCATGGGCAGCTGTACCTGTACATGCCATCCAAGCTCTGTTTGACTCAATTTCCTGGCGTATCAAGGCCGTTATTACGGCCAGAGGTGAATGTTCTGGGTACTGATTTCTCGCGATCTATGCACGCAAATTGCGTAAAAATGCAATCACATGTCAGTTCTAGTATAATACATTTGTCCAATGAATACCCGTTTATCATCTGTATTTCTTCTTGGTGTAGCAATTGTAATGCCCAGTAGTGTAAATTATACGTTTATCGACTTCTTCGGAAATGTCATTTTCGACTTTATGTTAATTTGAATATCGATCTCGGTCCGAAATTAGTCATAGAATGAAAAAGAAGGCATTTGCAACATAGACTGGTGTTTCGTTCTATTGATTAACACAAGGTGCTGCAGCGTGCTGGAAGTCCGTAAATGACAGAACTGACAGCCTTAAGGCACCCTAAAAGTGGAATATCGCCGATACTGTTTAGGAGGCGAGCTGTTTGTCACATACGGCAGTCTCGACTAGGAGTACCTAGGCTGTGTTTTTGAGAAGAGTTTGTGCTGCTTCCCTCGTCGGTCGTTAACTGCATTCCCATCCCGCGTGGCTGGTACGAAAGGAACTTGCTACAGTTCGCAGAGACGGTGAAAATTAACAGGCTGCCGAGGTTTAAAAATTCACAAGTAATTTAGTCTAAGGCCGTGTAAGACGTTGGCAGTGTTTCTACTCACAGGGGTCCCTGATTAGTGTGGACCCTGAGGGATGTGGAAGGAGACTACATCTCATAAGAAAGCCGGTTGAAATTAGAGGCTATGAATGTTATTAACTATACAGCTTGTGTGGAATTGCATGTGCAGGTACCGTCAAATTCATTCACGGTTGAGGAAGAGTAATATGGTACGTATGAAAAGTAAACGACTGATTAATATTACTTCCGATCATTTAACACTTCTCAAAGGTATTCAAATGGAATGGAATCTATAATTTGTTTATCCTCCTCCGATTCGGTTATGGGAAGGCGCTGTAGAGCCTGTCAACATCCCCTGAGAGTTTTTCAAGCTCATTTAGGAACCAAACGGCAGGATAAACCCCGACATCAGATTCATAGCGGAAATATTTGAATCATATGAGTATGCAATTTAGTACGCTGCCGCATACGAATGAAACAAAATTATATAGGCTGCGTGGGCAGCAGGTATAATAGGTGGCGGAAGAGAAATTGAATACATCATTTCTAACAAGGCGGCCACAAGGTATCTACATCTACATGGATACTCTACAAATCACATTTAAGTATCTGGCAGAGGGTTCATCGAACCACCTTCACAATTCTCTATTATCCCAGTCTCGTATAGCGCGCGGGAAGAATGAACACCTATATCTTCCCGTACGACCTCTGATTTCCCTTATTTTATCTTTGTGATCGTTCCTCCCTATGTAAGACGGTGTCAACAAAATTATTTCGCATTCGGAGGAGAAAGTTGGTAATTGGAATTTCGCGAGAAGATTCTGTCGCAACGAAAAACGCCTTTCTTTTAATGATGTCCATCCCAAATCCTGTATCATTTCTGTGACACTCTCTCCCATATTTCGCGATAATACAAAACGTGCTGCCCTTCTTTGAAATTTTTCGATGTACTCAGTCAGTCCTATCTCGTAAGGATCCCACACCGCGCAACAGTATTCTAAAAGAGGACGAACAAGCGTACTGTAGCCAGTCTCCTTAGTAGGTCTGTTCATTTTCTAAGTGTCCTGCCAATGAAACGCAGTCTTTGGTTAGCCTTCCCCACAACATTTTCTGTGTGTTCCTTCCAATTTAAATTGTTCGTAATTGTAATTCCTAGGTACTGAGTCGAATTTACGGCTTTTACATTAGACTGATTTATCGTGTAACCGAAGTTTAACACGTTCTTTTTAGCACTCATGTGGATGACCTCACACTTTTCGTTATTTAAGGTCAACTGCCACTTTTCGCACAATTTAGATATTTCCTCTAAATAGTTTTGCAGTTTGTTTTGATCTTCTGATGACTTTATTAGTAGATAAACAACAGCGTCATCTGCAAACAACCGAAGACGGCTGCTCAGATTGTCTCCCAAATAGTTTATATAGATAAGGAACGGCAAAGGGCCTATAACACTTCTTTCAGGAACGCCAGAAATCACTTCTGTTTTAATCGATGACTTTCCGTCAATTACAACGAACTGTGACCTCTGTGACAGGAAATCACAGATCTAGTCACATAACTGAGACGATAGTCCGTAAGCACGCAATTTCACTACGAGCCGCTTGTGTGGTACAGTGTCAAAAGCCTTCCGGAAATCCAGAAATACGGAGTCAGTCTGAAATCCCTTGTCAATTTCACTCAGCACTTCATGTGAATAAAGAGCTAGTTGTGTTTCACAAGAGCGATGTTTTCTAAACCCATGTTGACTGTATGTCAATATACAGTTTTCTTCGAGGTAATTCATTACGTTCGAACACAATATATGTGTTAAAAACCTGCTGCATATCGACGTTAGCGATATGGGCCTGTAATTTAGTGGATTACTCCTACTACCTTTCTTGAATATTGGTGTGACCTGTGCAACTTTCCAGCCTTTGGGTACGGATCTTACGTCCAGCGAACGGTTGTATATGATTATTAAGTATGGAGCTAATGCATCAGCATACTCCGAAAGGAACCTAATTGGCATACAGTCTGGACCAGAAGACTTGCTTTTTTTAAGTGATTTAATTTGCTTCACTACTCTGAGGACATTTACTTCTATGTTACTCATGTTGGCAGCTGTTCTCGATTCGAATTCTGGAATATGTACTTCGCCTTCTTTTGTGAAGGCATTTCGAAGGTAGGCGAGGAACTTACATTCCAAAAAACCAAAAAACTATTGCTAGGAACAGAGGCACCCTCGAGCCGCCTTTCTTAGCATTAATGATGACTTTCGATGTATGCTCCTCAAAAGACTTACAGGATCACGTGAATCAGGGCCCGGTACGTCAAATCTATTTTAATACAGGTGATACACTTGGTGTTGTTGCATAGCTTGAGACCTTCGCTTGTCTACGCCTAAGTAATTCACCATCTGTGATCTGTGCTATTCATTAAACTATCAGGTGACTCCGCAGACGTATGTGAACACCGATGTGCCAGTGTTATCCAGCGATGTATATTGCAGTTGTCGTGAGTGGGCGTTGTATTCAACCAATGAAGAAATAATAAATGAAAAGCACCAGTTTGCTTTTGTTCTACAATATTACTTTTATTGTAGAACAAAAGCAAACTGGTGCTTTTCGTCTATTATAATGTTGTTCTACCAAGAACCGACGGATGATTCTGTTAATACAATGAAGAAATGCGATATCTTAAAGCAGTGAAAGTTGCTAGAGCCCCTGTTTGAGCCCAAAAATAATGGACTTTCCGTCGTGCTGCTGCAGATGTCAGTGTCACTACGGCTGTCATCCATTGATTGTGGACTCGATACAGGGAGACAGGTCAGCACACAAGGCGAGTTGTACAACGTCGCCACCACATTGCAACCGCACACGGAGACCAATATCGTCCGTCTCTGCGTTGTGGCTTCGTACGACTGAGCCCAAAAGGGCCACTGCAGCCACTGTATACTATCAAAGTGCAAGTATCCGGTCACGAAAGCGGACCTTATGATGCAGACATCAACTCAGAGTACCCCGCTCGCCTTCCGTCCCGCCGTTCTCACATCAGGTGGTAGCTTCGTCACTGACGGTACGTGTTATACACGAACGATTCCCAATTTCCTAAGACACATGGCGGCTGCCGTGTTCATATGCGAAGAGGTCATGTTGAGTGGCATCTACCAAATGACATTCAGGAGATCGACCGATACTTTCAAGGTGTTGTGATGGTGTGGGGAGGCATCAGTGTTGACAGCCGTACAGATCTTGTCAATGTCCATGGTCGCCTTACCTCTGTGCTGTACATCGGACAGTTCCTGTTCGGCCATGTTGAGGCCGCTGCGTACAGTGATGGCCCTGAATTCCTTCTCAGGCACGGTAACGCCGGGGGCCATTTGGCGGGCGCTACCAGGGATGTCTAACTAAAGCTGGACATCGAAGTAAAGAAACAACCAGTGGTGAGTCCAGATCTGAAGCCCATCGAGGATGTGTGGAACTTGTTTCACAGACGTGTTCGTGTCCTGTTCCACCACAGACTCCAGAAAAACTTTCAAGAGCTCTTATTGAGGAATGGGAACGGATACCACAAGATGGCTTCTGTAGATGGAACATGTCACGTATGTGTCACGCGGCTATAAACGCTGACGGAGGGCATATATGTTAGCATATACGTTACTGAAGCTCTCAAACTCCATTCAAGACCACCAAGGATGAAGGGATGAATGATATTTTTTCCATTTTGTTTTCGACATTTGTCAGCCATTTCCGTTATTATTATGGAAACGAAATAGGATGTAAAGATATTTTTTGTGTACTTAACTTGTGAAAGAAAATGTATAATTTGTTAACATGCACAGTCCTCTGTTATTGCTCAGTGGAGCATGGCACACGTGCAGAGTCACTCTGCCATGATTCTTTTGAGCAGTGTAATATGAACGAGTGCTTGTCTGGCACATATAATAACTGACGATGTAATTTGTGTTATAGGGTGTCAACAGTGACAAATTCATGGATTTCATTGTGTAACGCCATTGATTTTACGTCACCCGGTTCGAAGTTATAAATGTTTTTATAAACCTGATGATGGTATGTCGACAGGAACTGGTTGTTCAATGGAGAAATTTTATCAGTGGGTCTCGGCGGTAAATAGTGATATTTCTCTAATATGTACGAGCTGCGGGCACCACTTTATGAATACACAGTGATAAGAGATTTCTTCACATTGCAGCTGTGTTACATATTGCTATACACAAGCGGTAGATTGTTAGTGTCCATGAGAAAGTTCTCGAGAGAACAACGCCGGGTTTACTAATTGTCATAGAGCTCAGAAAGTCGAACTCTCTTATTATGCTGAGGGATGCCACGTAACTAAAGCAGTCGTAGGACTTCTTCTGTCTGTGAAATGAAAGCAATCGCACAAAGTAATGAGTTCATTGACAGGGAATGTCAGATTGTTCCATATTTTTAGAATTGCAGAAGGCTTTTGACAGTGTTCTCCACCAGCGACTTCCAATCAAATTGCATGCATACAAAGTACCGGCTCAGTTGTGGGACTAGATTCGAGATTTCCTGTCAGAAAGGTCACAGTTTTCAGTAATTTACGGGTAGTCAGTGAGTAAAATTGAAGCAACATCTAGCGTTCCCCAAGCAAATATTATAGGCCGTGTGCTGTTCCTAATCTATGTAAACGATTTAGGAGGCAATATGAGCAGTCCTCTTCAATTATTTGCAGGTGATACTGTCATTTAGTCAAGAGATAATCCAAATAAACTGCAAAACGATTTAGACAACATAACTGTATGGTGGGAAAAGAGCCAATTGACTCTAAATCATAGACAGTGTGAAGTCATCGACATGGGTGTTAAAAGGAATCCGTTAAATTTAGGTTGCACGTAAATCACACAAATCTAAAGGCTGTCAATACAACTAAGTACTAAGGGATTACAATTACGAATAACTTAAACTGTAACGATCACATAGAAAATGCTGTGAGGGAAGCAAATTAGAGAGTCGTTCACTCACTTCGAAGATGTTGCCGCAGATGGCAACGAAACGTCAGGAAGAAGTAGTTTTACAGATCCACCACAGCCTCTCAGCCCGGAAGTTTTAACTAATGAAGACGCTGGGCGTGAATGCCTACACGTTATGATTAAAAACTTCTGTTTGTCGAAACACATTACACCACAGGATTGCTAAAGAGACTGCTTACGCTACTCCTGTCTGCCCTCTTCTGGAACCCAGCGGCGTTGTTTAGCACACTGGACTCGCATACGGGAGGACGACGGTTCAGACCAGCGTTCGGCCATCCTGATTTAAGTTTTCCATGATTTTCGAAAATCGCTTCAGGCAAATGCCGGGATAATTCCTTTGAAAGGGCACGGCAGGTCTCCATCTCCATCCTTCCCTCATCCTATTGGACCGATGATCTCGCTGTTTGACCCCCTCCCCAGATATTGCCATTGGGAATTGATGGTAATGGGTAGTTTCATCGAGAAAGTGAAAAGAAGGGAAGATCGTTGTGTATTATCACGAAAAAAGGGGAGAGTGTGCCACAGATATGATACGTAAATTGGCATGGCAGTAATCAAAACAAGGCGTTTTCGTTGCGACGGTGTCTTCTCATAAGATTTCAATAACCAACTTTCTCCTCAAAGTGTGAAAATATTTTGTTGGCGTCCACCAACATAGGGAGGAAGAAATCATCACAATAAAACAAAAGAAATCAGATTTTACACAAAGATTTAATTGTTCATTTTTCCTACGGGTTGGTGGAGACTGGAAAAGTAAAATAACAGCTTAAATGAGGTTCGATGATCCCTCTACCAGGCATTTAATTGTGAACTGCAGAGTAATCACGTACACGTAAATGTAGATACAGGTGCCTTCTGAATCGCTGCCGTTCACCCCAGTGCGTAACTACTCGGCAGTTAATGATACAGAATCGTGCTTTGCTACTCAGAAACACTAATTTCATGCTAGTAAAATAGTGCTTCAGCGTTTGCCGCAGAACGGAAGTCTTTCGCTCCACTGCATTGCTGCTGCAGCCAGGTTCATCGACGATTTTTGAGCGACCGCTCGCTGGGAACAAAGCAACCCATCATTTCGCCACGGATAGGTACGACAGGAAAATCCGCAGCTCTGTTGTTATTATTCAGCAGCACTCGACCACGAGATGTTGCCTTTAGGATTTGACGGAAAGGGGTATTTTCACATTCGGTTTATTCATTCGTCCACCTTGTGCTTCTCTATTTGTACGCGTATTGATAGGCAGCGGACGTTTTTTATTTCATCTCTACGGAAATTTTCAATATCAATTCTTCTTTTTGAATGTTTCTGATGCTGCTCATGTTTTAATGATACACAGTCGCATGGGTATTGATTTTTACGGTTCACATGGAGTAACTACAAATTGTTATTGCTCTGAAATTAAGCGTCGCGACTCCAGTCGTTTCAGAGGTACTGTTTCGGTACGCCGAATTTCCTGTGGCAGGACGTGAAACCTGTCCCAAATATGTAAGAACATCAGAATGAAACATCTTGTGAATAAAGCATAAAATATAGTCAGACTAATATCACAAAGTAGATTTCACCGTATCGTACCCAGTTTCTGAAAGGGCAGGTCATCACAAATGGTAGACACTGATGGAATTAAACTGATCGTTTGGCATTATTATTCGTGAGACCTCATCTGTGCCTGAGGCGATTTAGAAAAATGACGGAAAACCTGGATGCCCGGACGCAGGTATGAACCGTCGTCCACCCGAATGCGACTGCAGTATGCTAACCACTGCGCCACCTAGCTCGGTCGGTGGGCGGTGTGTCTATCATCATCGCAACAAAGTCGCGGGAACCTGTCCGATCTTCCGCATTCCGCCTGTCGCACACAGCTGTGACTTCTGCGAGTGCTGGAATTTGCGGACACTCTGACTGTGGTCTGTCGATGATCATGAATGAAACATCTCGCTGCTCAGCTGGATTTGTCTGTTGGAGGTGCTGACACATTGGTTCACCAGATGGACTTCTCAGAGTTCTGTACCCGCTGGGTTCCTCGCCGCCAAACAGAAAACCATGAAGAGCTTCTGTCTATTTGGTCCACTGAACTATGCACTCTGTGAGAAGCAGTATTTGGATGTTGGGAAACCATTCATGCGGATAGACGTTGGCTCCGACATCGACCAGTAGAATGTTACCATGTGAGCAGACAGGCCCTCTCAGTAAGGCGGCGTAAGACCGTCGCATTGAATGGAGATTGTGTTGCAAAATATGGTTTCCTAGCTAAAAGAGTAGGGAATGATATAATGTATTGGAATGCTGAGTGAAACCAACTTGATTTCAGTGGCAAGTGTGTTGAATTACTAACTGAACGTCCGTCGTACTTGCACACTCCTTTGTAATTTATTTCGGTGCGCTGGATTAATTTTACTGCCTTTTGAAAAAGTTGAAGCCTTGCAAGTGTTTTTGATTTTACATCAATTTATGGTAGTAGCTTCAGTCACTTGGACTGAACCTGAGCAGTTATAGTAATCTTTTTCTGAAGCTCGTATTTCACATCATTTTACAATAGTTCACTACTGGTTATCTTGATAAGCTGAGCTTCAAGGTGTCATATAATGTATCGACTAAATGTTTAGTGATGACTGGTGCATTTTTCTATGGAACATATGCTAACTAAATGGTTCCTGTCGGTTTTAGTAAGGCCTGAATTCAAGCTGTTCGTTATTCAATGCATTTGAGGCAGAATTTCTGTACAGGGTGTTTGGAAATTTCTGCTATTTATGACTTGTACTTGGAAGTCACATTTTGAATAGGAAGCCATGGTCGGGAACATACCTTTTCCGTTCTACGACGGTTTCAGTTCACATGTTAAACTCAACCACTTCTGCTTGAGAAAATGAATTAAGCTTGAAACAACACAGGTATTGGGTAAATATTCGAAGGGATACATAACGAAACATCCATTCAACGCTTACGCACATTTGTTTACATCAACACTTAAAAATTTCGTTTTTACGTTATTCCAGAACAATAAAGAACTCAGCTTACAGTACATACCGAACAGTACTGATGCATTACAATAGTGGTAACCGCCAACGTTGTTACAGACATTGTACCTTCGAAACATGTTCTCGCACACATTCTATCCCACCTTGTGCCCCCTCAGTTTCTAGTGCAAAGACGTCGACCCGTTACGTGTCTGAGTTGAAACCGTCGTGGAAGGGAAATGGTACTTTTCCGGAAATTGGTTTCTACTCAAAATATTATGTGCTCACCTCCCTCGACAAGTACTAGAAGTTGGCAGCGGCAATTTCCGAAAAACCTGTATAATTTTACGAAGTTGAATCTCCGGTGAAACTTTCTAAGTTTGCAAATATACACACACATCAAAAAAGACGTTTTGCATCACCTCGGTTCCGAGAATTCCGGAACCTCTACAGAAAACTGGAATACAGATCAACATAATCATCATTTCCACCCTTTTTATTGCTCATGAAAACCATTCAGCTAGACGTTCAGAGATGGTGGTCCAGATTGCTGTACACACCCAGTAGCCCTCTTGCGTTGGTGCGTGCCTGTATTCGTCGTGGCATACTACCCAGAAGTTCATGAAGGCACTGCTGGTCCAGATTGTCCCACTTGTCAACGGTGATTCGGTGTCGATCCCACAGAGTGGTTGGTGGGACACGTCGTCCATAAACAGCCCTGTTCAATCTGCCGCAGGTATGATCGATAGAGGTCATGCCTGGAGAACATGATGGCCACTCTAATCGAGCGATATCGTTATCCTGAAGGAAGTTATTCACAAGATGAGCACGATGAGTGCGTGAATTGGTCAACCCTGAAGACGAATGCCTTCCCATATCACCCGGTCTTTACCAAGTATACCTCCTCCTCTTGTGATTCTTGAACTGAGTATTCGCTATTACTAGCTGAAATTCGTTACAGAACCCAATCTTTCTCCTCTCTCATTCCTTGTCACAAGTCCATATTCTCCTGCAACCTTTTCTTCTACGCCTCAACTGCATTCCAGTCTCCCATTTTTAAATTTTCATCTTCCTTCAAGTACTGTATTACTCTTTCAATATCCTCATATACTTTCTCTGTCTCTTCATCTTCAGCTTGCTACGTCGGTATGTATACCTATACTACGTATCACTGTCGGTGTCGGATTTTCTGGACTATTCTCACTAACATACTCTATGCCCTGCTTTCGTATTCATAACGAATCGTACTCCCGTTATACCATTTTCTGCTGCTGTTGACATTACGCCACATTTAGCTCACCAGAAATTTTGGTCTTCTTTCCATTTCACTCCACTAACCCCTACTCTATCTAGATTGAAGCTTAGCATTTCCCTGTCATCCTCAAGCTTCTGACATTCCACACTCTTAGAATTTTATCCTTTCATTGGTTATTGAATCTTTTTCTCACGGGCACCTCCTCTTTGGCAGTCCCCTCCCAGAGATCCGAATGGCGGACTATTCCGGAATCTTTTGCCAACGGGGAGATCATCATGACACATTTTTCAGTTACAGGTGTGTGGATACACGTTGTGTGTCTTTAATGCAGTGGTCTCCATTCCCTTCTGAATCCTCGTTCCTATGGTCATAGCTAATTCTTCCGCCTTTAGGGACAGTTTTCCACCCCAAGCACAAGAGAGTGCCCTGAATCTCTGGCTCCTCCTCCGCCATCTTTGACCAGGTCGTTATCATACCCGATGTCTTCGGCCGGCAATGCCGATTATTAATCTAAATGTAAGCGATGGTTTGTTTATAATCCGGGACCAATGTCACTTTTATTAAAATCATAGACGCTAACAATCGATTGTGGGTGTCTCGTTTCATAGTAATTGCAAATACAAGACCTTTTGCAGTTTGTTGCAGTAAAGTGTCATGAGCCATGTTTTACTGTAACATAGCTGCTAACTAGTAAATAAAAACAAATTCACAGGGGTATGTTAAAGTGAGTCAGTAAAAGTTAAGAAAACACAAAAACCTCACGTAGGTACTGACGCACTTACGAGAGGTTTTTGTGTTTTCTTGACTTTTACTGTCACATCTCTGTAACTCTAATTCCCAATCGTTTTCTTCGTTCTTCATTTCTTTTTGTAAACATCTTCTTGATTTACAATACTGGTTACTGTTTTTCTTTTGTTTTGGTAGTGACGAGATGACACATTCCTAATGAAAGAATTTCTATGTTTTGTGCTACTTAGCTAGTGAAAATAATATCCTTCATTTCTTGGGAGGTGCAAGTATTTTTCCGTACACTAACACAAGGTGATAAAGAGTTTTTCGTCTCTTAAGGAAAGTAAGAAAGGTATGTTTGGTGTAATCCACTGTGAAACGATCTTCTAAAACTTCCTAGTGGAAGTAGCCTGATTGGAAGTAATGATATTGCGGAGCTGTGACTTGACCGCACACTACGCTACAAAATGAAAGATTCGGACTAAAAAAAAAAGATGTAGTAATGTTAAAAAATTAATCAAAATCTGGAAAAAAGGGATCTGAAATGAAAGACATCTGGTTTACAATCGCTGACAAGACAGACAGTATTTGAAACAAACTGGAGCAGTGGCATCATTCCCTTCCGCTAGCAGACACCGTTTACAAGCGATCGTACATAAACTGCTGACTCAACGTCAGGGAGGGTGTTGCAAAGTGTAATTTCAAGATTTTGGTGACAATCTGGAGACACGCGAAGTAATCGTCCTACGTCAGTACAGGGTCAACCAAGAGTAATCACTCCTTCGATGAAGAGTACGATGTCTCCACAACAATTTTCTATAGCGCTTTCAGCCACTTTGATGCTTTCAGGCCTTCAAAAATTTTATATTGGAGTCGAGGTGTTGTTGATGTTTAGGGCAGACGTCCGTAAGTACATGAGCCGCTCAGGGTAGTGCACAGCGGGGAGTCAACACAACAACCGGACTTCGTGTTAATGAGAGAAGGGATCTTCACTAACAAATCCACCTTTGTTTGTTTGTGGAATGGTATAGTCGTACATTCATCTGGAGGAATAGTGGTAACCCTTAAACTCACATGAAGTCGTGGAAAGAGACTACTTCATTGATGGTGGATTCGTAGTGTGAAGATACCTCAAGTTGGGTATGCTTTCGGACAGTCTTTCTTTTGTGGTTGAAAGAATACTGCCAACACGCAGAGCTACGCAGGCGAGACATTGTATTCGCTTGTCTTGTTTTTGTGAGGTTTACTTGCTTTAAACCTTTCCTTCGTGGTCGAAAACGACAAAATGCATCAAACTGCTCTCGATGATAAGCTACGCGTAGTGGTCTGTGAATCCCCGAGATCTAAATACTACAGCTAATTCTTAAAATTTATGTTAAACCTTCAGCTGTACATCATTTTGCACAATTCGTTTCGCTTATAGTTTCGGTCTAATGACCGTTATAAAGCATATGATGGCACCAACGGGTGCAAAGTTATACCGTAATAAGAGTAATTTGCTCCTTTGTGCCCATCATGCTTGATAACGATGATTTGGCCTTAACTAGTAGAAAATGACAACTGAAGGTTCACCATGAATTTTAACAATCATTTGGCGGCTGAATATTCCCACCTACAGACATACTTACGGTTGATGGCTTCGTCACGTTCACTTTACACTTCGAGCAAGTCATTGCTTCATCCACTATACAAATTCGCATACACGAGACTTGTTATTCAAGTGGGACATACCATCCCAGATTTAAACATAGTTCTCGTCCCCTCGTTCTGGCCAAGGTTATCGTGAGGTATGCCTTATTTTTAAGGCAAATGCTAGAACAGGAATCCTATGCCAAATATTCCATTTGGGACTCCCTCAATCTCACTACGCTGCAATGGGTAATTGCTCGAATCTCCTCCAGTGACAGGGAATGAAAACTAATAAAAATCGTAGATAAAGACCTGGAATTCATTGACCATACGAATCTCCGGTCGTTTGCAGCCATCAGTGACTGTTCCAGAGGTCACACAAGGTTTCACAAAAATGGGACCGAGAACACATACGGTTGTTGTACCAGCTCAGAAAGTATCCAGAGTCGCTGTCTTGTTACAGGGTGTTTCAAAAATGACCGGTATATTTGAAACGGCAATAAAAACTAAACGAGCAGCGATAGAAATACGCCGCTTGTTGCAATATGCTTGGGACAACAGTACATTTTCAGGCGGACAAACTTTCGAAATTACAGTAGTTACAATTTTCAACAACAGATGGCGCTGCAAGTGATGTGAAAGATGTAGAAGACAACGCAGTCTGTGGGTGCGCCATTCTGTACGTCGTCTTTCTGCTGTAAGCGTGTGCTGTTCACAACGTGCAAGTGTGCTGTGGACAACATGGATTATTCCTTAGAACAGAGGATTTTTCTGGTGTTGGAATTCCACCGCCTAGAACACAGTATTGTTGCAACAAGACAAAGTTTTCAAAGGAGGTTTAATGTAACCAAAGGACCGAAAAGCGATACAATAAAGGATCTGTTTGAAAAATTTCAACGGACTGGGAACGTGACGGATGAACGTGCTGGAAAGGTAGGGCGACTGCGTACAGCAACCACAGAGGGCAACGTGCAGCTAGTGCAGCAGGTGATCCAACAGCGGCCTCGGGTTTCCGTTCGCCGTGTTGCAGCTGCGGTCCAAATGACGCCAACGTCCACGTATCGTCTCATGCGCCAGAGTTTACACCTCTATCCATACAAAATTCAAACGCGGCAACCCCTCAGCGCTGCTACCATTGCTGCACGAGAGACATTAGCTAACGATATAGTGCACAGGATTGATGACGGCGATATGCATGTGGGCAGCATTTGGTTTACTGACGAAGCTTATTTTTACCTGGACGGCTTCGTCAATAAACAGAACTGGCGCATATGGGGAACCGAAAAGCCCCATGTTGCAGTCCCATCATCCCTGCATCCTCAAAAAGTACTGGTCTGGGCCGCCATTTCTTCCAAAGGAATCATTGGCCCATTTTTCAGATCCGAAACGATTACTGCATCACGCTATCTGGACATTCTTCGTGAATTTGTGGCGGTGCAAACTGCCTTAGACGACACTGCGAACACCTCGTGGTTTATGCAAGATGGTGCCCGGCCACATCGCAAGGCCGACGTCTTTAATTTCCTGAATGAATATTTCGATGATCTTGTGATTGCTTTGGGCTATCCGAAACATACAAGAGGCGGCGTGGATTGGCCTCCCTATTCGCCAGACATGAACCCCTGTGACATTTTTCTGTGGGGACACTTGAAAGACCAGGTGTACCGCCAGAATCCAGAAACAATTGAACAGCTGAAGCAGTACATCTCATCTGCATGTGAAGCCATTCCGCCAGACACGTTGTCAAAGGTTTCAGGTAATTTCATTCAGAGACTTCGCCATATTATTGCTACGCATGGTGGATATGTGGAAAATATCGTACTATAGAGTTTCCCAGACCGCAGCGCCATCTGTTGTTGACAATTGTAACTACTGTAATTTCGAAAGTTTGTGTGCCTGAAAATGTACTGTTGCCCCAAGCGTATTGCAACAAACGGTGTATTTCTATCGCTGCTCGTTTAGTTTTTATTGCCGTTTCAAATAAACCGGTCATTTTTGAAACACCCTGTACGTGGTACCTACATGAGCCACTATCGCCTGTTACCTTTTTGTTCCTGTGGAATTAATTTACCTCTTTTATCTGTGTAATTTGAAGTCAGGAATTCACGTAAGTACACGGCTTCGACGCTCTTGTTTGTCAAACATCTTTTAGTTAGTATTTATCGAAAGGTTTCTCGGAAGCTCGTGCAGTCAATACTCTCTCAGTTCTTAGTTGTGCTTGAGCGTGTAGCCGGCCGATGTGGCCGTGCGGTTCTAGGCGCTTCAGTCTGGAACCGCGTGACCGCTACGGTCACAGGTTCGAATCCTGCCTCGGGCACGGATGTGTGTGGTGTCCTTAGGTTAGTTAGGTTTAAGAAGTTCTAAGCTCTAGGGGACTGATGACCATAGATGTTAAGTCCCATAGTGGTCAGAGCCATTTGAACCATTTTATTTTCTTTGAGCGTGTATTTTGCTATGGCTTTGCGTAAGTTGCAGATCTTATGTTGGTAGAATACTTTAGTAGTTCTTTTCGCATCAGTAGCATTTCAGAACTATCTAAAATTATTTGACATATCCATATGGTTGGAAACGATAGTAGTTCGTAAATCATAAACAACTGCTGTACTCTCTGAAACTTCAATAACATTCTTAAATTTGAGGGACAAAACAACAATAATTGTCGTTAGACGGTTGCAGTCCTACAACATAAGTCCCATCATACCAGTTTCTTTTTATCATTAGATGTACTGAAATTCGCCCCAAACAGTCAGACGTAGAAGATAGGGATGCTCACATGTCATAAGGCTAGAGCGTAAGTATTAGCCTAAATTTAGTATGGCGATGTACAAGCTTTTATTGTTCCGTTCGACGTTGTTTCCGTTATGTCTTGCAGTAACGTACACGTACTTTCGTCATAGTGTCACTCTGAGGCGCCAGCCTACCTCCTTTGTATTTCCCTCTAAATAACAGCATGCCGGAACGCCAGTGTCTTACGAATGGCGGAGTGAAACACACTCAGCTAGATAGCCGAGAGCGGAAAAATGAGGAATTAGTTTAATGAAGAAAGTGGAGCTGGCTACTGCTAAGAGGCCAACCCTTAAAGACCTCGCAGAAGTGGCTTTAATTAAGGCGGCGAGTCATCGGGGGGAGCCTAAGTATCTCCCGCGAACAGAGGACCAGTGCACTTCTCGCAGAACTCTCTTAATTTCATTCGCAAGTGAGTTGCCGGTTCGTCCTGCTATTGCGGAATGCGTCTGGTCTGCGGGAATAGCATTTGCAGGGAGAATTGGACGTCGGCCAAGACCTGAATTCCGAACCGATATAGGGGGAGACAGCGCCGTCGGAGTCCCCACACGCGCGTGCGTGCGTGTGTGCGCGTGCGTGCACCCTTGTGTGTGTGTGTGTGTGTCCGTCCGCTCGTCTGCCGTGGGACGCTAGGAAGATGCAGTGGAGCGGCAAAGCAATCAGCTGCCCTCGTAATTACATTTCCGATCGTCTGCAGCGGAGTTCTCGTATTCATTGAAATCGCAGTCGATACGTTTCTTGGGCACTTCAGTTTCCAATACACTTTACTGATATTACTATCTTTATTATATGTTACTGAAAACCTGCTAACAGTTTGCGACTGGGAACGACATGTATAATCAGGAAGTCTGTATGAAAGACAGTATCTCCCGCAAAAGGCCTCTGCCACACACACACACACACACACACACACACACACACACATGACGTGGATAAAAATGGAGAAACAAAGTGAGAAAAATAAATGCGAGATGGTAGTCGAGCCTACATGTTGTGCTGTTGTAGTTCACGATTGACTGCATCTGTGCAATGTCCTCAGTACGTTGCTTGTGTCAGTCGAATTCGGAACATTGTTCTGTGTAATTTGAATAGGTATTATGTCGGAGCAAAGTGAATCCGAACGTGGGCAAATATCTGGTCCTCTTATAGTGGGTCTTCCGTAGCCAAGGTAGCCTAAGTTATTGATGAATGATATTTTCACTCTGCAGCGGAGTGTGCGCTGATATGAAACTTCCTCGCAGATTAAAACTGTGTGCCTGTGTGCCGGACTGAGATTCGAGCTCGGGACTTTTGTCTGTCTCGGGCAAGTGCTCTACCATCTGAGCTACCCAAGCACGACTCACGCCCTGTACTGGCGGAAGTAATGCTGTGAGGACGGGGCGTGAGTCGTGCTTGGGTAGCTCAGTTGGTAGAGCACTCGCCCGAGACAGACAAAGGTCCCGAGCTCGAGTCACGGTCCGGCACACAGCTTTAATCTGCTAGAAAGTTTCATATCAGTACACACTCCGCTGCAGAGTGAAAATCTCATTCTGCAGTCATCAGTAATTCAAACGCCCGTAACAAGGAAACGTGGTGTTGAAACCATGATTCCTGGGGAATCGGACAGTGGAAGAAAGATATTTCGTCAGCTTGGTCTTGTTTCACACTGTCAAGAACTTCTGGCCGAGTTTACGAATGGCGTACGCCCTTCTACCTTTACGATGCAGATTGCTTACTGTCAGGAGTCAAACATGGTGAGGAGTGGGTGATTGTTTGGGCAGCCATATCGTGTGGTGCTCCATGGATTCCATGGTTTTACTACAAGGTCACTGCCGAGGATTATGTAAACATTTCGGCTGATCAAGTCCGTACTGTGGTACAGTATTTGTTCGTCAGTTCTGATGCTATGTTCGAAGACGATAGGGCCGCTGTACAAGCAGCTGGTATCATGCAGGACACGTTTTTTGGCCACTAAAATATATTTTTGTATCCCCTGATCGCCACTGTTACCAGATCGCAATGTTATTTAGCCTTTTCTGCTCTACTTTGAAAAGAAAGGTGCTTGATCACTATCCACATCCACCATTGCTATCTAAGCTTGTCACTGTTTTGTAGACAGAACGGTATAAAATTACCTTGAAAACTATACCTGCAAGTGGATACTTCTTTGAATGCCGGCTGTTTTCTTACGCTACAGTATTGTGTTACGTATTTCGCATTTCCACGTTTTTGTTCATCCCCTGTATATTCACTAGAAAAAAAGCAAGTGTATCCTTTTCGAGTTACAACGAGCTGGTCTTTCCATCTCTGCTCTGCTTAACGAGTCTCCTCGAGATACACATTCCTGCTTTGTGGAACATCAGGAAATCCGCCTAAATCGTTACATTTTACTTCATTATGTGAGGTAAAAGTACCGTTTATGTTGTTTCCGTTAACGTTCAGTCTTGCCCGTGAAACTATTTTTAAATGTGTATGTAACTGTAACCTGTCAGACTGACTGTACTTGGATCCAAAGAGACACTATCTCACACATGTTTTATTACAATCGAAAGTGGGCGACGTTGCCAGACTTCACAGACTTTTAAGTTCTCTCTCTGTTACACATGTATGAACATCATACTAGTGGGATGTACGCCATGGTGAAATGATACACTGATGGAAATAAAATGTAGGAAATTTTTACGCCATGAAATGCAAGCCATTGCGGTACCATGTCATCATTGATGGAATGTGTGACGACCGTAAACCCTCTTGCAACAGAAGAATACATATGAAAGCGCCAAAAATATTACTCTTAGGTAATAAAATTTGTTTGTATCCTTTATCGAGAACATTGAGAATCTAATTTTGTTCAAATGATGCTGTTCAGATTTCCAAGGTGATTAATGAACTCTCTCTTCCATTTCCTCCTCGCCAGCGTCGTTACAAAAGATCCCTATGGGATGCCACAAAAGTCACCTGCAAAGTCAATATGTAAGCAAGAGCAAACTCTTCAAAGCTGTCACAGTTGTTGGTATATCACTTCACTCGTTTTGAATCAAATTAAGGGAACGAACTCCTCAAATTACTTTCACGCTGTAAGAATCCTTGGCACAAAGAGTGTGATGGGAAGAGATAAACCAATTGTCGATATCATGATCATTCGGACGGAGCACCATTCTTGTTGACAAAGCCGTGGCTCTGTTGACGGCATCATCCCCGCATTCATTTGAAGGTACCCATTGTAGAAGCTATCGCTTTTTCCATCATTCACACTTTGAATCGTTGTCTTTTTATATTTCTGTGACAATTCCCGTCGATATAGTTACCACATGGATTAACGCAGTGGACTCTTATTTGTTACTGACGAGACCCATATCGCGAGTTAGTACAGTGGATGAGACGCTACAGTCGGATTCGAAACATCTGGGGTTCGGGTCTCTACTCGACAATCCCAATTTTAGGTTTTGGTTCAAATGGTTCTGAGTACTATGGGACTTAACATCAGAGGTCATCAGTCCCCTAGAACTTAGAACTACTTAAACCTAACTAACCTCAGGACATCACACACATCCAAGCCCGAGGCAGGATTCGAATCTGCGACCGTAGCGGTCGCGCGGTTCCAGATTGACGCGCCTAGAACCGGTCGGTCACACCAGCCGGCATTAAAGGTTTTCGTGGATTCCCTAAACACTGGGATGATTCCTCAGAAAAACGCAACGGAAACTGTTTCTCCTCCTCTCACCAAATGGCCGATTGGATGAAAAACCCTAATAGTTTTTGTTCTTACTAGCAGATATTTAAAGAAGCATTTTTAGCATTTAGACTCACGTTAGAATCATGTCATCGTGTGGGCATCAATAGTGAGATTTCCTGTGGTTTCCCTGTGTCGCTTGAGGAAAACGTCTGGGTGATTCTTTTGAAAACGACACGATTATTGGTATTCCAATTCCCGGAACCATTTGAACTTATGCCCCGAGTATAAATGACTTAATGGTGGTTCAAATGGCTCTGAGCACTATGGGACTCAACAACTGAGGTCATATATCCCCTAGAACTTAGAACTACTGGAACCTAATGAACCTAAGGACATCACACACTTCCATGCCCTAGGCAGGATTCGAACCTGCGACCGTAGCAGTCACGCGGTTCCAGACTGAAGCGCTTGGAACCGCTCGGCCACCATGGACGGCTGGCTGAATGATCGAAGGAACTTAAATCGTAATGTTCTTATTTCATATCACAAAGAATATCCAGAAAGGAAAAAGCGTTCTCACTCTAAATCACATCAATAGTGATTTGTGCCGCGCGGGATTAGCTGAGCGGTCTAAGGCGCTGCAGTCATGGACTGAGCATCTGGTCCCGGCGGAGGTTTGAGTCCTCCCTCAGGTATGGGTGTGTGTGTTTGTCCTAAGTATAATTTACGTTATGTAGTGTGTAAGCTTAGGGAATGAAGACCTTAGCAGTTAAGTCCCATAAGATTTCACACACATTTGAACATTTTTTGAATAGTGATTTGTAAAACAATGTGTCCTTTTGTTTAAACAGTCTGTTAAATTTTTCAGAGTATTAACACCAGCATATAAAAATCTGCTAGTTTTATGATTAGTGCTGTGTGACACCAACGAAATTGTGTGCACCTCACTTCATCGGCATTGTTCTGCTTTTTTTTCACAAATTGTGCAGAGCACGAAACACACAGATACTGTGCGCCCACACACTGGTATTATCCTCCAGTAATTACTTTATTGTGTGTTGTATGCAAATAAGTATAACAGTTTCACTTCAATTTACAATTTGAAGGATATTTCTCTCGCGCTTTACTTGCTCTACTGCAAAATAACGTAGCATTAAGAAAGATGTAATGGCACGTGCTTTCGTGTTTAAATGTAATTAGTAACCATCACTAAGATTCATTAGAAGTGGCCTACATGAATTTCAGAAATGAAACTGCATTAATTGCGTTCCAATAGATTATTTTCTCATAGAGTTCGGTGTTTAAATTGAAATATTTGTCCCGTGAAATTCGATAGCTGCCGAAAATCATAACCTATGTGCGTTACGTTAAACGTTATAGTCCATGCACTGCAATTCAGTTTCGAAATCTCGCTGAAGTATGAATCATTTTTAGATGCATCGTGCCATCAAATGTAGTATGGTGCTTCTGTCTTGATGATAATACAGTGCTCGCAAGGACCAATACTCGTAATATTTGTACCACCACCAGACACCAAGCTTTCTTGATGTAGCCATTATCCTCTCTCGCTATTTCTACCAACTGTTTGCACATTTTCTATTTCAATTAATTGGTAAGTCTTTGCAATTAAGATATCCCTGGTCCGCAGCTCGTGGTCGAGCGGTAGCGTTCTCGCTTCCCACGCCCGGGTTTCCGGGTTCGATTCCCGGTGGGGTCAGGGATATTCTCTGCCTCGTGATGACTGGGTGTTGTGTGATGTCCTTAGGTTAGTTAGGTTTAAGCAGCTCTAAGATCTAGGGGACTGATGACCATAGCTGTTAAGTCCCATAGTGCCCAGAGCCATTTGAACGATTTTTGAAAGATACCCTGGGCTATCTCTTGCGGCTTTTATTAAACGTGACAATAGTACAGCGAATGACTGCAACAATGTACTTGTATTACACTAATACAGATACTAGTGTGACGTGTGCCCGTTACATAGTTGATCAGAAGAGAAGCATTTCACGTTTAAGTGCGCGTCCACGGCCAATAGAAGCATTGAATTACAACAGGAATCATCGCAACGCCTTTGTTAACAAGTCACATGTAATATAAAGTACATTGAAACAAACAGCATTTGTTGCTCCATTACTGATTTTGCGTTCTACATGCAGATGGTTGTCTTCCAAAAGTCTACATACATACTCTTAAAAACAATGAATACCATTTGTTTAGCCAATAAGTTTCGTAAAAAAGTCACACGGCCCTACTAAAACAGCGTCTCACAGCACCGAATCATTACTACATCACTTCATGTGCGACCACCTTGAAATTATGTCCTGTGCTCAAAGTGCGTATGTTCACCTGTCTGTAACTTCACAACAGGAATCTGTATGAACAGATACGGAGGACGAATACTGAAGTACGGATACTCAAGCATATCACGTACGCTTTATTGGATTTATCATGTTCCAGTACATTCCAGAATCCATTAAGACTAAAATATCAGCAAATCGGTAAAATATCAGCAAATCGGATAGATTGTATTTATGTGAAAATTGTTTTATTGCCTTTGGTTCTGCTTTTCATTATTCGTAATATACTGTCTATAAATAAATTGAATATATCTTGAAGGGCGAGAGCTGTCTAAGATCTCTCAGTGTTCCAGCTTCGTTTTAAGTTACATTTATATCAATTTCTGTACTCTGATTTTTGTATAGATTGAGAACTAGTTCGCTCTCCAGTCTATTCAATCTGGAAAAGCATCAATTTTCAGCTAATCGCTACTCAGAACAGAAACAAAAATGAAAAATGCTTCGACTAATCTTTCAGCCATGACAAACTACGTACGACCATTCAACTCGTTGTGAAATCCAAATTCTCTAAGAATAATAATTCACAGAATATACAAGCGAATGCAGCCGCACGAAATACCAAGAAATTTTAAGTAGCTATTTATCTTTTTCCTCTTGGAAGGTAGGTAAAAAACGAATTAGCAGGACGCCATGCTGGATGTAGACCACCATCGAATGTGGAGTTAGTGGCCTCTGTGACGATCATCTCTCTGCTGGGACTACCAACAGCAGCCGCACACAATGCCTCTCAGAGACATCCTACACCAAGGACGGAGCTCACGTCCTTGTCTTTCCCTTTTTGCCCTGGCCTCTCAACGTCATGACAAAGAGCCCTATTCTCCCGCTTACATTACCTGTCTTGCAAGGAACGCTATCTCTTTAATGGAATGAAGACACACAAAAGGAACACCTCTATGGAATCACACTAAATGCATGCTTCAATATCAACTACCTTGTAAGCCTGCCTGCACAGAAACTGTAAAAAACACTTGCATTCTAGGTTTCCTGTTTCACGTTTCTTTTGTTGCAACCGCTGTTAAAATGAAGTAGTATATATTAATTCACCTTTTTTTACCTCAATAGCAATTGATATAAATAAATTTTGCTTTAAATAAATTTTAATTTAAGTATTATTAGTGAGAAACAAAAACTGCAACTAGCAACGATATTTTTGATTCAATATTTTGTTCCTCTGCAACTGGCTTTGGGTATAGACACACTATCAAGATTTCTGGTACAATTTTCGCATGATCTCTTACCTACTAAATGAAGAAAATGTGAAATCTTGTGGGACTTAACTGCTAAGGTCATCAGTCCCTAAGCATACACACTACTTAACCTAAATTATCGTACGGACAATCACTCACACCCATTCCCGAGGGAGGACTCGAACCTCCGCCGGGACCAGCCGCACAGCCCATGACTGCAGCGCCTTAGACCGCTCGGCTAATCCCGCGCGTTCCCTACTAATTGAGTACAGGTGATTCTAAAGTTCCCGAAAGGTTTTACGCCGTGTGCAGTTCTACACTGCATACAATCAAATCACTCACGACCTCTTACGAGAGGGTACCCAAAAGAAACTGGACTTCTCATTTTTCAACTTATTTATTCACATTTTAAGCGCAGAACTTCTGTCCCCTTCAAAGGCTCTCCATTTCCCCTAATACAATTCTCTAATCTTTTATTGAGTTTTTAAAAACATTTTTTAACCTCGACTTTGGTGATGCTTCATAACGCCTCCGTCGTCTCTTTCTTCACTTCAGCAACATCGCGAAACACTTTCATTTCGTGTGTCATTTCATTTTAGGAAAGAAAAGAAAATCGCATGGGACAATGTCATGTGAGTATGGCGCCGCGGGAGGAACAGCATCATACCGCTATTGGTCAAGAATTTACAGCCACAAATCAGACCACTTCCGCCGCACACTGTTTCGCAATCTTTTCAAATCTTCCATGTAAGAAGCCTGGTTAACTGTCTGACCCTGCGGAGCAAACTGTAAATGGACGAGCCTTCTCACATCGAGAAAACAAATCAGCACTGTTCTAATGTTTGATTTCACTTTACGAATTTTCTTGGAGCAGGTTGAGCTTGGAGTCTTCCACTGGCTTGACTGTTACTTTGATTCCGGATTGTAAACGTACCACCAAGTTTCGTCACCTGTGACAATTTTTGAAAAAAACTTGTGGATCATATCATGACTCTTCCTCCAAATAACAGAATGCTTCGAAGCCTGTGAACATGTACCTCGAAAACGGCAAAGCTGGTCAAATGATCACGCACTGCTCTCGTGATCATCTACGGAAAGAGATAGAAGGATGGTGAAACTATCACTATGCGCTAAATGGTTGCCCGTCCGAGACTATTTACTGGACCTGGGGTTCGGAAGCTTCTGTGCTCCGTAAAGTAGGATAGATGGTGATCAGTGGCATCTCTGCCAAAAGAACACAATGTTCGAGCATGCACAAGTGTTTCAGAGAGCACCATTAAACCGAGACTTCGTACAAAATCACCCCTACATGTTCACATGTTGATCCAATGATATCTTCAATTACGACTGCAGTAGGCACGGGACCACAAGTTGGTTGGAGCAGTATTATGTTGTGAGAGATATTCCTCAGCGATCGTATGGAACCTGTCGTGCTAATCGAAACCACGCTGACAGCTACGAAACACTTTCGTCCCTTCATGCTTGATGTTTTTCCCGTCAGTGAAGTCACCTTTCAGCAATATAACTGTCCGTGCTTCAGTGTTTTGAGAAGTATTATAGCGAACTCATGTTGATGTCCCAGCGATCAAATTCGCCTGATGTAAATCCTACGGAACCCATGTGTGCCGTTATCGGGCGCTATCTCCGCATTCGCAAATCAGGGCCCGTTATTTACGCGAATTACATAACCCGTGCGTAGACTTTTAATGCCATATACCACCACAAACCTACCAATAACCTGTCGGAGCCCTGATAAGCAGAATCAGTTATATAAATACATCCAAAGACGGACAAACAAGCTTTTAAGTACATGGTCATAATGCTTTCTCTCATCAGTGTATCGTTATTGTACAGAACTTAAACATGTAGAACACGAAAAATGCACAAACGCTTAAACGCTTCACAAAACACAATTTCATGTTTAAAAACAACAAGAAATTGTATATGATGTCCAGTGCACATTGCTTTATGTGATTCTAAAATGTCACTAGACTGACGTATCTACCAAAGAAACACCTTTTTTCTTAGGTAAACCATCCTCTGGGTACAACACTCAGCAATATTGTTCGAGTATACGTAACTGTGTGTAAGTTGCCTATATTCTACTTCCAGATTGTGTATACTAGTTATCACATTTCTAAAGAACAACCACGTACGTTCTCATAGCAGGTAATACAGACTAACACAAATCACTGGCAAGAGATCAGTGAAAGACGTTAAGAGCCGGCCGGAGTGGCCAATCGGTTCTAGGCGCTACAGTCTGGAAACGCGCGACCGCTACGGTCGCAGATTCGAATCCTGCCTCAGGCATGGATGTGTGTGATGTCCTTAGGTTGGTTAGGTTTAAGTAGTTCTATATTATGCGGCTTTGAGTTTCAAATTCTGCAACGTGAATAAATCTATTTCACTTTCTTCATCTGAAAACTTCAACATGGATGCGCCAATTGCAATACTCCGCGCCAATTCACGCCTCTCGCTGCCTTCGTTGTACGGCGTTACACCAAGCGTCAGTCAGTCATCTGTGAGCTGTAGTTCTGAATATCGAGTGTGTTGACAGCCAAATGGAGAGCACGGGAACTGCTACACAACGTAGTCCAGGCGAAGCGAGGAAATAGCCTCAACAGACATGTTGTTGTTGTTGTTGTTGTTGTGGTCTTCAGTCCAGAGACTGGTTTGAAGCAGCTCTCCATGCTACTCTATCCTGTGCAAGCTTCTTCATCTCCCAGTACCTACTGCAATCTACATCCTTCTGAATCTGCTTAGTGTATTCATCTCTTGGTCTTCCTCTACGACTTTTACCCTCCACACTGCCCTCCAATTGGTGATCCCTTGATGCCTCAGAACATGTCCTACCAACCGATCCCGTCCTCTGGTCACGTTGTACCACAAACTTCTCTTCTCCCCAGTCCTATTCAATAATTCCTCATTAGTTATGTGATCTACCCACCTAATCTTCAGCATTCTTCTGTAGCACCACATTTCGAAAGCTTCTATTCTCTTCTTGTCCAAACTATTTATCGTCCATGTTTCACTTCCATACATAGCTACACTCCATACAAATACTTTCAGAAACGACTTCCTGCCACTTAAATCTATACTCGATGTTAACAAATTTCTCTTCTTCAGAAACGCTTTCCTTGCCATTGGCAGTCTACATTTTATATCCTCTCTACTTCGACCATCATCAGTTATTTTGCTCCCCAAATAGCAAAACTCCTTTACTACTTTAAGTGTCTCATTTCGCCCGCATCTCGTGGTCGTGCGGTAGCGTTCTCGCTTCCCACGCCCGGGTTCCAGGGGTTCGATTCCCGGCGGGGTCAGGGATTTTCTCTGCCTCGTGATGGCTGGGTGTTGTGTGCTTTCCTTAGGTTAGTTAGGTTTAAGTAGTTCTAAGTTCTAGGGGACTGATGACCATAGATGTTAAGTCCCGTAGTGCTCAGAGCCATTTGAACCATTTTTTGTCTCATTTCCTAATGTAATTCCCTCAGAATCACCCGACTTAATTCATATCCGAAAGAAATACCAAATATGGGCTTCCATGAACCCAGACCTATTATTGCTAAGTGGCAGTCTCGTTGCAGAGGCAAAGGTGGCTGATGTTCACAAGCTGTTGGTAAAGCATTGCGAAGCGAGTGGCCAAATGATACTCGTCTGCAGTACTATAAACGTGAGATGGTAATCAGCAAAATGATTCAAAATGTGGATAACGAAATGTGTAAACAATGACCTGCAGCAGACAGTTATGACATTGATTTTTGTGGAATAGTGGAAGCATTAATTTAATGCCAATAACGTTTAAGCACATACATTTTTACATTGCTAATTCAGAGGGTAGAATGAAGCACTTTGTCATTAATTACGACAGGTGAACTTGTTGTACAAGTTGCCACAGCACATAGCTCACTATTTCTTTCACTTTGTGTTTCAAAACTGACAACGGGTAAAGAAAGAAACAAAAAATTATAGGCAATTAAGGCTCCAGATCATCGAATATTCTGGATACTTCTAGGGATCATGAATGACATTTAATTTACAACATTTGAACTTCCTAATATGTTACATATTTTTCTCATTTTCTTAACAGTTTAAGTAGGCATGTGGAAGATGTTGCAACACGCTCCCTCATGCAATTTATAACAGATTTGTCGTAATGAATTTAACGTAAACATGTACGTAATGCCCAGTTACATGTGAGACAGGACCTAATGACTCAAGTCTTGATTTAGTAACGAAAAATAAGCAAAATTGTCTCGCGGTATTGATTGACGTTCGTCTTATGAGCATAAGAGAGCATGAGGGTTGGTAGCAACCGATGTAGCCCTTATATCTTAAGTGCCCCATCGTCGCCAAAACTTCAACTTTCAGCTGATTGTGAAAACAACTGGTTATCGCTCTCGTTGAGACTCTGCTTAGCTGGTGCATTGCTCCTGGCGTTTTGATCTGCGAGTGGTTGATTACATTTCAGTAATAAGATAAAACGATAAACACATCCCTTAGGAAATGTCACGTCCCCCCAAACTTACTGCAGTCCACTTCACGACGTTCGGCACCGCCCGTGTAACCGCTCGAGGACTCCTTGAATAGTGGACGGAGGGAGACTGACTGACAGGGTACATTCACGCATGTTGCGACAGGCCCCAGGGGGAGGGGGGGGGGCGCCAGCATCGCCCAACCCTGCACGCCCCCACGCCGCAGAGCTGCCGAAAGGATGAATATTTCAGCAGCCGCTCCTCCGGTGTAACAATCTACATTCTGCAGCCGCGACGTCTGCGCACTCATCTCTTATGCATGGAGCAATTACGGCCACCCTGTGTCTGCACGCACCGCCGGCAGCCGCCGGCAGCCTCCGCCAGCCGTGATTGGATTACCCGCAGCGATTTAACGGGCGCAGTTCGACAGTCTTAGTTGGCCCACACGTCCTCTTCTCCGAAAAGGACCCTTCAGGGCTAAGTTCGCCGTCATTCTCTCACCAAGAGGGCACAACCAGATAGTTTCTTACGGAGCTGTAATGCATCACCTCCAAGAATGCACTACGTTAGAATAAATGTTAGCCAATTTCTTCTTGGCTAGAGTTCCTTAATCTCATGAACTGAACCTTCTACCATATTTAGCTATCAAATATTAATTTAAATTTAGGTGAATGACAGTGGCGACATCTAATCTACATCTTCCCAGTTTTCCTGTTGCAGTTGCGTATGGTTCGAGAGAAGAACGGTTCCTCGTAAGGCTCTGTGTGGGCTCGAATCCCTCTGAATATTTCTTCGTGTACTTTCCGCAGGGGGAAGCAATATAGTAATTACTGTTCTACGAAAGTACGCTCTCGGAAGTTTAAGAGTAGACCATACTGTGATGGAGATCGCTTTTGTTGAAGCGTCTGTCAATGGAGCTGCCTGAGAATCTCCCTGTCTCTTTCGGCTCACCTAATTAACTCGTAATGAATGCGCAGCCGTTCTTTGGATCTTCTCTGTTACCTCTATCAACCCCGTCAGGTACAGATACTAGACTGGTGAGCAATATTCAAATATTCGTCGAACGAGTGTTTTCTAAGTTACTTCATGATGGACTACATTTCCAAACGTTTCTTCCATTGAATCTCAGTCCTCCATCTGCCTTACCCGTGATTAATTTTCTGTGGCGCTCCAGTTCAAATCGCTCCGTACGCATGCGTATTTTTTGGAAGTAACAGTTTCCATTGATTGTTATGCAATCGTGTAATCATGTAGCTATAATTTCCTAGCGTTTCGACTACTCTGTAAGCAACTACGTTATGGGCGAAAAGCATCATGTAACTTCCGACATTATGGTCCTATAATACTCATTGGGGCACGCCAGAAATTAGTTTTGCGTCTGAAGACCTGTCAGGACGACATGCTGTGTTCCGTTTGCTAAAATCCCTTCAGTCCAATCGCACATTTGTTCTCCTATCATATTCCGCACGTTCGTATTTTATTCATTAGGTACTGTGTGGAACTGTATCGAACGGCTTCTGATAGTCAAGGAACACGGCGCGTACCAGGCCGCTTCAGTCTACTATTTTATGGGACTCGCGAACGAATGAAGTGAGCTGTGTTGCATATGACCGTGGACCCTGAACACATGTTACTCCCTACAGATGAGATTTTCAGTTTCCAAAAATGTCGTAATATGCGAGGATATATCATGTTTCCAAAGTCGACATCAGACCGACATCACGGGTATAAGCCCATTGTTTTGGCTGTCATCCGAAGACCTACGGCACACCGCTGCTATAAGACGGGCAAGTTTTTTCACATACTCTGTGTAGAACTGAACTGGTATCCTGTCAGGACCACTTGATTTTCCTGAGCTTTTTTTTTTATCACGAAACATATTGGGACCACATTTGAGACATCGGTGACATTTCAGTTGGCAAACATACCGAAGTAAATTCATACGATTCTTTCAACAGTCAACTTATTACGTCCAGTATTAGTTCACTTATACAGTGAAAATATTTCCTTGAAGCGTTTCTGCTCTGACACTCGTGCTTCTTACGGTTACGGTTCGCACACAATTGTTTCTCGTGCGTCTTTGTAATTCTGTAAGAAGTTTGCTGTGTCTGCCTCAGCCTACGGGTTCTTTATAAGTCATATGACTTCAGTAAACTTTTCTACCCCCCTCCCCTCTAGCCATTTCAGCTTCTCAGTTAATACATTAATCGTGGTAACAATTATGTACTTATGAAGTCGCAGCTATACGCAGCTGTACGCATACAAGAAGCGCAGGAGCGCCACCTAGCAGTGGTGACCACAGGTTAGTGCCTATACACTTCAGCCAGCGAGCGCATGTCACTGACGTCTGTTCGTGAGATACTTACGCTCTGTAGAATCCTATGCGACGTTTTGTATTTCAATGTCATACGTATACAAGTATTCCACGTGGCGCACTACACGTTGTTGGATCTATTGTCGAATGTGTGCTATTTTAAAACGTTTTAAGAGAAAGTTCTTCAGTAGAGAGCTACTACTTCAAAATTATGCTTTTTAAATAGTGATTTAGCGGATGAGACGTACATGTACTAGACAGACGAAACGACTCCCGCATTCGCTATAGATAATATCTGATTCCATGTGAGGATGTTTGACTAAAATTATTATTAGTAAACTGTTCCTGTAATTTTGTTTGTTGCAATGGTAGCACATCTGTTCTACACACAATAACGTAAAATTTGTTGACAGATTTAATATATTCTGATGAAGACAGTTTTAGAAAGTCGAAACATTGGTGCACATTTATTAAACCTGTATTTTGCAACTGGCTGGCTGTTATTTCCAGTCAACTGAAGCTCTTGCATACGCAGCTGCTGAAGCGCATCCATGTTCAACCTCTTAGAACTGAATATCTTATGTGGAAATGGATTCCAAAATTCTTTATTTCTGTCCTGAACTGTAATTTCCACAATCCTCCTTGTTATATTACTGTAAGGAAAAACAAGAACAGGACCTAGCAGCACGCCACAAGAAATTTTTGCTAGTGCACGAAACGTTCAAAGTGTTATGTCCGTGTGGACAGAATTTTTGAACTCACAAGGGAACCTCCCCATCGCACTCCCCTCAGATTTAGTTATAAGTTGGCACAGTGGATAGGCCTTGAAAAAGTGAACACAGATCAATCGAGGAAACAGGAAGAAGTTGTGTGGAACGATGAAAAAAATAAGCAAAATATACAAACTGAGTAGTCCATGCACAGATAGGCAACATCAATGACATTCGAAGCTCAGGAACGCCGTGGTCTCGTGGTTTGCGTGAGCAACTGTGGAACTGGAGGTCCTTGGTTTAAGTCTTCCCTCGAGTGAAAATTTTAATTTTTTATTTTCGGACGATTATTATCTGAAAAACTTTTCATCGTTTTTTTGGGAGTGATTATCACATCGACAAGAAAACCTAATTCGGGCAAGGTAGAAGAATCTTTTTACCCATTCGCCAAGTGTACAAGTTAGGTGGGTCGACAACATATTCCTGTCATGTGGCGCACATGCCGTCACCAGTGTCATATAGAATATATCAGACGTGTTTTCCTGCGAAGGAATCGGTTGACCTATGACCTTGCGATCAAGTGTTTTTTCGGTTCCCATTGGAAAGGCACGTCCTTTCGTCTACTAATCGCACGGTTTTGCGGTGCGGTCGTAAAACAGAGACACTAAACTTATTACAGTGAACAGAGACGTCAATGAACGAACGGACAGATCATAACTTTGCGAAAATAAAAAATGTAAACTTTTCACAGGAGGGAAGACTTGAACCACGGACCTCTCATTCCGCAGCTGCTCACGCTAGCCACGGGACCACGGCGCTCCTGAACCCTCGCTCTCCTTGATGTTGCCTATCTTGCGCATGGACTACTCAGTTTATATATTTTGCTTATTTTTTTCATAGTTCCACACAACTTCTTCCTGTTTTCTCGATTGATCTGTGTTCAGTTTTTCAAGGCCTATGCACTGCGCCAACTTACAACTAAACCTGAGGGGGGTGCGATGGGGAGGTTCCCTTGTCAGTAAGTGCGGAATGAAAATGCACTGGCCTAGTCCCATCAGGGAACTGAATTACACTGTTCTGTTGATAACAGGCAAATAAGAAGCAACTACGTCAACGGATGGCGAAACAAGTCCAAATCGCAGTCGAAAGCAGAAGTCCGTAATCACAGTGCGGCAGTTTCCAAGATCGATCGCTGAAGGCAGGCGAATTTTGAGGCGTACGGGAGAGACCAGAACCGCCTAAAAAAGGTTGCAGCAGTGCGGGTAATCGCGGATGGCTGCTTGTGGCTGGTTACCGGTGAGAGGAGTATCCGCTACCAGCTGCCCAATCCCTGCGTTGCACACCGGAAGAAGCACCTATCTGCTACTGATATTCCATCGTAATCGATGAATCCGTAGGACTCGCCAAAAAATTTCTTGAACTAGTGTTGACCCGCCGTCACACTGAATCGTCGATACACTGACCTTGGAATCTGTTATTTAGAATCTGACCGCTAAAAACACTGAACCGAGTACTAGTCTAGTTGTGTATGATGTGCTAGCATAGTCACTTTTCTGCTAATCTATTAGTATCTCAAAAAGCATTGTAGCATCGTCTGTTGGAAATGAGTGTAACTAAAGAGTTCAATAAAATAAGTTTTGATGTGAAAATAAATCGTTTCCGGATTCAGGTCTGTGCAACAAGTTTTCATATATTGCAGAGTGGTTTGATAGGTCTGGTAAATTTCCATGATAGAATGGAACATTTTGGTTGTGCCTTCATGGTTGGTAAGTTTGATTATTGCTAGAATCGTATAAGGAATTTCAACGATGTACAGTGTGCAGTTCATTGTTGACAGCGGTCTCAATTAGGCAGTATGTCACCCGCTATTGAAAATGGAGAAAATCAAGTTTCGATTTCTTACTAAACATTTTCATTTGAAGGGTTGGGCTGGCACACAAATGAAAACAGAAATCATGAGGTTCACACAGACTCTGCACTATTATTGAACTGCATTTACTTTTACATTAAAGAATTTAACGTGGTCGGACGAGCAGGTAAAGACTGCTCCACCCATTCAATTGAGATGACCACAAAAAAACCATTGACGAAATCTATGATATGGTAATGCAAGACCGCCGAATAAATATTCATGATGTTCTGAGGCTACGCATCTCAGCGAGCTCATAGTATCCTGCACGGAAAATTGGCTCTGAAGACGTGTACGAGGCAATTGCCGCCATTGCTAGCATTCAACCAAGCACGCAACTCGCACAATTATTCGACACTATATGTGACGATGTTTAATCGCAATCCACAAGACTTTCTGCATGATTTGTTACTTTTGATGAAACCTGGATCCATCATTACACACCAGAGTCAAAACGGCAGTCAAAACAATAGAAAAAGGCTGGTGAAAGAGCACCAAAGAAGGAAAAGACCATTTTGTCAGCCGGTAAGGTGATGGCCACTGTTTTGGGATTACCACGGAATAATCCTCATAGCTTATCACTCGGGAAAAGGCAGAAAGGTAACTGGAACCTGTTATACTTCGTTGTTGAATCGTTTAAAACTTTCGTGGGCTGGAAAGTTGCTCTTACACCAGGATAATGAACCTTTCCACACATCAGTGATGACATTAACGAAAGTGCATGAATTGGGCTTTCAGTTGGTTCTTCAAAAAAATGGTTCAAATGGCTCTGAGCACTATGGGACTCAACTGCTGTGGTCATAAGTCCCCTAGAACTTAGAACTACTTAAACCTAACTAACCTAAGGACAGCACACAACACCCAGCCATCACGAGGCAGAGAAAATCCCTGACCCCGCCGGGAATCGAACCCGCGAACCCGGGCGTGGGAAGCGAGAACGCTACCGCACGACCACGAGATGTGGGCTGTTGGTTCTTCTTCCACCCTATTCATCAGACTTATCCCCAAGTAACTTCCACCTGTTCCCTAACTTGAATTTCTCGTAGAGATTTCACAGTAGCTTGCTGAGAAGAAACTTTCATCAAATGAGGTGATAGTTGCCGCCTACGAGTATTTTGCAGAGTTTGACAGAACCAATTTTTCCGATGGGATGCAAAAGCAGCAGCACTACCGGATGAAGTGTGTATCAGTAAAAGGAGAGTATAAGGAGTAGTCAGGTGAGCTGTTTATGAAGCAAACATATTTCTTTGCTTTTTAGCAGATTCTCAGACCACTTTACGTGTTTAGAATGTTTCCTAAAGGTTTCACCGTACCTTTTGCTACACTTTGTACAAGTAATGAAAGTCCATGTGAAGTACCAGCCAGCACTAAGGAAACTGGTGTAGATGAATAGGCGCCATCGCCAAAGTGAATGTTCGTTAGTGTGGATGATGGTAACCGCGAGGGTGACTCGCTAAGTCTCAGTCTTGACAAAAAAAATGGAAAACTACTTCGAAATTGAAAAAGCGCAATGAAGAAGTCTCTTGAGTAAAATGAGTGTGGTGAGCTCATTGATTTTCAAAGACAACTGTCATGTTTTTAGTGACAGTCTTTTCTTGTGAAGTCAGACCTGGAAAGCGCAATTTGGACTCCCGTCAGAAGTAGGTGCCACTAGACGGAGAGATTCGAGATGTAATACACAAATTTTCCTTGCTCTGTCGTGTCGTAGATATCAAGCGTGCGTTTGCTATTGGGCGTCACTGATATACTCCATATATCATATCATGATATCATTTGAGAGTGTGTTTTTTCTCTTAATATCAAACAGTTATTTTCCAGCTGCCCATTCTTTCTATTCATCGATCAGCTTGTCAGCATATAGCATGATAATCAGACAATAAAAGCTGCTAGTATACTCTTCCCAAACCAATTGTTACTCAATAGCGTTCTCCAGGTATATCGGGAATAGTTCTACTGCCATACAAGGTAACCGACGAATTTTTTTTTATTTTATTTTATTTTATTTTTTTTTTTTTTTTTTTTTTTTTTTTTGGTCATCAGTCTAATGGCTGGTTTGATGCGGCCCGCCACGAATTCCTTTCCTGTTCTAACCTCTTCATCTCAGAGCAGCACTTTCAATCTACGTCCTCAATTATTTGCTTGACGTATTCCAATCTCTGTCTTCCTCTACACTTTTTGCCCTCTACAGCTCCCTCTAGTACCATGGAAGTCATTCCCTCATGTCTTAGCAGATGTCCTATCATCCTGTCCCTTCTCCTTATCAGTGTTTTCCACATATTCCTTTCCTCTCCGATTCTGCGTAGAACCTCCTCAATCCTTACCTTATCAGTCCACTTAATTTTCAACATTCATCTATAGCACCACATCTCAAATGCTTCGATTCTTTTCTGTTCCGGTTTTCCCACAGTCCATGTTTCACTACCATACAATGCTGTACTCCAGACGTACATCCTCAGAAATTTCTTCCTCAAATTAGGGCCGGTATTTGATATTAGAAGACTTCTCTTGGCCAGAAATGCCTTTTTTGCCATAGCGAGTTTGCTTTTGATGTCCTCCTTGCTCCGCCCGTCATTGGTTATTTTACTGCCTAGGTAGCAGAATTCTTTAACTTCATTGACTTCGTGACCATCAATCCTGATGTTAAGTTTCTCGCTGTTCTCATTTCTACTACTTCTCATTTCCTTAGTCTTTGTCCGGTTTACTCTCAAACCATACTGTGTACTCATTAGACTGTTCATTCCGTTCAGCAGATCATTTAATTCTTCTTCACTTTCACTCAGGATAGCAATGTCATCAGCGAATCGTATCATTGATATCATTTCACCTTGTATATTAATTACACTCCTGAACCATTCTTTTATTTCCATCATTGCTTCCTCGATGTACAGATTGAAGAGTAGGGGCGAAAGGCTACAGCCTTTTCTTACACCCCTCTTAATACGAGCACTTCGTTCTTGATCGTCCACTCTTATTATTCCCTCTTGGTTGTTGTACATATTGTATATGACCAGTCTCTCCCTATAGCTTACCCCTACTTTTTTCAGAATCTCGAACAGCTTGCACCATTTTATATTGTCGAACGCTTTTTCCAGGTCGACAAATACTATGAAAGTGTCTTGATTTTTCTTTAGCCTAGAGCTTCCATTATTAGCCGTAACGTCAGAATTGCCTCTCTCATCCCTTTATTTTTCCTAAAGCCAAACTGATCGTCACCTAGCGCATTCTCAATTTTCTTTTCCATTCTTCTGTATATTATTCTTGTAAGCAGCTTCGATGCATGAGCTGTTAAGCTGATTGTGCGATAATTCTCGCACTTGTCAGCTCTTGCTGTCTTCGGAATTGTGTGGATGATGCTTTTCCGAAAGTCAGATGGTATGTCGCCAGACTCATATATTCTACACACCAACGTGAATAGTCGTTTTGTTGCCACTTCCCCCAATGATTTTAGAAATTCTGATGGAATGTTGTCTATCCCTTCTGCCTTATTTGACCGTAAGTCCTCCAAAGCTCTTTTAAATTCCGATTCTAATACTGGATCCCCTATCTCTTCTAAAACGACTCCTGTTTCTTCTTCTATCACATCAGACAAATCTTCACCCACATAGAGGCTTTCAATGTATTCTTTCTACCTATCTGCTCTCTCCTCTGCATTTAACAGCGGAATTCCCGTTGCACTCCTAATGTTAGCACCGTTGCTTTTAATGTCAACAAAGGTTGTTTTGACTTTCGTGTATGCTGAGTCTGTCGTTCCTACAGTCATCTTTTTTTCGATGTCTTCACATTTTTCCTGCAGCCATTTCGTCTTAGCTTCCCTACACTTCCTATTTATTTCATTCCTCAGCGACTTGTATTTCTGTATTCCTGATTTTCCCGGAACATGTTTGTACTTCCTCCTTTCATCAATCAACTGAAGTATTTCTTCTGTTACCCATGGTTTCTTCGCAGCTACCTTCTTTGTACCTATGTTTTCCTTCCCAACTTCTGTGCTGGCCCTTTTAAGAGATGTCCATTCCTCTTCAACTGTACTGCCTACTGCGCTATTCCTTATTGCTGCATCTATAGCGTTAGAGAACTTCAAACGCATCTCGTCATTCCTTAGTACTTTCGTATCCCACTTCTTTGCGTATTGATTCTTCCTGACTAATGTCTTGAACTTCAGCCTACTCTTCATCACTACTATATTGTGATCTGAGTCTATATCTGCTCCTGGGTACGCCTTACAATCCAGTATCTGATTTCTGGATCTCCGTCTGACCATGATGTAATCTAATTGAAATCTACCCGTATCTCCCGCCCTTTTCCAAGTATAGCTCCTCCTCTTGTGATTCTTGAACAGGGTATTCGCTATTACTAGCTGAAACTTGTTCCAGAACTCAATTAGTCTTTCTCCTCTTTCATTCCTTGTCCCAAGCCCATATTCTCCTGTAACCGTTTCTTCTACTCCTTCCCCTACAACTGCATTCCAGTCGCCCATGACTATTAGATTTTTGTCCCCTTTAAATACTGCATTACCCTTTCAATATCTTCATACACTTTCTCTATCTGTTCATCTTCAGCTTGCGACGTCGGCATGTATACCTGAACTATCGTTGTCGGTGTCCGTCTGCTGTCGATTCTGATTAATACAACCCAGTCACTGAACTGTTCACAGTAACACACCCTCTGCCCTACCTTCCTATTGATAACGAATCCTACACCTGTTATACCATTTTCTGCTGCTGTTGATATTACCCTAAACTCATCTGACCAGAAATTCTTGTCTTCCTTGCACTTCACTTCACTGACCCCTACTATATCTAGATTGAGCCTTTGCATTTCCCTTTTCAGATTTTCTAGTTTCCCTACCACGTTCAAGCTTCTGACATTCCACGCCCCGACTCGTAGAACGTTATCCTTTCGTTGATTATTCAATCTTTTTCTCATGGTAACCTCCACCTTGCCAGTCCCCTCCCGGAGATCCGAATGGGGGACAATTCCGGAATCGTTTGCCAATGGAGAGATCATCATGACCCTTCTTCAATTACATTCCACATGTCCTGTGGATACATGTCTTCAATGCAGTGGTTTCCATTGCCTTCTGCATCCTCATGTCGTTGATCATTGCTGATTTTTCCACCTTTAGGGGCAATTTCCCACCCCTAGGACAAGAGAGTGCCCTGAACCTCTATCCGCTCCTCCGCCCTCTTTGACATGGCCGTTGGCAAAATGAGGCTGACTTCTTATGCCGTACGTCTTCGGCCGCCAATGATGATTATCTATCAAAATTTAGGCAGTGGCGGGGATCGAACCCGGGACCGAAGACGTTTTGATTATGAATCAAAGTCGATACCCCTATTTTTTTTACACTTTTTTTTTCTACTCCTTTTTTTTTAAATAAAATGGAACTAAAAAGCAAGTGCCACCGCCACTTTTCTCCTATAAAAAAAAAAAAAAAAAAAAAAAAAATCTGGGCCACTTCAGGCGTTGGCTCCTTACTAAACCTACCCCAGAGAGCTGCCTATATACCAGGGGAAATATGGGAAATCAAGGTTAGAGCTATCCTTACAAACAAAACAAAATCTTCCTTTTTCTGAATTTTATTTTAATTTTTTTTTGTTTTATATTTATTTATTTATTTTATTTTAGTTTATTTATTTATTTATTTATTTTTTGTGTAATTGATCAGAGGCCTTCTGCGCCCCGCTGGTAATATGTTGAGTCACGTCTTCTCGAAATTGATGTGTTCCGTTCAATTGTTCAGAATTGTTCATTGGTTCAAGCAGGAAACCTTCTCCTCTCTTGGCTTAACACATTCCAGCTGCGAGGCGGCTCGTGGAAAGCACTCCCAAGGAAGTTCGAGAAAAATTGTCTGTATTTTGGGTGACGGACAACGACATAATGACGGTCATTGAGGTATGTCCAAAAATCGAGTAAAGAGTCTACAGTTTGTCCAAATAAGTAGTGAATGGCATGTCCGCGAATCCAATTCACAGCATTGGTCTTTGTCCGAGGAAAATAGTCACGTTCCGGAAATAATAATGAAAGGGGAGTAATCCGATCCGGAATGTCCCGCGTTAGAAAAGCCACAATACGTCGAACCAAGTGCCAAACCTCCGCCGCCGGTCCGCAAACAAACCGATGTTCATCATTGTCTGGCACTCCACACGTGAAGCATAGAGGTGATTGGGCGAGGTGGATACGATGAAGGCGAAATTGGTTGATTTGCTTACCATTAACAGTTATGTACCAGACAGATTGAACATTCGTGTCAAGGTAACAGGCGAACACCGCGCGCCATACATGACGCCAGTCAACCTGTGGGAACTTTAGTTCAATCGGGTTAGGAGGACGACCTAATTGGAGGACATTGTATACTGCCTTTGTCTTGAGTAAAAGCTGTCTTGGTAAGGTGAGGCGTAGATAACTGAGTTCCAGAAAGAAGTACCGTATATAATGGAACTGGGCCGGAACATCCGCGATCATCACTGGGGCTGACAGTGAGACCGGCGAGTATGCCGACAGGAGGAGACCAGTGAGGCTCGTTGGGCAACGTGTCCATACCGTCATCTGGGAGCTGACAAATAGGGCGCGAGCTCTATCCGGCACGTGAAACAGACCTACCCCACCTCGTTCACGGGGAAGAGTAAGCGTCGCATAGTTAACTTTGAACAACATCCCAGAGCTGACGAAAGATGCCATCGCTGCCAACATGCGACGTGCCACAGTAAGCGGGAAAGGTAGAACTTGCGCTACATGGGGACGGAGATCAGATGAAAAATCTATTCCCAAACAACGAATGGTATCAACGGTGGTGAGAGGTGTAACGCACTCCACGGGAAGTCCCGTGCCAATGAACATAACTTGTGACTTACGTACGTTTAAAGAGCTACCCGACGCCTCACCATAAGTCGCTACCCACGTCAAAACAGCTCGAACTTCGTCGGCATTACGTAAACAGATGACGACATCGTCAGCATAGGCCGTGCAACAGAATCGGTAGCGATGTATGGACAACCCTACCAAACGTTGTCTTAGTCCACATAGCAAGGATTCCAAGGAAAAGGCGTACAAAATTGCTGATAGAGGGCAACCTTGACGTACGGATCGACCTATTATTATCGGTGGAGTGAGTCTGCCATTGTACATAATCCTGGATGAGGCACCCCGCAGAAGGCGCATCACTACCGTGATAACGGCGACCGGGAAACCCATATGGTGGAGAACGGCCGTAAGGAACGAATGGTCAACCCTATCGAAAGCTTGACTGAAGTCCAAAGACGCAAGTGCCCCAGAGAGGCGTTGTGCCTGGGTAACGGCGATCATATCCCTGTAGCGGCATAAAGCCGTGCGAATATTGTTGTCGCCTCCCAAAGATGCTTGGTCTGGCGACACAACTTATCGGGCAACGTTTTTAAGTCGTGCTGCCAAAAGGCGAGTGAAGATTTTCATATCACTGTTAAGGAGGGTGAGGGGCCGATAATCACTGATATTGTTGCCACCGTGCGGTTTATGTACAGGAATAATAATTCCTTCCATGAAAGCGTCCGGCACAGGTACTTCCGGAGACATCAGTTCCCGACAGATGGAGGTGAAGGTGGACTCTAACAAATCACGGAAGGTGCGATAAAATTCGAGGGGAAGACCGTCGGGGCCCGGGGAGCGATTGATGGTTCCTGCCCGGATCGCATCGCGGACTTCCTCATCAGTCACCTCCGACATCAATTCAATCGCCGCATCTCCTGGGATACCACCGAAGTTGAGCTGTGAGACTTCCTCGATCAACTCTGGGGAATGTGGAACTGCGGCGTAGAGCTGCCGGTAGTGGGCGTGAAGCACATTCCCTATGGCAGATTGGGTTACGTAGCGACGCCCGTCTTGATCCGTTAGGACGTGAATCAATTTTCGGCGTCGAATTTGTCTTTCTTGGACGATATGGTACATCGACGGATGTTCATGAGGCATGCGATCAGCAGTACGAGATCGTACTATCGCCCCTTCCAAATGCCGTCGCATGAGATTGGAGATTTGGGCCTTAGCTTGGTTCATCCTTGTATGGCGCTCAGGGGAGGCTGGCATCGTGGAGCATTCTCGTAGGATCCTGTAGTAAAAGTCCATAGTGCTCTTCCTCCAGGCGACAACATCTTTGCCATACCGGATTAAAGTTTTTCGAAGAGCAGGTTTTGCACACTGGATCCACCAGGATATGGTAGACGGATACGTGGGTCGGCGTCTATTACATGTGATCCAAGTGTCTTCTATTAGAAGTCGACAGTCAGGTGAATTAAGAAGTGCCGTGTTCAGTTTCCATAAACCACGTCCGTGCCATACTGCCTGTCTTGTGAGAACAACATCACAGAAGTAAGCAACAGGCCAGATTTCAGCCTGTCGAGTGTGTTGAATTAGGGATCGCGAGATGTAGATGCGATCCAGTCGGCTAGAGGAGTGCTCAGTGTGGTACGTAAAGCCCAAAAGATCACCGTGAACATGTCTCCACGTGTCGACAAATTGTAGCCGCGTGACGACTGTTTCCAGAGCGGCGCATGGTCAGTGACGCGGCAATTGATCCTGAGGTCGCTGGGTGCAGTTGAAGTCTCCACCCATGATCCAGTCATCGTGTGGTAGCATAAAAAGGGGTGTGACTTCATTCGCGAAGAAGGCATTGCGTTCACGACGGTAGCTGGAGCCCGACGGCGCATAAATATTGATGATGCGTACACCAAAGAGAGTAAGGGCCATACCTCTGCCGCTGGGGAGGTATAGGACATCTTCGGCAGGAAGACCTTCGCGTAAGATGATGGCAACACCACTACCGGTATCCGAAGCGGGAGAAAGATGCACCGTGAAGCCATGTGGTGGTGAAAAATCGGCGACATGCACTTCCTGAAAAAGCGCAATATCTATGTCCGCATCATAAATCATATCGCGGAGCAGCGCTAGTTTGTGGGGCGCACGAATGGTCGCGAGGTTAATCGTTGCGACACGATAATGCTGGTGTTGGAGTCCCACAGGCTCAGGCGGGGCTTCTTCTTCAGGAGCGAGAGGTCGTCGATCCGGTCCGCTGAAGAGGCTGCTATTGTGGAGAGTTTGCGGGCGCGGGCGCAACCGATGGAGGTGCCCCATCATCAGCAGCGTCCACCCCAGTCCCTTCGATCTCCACGTCGTCTGCCCAGGAGACTGATGCTGCGGTAAGGCATCGGCTGTGCACGTCATCCACGTGGAGAGGAGACGTAGTTTTCGTCTCATCGGATAGGCTCTCTTCAACGTCGACCTGTATGGGCGACGGCGTCAGTAATGAGGGGTGTTCGTTGCCAGTGGTCGCCTGTGGCGGGTCTGTCGCATCAGCCTTTCGGTAATCAAAGATCGGTTTGTCGTCCATCTTCGGGTCTGCATCCCCGGTATCCATCCGTAGAATGGATTCATCAGGGGGTGTACGGCCACGTTTCTTTCTCTTTCGTGTCGACCCTTGTTTTCGAACAAGTCGTTCAGAGTCCGATGGCGGGTGGTTTTCGTCTGACTCCGGACCAGTCTGAAGGAAAGCAGAAGTAGGTACCACTCCCGGATCAACGTCCATCTCAGTAGCATTTTCAGTCACAGTGCTGCGATGATTCGGCAGGTTAGGATCTGGCGTCTGGGGCACCTCAGAAGGAATCTCAGGAGCGGTTGTATCTACCTGATCAGACGACGTCAACGGAGCAGGAAGACTCTGTGTAGACGTGCTACCTTCCTGGGCAACCTTGGCGTATGTGACAGGGATCTGAGTCATCACCGCTGGAGACGCTTCCTCGCCGACCGGCGTCTGGATCAGGCGGCGTCGCATGCAGGCGGATCTGACGTGGCCTTCTTGTCCACAACCCGCACATGTTCGGGGTTGGCCGTCGTACATGACAATGGCTCGCACCCCGCCAATGGTCAGGTATGATGGAATATGTTTTTTCAGTTCAATTTTGACCTGACGCACACCATTAAGGACATGGTAGGTCGTGAAGGTTTGCCATTTTTCCTCTACGTAACCGATGACGTTACCGTATCGTTGTAACGCAGAGACAACTTCGTCCTTCGGCACTTCAAAAGGTAGTTCAAACACCCTAATCGTGCGTTGACCGTACTCTGCGAGTTCAAGTGTTACAGCTCCGACGTGACCATCAGAGTATTTGAACTTAAGTCCATTGGCATGGCGGCGAATAACATCTTCACACACCTCGGTGTTTGTGATTTTAATATGAACGACACTACTCGTGATCGAAAAATGGATTCCGATAACGGCCGGCCGAAGTGGCCGTGCGGTTAAACGCGCTGCAGTCTGGAACCGCAAGACCGCTACGGTCGCAGGTTCGAATCCTGCCTCGGGCATGGATGTTTGTGATGTCCTTAGGTTAGTTAGGTTTAACTAGTTCTAAGTTCTAGGGGACTAATGACCACAGCAGTTGAGTCCCATAGTGCTCAGAGCCATTTTTTTGATTCCGATAACGTGGTTAGGATCTAAACGAACTTCTTCACGTATGAACGTTTCAACTTCATGTGCACGAGGTCGCGCATGTTCAGCTGGGAAGGAAACTTTAAGGGTCGCACGGCGGTAAGCGCTCGACATGTTGTTCACAGTGGACGGACGCAAGCCTGAAAGCTACGACGCGGAAGTAAACAACGCCTGCAGCGGAGCACTGGCCGGCGCGCGGGGCCGTCCGCACGCTGCCACGGCTGAGAGCCGACTGAAATTTTCACTCGAGGGAGGACGCGACCCAAGGACAATACCCCTAGACCACGGGTAGACACCGACGCATTACATTTCGATTAAAATTGCTTTTTAATTGACGCCCTAGCGAGTCTAGGGACAGTGGACAGCCATCACCCAATCGCAGTTCTTTCTCGAGTGCCACATGCTGGTTGTTTTACCTGCTTTGTACCGAGGCGCAGCCCTTGTAAATCGTGGCAAGCTGCAAATCGGCAATACTGCTCCCCGCTGCTGCAAACTCTCAATCAGAAAGTAATTTTAATCGGAGTGGAGCCTTTTTGAAAACCGCTCAGAAAGACGAGTAACTGCGTCTGGATTCGATGAGAAACGTGCCAAAATTAACGAAGCATCCCTTCCTTTGCGATCAGTATAGCTGAAAAGTCTGAAGAGAGGTGATCAGTTAATCATCAGTTAGCTACTGTGGTAGAGAACTACCTACGATAGCGCCAATGATAAAACAACATCGTCGGACACGAGGGCGACAGTTCTGACGACGCTTGGCACCACCTCCCTCTAGATAATCAATGCCAGTTTTTCTACGTTTATATAAACTGCTGAAGCAAGCCCTGAAACGTATAACGGGAGGACATAATAATTAATATGAAGTTTGTGTGATTTGTTTTCTGGTCCTTAAGCCAGGAACGTATGATCCAGTTGAACAGGGACGCGAAATAAATGTCGAAGGCAAATGGAAAGAGCTGTAACAACGAAATTCACTTTTGGCGTATCAGAGGAGGCTGCTGAATGATGGGCCTAAATCCATTGCTCGCTCAGTCCACAATTGTGTGTTCGTATGAGACGGTCTCCCACTCTCTCTCTCTCTCTCTCTCTCTCTCTCTCTCTCTCTCTGTGTCTCTCTCTCTCTCTTTCACACACACACACACACACACACACACACACACACGCGCGCGCGCGCGCAAACACAGCATATTGGGAGGGGACGCCGAGTTTTTATTTAGACCCGAAATACCTTACGCAAGTCAGAATATTCTGTGGTCGTTTGTTCGTTACCAGCCCGCTGGCAGCGATGTGAGGTCGGTGGTGGAGTGCGGCTACGTAGGGGAGCATATTACAGCCAGCGGCTTACTGGACACTCCAGATTTCATTAATTACGTAGGATGCCACATATGGCCTTGTCTCTCTGCTGCTTAAAACGAATATTCGTCTCTCTCCCTCCCACCCTCTCGCCGTCCCTCCCTCTCTCTCCCTCCATCACTCTCCCATTCGGTGTGTGTGTGTGTGTGTGTGTGTGTGTGCGTGTGCAATTGAGGATTGTCACTAAGCAATTAGAGTGAATTGGTTTTGCTGAACATCAGACCTAATTCACCGTGAATGTAAGATTTGACATCTCTTTGAAAAGCCTGTGAAGAGTATTGGGTTGATCATTACATTCAACTAAAGCCCGACCCAGAAAGACTTTATTTCGCCTGGAATCAGCACAGCTAAATTCACCCTTTTTTTTCCAGCTGTTATTGTGCAACGTAGACTATCGTGACAGAGATTATATTGCTGCTTGCAATGAGGGTTATTGAATTAGCAGCATTATGGAGGCTGGTTCAGCTGGTAAAATATTTTCTGTTGCATTAGTGGCAGTGCTGCAATACATGCTATCGACCCAAAGTAGAAATTTTTTCGTTACAGGTTACTGACCCGATTCTTTGAAATACCTTGCTTCGCCCACCCTCCTTCCTTCTACGTGCAAGCTCATTACCGCTGGGCCATACCAATTGACTGTTTGGAATTCTAGCTAAATAATCTTCCCTTGCACTTTCATATTTGGACTATTTTGACTATTTTATTAAAACATGCTGGTGTTATTTTGTATTTACAGTACGTTGCTTTTGTTTGTTATTTTTATTATACAGTTTCGTTACTTCTAATTTATATTTCAGTGGTCAGAATAAGATCCTAGATTCATAGATGTTGTACAGCGGCTGAAACTAAGTACTTGGTTACTGACTATCCAGAGCTATGGTGAATGAATTCCTCAGTCACGAGATCTGACTTAGCGAGACAAATGTTATTTGGTCAGTAATGTTACGTATTGCACTAATGAAACTAAAAAAAAAAAATGGTTCAAATGGCTCTGAGCACTATGGGACTCAACAGCAGTGGTCATAAGTCCCCTAGAACTGAGAACTACTTAAACCTAACTAACCTAAGGACATCACACACATCCATGCCCGAGACAGGATTCGAACCTGCGACCGTAGCGGTCGTGCGGTTCCAGACTGTAGCGCCTTTAACCACTCGGCCACTCCGGCCGGCAATGAAACTCAAAATGGGCCAAGTTCAGGGTCATGTGAGAGAACAATAAATACAAGGTATTCGTAAATACGAGAGTCGTTCAATAAGTCAATCGCCACATTATTTTTAAAAACCATTAATATACATAAACAAAGATCCTTCTTGGTGCGTCACTTTTGATATTTGTTCTCTTTGCTGGTGAAATTTCGAACCGTTCTGGCAGATGGCAGAGTCGTAGTACAGTGTCAAAACGGCGTCTATATACGACTCACGCTACAAGCAGCTTACTGTTACTGAATTCTTGTGTGCAGATAAAGAAACCGTGGTGAACATCCATAAAAGTTTTTATGGAGTGTATGGCGATGCCTCAGTTGATAAGGAGTACAGCTGGGCGATGGGTAAAGTAAGTCATAGTCTCAGGAAATGCGGAAACAGTGATCCATGATCAGCCACTCTCCCGACGTCCTGTCACAGCCCCTGCTCCAGACATGCTGAATCGTGCGGATGCCATTATTCTTGCCGATTAAAGATTCTCTGCGGAGAACACACTTTTAAGATGACGAGAGAGTCAGCCATACAGTGAAAACAGGGCTACGCCTACAGGACAAGAGCTTTTACCAGCAGGGAATACATGCTCTTCCACAACGTTGGCGTACGGCCATAGAACGTGATGGAGACTACGTAGAAAAATAAGACACGGACAAGACATGTTGATGTGTATTGTCACTGAATTCTGACTCAACAATAAATATATTCTGAGAAAAAAAAGTGGGACATTACTTATTGAACGACTCTCATACTTCCGCGTTTTCGGTAGACAACATCGTGAAAACTACAACGCCGAAAAATGACTCATAGCTTCTCTCCAAGTTTCAGTTAGTAAAATCCGCTTTGGTGTTGCTGTAGAGCGCACCACAAGATTTCATGCATGTCAGAACATGTATCCCGTCAGTTTAAGTAGTTTCGAGTTCCCGTAATTCCATCTTCTACAAGTGAAAGACTGGGATTTCGGTTGGTTGACGGCTTGCAAAAAAAAACAAAAAAAAATGTACAACAGCCGTAAAATTATGGAATAATTTCATTATCCTACCAGTTCGGCGCTACACTCAAGCATCATACTGGTTCAATGACGGTTATGACGCTAAAGCGCTGCCCCTTCATGTGAATTTTTTTCATTTTGTCATCTTGTGGCAGATTTTAGTGATAACACGAAGTCTTATCACTTGTGGTGATATTTTCCAGAAAATAATAGTGCGCTTTTTATGTCTGTCCGCCGTTTACTGCGCCGCACATGACATCTGGATAGGCACCTGAAAAGTTTTCTGTTTCTCTTGTGGTATCCTTGCAGTGTTATTGTGAAACACCTGCTACACTTACGAATAACGCTGCATAGGCAGCTGAAAAGATACAAACTGTGTTTGTTTACCTCACTAGTGGGCTTCTGCTGAGATGCAACACGTGGGTGAGCTGTTTACAATAGTGACACCACTATTGCCTAAAATTGTAAGACAGGCACCACATGGGATTAGAAGAACAGATATACACATTAATTTACCTTTATTCATAAATGAGTCTAGCTTAAAGCGTACACTGTGTCATTGTGTGGCTCACATATATCGTCACTGTGCAGTATAAAGTAGTTTGTAAATTAAGATAGACTGCGTGTACTTGAAATGTGGAAAGATGCTGTTTTGTTTACTTTTCTTCTGTTACGTCTTATGATGATGTTTTTAGTCCAGTAAGCAGCAAACAGAATCATTTATGGTATCTGTGGTGTCACATATGGATACGACCCCACGGAAGACATAGGAACGGAATTCAAACTTCCCGTCTGACGGCGAAAGTAGTGGCGCGGGATCTTTCCGACCTAATCCTGCACGCCTGCTAAGCCACACCTGTAGCAGCTCGGTACCACGAGCGCCCTCTGCTGCGTTACAAGATGGCCAACGGCAGAGGCTCAGCCCGCTCGCGACGGAGTCATCTCACTGAGTGTTGCTACGCAGACGCCGCGTGGTCGCTGCTCCATACTCTTCATTCGTGCTTTAGTAAAGAGAGACTTTTCCTTGTCGACATTGTGATGGCTGGACTCTGTTTCTTGCTGCCTCATTTGTAATGGGTCTTCGTCCATTTGGAGAAATATAAGTACATCTTTTGTTCACTGAGTTTATCTGTTCGTTGATCATTACCGCTCGAGCTCAACTTTCATATGACAGCTGTTGCCACACCAGTCTGTACGCCACTTCCCCTTACGTCTAAGAAGTCGTACTCAGTTCGTGAAATTATTGCACCCAGTAGAAAATGTAGCAATTGCTGTTGCGTTTGTAGTTTTTAACATTCATTAATTAAGAAGAAACTACAACTTTTATCCAGTAGGTACCAACAGGAGAAACTAGAAACAGTTACCTTGGGGTTATTATTCCATTAATCAATTTAGAGAAGAATGTGCATAATTGTTAAAATAAGTTTTTGGAAAACTTTTCACATAATCGAAAATATGTATAATGACAACAGGTTTTCAAATATCATTTGAATAATTTTCTCTACAGTCTTTTTCTCAGCTGTCCCGAAGTTCTTGGTGTTTGAAGGTATTTCGAAGGGTTACAGTAGTCGTCCGCAGCTCGTGGTCGTGCGGTAGCGTTCTCGCTTCCACGCCCGGGTTCCCGGGTTCGATTCCCGGCGGGGTCAGGGATTTTCTCTGCCTCGTGATGACTGGGTGTTGTGTGCTGTCCTTAGGTTAGTTAGGTTTAAGTAGTTCTAAGTTCTAGGGGACTGATGACCATAGATGTTAAGTCCCATAGTGCTCAGAGCCATTTTTGGTTACAGTAGTCATAACCAAAAACTAAGGCAAATCTATGACTTCAAAAAATGCTTTTGAATCAGCCTTCAGCCGTCTACATTCGTTTCGTTATCAAGTATCAAGTAACTCATATCATAAGACCTTTAAATACCATCGGTTCTTCATGAGCCGGCCGCGGTGGCCGTGCGGTTCTAGGCGCTTCAGTCCTGAACCGCGAGACTGCTACGGTCGCACGTTCGAATCCTGCCTCGGGCATGGATGTGTGTGATGTCCTTAGGTTAGTTAGGTTTAAGTAGTTCTAGGTTCTAGGGGACTGATGACCTCAGATGTTAAGCCCCATAGTGCTCAGAGCCATTTTTGGTTTTTCATGTGAGAAGATCAAATGTTGACGCTGACCAGTCAGTAAGTAAAGCTGTTGTCAACTTACTGGACGCTCCGCCCGTCCTGCAGCCTTTGATTTGACGTACTCAGCTACCCAGCCATTCATAGAGATGCGCACAATACAACGTGGACTTTGATACTCGCTGCAACTTTTCACATTTACACATCATAGCCAGAGGAGAAATATGCCTTAACTCTTTGATTGCTCAATTAGTTTCAAAAACATTAATGTATGGTTATTTTATATAATAATGTCTTAGTCAGAAGTTACACCATAAAGCGAATATTTCCAGCCGTTTCGTTTTCTAAGACGATTGGGGGGTGGGTCACAGGCCATAAAATTACGTGATATATTTATGTACAGCAGGTGGTAGTATCGTCTACACAAGGTATAAAAGAAAAAAAATCACTGGTGGAGCTGTCGTTCATGTGGAAAGGTTCTTCGACGTGATTATAGCCGTACATCGGGCGTTAACAGACTTTGAATGAATGGTTCAAATGGCTATGAGCAGTATGGGACTTAACATCTGAAGTCATCAGGCCCCTAGAACTTTGAACTACTTAAACCTAACCAACCTAAGGACATCACACACATCCATGCCCGAGGCAGGATTCTAACCTGCGACCGTAGCAGTCGCGCGGTTCCAGACTGAAACACCTAGAACCGATCAGCCACCGCTGCCGGCCAGTCTTTGAACGCGGAATGGTAGTTGGACCTAGACCCATGGGACATTCATCTTCGGAAATCGTTAGGGAAATCAATAGTCCGAAATCCAAAGGGTCAAGAGTGGGCCGAGAATACCAAATTTCAGGCATTACCATGGATAACACAGTGCCGACGGTCTTCACTTAACCAAAGAGAGTAACTGCGTTTGCGTAGAGTTGTCAGTGCCATCAGACACGCAACGCTGTGTTTAATAGCCGCAGAAATCAATGTGGCACGTACGACGAACCTATCCAAGAGGACAGTGCGGCCAAATTTGACGTTAATGGGCTACGGTAGCAGATGACCGATGCGGGTGGCTTTGTGAACAGCACGCTATCGTCTGCAGCGCCTCTCCTGGGCTCGTGACCATGTGGGTTGGACCCTAGATGACAGGAGAACCGTGGCCTGGTTACATGAGTCCTGATTTCACTTGGTAGGAGCTCGAGATATGGTTCGAGTGTGGCGCAAACCCCACTACACCACGGACCCAAGTAGTCAACAAGTCGCTGTGCAAGCTGATGGTTGCATCATAGTGCTGTGAGCTCCAGTTACGTCCAGCTGAACCTTTCAGTGACCATCTGCCACCATTCATGGACTTCATCTTACCAAAAACCAATGGAACTTTAGTGGATGACAATGTTCCATGTCACCGGTTCACGACTTATTGCGATTGGCTTGGAGAACATCCTGGGAAATTCGAGAGAAAGATTTGGCCACAAAGATCGCCCGACGTGAATCCTATCGAATATTGGTGGAACACAATAGAGTTGCCAGCTCGTGCACAACATCTTGCACCGGCAACAGTTTCGTAGTTATGGGCGGCTACAGAGACAGGTTGACTAAGTATATCTGCAGGAGTCTTCAAACGACTTGAGTTTACCCCACGTCGAATTGCACATTACGCCAGGTACAAGGAGGACCGACAAGATATTAGGAGTTATGCCATGTCACTTGTCACATTAGTATAAAAGATTATCCATAATTACATCAATGGTTTCAGAAGACGACTGCGCAAAAAGGCGAGACATACGGAGAACACACACACACACACACACACACACACACACACACACACATCAGTGGACAGAGCGTCCCTCCAAGTTTGTAACTCACGCTACAGGTGCTCAATATGGACCTCACTTGTGATGTGGCAAGCGCCAATTTGTGGATGCAAGTCCTTGACACGATGGGTTCGTGAAGGCACGAAGGTATACCACTCTGGTGTTTGGGTTACCTATTTGCAGTTGCGAACTAATTCGATGTGACCATACGGAGACGATGGTTAGCAATGAAATTTGAGGACGGAATTCTGGTAACCATCAGTTGTCCTCCCTTTACCAGAGGGGCACTTATACACAGCAATAACATGCAGAATGCTCCGGCATACCGTCAAGGGACGGCGCGACGGCAGGAGCGTAACAGCAGAGAGGGCTTGAAAGCAGCATCAGCCAATAGTACGGTGACAGACGCCTATCTAGGACAACGCCGTGATGGTAGCGCCATCTACACGAAGAGGACTTAAGTGGTCCGAGTTGAAGACGAGCCGTCCTGCGAACGCTACAGCAGGAATTTATGAACTGTACTGTTTTGCTTCCATTGGAATTGTATATAACGAAGGACATCGATTATTTGCATGTCGCCATTTGCTTGAGACACACCTTTGTGAATACGCAAAGTATGATCATTTGTCTTACTGCCATAAACTTAATTAATACGATTTGCTTGAATCGTTGTCTAGCGATCCGAAAAAGGAGGTTTCTAGGCATCCTATATTAGACGAGTGGGCAGAACACAACACAGGAAATTCCGACTCATTGTCTGATAGCCTGTCATGGGACACCCAGGTCCCATTGGTAGCCAAAAGGTTAGAACTGACAGAGGACTGAATCCTGTCTTAATTTAGGTATAAAAAAAGGCGATTGGAAATATAAAGTACCGATACACCCAAATCAGATATGGTAGATTCTTAATCACCTTGTGCCCTACGTCTTGCGGCAGGGAATTGTGACTAACGGTAATTCGTAAAATGGTGACATAGGTTGTGCTACCTCGATTTTGTTTCCAGTGAATCTTGTAGTTACCATTGCTGCACACACAGATGATACACGTCTACCTTCGGCAAGGTAAGGTCACAGTTGGCGCGAGGCGCAACCGTAAAAATATTTGCAACACCGAAAATAATCTGCTGTAGTGATCACTGGCAAGAACATACAGGGGTTACCAAAATAAAGCTCGCTCCGAAAATACATTCTAAGGCAAAAAACCTTACCATGAAGAAATTATCCGAATAGGACGGAAATCGGTACAAGTACACGCAAAGAAATAATTACAATTTCAGAAAAAAATAAGATGACATATTCAAGAGAAACAGCTTCAAAAATTGAGCAAGCAAATTACGCGTTATTTCGGTTGGCATTGATTGATAGAGGTCTTGCATGTCCTCCTAAGGGATATCGTGCCAGATTCCGTCCAATTGGCGAGATACATCGTCAAAGTCCCGTGCTGGTTGTGGGACGCTGCCCATAATGTTCCAAACATTGTCAACTGGGGAGAGATACGGCGACGTATCTGGCCGAGGTAGGGCTTGGAAAGCTCGAAGACAAGCTGTTTAAACTCTCGCCTTGGGCTGGCAGGCATTAGCTCCCTGAAAGGTAAGCCCAGGATGACTTGCATAAAGGACAACAAAAAGGGGTGCAGAATATCATTGTGCTGTAAAGGCGCTACGTAGGACAACGAAAGGGGGTCCGCAGCTCGTGGTCGTGTGGTAGCGTTCTCGCTTCCCGCGCCCGTGTTCCCGGGCTCGATTCCCGGCGGGGTCAGGGATTTTCTCTGCCTCGTGATGCTGAGTGTTGTGTGTTGTCCTTAGGTTAGTTAGGTTTAAGTAGTTCTAAGTTCTAGGGAACTGATGACCATAGCTGTTAAGTCCCATAGTGCTCAGAGCCAACGAAAGGGGTTCTGCTATGAAGCGGCCATCACACCTGGTTGCCGAGCTGTATTGAGGGTGACAGTCGGGTTGGTATTCCACGGCTGTCCGAGGCGTCTCCAGAAACATCTTCGCTGGTCATCGGACATCGGTTAGAAGCGGGACTCAGCACTGAAGAAAAATTTTCCCCAGCCACTGACATTCCAGGGAGAAAACGTGTGTGGAGATATCCCAGACTGTGGTGGGATACAAACCTGCCTGTCGCCCCCTATAACGCCTGACAATTTCATTTTCACAGTAGGACTGCTTTCAAGGTGCATCCGCGGCATCCTTACAGCGATATTCTACGCTTCCTTTTGTTGCCTTTCATCTCAAGCCATTCTGGAATCGCTTTTCACAATGATAAAGCCCGCCTCTACTGCTTGTCTTCATGCTTTCCAAACCCTGTCTCTGGCAGCAACTCGCCGGATCCCTCCCCAACTGAGAACATTTTGACCATTACAGAGAGGGCAGTCGACCTAGCTCCGGATTTTGACGATCTAGCTCGCCGAATGGAGAGAATTTGGCACGATATTCCTCAGCGGGGCGCCCAACAGCTCTGTCAACGAATGGCAAACCGAATAACAGTTTGAGTACGGGGCAGATAAGGGACTATCGCGTTACTTACACGATCTTTTTCTGAAGCTCTTTCTCTTGACTAAATCACCACACTTTTATGTAATTGTAATTATTTGTCTGCACATGCACATGACGTCTACCGATTTCCTTCCCATTCGGAATTCTTTTGCGGCGCATCCCTTTTTTGTCTTGGAGTGGATGAGCACTGCACGACTCTTACTGTTGTGAAAACCGTTGACGTCTAACAGCTGGAGCGATAGCAGCTCGCCAGGCTGTGAGAAAGCCCGCCATGAATCTTAACGTCATAAGTGCCTCGAGGATAACGTTGTTTTTGATCATTATTCTACCTAATTTAACAGACTGATTCACGATGAAGGTCTATGTACATACGAAGTGCATTCAAGTTCTAAGGCCTCCGATTTTTTTTCTCCGGACTGGAAAGAGATAGAAACATGCACATTGTTTTAAAATGAGGCCGCGTTCATTGTCAATACGTCCCAGAGATGGCAGCACCGTACGGCAAATGGAATTTTACTGCCAGCGGCGAGAATGAGAACTGTTTTAAATACTTAAAATGGCGACGTTTTCCTTACTTGAACGGTGTGCAATCATTCGTTTTCTGAATTTGCGTGGTGTGAAACCAATTGAAATTCATCGACAGTTGAAGGAGACATGTGGTGATGGCGTTATGGATGTGTCGAAAGTGCGTTCGTGGTTGCGACAGTTTAATGAAGGCAGAACATCGTGTGACAACAAACCGAAACAACCTCGGGCTCGCACAAGCCGTTCTGACGACATGATCGAGAAAGTGGAGAGAATTGTTTTGGGGGATCGCCGAATGACTGTTGAACAGATCGCCTCCAGAGTTGGCATTTCTGTGGGTTCTGTGCACACAATCCTGCATGACGACCTGAAAATGCGGGTGGGTGCCACGAATGCTGACGGACGACCACATGGCTGCCCGTGTGGCATGTTGCCAAGCAATGTTGACGCGCAGTGACAGCATGAATGGGACTTTCTTTTCGTCGGTTGTGACAATGGATGAGACGTGGATGCCATTTTTCAATCCAGAAACAAAGCGCCAATCAGCTCAATGGAAGCACACAGATTCACCGCCACCAAAAAAATTCGGGTAACCGCCAGTGCTGAAAAAATGATGGTGTCCATGTTCTGGGACAGCGAGGGCGTAATCCTTACCCACTGCGTTCCAAAGGGCACTACGGAAACAGGTGCATCCTACGAAAATGTTTTGAAGAACAAATTCCTTCCTGCACTGCAACAAAAACGTCCAGGAAAGGCTGCACTTGTGCTGTTTCACCAAGACAACGCACCGCACATCGAGCTAACGTTACGCAACAGTTTCTTCGTGATAGCAACTTTGAAGTGATTCCTCATGCTCCCTACTCATCTGACTTTTGGCATTTTCCAACAATGAAGGACACTCTCCGTGGCCGCGCATTCACCAGCCGTGCTGCTATTGCCTCAGCGATTTTCCAGTGGTCAAAACAGACTCCTAAAGAAGCCTTCGCCGCTGCCATGGAATCATGGCGTCAGCGTTGGGAAAAATGTGTACGTCTGCAGGGCGATTACGTCGAGAAGTAACGCTAGTGTCATCGATTTCGGGTGAGTAGTTAATTAGAAAAAAAATCGGAGGCCTTAGAACTTGAATGCACCTCGTAATTTATTACCGCTAGGCCAACCGAGTCGTTCAGTACTTAGTGCTACAAGGCTGAGGCCTATAGTTAGTGGTCGCAAATAACCACTAACAGTCAGTAGCCAAGAATAAAATGGAATAAGTTGCAACATTTCATGAAGAAATAATTTAAATTTATTTTCGTCTTTCGATCTTCCTCCAAATTTTCCTTTCATTGGCACGCTAATTCGGTTTAAGTACGAATCAACAGAATAACTTGACTATCCATTAGGGGTGATGGCGGGAACACAGCCGAAATGTGATTAGAAACTATAAATGAAATAGCCTCAGGCTGCAGTATGGTTTTATAACCTTTTTATTACATGATCGATACCGAGAGTTCCATTTCCATCTTTAGATGATCTCTGGTACATATCTAGTTAATGTTACGTGTTATTCTACAATCGCAGCGTGTTGTCAACCGAATGGCAAACGCGCAAGCTCAACATCCAGGACACCACATTAGAACGACGCTTCACTGCTGAGAAAGAGACCACTTACGTGTCGTTGGCAGTAGGCTGACAAATCCTCAAGAACGAGTATCTACCGGAGAAGGCATTAACAAGAATCTCAATGCAAGATTAAAAAACACAGAAAGTAATTGCACCAGCTACATTAACAGATAGTTTCAGAAGGAAAGTGTTAATACTATAAGAATTCCAAAATAGTAATGGTTGGAGGACAGCAGCGAAGTGAACTGAAGAAATATAAACAGACATGATTGAAAAAAAAGGAATAGTACTGGAGAAAAGGAAAAGAGGAAATCAGAAGGAAATGAAATTTCTGCAAGGTTCCCAGTTGGCAGAAATGGAAGGAACAAATAATACTAGTAGTAACTAACAAAATTGCTGTACATATTTAACTACATACATACCTCGTAAGGCACTATGGTGTGGGTGGCGGAGGGTACCCGATATCGCTGCAACTTGTTCCTTTCTGTGTTCCAGTAGTAAATGAAGTGAGGGATAATCTACTACAAACTTCCGTAAGAGTCCTGATTGCTTTTACCCTGACTTCGCAGACCTTACAGAAACTGTAAGATATTGGCAGTAGAATTGTTCTGCAGTCTTTTCCCTCCTGGGATTCCTACTTGCCTTCACGAGTAACAGCTCTAGCAGCACATCTCTGAATTGCTTCGAGGTCTTCTTTTAGTCCTTACACTGCTGAGTGCGCCATAACAGTGCGCACATCCGTGTGCGGTTGGACGCCCCATAGCATAGCATCCTCTGTGACGGGCATGATATGATGCCTGCTTTGCTGAATCGTTATCATCGTATGCTCTCCTGTATCTGTTGTCCCCAGTAAGTTCATAAAATAAATTGTACTTTGTGCTTTATTGCTAAAGTTCCAAAAAGTAGACCAAAGTACATACAGTACATTTCATAAAATATGTTTTGTGTGCTATATTTCCAAACAGGCACACCACACAGTCCTACATCACATTCTTTATGGCAATAACACGATTTCTTTCCCTTTTCAATCTTGCTCCATGTGATACATCTCCTTAGACGTCCTTGTCGTTTTCACTGACGGTTCAACGGTGTTTGGAAAGAGTCTTTCTCGAAGCCAGAAATGAGTAGCCTTATTTTATGGTTGGATGATCTCATGATGTTTTTCTTCTTATGGCGGCATGTCTCCAAAATCTCATGAACGTGGCTGACGTGAAATCTGGTGACTGACATGAGTATGATTCCTGTAAATTGAATGGGAATTTAATACGCATATGTCTAAGGACTGAGAACAACCATTTTGTACCATACCAGTTTTTGGCGAACGTATTTCCTTAAGCGGCATGTCACATTTGTCCATAGCACCCATAGACCCGTAATCGAACACACATATGATTGAAATTTTTCGATATTAGCACGGCGCTCTATTTTCGCAGCTGATTTCAACAGTAAAGCATGTCGTCAACATATGTACCGTGTGACTCTTCTGCCATGTCACTTTAAACTATCATAGCCTGTTAACATAAATTCTACCTCTCCTCTATGCAGTTTGGCACCCGCTTTTGGCGTGACTTTCCTCTTCATGCGATCTGCCATCTACTGCATTTGTTATTTCGTGCAAGTAGCGTAAGAGAGATAGAATTGTGTACCAATTGTCCACATAACGGTGAGGACTTTACATAGTGCATTTACCAACATATTTCGAAACACATACAGGGTGTCCCAAAGAACCACCGAAAAGCTTTAGTCCCCTCACCTCTCATTTCTTGGGATGCTCCTTCCAATTTGTATCTGAAATTTTATTTTGTTGTATCCCTCCCCTATTCTAAGTTAATCCCCACCTTCATTGAACGTTGCAATGACCTTGAATAACGTGTCATTTTATACGTAAAATTTGCCGCACTTTTCAAATCTTAAATATCAGGCTTCAAAGTAAAAAAAAAAAAAAAAAAAAAAAAAAAAAAAAAAAAAAAGAAGTCTCTTACATCTCCAAATTACCTTAAAAATCACGTTCGAGGGGACAGCCGTTATTGACTGTGCGAGACCCTCTTTGCCATCTACAACATTTACCTAAAACATTTTGCTGTATCTCATCACTACGCCGAGTTACCCCTCATTATGGATTAAAACGACCTACCCTGAGTACGTCGTTAGCACTGGAATCACGACATCTTTGTACCGATGCATACATCAGTAATAGACGGGTTATCATACCAATTGGGGGACCCGAAACACCACAGCACTGTTCAAGAATGGATTATACAAGTGTGCGTGGATTGTCTCCGTTATAGATAATCTACACTTTCCTTAAGTTCTCCTAATAAACCGAAGTGGACAACTCGCCTTCCCTAAGTGGTCAAATGCGTACTCATTACAACAAATTTTGTTTTGCGATGTAAAAACTTGAGGCCATAAATTGTGAATTTGCATACAATTATGTCTCAGCGGATGTATGGGGTCATGGAAAATGTTTTTTAGCGGCTTTCTCATATATGAATATTTCATAATTTTGTCTCATCAGCTATAAGGAAGGAAGCTGTCTTGTCGACAGCGAGGTAGTTAGAAACGGAGCTGAACTTCGGCTAATTATGAAGGACGTCGGCCTTGTCGTTTACTGTCAACCGACGAGGCATTTGCCATAAGCGATGTAAGGAAAGCAGGAATCACCAAATGCCGGCCGGAGTGGCCGTGTGGTTCTAGGCGCTACAGTCAGGAACCGAGCGACCGCTACGGTCGCAGGTTCGATTCCTGCCTCGGGCATGGATGTGTTTGATGTCCTTAGATTAGTTAGGTTTAATTAGTTCTAAGTTCTAGGCGACTGATGACCTCAGAAGTTAAGTCGCATAGTGCTCAGAGCCATTTGAACCATTTGAACCAATGACTAAATCTCAGAGGGGATTCGAGCCATCTCTCTCTCTCTCTCTCTCTCTCTCTCTCTCTCTCTCCCTCTCTCTCGAATATGAGTCCAGTGTCGTACAGTAGGCGTTCTCGCTCGCTGCCATCGGTTATATTCTGATCCCCGTTCAGGTGCAAAATGGATAGAGCTATAATCACAACAGCAAGAAGATTAGCCGTGAATTCAGTGACTTAACTGCGCCGTTAGTATGAAGCTTTATTGCATTCTATTTGTGCAGCATCTGTTCCAAGAGTCGTTAACGGAATGAGGGAGAAATACTCATACGGAGATGACAAAGTGAGGGTGGCCATCTGGTTCCTCTTCTCCCATTCTATTACTCCATAATATGTGTGTGTGTGTGTGTGTGTGTGTGTGTGTGTGTGTGGGTCCATGGTTCGTGTGTACGCGTGTGGTTCGGGTATGTATTAGAGGGAGGGGGGGATACTTAAAGAGGGTGGACGAAAGTGAGGGACAGATGAGTAAACGCTAGGTTCGCGTCCCAGTTACGGCGTCGGTCATTACCTATACAGATGACGCCGGAAACTGCGTCCAACTCACGCGATCGGATGGAGTGTAAAGCCCCAGGCGCAGGGCCCGGTCCACCGTCATAAACATTAACTTCGCAGGAGAGCGCTGGAGATGAGGCGATAAAACGTTTAAACTTGGGAAGCGCCCGCAAAGAACGGCTACCTCCACCCCTCCTCCCACCCCTCTATAGCGCTCTTGGCACGCGTGGTTAGGCGCCTAATGAGCTCGAATTTCTCTCTCGTCTTGCTCCGTATATTGATGGCTCCATAACTCTGTCCAACGCAGTGGCGGCCGGTCCCAGCCGCGAGAACAACGGTGCCTTTTGTCTGCAGAAGTATCCGGGACCGGTTTATCTTCCGGCCATGCATTTTCTGCTATCTCTGATGTCCGGATTTATCCGTTCCGTTAATGGTGCGCGCCGTAATACACACGGAGCGGGCGGCCAGCTAGCTTTTATCTCGGCTATGTCTTAATCCGCTGCTGTGCAATGGAGCAGCCGCGTGGCGGAAAAATTTTGTTTTCTCTCCGCTTAATAATCCGCTTAACGATCTCTTTTTCCACTTAGAGAGAGCGGTTTAAAAAATTGCTTTATAATTAGTACCTGCGGCAGTGATGATTCACCGGCTTTGCTAACTGTCTCTTGTGTTTGAAATTATGTATCGTCGTCATCGTCGGCTGATACTCGTACCCGAGTTTTTATTTTTCTCCTTTATTGCATCGCAGATGAAGTACTGAAATTCCTTTGATGGCTTAACAGACAAATGCTGTAGCGGGAGACCACATACAATACATGTAATAGAAAAGGGCATGTCTGGGGCTGACAAAGTTTGCACCTTCGACGTTTCTAATTTTCCAGTTCCCGATTTTCCTGCTCAAAATGTGAAAAAAGCAGCTGAAACAGTTGTGCGCCAAGATTACAATCATCTGATGTGGTGCAAAAATTACTCGGCTCAGCGTTTGCAGGTTATGGGTTCACCTTGAATTGATACCTAACAGCCTTTTAGAGGAGCACCACCAGGTACCTGTGGTCACTTCTCTGTCCTAACAGGTTTCGTTGGAAGCCTTAACGGTACCGACCTACCGCCGTGTCAAACTTAGCAGACACGTATCACCGAACGCTCATACGGAGTGGGCATGTGGTCAGTACATCGCTCTCCAAAGTCATTGTCAGCTTTTGTGACCGAAGTCATTACTTCCCAGTGAAGTATCTCCTCAGTTGTCCTCATAAGGGCTGCGTACATCCCACTAGGCAACAGCACTCGCTAGCTCATGCAAGTCCTAGCCATCCCCGACAGCGCGTAACTTCGGTGATGTGACGGGAACCGGTGTTACCTTTGCGTCATGACCGTTAGCTCTGTGCTCACTTCACTATACAAAGTTTGTCCAAGTCAGTCGTTGCTCACGCCGTCGAGATTCTCAATCCATCTGAGTTGGTGACCAATGGCGATACTTTCTATACTGTGCGCCTTTACCTTCTCAAGAGCAATTTTCTGTGATATGAAGTCATGCCACTTGATGCTTAATAATACATATAAGCTTCCGTTTATTGAATCGTTTTAGTTTCTAGAGACCACGGTGATGAAGCGTCCAGGGTTTGCAACCATAGAGCAGAGTAGAAACAATTGCCATATCTTTGTCCACAAAGGACCCATGTATGAGAATTTCAAAAGCAACATGATCAATATGTATTATTTAGCACACGTACTTTCCAGGCGAGAAATTATTTGATAATATATTTCCTAAATAAAATAAGTGATTAACTTTTTCCAAAGGCGTGCTGAAATCCGGGAAAGCGGTTCAAGGGGCTGACTGTGCGAGTGCTTTTGTTTTTGAGATGTTGATGCTCAGGCCAAATTATTCATACGCACAACTGAAAAAATTTACATACATTTGAATCTTTCCGGGTGTATGAGGCGGAGAAGCATTGTCGCTTCCTTATTCTAGCTTAGTTACGTGTGTGATCTCTTTTGAACCTTTTATAATTGATTATAGGTTCCCGTCACATCACCGAAGTTACGCGCTGTCGGGGATGGCTAGGACTTGCATGAGCACCGTCCGGTTCTAGCGAGTGCTGTTGCTAAGTGGGATGTGCACAGCCCTTATGAGGACAACTGAGGAGGTACTTCACTGGGAAGTAATGACTTCGGTCACGAAAGGTGACAGTGACTTTGGAGAGCGATGTACTGATTAAATAATATATTGTCAAATTATTATTCGAATTCTACATCTGCGCTGTTTGCAGGCGATGTCTCATGGCTGAATGTTTCGGGGCAAACAATGCTGACATTCTTCGTTGAGTTTATTAATAAATGGGAATTTGTCAGATGCTTCACTCTGCCTGGACATGTCATGAGGAGATCTTGAATCCAGCAAAGTACCCAGGGTTTGCGAAAAGTCTCAAGACTTTCCGCATAGCTTCTCTGGACACCATATCTAAGACATTTTCTACGTCATAGAACACTAATAGTTACGTTTCGCCGCAGGAATCGATGTGGGTGAAAAGTGGCTAGTGGTTGTATAGGCCTAAATTCTGAACAGGTTTTGCATGCATGTATTAATCGAAGTCAACAAATCCGAGCGGTTGAACAAGCTGATCACATGAAAATAGCCTAGCTCTCAATGTGATGTCACCGCCAGGCACCACACTTGCTAGGTGGTAGCCTTTAAATCGGCCGCGGTCCGTGTGTCGCCACTGTCAGTGATTGCAGACCGAGCGCCACCACACGGCAGGTCTAGAGAGACTTACTAGCACCCGCCCCAGTTGTACAGCCGACGTTCATAGCAATGGTTCACTGACAAATTACGCCCTCATTTGCCGAGACGATAGTTAGCAGTGTCTTCAGCTACGTCATTTGCTACGACCTAGCAAGGCGCCATAGCATTTGATATTTATCTTGACGCATGTACAGTCAAGAGAGATGTTCTCCAATTGTGGATTAAAGCTAAGTATTCCAAGAACTACGTTCTTTTTCTTTATAGGATAATTACTTTACCTTATTCCAGACCTCACGCCAATCTGCGTGAGCTTAACAGCGTGCATTTCGGCCTCCTCTAGCAACACGGTGTTGGCTCTTCTGCCAACACTTCACTCAATTTACAAAATACCAGCTGACAGTATGATACAACTATGACACTCATCTCCTCCTCAGAAGATAAACAGTGTTTCTCTACCTCGTGATGACTGGGTGTTGTGTGATGTCCTTAGGTTAGTTCGGTTTAAGTAGTTCTAAGTCCTAGGGGACTGATGACCATAGATGTTAAGTCCCATAGTGCTCAGAGCCATTTGAACCATTTTTTAATAAACAGTGTTACAGTAGGAGGGCACAAAAAATACATCATAATAGAGTAACTATAGAAGGACTACAAAAATAACCCTAGTAATCTAATCTTATTCCCTAACATAATCCCTCAAAATGTACACTTCCAAAATCCGACACTCTGAAGCAAAGCACTTAATTAACAAGACAACGGAACACATTAATAAAAAGCATCTACTAGCTGAGCCACTGCTAGTCAACGTACAATGAATGAGATATCGCAGCGCCGAATGGTCGCGCAGTTAGAGGTGCCATGTCACGGATTGCCTGCCCCTCGCGCCGAAGTCCTCCCTTCGAGTCCTCCCTCGGCCATGGCTGTGTGTGTTGTTCTTAGCATAAGTTTCATTAATGTGTGAGGATAGGGACCGTTGACTTTAACAGTTTGGTCCCATAGGAATTCACACAAATTTGAACATTTTTAAAATGAGATATCAACTCAGTCAACGCCGGAGGTAACATTTATAGAACACAATAAGCGATAAAATCGAGATTTTTCTGGGTTTAACATACTATGCCTTACACCGATCCCTCCGTACACGCAGTGCAATCTCCCGTTCATTTTAAATTTACCAAGTTAGACACAGTCGTCTCAGCGACAAAGGTTTGCGCTGAATACGAACTTCGTAGCCTCCT